>NC_139787.1:5937662-6565259 GCF_965231275.1 Zosterops lateralis
TCCCCAGGCAGTGTTCCCGCCGTTGCCGGTATTTCCAGCCCACCCCGCCTCCACCTCTCCCTGCTGAATCACTTTTGCAGCTGTTGAATCGCGGCTGCACCAAAGTCGGTCGGAGTTTATCCTGCCCATAGCCCCACCGGTGCCTGTACCCTGCACTGGGGGCAGCGGCAGGGGCTGTCGTTATCCCGGGATCCTGACCCTGGAGTCCAGCAGGACATGGAGTAACGGTCCCGGGCAGGGTGCTGAAGGAGGACTCGGTGTCTGGGTGCTGCTCCCATGCAGTGAGGTGGCCCCAGGTCTCTGTGCTGGGGTCAGAGATATCCCCAAGCTGCTTTGCTCTTCCTCCCACTCTCCCCAGCTTCATCTGCAGCTCATCCAGGGCGACTGTCCTTCCCTTCCCTGGGGCTTGTTCCCTCTGTCTTGCCTCCTCCCATCCACTTCTCCCATCCCTTTGCTCAGGGATGTGTCCTGAGTACCCACCCAGGCACACACAGCCCCCTGCTCTCCCCCTCCCCGGGGACCCAGCTCCTTCCTGCTGCCTTCACTTGCCTGGAACTTTTCTGCCTCCCCGCGCTGCTCCTGCCACTGCTGGGCCAGGCTCTCCTCCAGCATCTCCTTCCGTGCTTTGAGCCCTGCCAGGTCTTTCTCCAGGTGCCGCAGCTGCAGCTGGCTCTGCTGGTTGTCCTCCACTGCCTTCCACAGGTTCTCCTTGGCCTGGCAGAGGGAACCCTCCAGCTGCAACACTTCTGTCTTGTAGGTCTCCACTGCCCCTTTCCAGATCTCCGAGAGCCTCTTGGAGTAGTCCTCCACCTCCACTGGCTGGAAAGCCACCGGTGCACAGCGGAAGCTCTCCAGGTTGTGGGAGAAACTTGCGATCTCCTGGTCCAGCCCTGCTTTCTCCTCCTCGTGCACCTCCAGCAAGGTTTCTACCTCCTTCTCCAGCTGCACAGCTCTCTCCTTCAGCCAGATCTGTGCTCTCCTCTCCTCCTCCAGCTCCTTTCTGCTTAAGGACAGCTGCTTCTTAGCTTCTTCTCGGGCTGCCTGCTCCTTCTGGCACTTGCTTTTCACCTGCTGGACCTCCTCGTAGAGATTGTCCCTAGCCAGCTCGGCCGTGCACTTCTCCCTGAAAGCGTGATCCAGTGCATCCCGCAGGGCTCGCAGCTCCTCCTCGTACTTCACCCGCCACGAGTCCCCCGCCGGGCTGCTCTTGGTGCTCCGGATTTCAGCTCGCAGCACCTCGTTCTCCTCCTCCAGGAACTTCACGCGGGCCAGGTACGCCTCCAGGCGCTTGTTGAGGTCCCACATCTGCAGCGATTCCTCTCCCAGGGCTCTCGCCCCTGTGAAACTTTCCGTGCTCAGCATGGGCGCTGCCGGAGGATGCCGTGACTCTGGAGCCGGCACTGGCAGAGGAAGAGGGAGGAGGATGTCGGGGAGAACGCCGAGGCAGAGTGGGAAGGAGGGGAGGGAAGCGAGTGGCTGGGAGCAGAGGGGAGTGCAGCTATTCATACTCTGCGATGGCGAGTGGGAGGCCCCCGAGACCCGGACGAGCAGCCAGGTTTAACCCTTGCACAGCCGAGTCCACTGCAGCCCACGTGGGCTCGAGGCTGAGTTCTGATTTCCCAGCCCTGCGGAAGAGCAAGGTGTTTCTTTCCAGTTTGGAAGGGTGACTTGAGGGCTTGGATCCTCTCCCGGTGTGGCTCGGCTGGGAATGCCCTCCCTAAAGCCCGAGGGCCATGCCAGGGAGCTGGAGGGCTGCCGTGGGGCTCAGCGTGGAGCTTGGGAGATGTCCAAGGGCAGTTGGCAGATACTCATCCTGAGGGCTTGGCTGCAGCATCCCTCGGTGGTGGCTTGTCAGCCCCGTGCTGCTCCAGAACCTCGGGGCAAGAGAGCTCCAAAGGAGCCCACCGAGAGTCTCACAGCCCTGCAGAGGTGACGGCGGCACCGAGGACATCAGTGCCTCTTGGTGCCTGGGTCTGTTCTGGGCTCAGCACAAGCCACGGCAGGTCCGGTGCCTTGGATCCATCCATAGGGAAATCCCTCTGCAGAGGGAGAAGTGCCTCGGGCAACACAGCGCGTCGTCCCAGTCAATGCCTCCTTGGGGCGCTGCATCCAGCTGTGTCCAGCTGCAATCTCTCCTCTTTCCAGATGTCTGTGGCGGGATGTGCTGAGAGGAGCCGGGAGCCCAACGGGAGCTGCTCCTCCGGCAGCCTCCGAAACTTGGCAAGCTTCGGCTCCGCATTGGTTTCCGTCAGAGTTTTCACCCGCGCAGACAAGCAGTCACGGTCGAGATAGGAATCGCTTCACGGGGAGCATTTGGGGATTAGAATTTTTGACTTTCTCTTTTTATTTACCCCAGATGACTTATTTGGGGGAAGGGCAGTGCGCTGGCAAGGGGTGGAGATTCAAAAATTCAAACTCGGGAGGTTTCTGTGAACAAAAGGAGCAGGAAAATGTCACTCGGGGAGACACTTCTTGCCAGCGTTTTCTCCCAGGAGACGGTGTTTTTTCCCACGGGAGGGTCCCTGCTGTGTCCTCACCAGGGCAAAGAGGACAAGAATGTCTCCTCCCGAGCTGTCCCACGGGACAGGCTCTAGGCGAGCGCTTCTGGAAAGACAAGCAACAGTCCCCTCTGCTGGCAAAGGCCACCCAGAGCCGTCCCCGAGCTCCTTCCAACCTCGCACCATTCGGGAGCTGGTGGGGGTCTCACGTCCCCCATATGGGGGAGCACCAACAGCGGGGGTCCCAGCACCCCCTCGGAGGGATGGGGTTTTCCCCTGGTGCCTGGATGGGGGGACGGCAGGGAGGATAACCCGTCTCGGGGGTCCCCAAAGGCATCATCTTTCCGGCTCATCTCCGGCCAGACATCCTGTCTGGCTCCTTGGTCTGGCTCTGGTTTGCCTCTCACAGCCAAGACTGAAATGCCATTAAGGAGCATAGGGAGTGCTGAGGTTGAATAATTGATCTGGTGTCCCCAGAGCCCTGGAGAGTGGGGTGATGAAGCCCTGCTGCATGTCTTTATCCTCCTCCTCCTGATTTCCATAGCACATCTGCTCCAAAGATGGCCTTCTGTGCTGCCTGGCTGCTCCCACTTTCCTCCTTACCACCTTCTCTTGGGTGCCCCTGGGATGTCTAGGTACCCCCAAAATTGGTGGCTGCTGCAAAAAGACCCCCAGTGCTCATGCCTACACTGGGAGATGCCCTGGGAGTGAGCATTTCCTTCTTCCCTGGCCTTCCCCCTCTCTTCCTCCTGCCTTTTGCAGTTCCCCATTGTGCCTGGTCCCCTCTCTCTCTGCCAACAGCCGGGCTCAGCAGGATGGTCCAAATCCTGCAGCCCAAGGAGGACTCAGGATCCCCAGGGATGTTGAGGAGTCCCAGTGCTTCCCTGCCTGGAGGATCCTGGGGCAGAACTGGAGGGCATCCTGGAGTGTACATGTCTGTGCATCCCTTCCTTTTGTACTGTGCTCTGGCTTGTGAGTGACTTAGAATGGGGACATCTGTGTTCCTGGGGGATGACTGGGGTCAGGAGTCTCTCAGGAGGGGGATGTCCATGTCCCTGGGGGATGCTTGAGTTCAGCACGCCCTAGGATGGGGATGTCTGTGTCACTGAGTGATGCTCAGGGTCAGAAACCTCTCAGGAGGGAGATGTCTGGACCTCTGGGGAATGCTTGAGGTCAGAACCTCCTGGGAATGAGATGTCTGTGCCCCTGAGAGGTACCTGGGGTCAAGACTCCCTGGGATGGCACCTCTGAGGGGTTCTCAGGGTCAGGACCCCCTGGGAATGGGATGTCTGTGCCCTCTGTCTCTGTGGGGTGCTCAGGGTGGCCCGAGCAGTGGCAGAGGTTTGTGGGGGTATCAGTTTGAGGGTGTTCCAGGCCTGCAGCCCCAGGGTGGGAGCTGGCACGTGCTTGGCACGGGGTGCGTGGCACAGGCTGATACGTGACTTTGAGCAGGGCTGGATGAGGAGGGGGAGAAGGAGGAACCACAGCTGAACACTGGGGCCCTTCCAGCCTGAACACAGCTGGGGCTGGGGGGCTGTGGTTGTTGGGGGTCTCTGTGGGACCAAGCCCCTTTCCATGCCCTTGGCTGCTGGGACTGGGCTAAAAGGAAGGGCCGAGCTCCAACATCTCTGGAGCTGCATTCTCTGCTATCTAACAAGGGTTGTGCCCTGCTCCTGCCTTGCTTCTCTCCCTTCTCTCCTGCCCCTTCCAGGAGCTGGATGTCCAAAGGACTTTGCCCCATCGATGCCAACAGCCAGGAAAGACCAGGAGCTGCTGTAGGAAGGAGCTGGCAGAGCAGCAGCCCTAGAAAGTTCCCTCTGAGCCAGCAAGGAAACCCCAGGCTTGCTGGAACATTTGTTCGCAATTAAGATGGGGGATGCTCCTTGCTGAGCAGGCATTTTGCGGCTCCCCCAGCCGTGAGCCCTTTCCCACAAAGTGCATTTTTTTTTGCCTGGATTTCCCATCCGGGTGCAGGATGTGACCTCATGGGTTGGGTTTAGGGGGCAGAGGCTGGGACAGCCCTAGAGTTTCACCCCTGCACGTCCCGGTGCCTGTCCCAGGCACAGCACTGTGGTGTGAGTGTCCCATCGGTCGAGCATCACCCGCTGGACACTCACCCCCCCCGAATCGCTCTGTTACTGAGACCGACTCTGCTGCCTGCAATTAATTCCCAGGGCCACAAATGATTAATTCTGCTCAGGAGCTGCGGCTTTCTGCAAACTCACCCGAGCAATTCCCTGGCAGGCTCCGCGCCACGCCCCCCGGGCAGGGAATGCGCCGTGCCAGGGAAAGTTTGAGCGAGATTTGGTTAAAAAAATCCCCGATGCCAGCTCCTGGGTGCTGCTGTTCTGCCAAGGGGCTTGAGCCTCCAAATGAGGCGTCTCAGCTGCCCCTCAGACCCCACTGAGTGCCCAGGTCCTCACATATTCCTTCAGGAATAAGCATTCCAGCCCAAAGATGCTTAAATTATCCTGGCCCTGACGAAGATGCAGGTGGGTAAACTGAGGCACAGCATTTCTCTGCCGGACCAAACTAAGCTGTGCGTGCTGTGCTGGGAGGTCGGGTCTAGCAGCTCCCACCTTTTCGGGTCTGGCAAAACCCCTGGGTTCCTTCAGCCCTCGGGTGGTGCCTCCACCCACCTCGACCTCGCAGCAAAAGGGCTTTTGCATGACAAAGCCTCTGCTGGCTACCGGGACCCCCGGCCGTGGCCCCCTCCCCGTCCAGATGAAGCTGCCAAATACGAGGAATAACCATTCCAAGGGCATTCCCATGCCATGGAGGGGTCTGTGGTGGGGAGACCTCCCCATTCTTTGGCGGGGTCCAAGGCAGTCGGCGTCAGCTGCTCTCTCACTTCTGCTGCATTGGGTTAACACCGTGCCCGGGCTGAGCATCCTCCTCTCGTGCGGGGTTTGCCAGCTGCCAGGAGGGAGGGACGGGGAGGGACAAGGAGCCTGCCAACACGGTAATTTTTTTTCCTTCTTAATTAGGGGAAGGAATAAATATAAAAGGAGGAGGGGAAGGGGAAGGAAAAAAAAAAAAAAAAAAAAAAAAAAAAAAAAAAAAAAAAAAAAAAAAAAAAAAAAAAGAAGAGTGGAGGACACGGACACACACAGAAGCCTCTTTTCTCGGTGCCTGCACTTATGCCTGGTGCAGCTCCTTCCCAGCCGTCCTGCCAACCTGCTGCCGCCCGCTGCCCGCGCTGCCCCGGAGGAGCCGACGCTCAGCCCCACGCCGGGACCCCGGGCCAGGGGACCCTCCGCCCGCGCTGCCGTTCCCCCCGCTGCACAGAGGGGCCCCCGCCGCGGGGCTGCCGCCACGCACGGAGCAAGGTGGGGTGCGGGGAGCGCGTGGGGCTGGCGGTGCCTCGGTGCCGGAGGTGCCCCGGGCGCTGCGGTGTCCCCGTGGCGCTGCCGTACTGCGCTTTTCATTTCAATATCGCGTTTCACCCTCCGCACGGGCAGAAAGTGAGACGAGACTTGAGCCGGCGTGGGGATGCCGAGAGGTTTCCCGGTGCTTTTCCCCGCGGGATGCAGGTGCAGGGGGCATAGGGTGTCCTCCTGCCCTGCAGCAGGCGATGCTCGGAGCTGCGGGACCCCAGGGCGCCGCTTCGGGGAGGTTTGTCCTTGTCACCGACCCTCTGGAGCACAGCATCGCGCCGCAAGTTTCTTCTAAAGGGAGCAGCTGGTAGCGGCTCCGCAGCGCCGGAGGCAGAGCCGGGCCTGGGGGGGGGCTCTTGCGAAGTTGGAAGGACAAAGGACTTTGGTGCTGCCCGGCTGCTGCAGCCTGGAGCCCAGCCCGTCCCGCAGCCCCTCCAGCAGCGGAGCTTTAAGGTGTTGGGGAGAAGGGGCATTTTCTGGGCTGTTTCAGCAGCTGCTTCCACAGGACCCTCGTTTTGGGAGAGGGGCCAGGGATCCAGGATGGGCTGGTGTTTTCCGTCAGGGAGGAGTCCTCCCCGTTTTTCCTGCTGAGTCTCTGGCCGGGTCCTTGTCCCAAGGAGGCTGCAGTCAGGGTAGCAGTGGAAAGGGAAACTGAGGCACGGAGCTGGGCAGGGATATGGTTCCCCCACTCCTGCCCGGTCGTGTCTCTGCTCCCCGTGGGGGTGGGCTGGGCTCAGAGGCAAAGCTGCCCGGTCCTAGGGGGGCTGGGGCCGAGCCCAAGGTTTGGGATAGCTGTAGGGCACTGCTATCTCTCCCTGTTCTCCCTCAGCTCTCTCGGCTCTGTCCTCATCCTCGGCTGGTATCCCAGTGGGGGCGGCAGGAGGGGCCAGGGAAAATTTTTCAGTATTTTCATGACTTTTTCCAACCGCTCAGCCCAAGTGTGAACCCCAGATGGGGTGTCTCGGGGAGAGGGAATTTTACTGCAGTCCCCTTCTCCTCCTGCAGCCCGAGCATTTTGTCCCCAGGATGAAGGGGCTGCCCTTGAGCATCCCTGCCAGGGACCGCTGCTCCTGTCACGACGACTTCTATCTCAGCCCAACCCAGAACCTGTTGCTCTTCCTTTTGGCTGCTCGGGGGGTGGGAGAAATCTCCCTCTGCCCTAGCCTGGAGCCTTTTCCAGCTTCTGGGCTCAGGCATGGCAGGGAGAGGGTGAGCAGGATATTTTAGGGCTGCTTTTCAGGGAATGGCTTTAGACCGGGGAAACTGGGAGTTTGGGTGATTTCGTGCTGGAAGGGGGGAGATGCGAGTTTGCTGGTGAGCGGCAGCGGGGCCGGGACCCACCTGAGCTGTAGTGCTGAAATCAAGGACCCCCATCCTCCCACACTACTGTTTCACCTCGTGCCTCAGTTTCCCCCCGCCCCCCCCCCCCCCCCCCCCCCCCGGAGCCTCAGAGCCGGGGAAGGCGGGGATGGGTGTGCAAACCTTTCACGTGTGCATGTGACACACTTACCCAGCGGTACACGTGCTTATGTGTCCCTGGCTGCTCCTGCGGGGTCTGCCCCCAGTACCCCACCCCCCCGCCCCGTCCCCCTCCCGTCCCCCCCCCCCCCCACCCCCCCGTGCGGGATTGAATCTCCCCAGGGACCCTCCCTGTGCCCTCCCGGACCCCCCTGCAACAAGGAGTCCCTTTCTCCCTGTTGGGGGAGGGGGGCAAGGGGTTCTGGCAGCTGGAGGGACCCCCCCTTCTCCCCACCTGCTTCCGGCCTTTCAAGCCCTGCCAAGAGCCGCTGCCAAGAGGCTGCCGGGCGCTCCCCGCGCAACCCTGAGCTGGCATGTGCCTGGCATGGCCCCGCTCCGGGGACCCCTCCGATGGCCGCACCCCACCCGCCCGCGGCGGGGGGTACGGATCCTGGACGCAGCGCCAGTTTGTAGCTCCGGAGGGAACGGACACGGCGCCGCCACGTGCGAACCGTGGCTGTGGCCAGGGCTGCGGGTCCGACTCCGTCGTGTCCGGAGCCCTTTGCTGGTGGGGATGAGGCTGGAGCGGGGCCAGGCTGTGCCGGCGGCTGCTGACTCATTCTGCAGCTGAGCATCCCTGGAAAGCCACCCCTCTGCTTCTCCCTCCTCCAGCTCCCTGCGGGCTGGCAGGGCACCTTGGGAGCCGGGATGAGCAACCATCACGTGGAGGGGACAAGGGGCCAGAGAAGAAAACCCCTCTCCGGAGATGAAAAGGGACACCCCCCGGCCATCCACTCGCAGTGTCTCCTGCGCTGAGCCCTGGACCAGGTGCTGCAGCCCCAGATCCTGCAGGTCCTGTGCTCAGGGAGTCAGCTCTGAAAGCAGGGCTGAACTCAGGGGAGAAAGAAAGATTACTCCTGTCCCAAAATAGACTTCAGCTCCATTTTCCACCTGGTTTCCCACAGAAATGGAGGTTAGCTGGTCCTGCCATGTGCATGCGTGCCTGTGTGTCTGTCTGATCCCAGCAACTCCTGAGCTCTGAGGTCTCTGGGATAACTGAGTTGCAACCATTATAACTATCCAACCTTTTTTGGCTGCCCTTCCCTAGTCCTGCTCCTAGCTTTTCCCTCATAATTTGTGGGTTGAAAGATTTTCCATCTGTGGAAAACAGGAAAAATATCCAATGCAAAAATCCAACCCAAACCCCAAACTTGACATCTGAGAGTCTCTTGTCATCATGGGACTCCAGGACCTCAGGCCATCACCCATGGGCAGGGTGAAACTGGGTTTAACCCTTTCCACATTCCATTCCCAGCACACACGTCCAGTCAGGGATGGGCACAGGAGGAAAACAGACACTCCAGCTTGCCCAATTCCTGTGGAGTTTTATCACTTGGATTTCCTCTCCGGGGCTGCTGTCCGCGCCACCATGGCGCCTTGGGGATGGGAAGAAAAGGTGCCTGTGACAAAAGCCTTCCTTGCTTGACTGCCCAGGGGGTGGCACCAGCCCCCGTGCTGGAGCCTGGCCACGACTGCCACGCAGGAGGGTTTTGTCCCTTGGTCCAAAACCATGGGGCTGCATTCAAAATATCCATCCGGAGCACAGAAATCCTCTGGCTTGGCCCTGGCACCACTGGCCAGGTCCTGGGCAATCAAACTTTGGCTGCTCCTGCTGAGCTCTTGCTGGGAAGGGGACATCTGTGGTTTTACAGGATGGTTGATGTCCATGGGGTGTGGTGTCAAGGGCTTTAAGTCTACCGAGTTTTGTGTTAGGAGCTATGCATGCATAGTGCCTTTTGCTGTGCACTATACACCCATGGTGTAGGGGTGTGGTGCCAGGGAATGTACATGATGTGTGCTGCCAGGGTTGTATGTCTGTGGTTCCAGGGACCATGCATCCATGGTGTGTGCTAGCGGGGGCTGTGTGTTCATGGCATGTGCTGCCAGGGGCTCTGCATCTATGGTGCCTGGTGCCAGGGTTGTATGAACCCATGTTCATACATGTTCACTCCAGGGGCTGTACATCCATGGTAGTTAGTGCTGCGGTGTGCATGCACAGTGTTTAGTGCCCAGGGCTGTATTCACACCCTCTCCCTGGAGCAGTGGTCCCCTGGGCACCCTCTGGGAACACTGATTGAAGAGGGACACAGGTGACCAGGACAGCATCCTGTCAGGCTGTCTCTGGCAGCTAGCAACTGGACATGGGGCTGCCTAAGCTGCTTCTGTGGCTGGCAAAATCAATACAGCTCAAAGAGCTCATAAATTACAAAGCTGCTCTGAGTCTCAGGGTGCTCTGTTCCCAGGCAATGGCACAATGCATCCCTGGCATGGGAGGCTGAGGAGCCTCCAGCCCCCAAGGAGCCTCTGCAGAGGGGTAAGGGAGTATTGGAGCAGTGCATCTGACAGGGACATTTCCCCACATTCCCAGCATCAGCGTCCTCTCTGGATGGCTGCAAGAGCAGCCAGACTGCAAGGGCAGCTGGAGGCCCCCCATGACATGCCTGTCCCCCCTGTCACCCCCTGGACAGGGCTGGGGGCCAGTGATAGCAGTGCTGGGCACTGGGCTCTCCTTTCAGTGCTGGTCTCCAGCCCACCGGTGAGAGCCCTTTGTGCCAGGCAGCCTGAGAGAGGCCTGGGACATAATGGCTGCTTTGGTCAGCCTTGGTTTTCCCAGCCCGCTTGCAGGGAGCCTCCAGCGTGAGCTGAATGGCAAAGAAGCTGTCCTGCTCCTTCCCTCCCCCTCTGCCCTGTGCTTTGTGTGCTCTGGGCTGTCCCCCCAGCTGCTCGCTGACCTCATCTCCCTCCACAAGCCATCCCTGGCACTGCACACGTGCACAAGTGCACGGACATGTGTGTGTCCACCTGCACGTGTGCAGCAGCATGAGCACACGTGTGTGCCCTACTTGCTCCCTCACCTCCCTCACCACCTCTTTCCTGACCAAACACTCCCTGAGGTTTGCTGACCAAACCCTTCCTGAAGTTTCTCATGGTGGCACGGTGGGCACATGGCCCTGGTGCTGACATCGCCTCCCTGCCCACTGCGGCCAGCACTCGGGCTGAGATCATCTGTGCACTCCAGGCCAGGCTGGACTCTGCTGTCCCCAGGGGACCCTGCTCCCAGGGAAGGTCAGAGGGGCTGGGTGGCACCCAGTGGCTCCCAGCCAACGGTCCTGGTTGCTCATGTTGTCTTCTTCCTCTTGTGAACCACAGCATTTTTCCTTCCCTTCCCTTCCCTCTCCACTTTCCAATGGTCCAGGTTACCCTGCAGCCATACCAGAGCTGACCTCTCTCTCTGTGCCCCAATGCCACATCCATCACCCCATTCCCCGCCCCCCCCCCCCCTCCACGGGCTGGGGATCTCCCCATGCAGGGATGGGAGATTTTTGGTGCTTTTATGGATTCTAAGCACAGCTGGTGGTTTTTGCTCCCCACTTGCAGGGCAGAGCATGGCCCCAGCCCTCCCACTGCTGCTGCTGCTCTGGGTGTTTGTCCCCACAGTGGTTCCGGAGGTGTTTGGCCCCGGAGATGGCTCAGGTAACTTGGCACCATCGGCCACATTTGTGTAACTCCCTGCTCCATTGGGGCCCTGTAGTGGGGGTCTCAGGGGGCCCTCACACCAGTCCTGCTCACACCTCCTCTCTTCTCCCACCCAGAGGACCTCAAGGCTCTGCAGGTCTCCATCCCACACCACCCAGCACTCGACGCTGTGCTGGCAGGCGACATCACCATCCCCTGCCTCATCACCTACATTGGCCCCCAGCCCACTGCTGGCACGGGTGGCCGCCGGGCGGTCCTGGGAACCCCCCGGGTCAAGTGGACCTTCATCTCTGAGGGCAGGGAGGTGGAGATCTTGGTAGCTCGGGGGGACAGGGTGAAGGTGAGCGAGGACTATCGGCTGCGCGCCTCCCTGCCCATCTTTCACCAGCGCTACACCAATGCCTCTCTCCTGCTCACCGAGCTGCGCCCCAACGACTCGGGGATCTACCGCTGTGATGTGCAGCATGGCATTGAGGACGGCCACGACATCCTCGATGTCAAAGTCAAAGGTACTTCAAGATGGGGAGTGCTGGGATTTGGGGTAGGTTGGGGCCCTCTCCTGGGTCAGCAAGTGCTCCCCTGGGTGCATCTGCACTCATGTGAAGCCCCTTGCCCATGCCCGTGTCTGTCCCCAGGGGTGGTGTTTCACTACCGGGAGGGCTCCATGCGCTATGCCTACACCTTTGCCGAGGCACAGGAAGCTTGTGCCCGGATTGGCGCCAGCATCGCCACCCCCGAGCAGCTCTACGCTGCCTACCTGGGAGGCTACGAGCAGTGTGACGCCGGCTGGATCGCCGACCAGACCGTCAGGTGGGCACCACAGCTGTCCAGGCATTGTGCCCATGGCCTCAGCCAGTCACTCCCCCAGGAGTCAGCACCCCTCCCCTGTGCTTTCCTGCCTCAGGTACCCCATCCAGACACCCCGTGAGGCCTGTTACGGAGACATGAACGGCTTCCCTGGGGTGAGGAACTATGGAGTGGTAGACCCGGAGGACATGTACGATGTGTACTGCTACACTGAGGACCTCCCAGGTGCCCGTGGTGTCACCAGCCACCTCTTTCCCTCCTCTGCTTTTGCTCCCACACTAACTTGCCCCTGTAATCTGTTGTAAACCCAAGTGAAAAAGCTGCCCTGAGCTGCAGGTGCTGTCTCTCGGGTGTGGGGACTTGCTGTGCTGCTTCCTAAAGCATTCCTGGTTCAAGTTGGTGGGATGTGGGGCTCTCTCCCTTGCAGCAGGCAGTGCTCAGGCTGGGGTGTGCCCACAGTGATCTGCCCCAGACCAGCAGTACGCTGTGTTAGGTGGTTTGGGGTTTAGTTGGTGTGTGTGCCGTGCTTTGCCTGAGATGCAGAGCTGCAGATCCTGCCCAGCTGTGTGTGCATGGGGGTGGCTGGTCCCTCCTTTGGGTTCTGATGGGGCTACCCACTGGTGGTGGCAGCTGCTGTGGGGTCCGTTGGGTGGTGCCAGGCAGGTGGCAGGGATGAGGGACATGTTCCTTGTGTGCAGGGGATGATGTGCTGGGACAGAGAGACAGGTGCAGATGCGGGGGCTGATACATACTGTACCTTGGGGCAGTGCCCCTTAGCCCTCCTCAGCACGAAGCCTCACCACAGTGTTCACTGGGCTTGCAGGTCTCTTTAGAAATATTCCACACATTAATTGCTCAGTGCAGGAGGTGGACCTGCTCCTCTGCAGTACCGTTCATGGGTGCATCAAAGTCGCAGGTCTGTTTGCAAGGGCAGGAATCAATCCCACATGGCATGAGAGCTCCAGCTGTGCCTGTGCTATGGCTTTCTGTGCATGTGCAGGGAGGCAAGGAAGCAGGCAGGGATGCAGGCAGGAAGGCTGGGAAGAACTTAGGAAGGCAGGCCTCCTCCAGCCTTTGGTGTGCTTCCACTCACGGGAGTCTCCATCTCCATGCCAGCCCCTGGGGTCATGCAGAGAGTGGCGGAGGTGAAGGGGCTTCCGAAGCCCACGCCCCACTCCCCAGCTCTGACACCAGTCTCCTTCCTCTCTTCGCAGGGGTGATCTTTTTGGAGACGGCCCCAGACAGGTTCACGCTGGAGGAGGCGGCGCAGCGCTGCCGGGCGCTGGGCGCGGAGCTGGCGAGCCCGGGGCAGCTCTACGCAGCCTGGAATGCGGGGCTGGACGCCTGCAGCCCCGGCTGGCTGGCCGACGGCAGCGTCCGCTATCCCATCGTCACCCCCCGGGAGCGCTGCGGTGGGGCTCTGCCGGGCGTCAAAACCATCTTCCTCTTCCGAAACCAGACGGGATTCCCCGATGCCCAGAGCAGATACGATGCGTATTGCTTCCGAGGTAAAGAGGAGCAGCCCTCGTCTGCAGATGCTCCCAAGCAGGGACCAGTGGGAGGCCTTGGGAAGCCTCCGGGCAGAGGTGCATGTCCTCACCGTGTGTGCTGGGTGCAGCAGACCTGGGGTGTGCTGCAGGGCCGGGTTTGTGTTGGGATCACTGTGTGTTCTCTGTGCTGGTGCTGCACTGTCGGGGCACAGCAGAGATGTTTGGTACCGTCTGAGCCTGCTGTGCTAGGATAGGAATGCCTTGCATGCCGATAGACCGTGATAGGGAAGGCATAACCTGCATGGTCCTGACACTGCATGCTGACACCTCTCGATAGAGCTGGGATGCTCTGCATGGTTCCAACAGTGCATGCTGTGGCAGAGTAGGGACGCCCCGCATGTCCTCAGTACTTTGTGCCACTTTATTGCGACAGAACAGGGACATCCTGCATGGCATCATCGGTCTGCGTGAGCTCCGTGGGCACGGCTCCAGGAGGGTTCATCCCCCAGGGCTGCTGGCCTGGGGAGCACTCCTGGGTCCCTGGGGCTGTGGGACACAGCCTGCCAGGCTGGTTTGGGGCGATACCTCCCGTGGTGGGCAGGAAGGAGACCTGTGGGCAGCAGCATGACACTGCCTGTGAGCAGTGAGGCAGGATGGAGGCTGGCAGGGATAGGGAGCACAGAAGGAAGAAAAGCTGTCCCTCCACTTCTATCTGATCCCACATCTCCGCGTATCTGCTCAGGGCCATGGGGCTCACAGTATGGGGATGCTGTGCATCTCTGTGCCTCAGTTTTGCCAGCTCTCAGCACCAAAAGCATGGGTTAGGCAGGATGGACGCGTCATGATTCCACAACCCCTGTAACCCACTAACTTCCCATGCATGTCTGCCCTCTCTGGGGTGGGGATGGGGATGTAGGGAAGGATCTCCACAGAGAGGGGAACGCAGGGTTTGGGATCTGGCCCCATCATGTGCTGCTGAGACCCTCAGCTCTTACTGGGTCTGTTGGCTCTGCCCACTCTGCCAGAACCTGGGAGGGCCTGATCCTCCCCCATGCTGACTCTGTTTAGAAGGGGAAGGAGGAGAACTGGATCTCCTCTGGGGTGCCAAGGCTCCAGGCCTGCTCTGGGGTGAGGTCATCTCTGACTGCTGTGAAGCCAGGACAGGGCAGTAATATCCCACTTTCTTTCTGCCCACAGAAGGGACAAACTCTTTCCCTGAGGCTGCAGGAAAATACCAAGCCCAAGAGCCCGAGGAGAATCTCCTCCAGGAGATTGTCACAGTGGCAGAAAAGCTGGAGGAGCTGCAGCTGCCCAGAGCGCAAGTGGAGATTGAGTCGCGAGGGGCTATTTACGCCGTCCCTTTCTTTGAGGACACTGATCTGGGAAAGCCAAGCCAGTCCCCTGAAGACGCACTGGGGCCAGGGGCCCGGCACCCCCCACTAGCTACCTCCGTGTCCTCAGGTCACCCCACCTCTGCCTCCCCTTTTCCCACAGCCCTGGCCATCCCCGAGGCAGGTGTCCCACTTAGCTGTGGTGCTAAGCTGGGGAGCCCATCCCCTGCAGAGGAGAATGGGGGGACAGGGACAGTGAGGCACGGACTGTCCCACACTGGTAGGTCAAGCAGCTGCTGTGGTGGTGCCAGGGCTGGGAGAGAGCAGCCACAGAATGGAGGTGACAGGGTTGCAAGGAGAGGTCAGAGGCACATGAGGGTGCCTGGGTCACCCCAGCTGTCCCCGTCCCTCCTGTGGAGGCAGCACCCATGGCCGGGGCACCAGTTGTCTTGGTGTAGGGCTGTGCAGTGGCATGGGGACATCCATGTGTCCCTCGGCTAGAGTCCAGCATGCAGGGTCTGTGCTGGACCAGGGTTTAGCAGCACAAGGAACTGGAGAAGTGAGCTGGCAGCTGGAGGGACATGAGGTGAGGTGCAGCAGTGAGGGGCTGAGAATGGCCCCCACCACAGGGAAGCTGGGGCTGGGCTTGGCAGTGGCCGGGCCAGAGCTCAGTCAGCTGTGCCGGTTCAGAGGGGACAGTGTCACACGGGCTCAGGGCCACTTCCACCTCCCTGCACACCTTTGTGTGAGCAAGACTGGCAGTACTGGCAGACGATGCTGGTGCCCGCAGCCCCGTGGTCTGGCTGGCTCCCGGCGCCGGCCTCTCACTGCCTTTCTGCCTTGCCCTTTGCAGAGGAGGAACAGGGAGCAGCTCAGGGCAGAGGCCCTGGCAGCACATCGGCGGAGAGCCCGAGCAGAGGGCAAGACCCCAGCCAGCCCACGGAGCCAGAGGGACCTACCGCTGCCCCAGCAGGTGACACGGAGCCTCCTGAGGGCTTTCCTCGGCCGCCCAACCCCGTCGCCCTCACACAGCGTCCCGACCGTCCGCGGGACGCCTTGAGGCGGCCGGCCCACCCTGCCAGCCGTGGGCCACCTGGGCATCGTATGACATCGCCAACCAGCGCCGCTTCTGCCACCTCGACAGAGAGCCGAGAACCTGGTGGGACCCCCCGCCGCGGGCACAAGTCCGACGGGGCGAGCACCCCGCTTTCTACCGCTGAAGACGCCGAACTCTCCGGAGACGTGGTCGAAAGCCCTCGGGCGTCCCCTCTGCCTTCTGCGCCTTCGCAGACACAGGAGGAGGGAGAGGAGCAGTCGGGAGCCGTGTGGCTCTCCTCGCCTGTGGTCCCGAGGGATGGGAGCACTGTCCCCGCAGTGACACCGTGGCAGGCAGAGTTGCCCGGCAGCAGCAGCGCACCGGCCCTGGGAGGAGAGGAGGCTGCGCCGCGACCGCCGGGCGCTGAGCGCGGGATGCCTGCTGCAGCTTCCGAGGAAGAGGAGGAGGAGGAGGAAGAGCAGCCTGCTCCCTCCATTGCAACCGTGGAGGGTTTCCTTGCAGCCGTTCCTGGAGAAGCAGGTGGGACCTACAGGGATGGCTTCACCCCTCCCCGTACTGACACCTCTGGGGTGGTTCTGGCGGGGACCCCATTGGGGGACCCATCCTCCAGCACGGCTGTGCCCTTGCCTGTTCTGCCCACCGAGCGGGCCAGCGTCGGGGCGGGCGCCTGCTCGGCCCGGGGTCCCTGCCGTGCCATCCTTGCCCTCGGGGCAGCCCTCCTGGCTGCTCTCTGGCACTAGAGATAGCCAACACCTTTTCTTCACACTGTGCTTCCCTCTGTCTGTCTCTGTCCATGTCTCCCCCCCCCCCCCCCCCCTCCTCCTCAGCTGGGTAAGGGAAGGTTACAGGTCTGGAGAAGCACATATTTGTCAAACAAATTGGTCTGATCTCTGCATGCACTTAAATCTCTTCTACTTCTGTGAAGTGTTTTAATGACTGTTTCCATGAAAAAGTCCAATCAGCAAAAGGCGGCCCCAGTCCCTGCTCTGACTAACCATGGTACTAATAAAGGGAATTAAAAGCTTTGTAGAACAAGCATCTCGGCGAGCTCTTCCCTTCGTCCTTGCGCCTGCTGCCCATGCGCCTCTCCCACTGACAAACTAATCCCCTGATCCCGGCCCTGCGAGTCCCCGGGAATGGGGTGGACAGGACACCTGTGAAGTCTGGGAGGGGTATGGCTGCTTTGCACCTTCCATGTGATCTCCCCGGGATTGACCCTGCACTGCCCCGGGATGAGGGCTGGACACTGCTTGGCATGAGCAGGGGGAGACATGGGAGACACTGATGGGTCATGGGGTGCAGAATCCCACCATGACCACCCTGCCTTTTGCAGCTCTCAGTGGTCAAGCACCCTGAAATCACTGCAGTCCCCTATGGACCACATCCCCCAGCCCCCTGAACCCTGGTTCCCCCCACAGGGGGGCTGAGATGGGTGACCAGAAGGAACACAACCTGCTGTGGGTGGATGTCACCCACCAGCCGAACCATCATGATCCCAGCTCTGATGCCCGTCCTGCAGCCAATCCCCTGTCACCTCTGCCCCATCCCACTTCCTGCAAGGGAACCTGCAGCAGAGAGGGCCATGTAGGGTCCCTGTCCCCCTGGTCTGGCAGTGCCCTACCCAGTCCCATGGCACGAAGAAGGCTTTGTGGAGGGTGGCCAGACCCCAAGGGATGGCTGCCTTTGCCTTGGCAGGACAGATGCTCAGGAAGAGCCAGCCATGTGACATTAGGGCCTTCAATTTCATCATGTTCCATGCCTTGGTCTGCTGGGGATGAGCTGTACATCCCGAGGGAACCGCCAGCACCTAGTGGGGAGGTGACACTCCCTGGAGATGGGTGAGGGTGGCAGCATCACCCTTGTCATGTCTCCACTGAGCTGAGGACCATAAAATAGGGCATTATTAGGCTGGAGTGGGTCAAGGACTTTGAGTCTCCGCTCGGCCAGTGCTGGCAGCAGCCCTTCATCACGGTCTTGAGCTGGGCTGGGAGCACACAATGTGCTCTGGGTGCATTAATGACCATAACAGGCTCATGGGGAAGGTGTCGGCTGAGTTATCAACTTTGGCCAGGCTGGAGGTGACACCAGAGGGACAGGCGTGCAGTCACCTTGCTGCCAGGCTGAGGACATGTGGCCAGGATGTGCCGAAAAGTTTATCATCTGCATGCTCCCCTCCCAAAACACAATTGCTGCATCACTCCAGAGAAAAGCAGGAGCTGGCCCTGGGCAGAGGACGTGGGCCAGAAGCTGGCATGGCAATGAGGCCAGTGATGGGGAGATAAGAGCATCTAGCTCTCATCTCTGTGCTCTAGGGGGAGGCCAAAACCCCAGGTCTGGCCAGCTCTGGGCCAGGGTTGCTGAGCTGTTCCCATCAGTGGTGGAAGGGCAGTGTGGGACGGCTCCAGGCACATCACGGTGCACTGGAGATCTTCACTTGCTCTAGAGATGGTGGCCTCAGGAGCCACGTCAGAGACCTGGTTGCTGTGGGACACTGTAAGGATGAGGCTCTGGCACTGCTGGGCACTGAGGAGGTCCCCAAGCTCTGCGGTGAGGACGGCTGCATGTGCCTTGCAGGTGGCTGTGTCCCCAACCCCTGCCTGAATGGAGGGACCTGTGTGGAGGAAGGTGCCCACCTCACCTGCTTGTGCCTGCCTGGCTACGGAGGCAGCAGCTGTGAAAGACGTGAGTCCCCTGGGTCCCAGCATGGCCACACTAGATCGTCCCTACCCAGCCCCTGCTGCTGTCTCAGCTGCTGAACCAGTGGCCCAGGAGACAGAAATAAGGGGAAATCAGGAGTTTGGGGTGAGTTGGGCTCCATCACCCTGACCCTCTCCTCTCTCCCCCCTTGCTCCCCAACGTGGCTCAGCACTGCGGAGGTGCAGCCCGGGCTGGGACAGCTTCCAGGGAGCCTGCTACAAGCACTTCTCCACTCGGAGGAGCTGGGAGGATGCGGAGACCCAGTGCAGGCACTATGGGGGGCACCTGGCCACCATCCTGACCCCCGAAGAGCAGGACTTCATCAATGGTATGTGACAATGCTGCATCCCTCCACCTTTGCCCAGGGACCCTCAGGGCTGGGCTGCAAGTTTTAAACTAGTAGCAAAGAGCCAAGGTAGAGCCCTGCAGCACAGGTGGATGGATGAATGGACACATGGACAGACATGCAGGAAGATGGATGGGTACATGGAGAGACACGGCAGCAGACAGGTTCAGCTCACAACAATAAAGACATTGAGGGACTAGAATGTGTCCAGAGAAGGGAACAGAGCTGGAGACAGGCGCTGAAGCACCAGGAGCACCTGAGACAGCTCAGCCTGAAGAAAGAGAGGCTCAGGGGGGATCTCTACAATTCCCTAACAGGACGGTGGAGTCACCTGGGGGTCAGGCTCTGCTCCCAGGGAAAAAAGAACAGGACCAGAAGAAGTGGCCTCAAGTTGCACTAGAGGAGGTTTAGGTTGGATATTGGGAAATTCTTTCATGGAGATGGTGGCCAGACACTGGGACAGGCTGCCCAAGGGAGCCCTCATTGCTGAAGGGATTTAAGAGACTTGTGGAAGTAGCATTTGGTGACAGTTCTGCTCTTGGCTGTGGGGAAATGGTTGGACTTCATGATCTTGCAGCCCTTTTCCAACAAAATTCCCTGATCCAGCAATGGGTGGACAGACCAGCAGAGGGTTGGATATGTGCAAGTAAATTTGAGGGCAAAGCCATAACCTGCCTGAAATCAGCCTTGGAGGGATGGGGGGAAGGCAGAGGGAGGCAGAGCAGGGGTCAAGTGCTGTGGCAATGGAACAGAGAGCAAAGAGGCCTAAAGGGACATGAGAGTGAAGGAGGAAGGGGCAGGGAGAGACTTCACAGGAAGCTGCAGAGACATGAAGGGACAGTCAGGGAGCTACAGGGTGTGACAGGGACTAGTTGGACCAGAAACGGGACTGGTAGAGCGAGACTGGGACTGATGCAGACAGGTGGGGACCTGCAGGGACAGGTGGGGACTGGCAAGGACCTACAGAAACAGGTGTGGACAAGTAGAGCCAGGTAGGGAGAGGCAGGGACTGGCAGGGACACTTGGAGACCGGCAGAACCAGGTGGGGACCAGCGGGGACAGGCGGGGACCGACGGAGAGACGCTGGGACCTGCAGGGACAGGTGAGAACCCGCAGGGGCAGGCAGGGACTGGCAGGGCCAGGTGAGGACCAGGGGGGACAGGTGGGGCCCTGCAGGGACAGATGGAGACTGGCAGAGCCAAGTGGGGCAAGGTGGGGACTTGCGGGGACAAGCGGGGACAGGCGGGTCCCGGAGCTCTGCCGCCCTCTCCCGGCCGGTTCTGTCCCGCCTCGCTGGGGGTGAGGTGTAAAGGAGTCTCCCGATGTCCCTTTCGAGGGTCCCCTTGTCCCCAAACCTCCCAACACCTTCCCGCTGCAGGGCGAGGGACACTCCCACCTCCCACTCACCTTCAAGTCCCAAATCTCCCGGAACTCAGCCTCCAGCCCCTGTTCAGCCCCCTCCAGACAGGTGGCACCTGGATGTGTGCCTGTCTCCAACACACCCCATGTCCCCCAGACCAGTACAGGGAATACCAGTGGATCGGCTTGAACGACCGGACCATCGAGGGGGATTTCCAGTGGTCTGACGGGAGCCCCTTGGTAAGTGGGGCTGCCAACCCTCGTGTACCCTCTCAGGGGGAGACCACCCTGCCTGGCACCTCATTATCCTTCTCCAGCCCCGGGGTGCAGCCCCGGGGCCGGGCTTTGAAGCTCCCAAACCAGAGCCACTTGCCTCACCTGGGCTGAACATCTTCAGGGGAGCCAGACCCTGAGATTTGGGGTCCCGAGGCCATGCCAAGGGGCATGGAGGTGGGACCTCATTCCTGACAGGAATGTCACAGGCAGGAGGCTGCAGATGGGTGCGTGCTGGTGCAGGGCCACCCCCACACCTAAGGGGTGTGCTGGGATACCCCGTGCACCCCGTCCCGCCTGTTCCCCCAGCTCTATGAGAACTGGCACCCCGGGCAGCCCGACAGCTACTTCCTCTCCGGGGAGAACTGCGTGGTCATCGTGTGGCACGATGGGGGCCAGTGGAGCGACGTGCCCTGCAACTACCACCTCTCCTACACCTGCAAAATGGGGCTGGGTAAGCCGTGCCGGCCTCCCCCCGCCTCTACTCAGGCTGGGGGGCTGGGGCTGCACCTCCCACCACCCCAAAGAGGGAATTCCCCACCACTTCCACAGCAGGGAAACAAGTCCTGCGGGTGGGACCCTCTTTCTGTTCGGATGGGTTACAGGCTTAGGGTTATGTAGTTTGCTCTGGGCCGGGGGAATCCTCCAAGGCTGACTGCAATGAGCCGACCCCCCTTGCAGTGCAGTGCGCCCCCCCCCCCGCCCTCAGCAACGCCCGCGCCTTTGGCAAACCAAAGCAGCGCTACGAGATCGGCTCCATCGTGCGGTACCAGTGCCGGCACGGCTTCACCCCGCGCCGCTCGCCTGTCATCCGCTGCCGGGAGGACGGCACATGGGAGCTGCCCCAGCTGGCCTGTCGCCCTGGTGAGTGACGGGCTCCCCCTGACCCACCCAGAACCTGCCCATGGCACTTTCCCTTCACCTGGGACTTTTTGTGTCCCCCCAGGCCTGGCTCAGCCCACCAACAACTGAGTGAGTCCCTGGGGTAGCAGCCACCACATCTGCTGGAGCTGGTGTGGATGGGGATGGCACTGGGACCCTGGCGCAGACCTCGACGTGGGTGTCTGTCCCCTTGCTTGTTTTATATCTGTACAAAGAAATCCTAATAATTAAAGACCCCCTTGAAAGGAACCGACAGTGACCCAAAATATAGCACAACAGGAGTTTTGTTCCCAGAGTCACAACAGAGTTGAAATCAAGGGAGACAACATGGGCAGGGGGTGGCAGTGATATGCCAGTATCACCTCCAGCCATTTTCTCCCACCTCTATCCCAAGGGTCCTCATCCTATGACACCCTGGTCGGGATAGACATGGGGACATACAAGCTCTGCTGCAGCTCAGCACCCATCTTGAGGTGTGTGTAGGGTTTCTGCACTTCTCTGGAAAGGCAGAAGCTGCTGCTGCAGGCTTGGAGTGGGTGCGTCTTGCCCAAACCCTCTCTCTGTGCTTCTGTTGGTATTAAAACCAGTAAACGGGTGGCACAGGGTGATGACCTGGTTATTCAGGGGGGCCTGGCACAGGGGCGGGATTGGTGGGGCTGTACAACTCCAAAGCGTGGAGCGTGGTAACAGTGGAGAGCCTGGGCAGAGATGACCCCTGGAGCCACAGAAACAGTGAGACACAACCCAAAGTGCCCCCACATCCCAGCAGTGCTGGGTACCAGTCAGAGCTTGGGATGGGACACTGCTTCCAGCGAATACATATGACTGGGAGAGCACATCACCAGTGCCAGGGCATCTCCCTACGTTATTCCCCCTGCACTGTGCCAGATCCACAGGTTTTTGTAGTTCTCCTGGACTGTGTTGAACAGCAATGCCCATAAAACCCTGAAGTGAAGTGGTTGGAACACAGATAACCCCTGGACATGGCACTGGGGATGGAAAGTCCCTGTCAAATTCCGCTAATGGAGTGGCCAGATGGTCCCAGGGAAAGGAGTCAGACAAGTGTGTGCCTTTGCCATACAGTTTGTTGTTGCTTTATTAATTGAGAAGGCAACATGCCATTAGTCACATTCGTTAATGCCCAGCCCAAGTCCTCTGCACTTGCACCATCCAGAGTCATCAGCCAGAGTCCTCATGGCTGTGGGGAGCGAGGATGGGGCGAGGGATTCATCAGGGTTGGGGAGTGGGCAGCCTGTGCTGTCTGCTGGGGGGCTGGATAAGACCTCCCTTTGTGGTCCAGCAGTGGGTCTGGCTTCTCCAGTACATCCCAAACACCCCACAAGCCTCACAGCAGGCTGGGGCATGGCCACCCACTCCATAAGGGGATGCACCAAGAACCCACATCCAGCTCTATCACTTTACCAGAGGATGCCTGAACCACTCAAAATCTCCGGGAGACCACCCCTCTTACCCCGCCTCAAGCTCTCTGCCCAGGTGATGAGGACTGGTGTCCCAATGCTGTCCCCTCTGGTCAGCCCACTTCTCCTTCCAGTGTCCTTACTTCCCCATGAAGCAGTAGGTGCCGTAGGTCCTCATCTCCTTGCTGGGGAAGCCAAAGCTGCGGACGCCAGGGTCAGGCAGCCCACCGCAGCGCTCACGGGGGATGGTGATGGGGTACCGGACACTGCCGTCCGCCAGCCATCCCCCGTCACAGCGATCCAGCTGCGAAAACTTCCAGGCAGAGTAGAGCTGTCCCACTTTGGCAATGGCAGCCCCGTGGTTGCGACATGCTTGCCCGGCCTCCTTGAAGTTCAGGTGGCCCCGGATGAAGTAGACCTGGCCTGGGGATGGAGGGAGGACAGTGCAGGTGAGCACCCTTCCTGCAAACAACCCCAGCCCTGTTGCAAATCTGGGTGGGCAGCAGGGCTTGGTGACATTGTGAGGAGGACAGGGGATCACAGCACTACCTTGAAGAGCAGAGGTAAAGCAGAAAGCATCAAATCGGTCCTTCTGCTTGTCCCTGGCACCATAGGTCCGGACACCAGGCAGGAGGAGGCGGCCACCACACGGCTCCCGCGAGTTGATGATGGGGTAGTGGACAGTCCCGTCAAGGATCCAGCCAGCGTTGCACCAGTCCAGACCCTCTGTCCAGGCTGTGGGGCAAGAGGTGGCTCAGCACCAGCACTTCCCTCCTCCCCATACCCAGACAGGTGTGATTTTGGGCTGAAGAGGAAATTTTTTAAATGCTTCACCTTTGTACAGCTGCTGGTAGGTGGCGAGGCGGGAGTCCTGCTGCTCACAGGCCTGCTTGGCTTCGTGGTAGTTGAATTTGTAGCGTCCATTGCTGGGCTGGTAAGGGAAGACAACACCTGGAGGGACAGGGACAGGGTGAGGGCAATGCTTTCCCCAAGGAAGCTTTGACTTAACATCCCTGGGGATTCAGTGATGAATTTAAGGCTGTGATGTAATGGGGGACATGGATGGAGGAAGAGAGGCACACACCTCCATTCCAGACGAGGGTCCCCTCCTGCCACATCCCTCAAGGATGTAGCCCAACCTCACCCTCAAGGTGCAGTGTGAGTAAGATGCTCTCATCCTCTAGCCCGTTGACAAGTTGGCAGCGGTACCGGCCCTCGTCCTCCAGTGCCACATTGGTGATGGTGAGTGAGGCGTCGTAGCGGTGGCTGTGCCGCAGGCGCACCCGCGGGCTCAGCGGCCCATAGTTCTTGTGGTACAGCCCGTTGGTGATGATGATGATGTTCTCTCGGTAGTTGGTTGGCTCCACCTTGCTCCACTTCACACGGTAGTTGTGGGGCAGGGTACGCAGGACGCAGGGCAGGATGGCCGTGGCACCACGCTGCGTGTGCACCGTGGGGTGGAGAGGCTCCAGCAGGTACTGCAGGCGCAGTGGGGCTGCAGCCCCCGGGCAGCCTCAGCACCGACTGGCCACCATCCCTCCAACACCTCCCCGAGCACCTCCCAACCTTCACCAGCATCTGATGGTTTCTATCATCCATCCTGGCTCCTCTTAGTCTCTCCTGCACCTTTGGGAGGCACGGCTCAGCCCCTGCCCCGGCTGGACCTGCCCAACATCACCTCCCCTCTCCAGCACCAACTCCAAACAGCAATGCCCAGTTGTCCCTGCAGGCCCTGCTCTCTACACGGGCTCCACATCCTGCCCCCCAGGCCCTGATCCTTACCCAGGCTCCCTGTCCTCCTGCCAGCCCCTGCTCCCTACCTGGGGTCCCTGTCGGCCGCTGGAAGATGGTGGACGCTGGGGGTGCTGCCAGGAGCCAGAGGCAGCTGAGCAGGAGCAGCCTGTGCATCCCTAGAGCCGAGGGCAGGACACTGCCTAGGGGAAGCGCAGGGGTCAGGGACATGGAGTGGGACACACCCCGGCTTCCGTGGGGCCTGTAGGATGTGGCATTGCTCTGCAGGGGCTCTCTGACATTTACTGTGCAGAGGGAATATCCCTTGCAGGACACCGACCCCACAGACTGTGCCAACCCTCCTTCCTGGGACCCCCTCAGGCTCTTACCGTCCCCAGATAGGTCCTTCGGGGAGCCGCCGTGCCCATCCAACATTCCCAGCCCACGTGCTGCCCCAGCTCCTGCTGCTTCCTGTCTCTGTCATCAACATCCCATGGTGGGGCCAAGGGTTCTGAGGAGGCCGGACCTGCGCCACGAGGCTCCTGGGAAGAGGTGACACGGGGACACAGGAACGCGGGAGGTGGTGAGCAGGTGCTCCCAGCCAGCCCCTTCCCTGTCACCGTGCTGGAGCAGGCAATATCCTGGCAGCCCCGTGGCCCTGCGGGCCCTTGATGCCCGCTCCCATGGTGCTGACCGTGCCCTCACTCCCTGCCCTGTCACCGTCTCTTCCCGCTTTCTTCTCTTTTTTTTTTTTTTCCCCCTCCAACACCTCCCCGAGGAGTGCACAGGGAGGAGAAAGCACAATTTCCCATTGTGAATGTCTTTCTCTTTATTGTTCTGCTCGGCAAAACACAGTGTGCCTGGCTAACAAACATCCTTTTATCTACAGGCTACAGCTTTGGGAATTCGGGGAAAACGACAGTTCTGCATCGGGCTCCAGCAGCCTCTTGGGCTGGCAAAGCCCGCCCATCAGCATTGGTCCCCAGTGCTGGGATGGTGCTCTCTGATCCCACAGACAGCAGGGCAATGGTTAATTTTATTCCCCTTTTCCCTGTTCCTCATGAAGGGATGATGTTCCCATCCCTTGAAGCTCTGGAGGGTTGTGCAAGGGAGATGTCCCACCACTCAAGTCCCACTGGATTTACCCCGTCCTCCAAAAAGGCATCAGAGAGGCTTCCCCATTGGCACCTTGGGCCAGGATGGTGCCGGGAGCAAAACACAGGCACACAATGGGGCTCTGTTCTGGGCTCTTGCAACTTCTCCCTCCCCCAGGGTCCCTCTCCAAGGGTGGAGGAAGCTTTTCTTAAAGGAAGCACAAGACAAGCAGCGACTGTCCCCAGCACCATCCTGGCCTCACCATGGCACATACAGCACAGCAAACAGCCCCCCCCCTGAGGAAAAAGGCATCAGGGTGCATGTTAAGTCCCCAGGCCCTCATCTCCCACCCGCTCCCCACTGTTTCCAGCCTCTTTTTAAGGAGGAGAATCAATTTTGGTGCCAGCAGGCTGAACTGGAAGCCTTCTTCCAGCTCAGAACGGTCAGAGCTTTGGCTCATTGTAATGAGCAATAGGTGCCTGTAGCTTTGCTCTCCCTAGGCTGAGAGAGGCTAAACTGGAGCAGCAGCACTGCAAGCTCCTCCCATTCAGCTCCCCAGGGTTATCGGGTGGGTCCATGGCTCTTCAGAGAGTCTGTCATCTCCCTCCCTCACACTTCCTGTGCCCACGGCTGCAGAAGCAAATCCTGTTCTCCCCCAGCACCAGCTCTGAGCTTCTTGGCTGGAGGGTGCTGATTCCCAGCTCTACAGTACCACAAACGAGCTGAGTGTTTCTCACATTTTTCCCAAGTGAAGGCACCAGCTACAGTCCCTGTCCCTCACAAAACCACAGCCCAAAGCAGAACACTTACAGGGGCTTCCATAAGTTACCCATCCTCCTTCCCCATATCGTTGGGATCAGGGCATGACCCCAGCCCACCACTGCTTACCCGAGTTCAGAGTTTGGCCCAATAATGTGGAAAGGAGTTACCCAAGTCACTTCCCAAACACACTGTGTTACTTCTCTGCTCCTTGTCTCTTCTTCTCCCTTTTTGGGATCTGCACCCACTCTTGGTGCAATTCAAACACCTCTGCAGAAGCAGAGGAAGCCAAAGAAAAGCCAAGGAATCCCTCATGCTCAGCTCCCCCAGCTCCTGGTATGGGCTCTATCAGGAGCCTCTGACTCTGCTCCTTGCTCTTGTTTTTCAAGGCTCAGATTCTCCTTCTCTCCTCATAGGCCCACAGGAAACCTCACCCCCACAGCCCCTTGAACACTCGTTTTTCCTCCAGGGAATTTGAGCCTAGCTTTGTGGGACTTTGCTGAGCCAGCACCTCCACATCGAGTCAGTCCCACCACACTTGTGCATCACCCTCCACCTCCTCTGCCTGATCCAGTCCCCAAAAACACTGTGTTTCTACAATGCAAAGGTTGAAACCTCATGCATCACCCCCTACAGCTCCTGGCATACCCCAAATCCTCTCTCTGCCCCTCTTGTACCCAGCAGAGCGGGATGCCCCCGCACAGCCCACACACTTCCCAGCACAGTGCCTGGAGCCTGATGTGGCAATGCCAGGTGCGGAGGCGTGCCAGGGCGTCCAGTCCCGAGTTTCCGTGTTGGCAGCACTGTCCCATTCCCGGCAGTCCCTTCGAGGCACAGGAGACGAGGGCAGGACCTGGCAGCCACTCTGGCAGGCGGAGTTTGCAGTCCCAGCGTGGCTGTCCTCACACACTGTTTGCAGGGGTTCACCTGCCCTGGCTGCCCCTCAACATGCCTGAGCACACAGCTGCCTCAAGGCTCCGGCTCTCTGGGTTGTGCTTCTTCCTCCAAGTCCTCAACATCCTCCTCTTCGCTGTGTTTGTCCGGTACAGCCCCGAGAGCAGCCCTGGCCAGTGCCCCCCGCAGCTGAACTGCAGCCAGAGAAACCAGGACTCGGGTTTCCAGCAGCCCCGTGAGTACCTCCACGCCCGTGGGTGCAGAAGAGCTGTTCTGCTGAGGGGATGGCATGGGGTGTCACAGTTCAGGCTGCAGACCTGTCACAGACTCCAGTTAAACACGGAGGGAAGACCAAGCTGCAGGGTTGGGGTACTGGTGCATCCCAGAGAAGGTAAAGCAGACTAGCTGCAAGGATTTCTGAAATGCTTGGATAGAGGCGTCGCCAAAAGAGGGATATTTGGGTCTAGGACACATGTTACAGCAGTGGAGCTCAGAGGCAATCACTGAGTGCACTGAAAAACATGGGATCATTTCCCATGCCATGGTAGGGAGCACAGCAGCTGCTCCTGGCATTTTAGGGTCTGCAAAGTTTCCTACTGACAGGCTGGGTTTTGCAGTGCCAGGGGATTTACACCAAGCCTCTCCCACAGAGAATTTGTCTCCCTGGATGCTACCACAGGGTCTAACAGGGGGCTGGGGGTCTGCCCTGCCAGGAGCATCCTGCTGCATGCTGGGCATCACTGCAGAATTCCTGCCAGAATAAGGGGCTGCCCCTTGCTTTTCTGAGCCAAAGGCAAGGTGGTCAATGGGACAGGAACTTCAGAGTGCCCTGGGCAAGAGAGGGGAGGGAGTGGAGCCTCTGGGCAGGGAGCTGGCAGCTGGCAGCTGGCAGCTGGCAGCTGGCAAGTTCTCCCGGTTTCACCTGCCCACGTAACCCCACCCAGGCAGTGACTCATGGAGAAGGCCGGGCAACAGCTGTCAGCTGAAGGGATGCAAAGGCCATTTAGCCCAAGCAAGAATCAAACCCCTCCATCCTCTGGTTTGCCACCAAATGGTACCAGACTAACCCAATTCTCTGCTCATCCTTCCTTTCTCCTCATCCTGTGAATTGGGACGTGATGCTTTCAGGGGCAACAGTGAGATCCAAGGGGTGCTAACATCTCAGACCCACCTTCATGCTGGTCTACTGGGTGCAGACAGCTTTTGCCACCCCAGGAAATTTCTGGGCTGTGGGGGGAACTATCTGTCCTGAGATACCTGGACAGGGAAGTTGCACATGGAGTGGCCAGGAGCTGCTGCAAAGGGTCACATCAGGCAGGGATGACTTTACCTGTCACTGGCACTCCCCACTACAGATCTCCAGGGAAGATCATCCACCGTGCTTCCCGACACACATCAAGTGGAGTGAGCCTTCAGCTCCCCAAAGCCTGTTAGAGTAGGGGGTGTCTTAGTCCTGTCTTAGTTCCCTCAGGGACCAGCAGGCAGGAGGGTGTCTGCCTGTCCTCAGCACCTCCAGACCCATCCTTGTGCCTCTTCTCCACCAGGTTTCCAGGATGTCCACATCCAAGTGCTCCTCAGCTTCGGGCTCCTGGTGGCATTCCTCAGCCGCTATGGGCCAGGCAGTGCAGTCATCAGCATCCTCATCATAGCCTTTGCCATTCAGTGGGCTGTTCTGATCCAGGGTTTTTTTTACTTCTTCCTCAATGGCAAAATTTACGTGGGAGCTCAGAGGTAAGGCAGGAGGGAGCTGCTGCTGCCCAGACAATTAATACCGACCCAGCCCTGGCACACTGGCTCCCCCCTCTGTAAAACTCATGGCTCTGCTTTGGAGGAGGATTTTCAGGGACCAGGCCACTGGGTTGTTTGAGTAACCGCCCTAGCAAGGGCTATATAAATACTGTCATGGCTGCCGCCAGACATTTAGGGGGGGCACTCTGGCCTCCATCTGCCTCAAGCCCCGCCATCCCTTTGTCACCAGCATCACAAGGCTCTGGCTGTTCAGCTTGCAGGAACAGTGGGATGCAGGGCCTGGCCTGCAGGCTCAGTTCCTGTTCCCGTCCCGCTCTCCCCAGCCCCTGTGCTCATCCCTGACAGTGCCAGGTCCAGTCCCACACCTTTCCTCTCCTTCCCAGCATGGTCAGTGCTGACTTCTGCACCACAGCTGTTCTGATCTCCACCGGAGCTGTTCTAGGCAGGGCAAACCCTGTCCAGATGCTGCTGCTGGCCCTGCTGGAAGTCACCCTGTGCACTCTCAATGAATACATCCTGCTCAGTCTCATGGGGGTGAGTCACTGACTGGGGAGCCACCAGAAAGGGAGTGGCCCTGGGTTTAGGCTCCTCATGTCAAGTTCTGCCTCATCTGGAGGGACAAATCCCTTATCCCCAATTCCTGCATGGGACTTTTCCGTACTCACCAGGTAAGCGACAGTGGACGCTCCTTGACCGTCCACACCTTTGGAGCTTATTTTGGCTTGATGGTTTCACGGGTCTTGTACCAGCCCCACAAGGACAAGAGGAAGAGGGAAAAGCGGCAAGACATGGGGCACCAGACGGATGTTTTTGCTGTGATTGGTATGGAGTTCGAATCCTACAACACCCGAGTCATAAAGCTGGGAGTGGAAGGGCTGTCACCAATATGAGGAGGGTGAGGCTGTGGCTTTGACCAGGAGATTCCTGCAAACCATTGAGGACAGATGTCCTCCACCTCCCCAGGGACCTGTGGTGGGGCTGCACTGCCCTCTCCTAGAAATAGCTTTTCTTTGTGTTCTTGCTGCAAGCTGTGGTCACTTGCATCTCTTGGTTCTTGCAAGAAGTTTCTGTCCCAAAAGGGATCAACTCTAGCATTAAGACCTGCCTGCTCTATACCTTGCAGGAACCATCTACCTGTGGATCTTCTGGCCCAGCTTCACCTCTGCTACCACTGTCCACGACAATGCCAACAACTGGGCAGTGCTCAACACCTACTTTTCACTGGTGGCAAGTACAGTTGCCACCTTCATCCTCTCTCCTGTCCTCTATGAGGAGAGCACCCCACGGATGGTAGGTCCTCTCCTGAGACAAACCCAAGCTTCATGCCCTGCCCACATCCTGACCTACAGGAATAGTAAGCCTGAATATACCCAGGGCAAAAAGGGAGGCCTGTTAGGCTTTCTTAGGTTCATTAAGAACTGATTTGATCCCTGAGGAAGACAGCCCTTCCTCCCAGTCCCATGCTGTTGCTCTTTATGGAGCCAGTTCCCCAGACCATGTCCTTCTCCATCAGGTTCAGATCCAGGATGCCACCCTGGCTGGAATGGCCGTGATGGGTATGGCTGGGGAGATGCTGGTCACCCCCTTTGGGGCCCTCATTGCAGGGTTTTTGGTTGGCCTGATCTCCCCACTTGGCTTCAGATTCTTCACGGTGAGTCACCTTGGGACAGCCAAGGACACTGATCCCAGATCAGGGGACCATCTGGTCCCAAACCTGCAAACACGGGGCTGCAGCACAGCCTCCTTGGGTGACTGACTCCCATCCCAACACCAGCTCTTCCCTATGCTCCCCCCAGCCCGTTCTACACTCCAGGCTGAAAATCCAGGACACGTGTGGGGTTCACAACATCCACGGGCTGCCTGGGATACTGGGTGCTTTGCTGGGGACACTACTGACACTGATGGCCACTGCAGACACTTATGGTGACAGGTGAGAGGAGCCAGAATCAGGGATGCCAGTGACTTGATGCACCAAGCTGGAGCCACCGCAGCCCCAGAGATCAGGGCTGCTCCACTCATCCTCTTATAGCACCTCTTTGGAAGACATTACCCAGAGCTGTGAGCCTGTGACAACAAGCTCCCAAAAGCCTGTCCCCTCTCTGGCTTGCAGGCTGGAGCTTGTATTCCCACTGGTGGCCCAGGGCAGCCGGACAGTCACTGACCAAGTGCTCATCCAGCTCGGTGCCCTACCCCTCACCCTGCTGCTTGCAACGCTTGGGGGCTGGCTCACAGGTAAATTTTGCCTCCAATGCAACGGGATGGAGGGTGTGAGGGGCAGGGAAATTGATGTATTTGGGGGGAAAGGGCAGGAGCAGCCCCAAAGCAAAGCATCCCCATCAGGCAGGCCGGGCAGAGCCCAGTGATGCTTAGCACTGTGCAAACACAGTGGAGGTCGGGACTACCCCCGGGGCCAGGGCTCCCTCTGGGGCCGGGTTTCCCGTGCGGGGCGGGGGCTATCCACGAGGCCTTACTCCCCTCGGGCCGGGGCTCTCCCGAGTCAGTGCTGCCCCCGGTCCGTGCTCCTCGCCGTGTCCGGTGCTCCTCTCGGGGCAGGGCTTCCCCCGGCTCCGTGCTCCTCCATGGGTCAGGGCTCCCCGCGGGTGTCTGTGTTCCCCGTGGGTCCCGGCTCCTCGCCGCCCGCCCGGCGCTGCCGCTAGATGTCAGGGGAAGCCCGGGCAGCGGCCGCCCCGCTCTCAGACGCCCTCGCACGGCTTTCGGCGTCCTCAGGTACCGTCCTGAAAACCAAGGTGCTGAGGTGCTCCCCGGACGCGCAGTACGAGGAAAACACCGCCTTCTCTGAGGTAAAGCCGGGGAATTGTTTTTTAAAAGGGGTTTATGGGTCTCAAGCGGCAGCAGGGGTTGGATATTTCCCCCCAGCTGCTGGTACCCTCTTTCCTCTTGCAGCCGCATTTAGGGCAGGAGAGCTGCAGTAAATGCCCCTGGTCACGGAATCATAGAATCCCTGACCCATTTTAGGTTGGAAAAGCCCTCTAAAAGCACCAGGTCTAACCGTTCCACTGCTGCTAAGGCCACCACTAAACCATGTCCCCAAGGGCCACATCCACAAGTTTGTTAAATCCCTCCAGGGATGGGCGTCTTTACGACTTCCCTGAGCAGCCTATGCCAGAGCTGGACAACTCTTTCAGTGGATTTCCCCCAATATTCCATCTAAACCTTCCTGGTGCAACTCGAGGCCATTTTCTCCTGGCCCCACCCAGCCCTGCTCTGCCCTGATTAGGGTCCATTTCTGCCCCTCTCCATGTCTCTGGTGCAGGTGGCCGAGGAAGGATGTGACCCCAGGGCAAGCGAAAAGGAGCTGGGCATCAGCACTGTGGTGTAATGGCCCTGGTGAGGTTCTGCACCACCAGTAGTCTGTCACTGCCAGTGCCAACTGGCTTCTGGCAGTCTGAACTTCCCAGCAGCCTGCTCTGGAGACAGCCATGCCTGTTCCCATGCGGGAGTCAGGTCCTGGTCCCAAACGTTTTGGGAACAGCTGGGTGTCCACAGGCCTTTGCAGGGTGAAGAGGTGCTGCAGTATCACAGTGCTTGTTGTGGAAGCAACACAGCTCTTGCTCCCAAAGTCACCTTGGGGTGTCCAGGCTTGACTCAGCCACTTCCCCTCTTGGCTCCTTGCCTCAGTTTCCCCATCAGCTGCTCTCTGAAGGAAGGCAGTGGGGGAAGAAGGGAAGGCAGTGGGGGAAGAAGGGCACAGGAGGCTGAACAGAAAGCAGCAAAGACTTTGTACAGGCACTTTTGCACACAACAATAAAAATATATGAATTTTTTTGTAGCTTCAGGATTTGCCCCTGAATTCTCATGGCACCTGCCCAGCTCTGCTGGCTGTTTCCTTCAGGTGTCGTCCAAGGAGGAAGGCAAAGCCCCCCAGTTTCCCCTGCACCCCAAACACCGATGTCTATTTTTGGGGTTTAATGGGTTGTCCCACACACCCGAGGATGGTGTAGTCACTGGAGAGTGGGATGGCCTGAGCAGGCAGCACTCGGGGGCAGCAGCAGGGTGACACTGGGGTCCCCAGCACAGGGGTGACCCCTGCCTTCTACTGACCACTCATCACCTTGCACCAGGGGCTCCTCTCAACAAATGCCCCCAGCATTCAGCCCTGCTGTGAGAGACATGCTCCTCTGGCCATTGCAGCCTCAGGACCACCAGCACCCAGAACCCTGGCCCCAAATTCCCCCACAAAGAGGCTGCTACCCGCCCCCCCAGGAGCAGGTTGGAACACTCTGGGAATGTGGTAGCTCGAGTGAACCCACAGAAGGTCCTGCAACAATTGGAGCAGGGACACAGCTCCAGAGGACTCCTAGAGGGGTAATGGTGGATGTGCTGGGAGTCCCCAATGTGGGGGACACCTTGGGGTCCCATCTCCCATTAGCCTGGGGTGGCTGCCAGACACTTACTTCCTGTGCCAGACTCCGGCACTCACCATGTGAGATTCCTGCAGGCACAGGTGTCCCCAGCTGCCAGCACCATCTCTGAGGAGGGGACCACAGCCCCACCCCATGCAGAGGGGATAGGGGGTGCAGGGCCAGCACAGCAAAGTTTGGGCCAAATGCTTTGCTACCCCATGCAAAGCAGCCACAGGCAGGACCCTCTTGTTCTGATATCTGCTGCTGTTGAAGCACACAGGTTTCCTTTAACTGACTGAACAAAAAAAAAAAGCAAAAAAGTCAATGAAACACATTTATTTGCAGGTGATCTTAAAATCACTATAAAACACAGCAGTAAGTCAAAATTTCTTGCTTTTATATAAGTCAAACTATCAGTTTAACTTTTCCCACTTTTGTTGTCCATTACAGAAAACTGGTGAAATCAGCACATTAAATGCTTTGGTGTCACTGAAATTCCGTGATAAAACACAGGGAAGTGGGTCACCCGTCTCTGTTTCTACTGCCACTGCAGGCGCTGGGGGAGGTTTCTGCAGAGACCTCAGCCCCATTCCTCACTCAGGCAGCAGGGCAGGACACGACCCCGTACCCATGTCAATGTGACATGCCAGAGACGGAAGCGGGATGCAAGAGGGAGAAGGGGCACGAGAGCTGGTGCCCCAGTGAGGGGGTGCTGGGCTCCAGTCGTCGACCCTATCCTGCGGTGCAGGGCTCACCCCAGGCCCGCGCCACCTCCTCCCACCTCACCTCCTTCCCAGCCCTCTCCTCCCCTTTCCCAGGCAGCCCCCTTCTCCTTTTTTATTTCCTCGCAGCACATTTCAAAAGCAACCCACTGCGACGGGAAGAAAAGCCCCTCCAGTAAGATCATTGCGAGACCCCCAGACGTCGGGGTCGGGTGTGAAATGGACCTCCCTCCTCCTCCCCTCGCCCGGCCCCCGGCCCCTCTGAAAGGCTGTTATGTTTTGTAATCGGATTAGGGGAGTCCTGCGCCCTCCCCACGCCCGTTCCCCGGCGTGCCCGGCCCTCGCCCGCCGCTCTCCCCGCAGTTGTTTAAGCGCGGCGGCCGCGACCGCGGAGCTCTCCGGCGACGGGAGCCGGGGACGGCGAGAGCCTGAAAGGTTTAGTCAGCGAACAAATTGCTTCTCTGTAGGGGCCGTTTTCTTCTCAAGTTGAACATAATTATGGCAGTTTGAGGAACAGATGGTGCAGCTAAGCAGATAATCCCGCCGGCCCCGGGCTCGGGGAGACGCAGCACCGGCTCTGCCCGCAGCGCCCGGGGCCGTCCCGGGACGGGGGGTCGCGGCGGTGTCAGGGTGACGATCGCACCCCGACCGAGCACGAGGAGCTCGGGCGAGCACCCCACCTTCACACCTCTTCTGCCTCGGGTTTGGGTGCCAGACTCCGCTCATGCCTCAGTTTCCCCAGCCCTGCAGGGAGCCCTCTGTTCCATCACTTTTCAAGGCAGGGCTCACCTCCGGATCGCAGCCTGACCTGGGAAGATGTAATGTGAGACAGAACAGCTTTCCCTGCACTGGAGCAAAGGACAAATGAGAACAGCTCATTTTACTCTTATTTTTCTATTTTGCCTCTCTCTTCAACAATATTCAAGATGTTGAAAGAGCTGAAGATATTCCACCAGCTCGCAGGGGCTGGGTGTGCAGTGTGCCCGTATCAGGCTCAGGGATGCCGGGATCTGCCCGTTAAATGAGTCCTTATTTAAAATAGATCTGCGGGAAGAGCCCAAAGCCCCACAGACAAGAGGTAGGCAGGGCAAGGCACGGACACATCTGCGTGGAGAAAGCCCTGCCCTCCTGCCCATGCCGGACTGGCACCAGAGACCCTTCCCCACGCCACAGGGTTCTAACAGCCTTCAGGACACACTCCAGGCACACTGTACCACATGCCGGTGTCCAGCAGGTTTGTTTAATTCACGTCCCCCCCTCAAGCCTTGTCCCCTGAGAGCCCCGGCTCTGACAGCTCCCCTGCCCTCTCCGTGGCAGCCCAGCTGCCAGGAGACCTGCCTAATTCACCTCTTGCTAATGCACGAGCTCAATCAGCTGCTCGAAGGGTGTTTTACAAGTCAAAGCAATAACAACATCCCTCCGCTACAGCTGGGGAAACTAAGGCACACAAAGAGGTGCCCAAGAGTCCATTGGAATTAGAAGCAGGACAAAGCCTGGGCTCCCCGAGCTCCTCGTGTACATGTCCTTACACATCCACAACCCCCACCACCTCCCCCCCCTGGAGCAGCTGATGCTGAGTGCTGTTTGATAGAAAGCCAGCTAATCATCTTTCCCACCTTTCTTGGAGTGTGAATCGTTATCCCAGCGACACCTGTAAAGCTCCTTGTCAGACAAGGCTGGTGCACACATCTAATAATGGGCACCATATGGAAGAAGGAAGGCTCGGGAGAGGAGCAGGGGCCCGACCATCCCCACATTAAACAAAGAGCAGTGCCCGATGGCTTCCCAGTATGGGCCAGTATCAGCAGCACTGGTTTGAAAGACCAGCAGTAAGGAGAGAACCCAAGCAGAGGTGTCAGTGAAGGAAGAACCACCACTCATGGCACTAAACACCTCAATAACTCCCCAAACAGCCCTGCCCCTTGGAAAAGGACCTGGCAAAAGACAAGTGAAAGTTAAAGGCAGGAGAGTCATAGAGCCCTGCTTACCACAGTGTGCCCAAAGCCTGGGACTGGGCACCTCAAATCCTCCAAAGCACATCCCACCATGCCTTGGAGCTTCTGCTCACTGCCAACCTTGCAATGGCATAGCGGGTGTAGAAAAAGCCTCCCACAGGTTAGATGGTAATAGGGAGGACACAATGTGAATTAGAGACAGGTCCCTGCACTTGGACTGATCCAGAGCCCCCCAGGCTTCCTCCCTGACCTGAAGTTTTGGGGGCAGAGCTCAGCCCCTCTGCCAACGCACCCTCCAGCAAAAGTCCCCACTGCCACTGCAATTACAGAACCACATTTTCAGGCCCCCATTCATTGCCAGCAGCATAATGAGCCCCCAGGCAGCATCAGCGGGGGCAAAGCAATTAAAATTGCTGCCGTGGTAGCTGCGTGGGTGGCTCTGGCATGGGCTACTGTCAGTGCCCGTTTTGGGGTGAGTGGGCACCTCCAGGCCGGGCAAGGCCTCAGATTGCTGCATGTCCCTGGGGGTGAACAATCGACTTGTTCTTCCCTGGGTTCAAAGAATAATAAAATAAAAAAAGAATAAAAGCCTCAGTAAAGCTGGGAGTCAAGTTTATTTACAAACTGAGTATGAAGTGAAGGGCTTGGAACAAAGGTGTTATATAAGGGACAGTCACTAAGGGGCTCTTTACCCACGCTAATTGCCACTTGCTCCACGATATCCATTTATCTTGCAGCTGAAATGGCCTCCTCAGGCTTGTGGGTTCAAGCAGTGCTTGTTTGCAATGCTGCCCAGTGCAATTAGTGCACCAGCACAGGGGCTGGTGCAGTTCCACCACCCAAGCCCACCAGGAAGCCTCACACATCCCTGAAAAATGGGATCATGCCCACATTGGGTGGATGTGCTGGTGGGCAAATGGCTTGGTAGGGAGAGGTGCTGCCTTGCCTTGCATGAGACTTTGGTGTCAGTTGTGTAACAGGGAGGGACGACAGGGCTTAGTTCTGCAGGAGGGACCTCGAGGTCATCCCAACCCAGCCTGGGTGGTGAGGGGCAGAAAATCATCATGGGATTCTTGTGGAGACAGCTGCAAGAATGATGGCCCTGAAAGGAGAATGAGGTCTGGAGAGGATGAACAGAACCTGCTGTTTGTGGTGGTGTTTCCGAGGGGTCCAGCCACAAACTGCCCTCAGGTGCAAAAGCCCAAAAGACAGAAACCATAATAAAGACCACCATGGGGAGAAGAAGCTGTCGTGAGCGCTGCAGGGCCTTCCTGCAGTATGTGGCCTTCCTGCTCCCATCCCTGCCCTCACCCTTGGCATGTCCCTTGGCATGTCCAGAGGCACAGGGAACACGGAGAGACCGTTACCTCTACTCCAGCCAAACTGTCAGGAAAGGGAGGAATATGAGGTGGCAGTACCCCTAGGAGCTGAAAGGTCAATTTTATTGACAAACCGCCTCTTGAATGGAGCACAGGGAACAATGCCGGCCTCAGCCAGGGTCAATCGGGACTGTGTAAAGCAAGGGGCCGGCTCCAGTGGCCCCGGGAGAGCCCTCCAGGCGAGTGGCCTTTACCAACGTGTTTGCATAACCTTTGACCCCTTCTTTTGGGGTTTAATTGAAATCCCAGCTTGGTGACAAATTGGCATGACCAGCAGGCTGGAGGCTGGGAGGGTGAGTGTGGGAGCGATGCTGAAAAGTCCCCTCCCTGCTCCAGCAGTGACCAACCTGCTGCCCCTTCCTGTCCTGGCATGAGACACCTGCAAAGCCAAAGCCATGTGTTTTAATCACACCCTGCTCCTTTGTCTGATCCCAAAGGCCCAAAGGCCACCACAATGGGTTTGGGATAGGCAACTGCCAAGGTCCGCCAGCAGCTCTGTCTCAATACAGGCAGGAGCAGACAAGCACTGTCTGAGGCGTGTGAGCCTCCTTCAGAAACACTCTGGAGTGAAGCCTCCTTGGACTGGAATGCTCTGATGCTTTGTTAATCACAGAGCTCATTAGACTGAGGCATTTGCAGTTTGCACCCTGGCAAACCCCCACCACAGAGACCCATTTCCCTCCCTGTCCAAAGGGAAAGGTCACAGCCCTCCTCCAGTCTTGTCTTGAAGTAAAAACAGCTTTTTAGAGCCAATAGCAGAAATGAGCTTCTGAAAAAAAAACAAACGTAACTGAAGTCTCAACACAGTTCCCACTGACTGGGGATCAAAAACTGACATTGAGCCAAATGGAGCTGAAGTCATCCTATTTCAAAAGTTCCTGGGAGAGAGGTGAGAAATGACAGAATTCCCTGTGATGGCGGAAATCTCATTTCCTGCAGAAACCAGACTAAAAACAATGAGAAAAAGCCCCAAACCAGACTCCTCACAATCCTCATCCCTTTTTACAGAGCATTTGCAGCATCCCAGCTGCTCCATGCAGCACATCAGTGATGCAGAGCTGTGCTACATGGAGGTAACAGTGCACCTGAGAGGGATGTCCAGGTGGATATCCCTCCTGGCTAAAGGGACTCCACAAAATTACAGCAGAATCCTCCAAAGTACAAATATTTTCCCTCCACTTTTCTTCCTGTCTCAGAATACCAGATTCTGGGATTAGACTGCAGAATTCTCCTGCCCACAGGTAAAGATTTAATATTTCACATTGTGTAGATCATCCAATATGAATCCCAGTTCCCCTTTAACGGGGTTGGAGTAACATCTGGTACCATGTGCAACCACACCCCTGAAGTGCAAATGGCACAAGTGAGGCTTGAACAATCCCCACCTAAATCCATGCAATTTCCACGTGCAGGCAGGAGCTGTGAATCCTGACGCTCCTGGCTGTAGTTCTGTTGCCCCTGCCCTGTAGGATTTCAGTGGTCCTGGAGGAACATCCCACACTTTGGAGCAACAGTCACACATTTTGCAGTACCAACACAAGACTTTCCTTCAGGAGCGTGTCTGTACATCCAATTCACATTGAAGCACCTTAAAAACAGAGCAGTCCCACACTGAGGCAAAACCCAAAAATATCTCAATTGCTGCCTGCACCTCATTTATAGATCATTGACGGGGATTTTTACATATCCTAAAATACTTCTAATTGCAGGTTTCACGTCTGTTATCTGCCACCAATTAATAAATTTCATTGCTATTATTGTTATTATTACTATTAATTGTGCATCCATCCAATTCACAAATCAAAGTCTGTTGCCCAGGATCGATCCACAATAACCAGGTTTTCTTCTAGGAGGTGCAACCCTCAGAGGTGATGAGACTCTTAAGAGCAGCCCCTTGCCCTCGTAGATCTCAAACTGGCTTGCAAAGATCAGCAGATCACCACTTTGCAGAACACATACAAGGTGAGGGATAAATCAGCCCCAATGGCTCCAACAAACCGGGGTACTTGTAGGACTGGACAATTTGATCCCTTCACCCTCCTACCTCCCTGTGCCATCTTGCAGTTTGCCACATTTCAAGGGAGAGAAATAGGTTGTAATTTTGTTTTGTTAACCTCCTTCTCTCCCAGCCCCACACACCACTGGGAGTAAATCTGGGATGATTTTATCCCCCCACCATTTCTGCCCCCACCTCCCAGGACAGCCGAGTCCTCACGCTCTGTTGGCTGTCACTTAGCCACCTTCCCATGTGCCCCGTGGGTCACTATTTCCCCAAACAACCTTCGGTTTCCACCAGTTGAAGATCTTAGAGGCTTCTTGCACAAAACCCTTTGAGGTATTTCATGCAAGGCTTGAAAAGGCTCCTGCTTCCTCTGGGGGGCATTATCATGACAAACCGGCTCTAATTCTGCACAGATCCAGGCTCCCAGCTGGATCCTCAGCCACGCCAAGTCCCCCTGACACCTTTCGGCTGGCTCAGAGAGGCCAAAGGAGCGCACGGGTCCCAGGATCACGGGGAACTTGCCCAGCCCCATTTCCCAGTCCCCATCCTCATATATATTCCCTTCCAGTCGCCTCGCACTTTTCTCTGCGTGTTCTTCTTTTTCAAGCACTGCCCTCCTCTTCCCCACTCCCACCAGGCACTTCCCCCCTCCCCGCGGTCCCTCTCTGTCCCCAGCATCCCCCTTTCTCTCGGCTCTCTATAAACAAAGCGCCTCAGTGTCTGGGGGAAGAAAAGTTGCATTATGCAAATGGGAAAAAGCGAACAGGAGATTTCTCACTCCGAGAACCCCCATTCCGGGCCTGCACCTCGGTTTCCATGGCATGACCAAAGCCTGCTGGAAGCTGGTTTGCATACGGATGAGAGAGGAGATGAAATCAGCACGAAAGCCCATCGCTGACAGAACACCATTGTTTCGCCTGTCTGATTTGGAGGCTAATGAAACGCCATTAAAAAAAGAAAGAAAGAGGAAAAAAACCCTGCCGCTTTCATCCTGGCTTTGGTCAGGGATGGGGAGGGGGGTTTAAATATGATGACGGAAGATCATCTGCACTCTCGGACTTGGGGTGAAGGTATTCTGGCACCGGGGAAGGAAATTCCCAGGATGCACTGCCCCTGCAAGCCTGAGCGATGCCGACAGGAGATGGTGCTGTGGGCAGAGCACTGGGCTGGGAGAGGCTACCAAGGCTACCAAACCTAGCTTTGCTCCTCTCCCGGAGACACAAGAGCACCCGGGCATGAAAACACCTCAACTACAGCCATGAACCTGCCCATCCCACAGCACATCTCGGGGAGTCCATCCATCCACTCATAAACATGCCATATCCAGGAGAGACACTGGAGCAGGCTCATGGGCTGGGATCAGGCTCTCCCAGGTCACAGGCTTTCACAGTGGAATGAATTTAAAACTGTGAATAAAAGGCTGGGGTGGGGAGAAGGTCAGGGAACTGCTCAGTGCTTCCATGCTCCTTCCCCACACAAACCATCACTCTGCTGGAGGACAGGGAAGAGACAACACAAAATAGAAACATACATGAGTGCCCCATCTGCCCCACCCCAACAGCCTCCTTGGGCTGTTCCTGATGCTCCAGTGCATCCCAGCAACTTTCCCAGGGCTCTGAGGAGTGGGATGGATGGATGGATGGATGGATGGATGGATGGATGGATGGATGGAGCAAGAGCATGGCCACTGGCTCTTGGCCCTCAGTAGCTCTCCTGCCCTTGGCCTTGCCATGGCCACCCAGTCCCTTTCCCGCTGCCCCGCTGGCAGAGGCACATTGTCTCCAGTGTGTGCCTTCGAGAACAGCATGATTGGCCTTGAAAGGGCTGATTTGCTTTCCCCGGTCCATTGAAACGCCGGAGACCAAAGCCTGTTCCCTCCAGGCGCTCGGAAACCTGGCACCCTTTCCACTTCGCTTCCCTGTGCCCCTCAGCCCAGGGGCTCCTGCTGAGATTTTGCTGTCAACAGAGTTTTGTTCCTTTTCTAGGGCGGCGCGTAGAAGGGACACAAGGACCTTGAAAATGGCAGATTCTTTTACACGGCTATTCTCCTTCGACCCCCCTGGCTGAATAAACAACTCACAAAAATGGAGTTTACTGTATTTCCTCCTCTGGGGGAAAACACTGCATCTTGGTCCTAATTAATTTACCTAATTAACATTGGGTCTGTATTGCAAAGACCTCTTTCTGTACGGGCCGGGACAGAGGAAATAACAGGAATAAAAATATATTCAGGCAACTCTCAGCCCCGACTGTAAAAGGGACATCGCAGGATGAACCGTGCCACACTGATCATTTAAGCCTCAGAGAAAGCGTCTACAGGAGAATGACCTCCACCTCTACCTCCCCTCTGTTTGGGGCCAAATCACACCAGCATCTTGACACTGGGCAGGAGGTGCAGTGCATGTGCTTGGAGAATTCAGTGCTGGGACAGACTCAGGGGGATGGAGCAGGAGGGACATCAAGGAACAGATCCTGTGAAAGAGGGGAGCAAGGAGGATGCCCATGAGCAGAGTACAATTCGACCTGCTGGGCTGACCCCTCTGCTGTCTTTACCAGCGTGCTCTGTACCTGTTTACACCTGCCTGGGGCCAGCTCTGTGTTTAGACCCTGAATTTTCCCAGGGCTTGCCCAGCACCGAAGCAGGCACTGCTTGCTTTCCCTACTCCTGACTAGGAAAGCCCTGCTCTGCTATTTTGTTCTTTTCCCTGCCAGATGCCAGCTCTCTTCAGCCTCTTTCTTCTCCCCACGCTTTGCTTTGCCGCATAGTTCCGGAAATCAGAAACAAAAGAAGAGGAAAGAAAATAGGCTGGATCTAGGGGGGAGGAGGGGGAGTTTCCCTTCCGTTAAGCTTTTCCAGCTCTCCCTGCCTCCCAATATGAGACACGATATGGCACCTCACATGACGAGCACTCGCGCCCACGTGCGTGGCCACGTGATGAGATGCCCAGTTATGCCAGGCTGCTGAATGGAGGCAAAAGCGAAGAGGCTGGGTTTGAGCCCAGCCTTTTTGGCAGGAAAAACAGGAGGATGTAGGAGAAGCTCCTCTCTGCTCTTGCTCTGCAGCCCAAAGCTGCACGGCTGAAACATATAGGCTGGCAGGAAAGCTTTCACACTTACAGGCTTAGTGGCTGAGTTTAAGTAGTAAGAGGCTTTCAGGGCATAATGTGGGCTCAGTCCCACTGTGGTTATTGGGGCCCTACAGATCAGATTCTGGCAGCCAAAACTTCCTAAGCACTGTGAACTGCAGAGCCTGAGTCACTCATCTGCCTCCGCATCTTCATGAAATCCCCCCTTCCAACAGGGCTGAAAGCATGGGTTTAGGTGTTCACATCATTTTAATAGTTTGATTTACAGATATTTTTGGTTTATAAAGGGAAACCCCCCATCTCATGCTTCATATTCATTCACTGAAATGGCCAGCAGTCATCCTAGAATTTGCTTTCCGCAACAAATGAAACCCCAGCTCAGTGTATGTTTCCATTTGGAAGTGTCAGCTCCCACTCCAAGCATGCTGCCTTTCCCAGCTCCCCTCATTTACGACAGCACTGAATTTCAATGCCACTGCAAGCAGCTCCCACCCTCAGGAGCCCTGTCAGGATTCACCACAACGAGGGTGGAATGGGCAGGACCCTTTGTGCATCCCAATGGACAAGGAGGAGATAGGGAAGGTGCTTGCAGCACAGGCTTTGCTTTGCTCAGAGAAGATCAGAGTGTGTCCCAGCACCGGGAATGGTGCTGGAGCTGCTTAAAGCTGCATGGGGTGGGGGCTGGTTGGCTCCAGCCACCAGTAAAGAGCTGCAAAAGGAGATGAGAAAAGGGACCATGGAGCCATGCCAGGAAGGGACACGCTGAGGCCGACACAAGGGCCCCAGCACTGCCTTGGCACTGGGTCACCACCCAGGCTGGGATCCGCTCCCAGGCTGGAGGGAGAGCAGGGCCAGCACCGCATCCTCATCCGGCTCCCACAGCAAAGCCCAGCATGGCCTCAGTGGAGCACAGAGCTGGCAAAATCAGTGCAGAGCACCAGCCCTGCCAAAACAACCCTTGCCACAGCCCAACACTCCAGTTGTATCCTGGAAGAGAGACCTCAAACAATTTCACTTGCCACTGGAGCAGGAGCAGGGAGATGCTCCCACATCAGAAACCTGCTATTAGCGGCAGGTGCTCTGTCCACCCCATTTCCAGCTGCTGCCAGACTTCCAGTAATTCTCAGTGACCTCATTTTCACTTCATTTTGTAAATCATTTTTGGGTTGTTGTTTTTCATTTTACTCAGTTTTTAATTTGTTGTTGTTTCCCTCTGAGCTGGAGTTTGTCATTTAATCAACTTAGACCCAGATATCCTGGAGGGTGTTTGGGGAAGGGGGGTGGGGGGGAAGAATGAAAACGCTAATGTCACATCACCTCCCTAAAATGAGTTTTAATTGTAATCCTTTAATCCCTCTCAGATGGCCCTCTCTTCACTGATGTTTTTCATAATTATTCCTTGCCATTTTCCCATCGGTCTAAGGAGTGTCTTCAAGAGGGAGGGGGTGGAGAAAAGGCCCTTTTATAAAATAATAATAATGGGCCAAATTAAGACACAAAGAGGGAAATAACAAGGGGGCAAGGGCTGCAGAGACAGAATGGGGATTATTAATGCCTCCCCCCTCAGAAATTTCAGTGATGGTGCTCTCAGCCACCCCAATCAGTGGGCAATTGAGGCTTGTTTGCTCGAGTGGCTGCATCCTCCTACAATGACCCACATTTAGCCAAGTGGCTGCATTGACAGAGTACCAGGTGTGCAGGATTGGGAAACTGCCTCGAGGCAGCGTCTCGCCAGCCCGCCCAGCACTGAGGGTCTGCACAGGGCCGCCCACCTCTGGGACAGTGCCCACCTGCCTGAGAACATGGTCAGTGGGAATTTCCCCTCCAGAACCGATGAGTTCCCAGGGCCCTCTGCCACTCTGGAGGGCATTGAAGGGCATCATTCCCACTGCTGCTGCCAGTTATCAGCCCCATTACCCTCTGAAACCAATTGTAACTCATTCCTTGGTTTCATCCAGATGGAGCCCGAAGGATGCTGAAGAGGAAAGGCATTGGCTTCCCCAGCAGCAGCAGCACAGAGGTTATTCCTGGGTTGGGAAGGAGGTCAGAATGGTTACAGTCCTGTGAAGGGGCCACTGAGCCCTCAATGCCATCTCAGCTCTCAGTGCTTTTGCCTGCACCTGCCACCAGCCACTCCTGTTCCCCTGCAAAACTGAGCCAGCAGGAGACCAAAGTGACCTGTGTCCCTGGCCAGTGGCTCTAAGCAGCACCCACTTCTATACAGGATTTCAGGATCTCTGCTGCCCCAGAATGCCAGATCCATCACAGCCATGTCTGGTGCAGCATCTCCTTCCGCAGTACCAGTGCTCTACAGATGGGAACATCACCCAAAACCTCTTGAAGGGACCATAAGCCAAAAAAAAGTCCACTGATTGCTCCTGAGCACTTTGGAAAGCTAATTGGAACCAAGTATCCAGGCTAATCTGGCACTCAAGTCTCTAAGAACACAGGGATGTTGATTCAGGGGAGTTAAAGGATGTGGGTCTCAAGAGCAGAAGCAGGAATTGAGATGCTGTGGAAGTCGGGTCTCTAACATGAACTGCAGAGCTTTAACTCCAGAGCTGCTCTGGGGAAGCAGCCAGTGAAAGGAAAGCGTTTACAGACCACTGAACTTGTGTTTAATCTGGGAAACGTCTTGTACAGGTCTGACAGGGGTTAATCCACCCCTAACGTCTCTTTCACCCTCTCTCCTCCTCCCCAGCCATAAAGCTCAGCAATCCTTGCTAATCATCCCATTACTTCAATGAGCTTGACCCAAAAGGCTCCAGCAATGCCTCAGCTCCCTGTTCCAGCTTTCTCCCTGCAGCCACCTGCCCCATCCCACCCAGGCCATGGCGCAGGGATCAGACTGACAGTGCATGTCGGCAGGGTGACCCTCGGGGACAGCAGGTCTTGGCCGCAGTGACCTTGGAGGGCAAGTGATTCTTGCAGGAACAAAGAGTCCCTGTGTGCCAACAGGCTGGAGTTTGTGTGCAATTAACTCTGGACAAACCAAACAGAGCGAGTTCATGAGCCCAGAGGCTGGGAGCGGCTCAGGGTTTATGGACTCCCAGCTCTGAGGGAAGGGGAACAAGCAGCCCCTGAGCAGTGGGAGCTGCACAACCAGTGATGAAGAGAGCCCTGGGCACAAAGCAGGGTAGGGAGGGGAGCAAAAATAGGATTCCGTCAGGGTATGGCTGACAAATAGCACCAGGAGCATTTGGGGGGAAGAGCTGCAAAGAAAAAGATCCCTTTAATTATCAACAGTTGAGCATCAGAGGAGGAAGCACCTCATGGCTGGAGGGGATGAGATGCTCAGTGGGAACTTCCCCTCCACTCTGGAGAAGGCTGGAGGGTCACTGTGGGTCGGCTGGACATGAGTGTCTCTCCTGCAGCCTGACTCAGGGTCAGGAATGGGGAGGATGGAAAAACCCTGGCTCTGCCACAGTCTGGGGCCAGTCAGGGTCAGGGGGGCACAGAGGGGCTGTTTTACCTCTTGGCCTGCCTGGCACTGGGGAGATGCAAATCCCACCCAGCCAGGGAAAAAAAAAAGAGGAGTTCAGCATCATAAAAGGTCCCCCTCCTCCTCAACACATCTCCCTCAAATTGTATCTTTTCCTCCTAAAAACAGGGAAGAAAAGAAAATTAAAATTGCTGAGTGAAATTCCTCAAGAGTTCTCATGCAGGAGCAACAAAGTGTTTGGATTTGAACTGCACTCAAACATCACAATTATGCACAGCATTTTCAATTTTCAATTGAATTTTCAATTCAATCTCCAGTATCACTGGAGATGCAACAGACAGCAAAAGTTTACTGAAAGTAAAGTACTAAGGTACTTTATGGTATGTTATGTTACCAGTCCTTAATAAATGCATTGGAATACCATATTAGTGGGGTTATTCTACTGCTGATAGGGAAATATTCCCGTAAAATACATCAATTTCAAGAAAACTGCATTTTCCTGTTGACATATCACCAATGATATGAACACGTCCTCTCCTGTCAGCCCTAAGCTGCTCCTAGGCTCTGGCACAAATGAGTTCCATTGGGCTGCACCGAGAGGCCTCAGACTACAAAAATGACCACAAACCCACTTTCCCCCCTTCTGTCACATTAACTTCATGCTCCAGCTGCAGCACTGTCTATCTCCTGCAGCACCCTTGCTTCAGATGACACTTTTGGACAAAGACACAACACCAGTGATTCCAATCCCCAGCCTCAAATATTTTTGTTGAGCTGCCTTCCTCCAGGAGAAACGCCTTTTTTGACTCATGGAAACAAGATATATCCATGGAAGAAAAACAGAGGAAGAGGGATGGCTGGAGAAAACAACCCCAGACCTTTGCTTCTTTTTGAAGTGATTTTTAATTTTTAGTTTTTACACCCATTCTCTGGCTATTTGGGAAATTTGGAGCCGTGGGTTCAGCTGCAGGTGCCTCCAAAGCGACGTGCCACGTCCCTGAGTGCCGCTCCCCCGTTTCCCCACCCCTCTGCAGCCCCCCAAAGTCCTGAGCCCTTCTCCCAGCCTCGCTCATTGTCCTTGGTGTGGAGGTTGGCACCAAGGCGTGGGAAGCAAACCAGCAGCTGTGGGTGCTGGGGCAGGAGTGGCCACCCTGCCAGGCCCCTGCATCCCGTACCTGGTTCCATCCCCACCACACGGCAGGGGCAGTTGGGGATCCTCAGGGAAGAACTGGAGCGACGGTGGATAAAAAGAGGAGCGGGGGAAGGAAAAGAAAGGGAAAACAGCCCCCTTTAAAATAAAGAGGAGGAGGAGAGAGCAAAGGGGGGGTGGTGGTGGTGTAAAAATCGTTAGCACTAATTATCAGGCACAGGGACAAACGATTAATTTGCAAGTCAATTAGTCTCAGATAGGTTCACGTTTCCTGTTCTCAGCCACTGAGGGGGAAAGAAAGAGGGAGACACAACTGCGGCCTTAATCCTCCTCAAAGGCGGCCATGGCGGGGCCGCCTGCCTGTGCCAAGGCGGAGGGAGGGGGGCTACAGCTGGCACAGCCATGGCGAGGGTCGGCTGTAGCCAGGACCGTTATGTGCCAGTCATTGTGCCCTCGGAGCGGCCCTGGCACTGCGCCGGCCCCTTCCCCGCCAGCCCCGGTGCCGCCATTTGGGAGCCCCTGACACCATTTTGTTCATGCCCAGGCACAGCGGCTGCTGTGGTGGATTTTCCACACTTGGGGGCCACAGACGGGGGTGCTCCTGCCTCCCTCCATCCCTTGCTACCCCTGCCAGGCCCCGTGCAGCTGTGGGCGACATCAAGGGCACAGTGGTTGAGGATGTGGAGCAACTGGCAAGGCCTGCTCCAGCCTGAAGTTATGGCAGCACTGTGGGGACAGGCAGAGGTTTTGTCGCCACCTCAAAGCCATCAGGGACAGGTAGAAACCAGCCTCATCCAGGCAGTGGAGCATCTGTCACCCCCTCTGGGTGGGTCCCCAGCCTTGTGCTGCCAGTGCCCAAAGCAGTGGGGATTAGCCCAAAGTTGTCCTCTGAGCTGTAGCAAACAACCCCTGGGCTTGGGGCTCAGGCAGCTGAGGATGGGCAGGAGCTCAGGAGTTGGCGGGGAAGAGACATAGATAGTCAGGGTGTCCCCCACCCCAAAACCAGAGTTGTGGTTATGTGGCATTGTCATCGCTAATTGCACCATATCTCACAAAAACAGCAAAATAGACATTTTCCAGGGATGACATGAGTGCCCAATCAAACATCACCTGTTCATGAGAAACATGGGTGTAAAACTGAAAGAAACAGCTCAAAGGATGGATAAAAGCAACAGGGGAGAGAAGCTTGTAGTGAGGGAGAGAAGTACCAGCAGCCTCCAGCTCCATTCTGCAGGACAGACAGTGCCCGAAGACACATGGACACGCTGGGGAATAGGTACCTGCACCTTTCCCACTCCAGCCACCCTGAACCTCAATTCCAACCCCTCCACAAGGGCAGCAGCTGGTTATGGTGTGAGTGCCCCCTGCGCGTGTGCCCGGGCACGGGAAGGTGCAGCTCATGATCTGAATGTGCTCTGCGTTCCCCACGCTCTGCACGGGGATATTTGTGTGCGTGTGGACACAACATGTCTGGGACCTGACAAAAGGCATCTGATTGACATAGAAAAGGGGGCTGACAAAAGGCCAAGCGGGGCTGGAGAGCCTGCACAATACTGGACGCCAGTACCACGCTCAAGGGTGGGGGATCCAGGCAGGCAGGGGGGAGCAGAGTGGCTTTTAAGGACACCTCCGCCTTCCACATTAAAAAAAATAAATAAATACATTAAGAATCTTTCAGCTTTGCTGATGTGCAGAGAGGAGAAGGTTACACTTAGCCAGGAAGATTTATAACACCATCCTCAGCAGTGCCAGGGACAGAGGGAGCCCACTGTGCCAGGTGAAACACGTACCCAGAGACAATTGCAGTGCACCATCCTTTGCCTAAAGCATGGAGCTTTTATAGCTCTTTGACAGGGTAAAATCCAATGAACAAGGTAAAATCCAACAAACGAATCATCAGGAGTGGCCTGAAATGTGGTTAAAATGCCTCTGGATCTGAAGGCAGCCAAGCTCCTCACTGGAGGGGACTGCAGGCTCCAGCCCACTGCCATGCCCTGCCGTGGGCTCCTGTCCCCTCCAAAGTCATCTGTCCCTTCCAAAAGCCTCCAGGGCACTGAGTGGGTGAAAACCATTGATTTTTCTTGTCGTGGGCAGCTTGCACCTGGAGCAAGGACCCAACTGAATACTGGGAATACTTGCATTTTTCTAAGAAAATTTCTCAAAACTTTTTAAGGTTTCTTTTTAATTTTTTTCCCTCTTGTCTTAATGAGAGACAAGAGTATTTGAGACTTACGACTCCACTGATGGTGTGGCTTTGCTGCATGAGCTGCTGGATGCTGCAGAGCAGGGACAGTGAAAGACACTACTTATCTTTAAAAAGTAAAAATTCCTCACACTTTTTATTCTTTTACTTTAATAACAGTATGAAAATTTCAGCCAGCTTCAGAATGGATTAACGTTTTGCAATAGATACTTTCAAGGATTGTTTTGCAATTAAAACTGATTTTGAGCAGGACTGACACACATTTACAAACTTTTGTTCAACCACACACCTGAGATCTCCTGTTTCTGTGTATGCATAGAGTAAGTTCCAAAACACCAACTCATTTTTTGATACTTTTTCATTTAGGGGGTCCTTTTTTTTAAATTTTTTTTTTTTAGGAGAAAAAAAGGGAACACTAAGAAAATGTTTAGTTCACAATAAAGAATCAATCCAAATTCCTAAGAATAATAGGAAATACCCTGAGATAATGCTACACAAAGGAGCAAAGTTGGTTCCCACCAGCTCGGGACCCTGTAAAAGCCTTGTTAAGAAATTTTTGAAATGTGGATTATTTACAATTGTAATTTCAAATACAGTATTCTATCAAAATAATTTCTAATTAAATGGAGAAATTTTAGTGCATTCAAACATTTCTTGAATACTGTTCATTCTGGAAATGAACAAACATTGGTGGAAAGAATAATAAAGTGGCTAAAATCCCCATTTTTTTTTTAAACTTCTGAGGGCAAATGATCACTGCCGTTTATGCCCCCAATGAAAAGTTGAGGTTTTTTTTTTCGTTTGCTAAATTAAGAGGCAAAGTGGGAGAATTACAATTAGTAACTGGCTTAAAACGGGATCCTGCTTGACCCGACAAATCCCGGGTAACAAGAAGGCTTTGTCTGAGCGTGTGGCAGGAGAGATTTCACACTTCCTCCGGCACAGAGCTGGGAGCAGACCCAGAAACACACGACATTCCCCCAAACTTTCCCTCTTGGGTTTTAGGGGAGATAATTCCACTTCAACGATTTTTAGAGGGAAAAAAATGAAAATATGGATCGGATCAATTTTAAGAGTTTTTTTGTCTATTTGACGGGATGGAAAATTGAGAGGAGAAGAGGCAGAAAACGAAGCCGAAGTTAGGCTGGGAAGGACTGGGGAGAACTGGGGGGTTTCGGGAACTTTCCCACGCCCCCACCCGCGAGGGGCAGCACTTTAGTCCTTCCCAGCGCCAGGGGCAGCGAATCCTCTCCGGGACGGTGCGGGGAGTTTCCTCCATGGGAAACAAACAAACAAATAAATAAATAAAAATAAAAGAGAGAGAGAGAGATAAAAGAAATGCCAATGACTATTTTAAAAGGGGAGACTGCGGGTCGGGCCGGGGCGATCAGGCTCCGCGCTTTGAGCCCGAGGCCCAGAGCTGCCCCCTCCCTCAAACGCCCCTTTTCTGCAGATTTTGGGTTTAACCCAGGATACAACAACTCAGCTCCCGGGAGTTCAATGCGGATCTTTTCGCTGCCAGCAGACTCGTATTTGCAAATGAATTCTTTTCCCTGTTGCGAGCCGGCTGCACCCCCGCACCCCCATTCCTGGCTCATCCCCCACTCCCATTCCCTGTTCTGGTCCCCTTCGAGACCGCCCCCACCAACAGCCCCGGAGGTTGCACCGAAAGAAGGAAGAGCAGACAACTTTTGTATCCTTTGTTATTTCTATTTGTTGTGTTTGCATCGCTCACGGTCTGGGGTTACTCCAATCAACTGCGTATCAACTAATTTAATTTTAAAAAGCTTATTTTATAATCTGATTTGGGAGGGGGAAATCTCCATGTATGATTTTTTTCCCCCTGCCTGCTGGACGCGATCATTATTCTTACATTTTCTAATGAAATGCAAGATTACAAATTAATTGAATTGCTTCTGCCCCCCACTCCCCCCCACCCCCGCCAGCCCCTTCAGTCTGTCGTCTCTGGTAAATTTGGGGCTAATCGTAAATAAATTGCAAATATCCACAGCGAGAATGGAGGGTGTTTTTTTTTTTTTTTTGTTTGATTTGGATTAAGCAAACCCGGGGACGTGGCTGGTTTGCAGCAACTCTTCGAGAAATCCCTGCGTGGGGAGTCCAGTCGGGGCCCCTCATCCCACGAGTCTCCCCACGCTGCCTCCCCATAGCTTCTCTTCACAGGGGAGAGAAGTGCTGGGGGAATGGCAAGAAAAAACAACAGGGAACAAAAAAAAGAGGTTTAAAGGGCTGGGAAATGGAAAATAGTGCTCTCTTTCTCTCTTTCTTTTTATTACTATTTTTTTCAATAAATTCCAGAAACACGGGGATTTTAGCCAATTACCCAAAACAGACCAGTGCAGGGACCACAGTGCGGGAGCAACAGCAGCTTCGAAAGTGTCCCAAAACCTGCAACCCGCCCGAGCTGACTTCGCTGCCGCCGGAGCCGGCGCGGTGCCGGCGGTGCCGGCAGGTCCCTCCTGCCCCGGCTCCATCTATCTCACACGAGGTTGTGTTCGAATTGCAGCCCCGCCAAAACCTGGAGTCTAAAAATAAAAAAAAATAAAATAGAGTGCATTCATCTTGTGAACCATCAGTTTGTCAAGATATGGCTGGAAATCCTGGGAAATAATACATGATTTGTGGAGTTTAAGTTTTTCATTTGATCCTCTAATATAAATTTAATTGATTTTAATTTTGGTCTTATTTTTTTAACATACCTAAACACAGATCCTATATTTATAATCACAGGGATTAAATCTGAGGTGTACTACCATAATAATAATAATAATAATAATAATATAACCCTAATTATTATTATTATTATTATTATTATTATTACTACTATTTTTTTTTTTAACAGCATAGTTCGGTTAGAAAACACTGCACCTAGATTTTTTAAATTTTATTGTCACAAGAAACTTCAAATCTGTCCAATTTGCTTGCTGGTGTATTCAGTCTCTATTTGATTAGACTTACTGTAAACATGGCATCAACTAGGTCATTTCATGTCATATAAATAACTACTGAATTTGATGAAAAGTTGTTTCTCTACAAAATAACCCATAACTGAAGCAAGTGTGAGGGTTGTGCCTCCCAGACTGGACACTGGTACTCCCTACTCTTGTGGCAGAGGATTTCATATTTCTCCCTGACTTGTTCCATTGGCCTCGAGTGAACGACTTTTCACTTTTAAACAAAAATTAGGGTGTTCCAGGGTAGAAAATACCTTCATAAATATATAAAATGCTGAGGTTTTTTCCTTCTGCTTCTGCAGGAAGAGCCAGGACTGTCCTGTTTTTCACTCTTCTCTTGCAAACAGCAGAAATAGAAGTTTTGTGGCAGAACCCTTCCCCAGCAGAGATAGGAGGTGCCTCCACGCTGCCCACGGTCCCTTCAGCATTCCCCCAGCCCCGTGGCTTTTTCCAGCCCCGTGGCTCTCCAGGAGCCCTTGCAAGCCCTGCAAAGGGTCTTTGCCCTCTCTTCCCTCTCCCTGCCTCAGTATAAGCCCATCTTCTACTGTCACCAATGCACAGATTTTAGAGAGGGGAAAAAAAAAATTAGATCTTCTGGGCCCTGCAATGCCAGGGGTTTCCCAGCTCTGAGATGGGGAGAGCACCCTCCCAGTTGGGCTGTTTCACTACAGAGAAGTCATCGACCCCATATAAATTACACTGAGTATTTGCTTTCAAAGTAAGAAAAACTGAAAAAATCAGCAAGGGTTATTTGGGGAAGCACTGGAAAGGCAACATCCCCAGAATTTCTAGGAAAATAAATGTGGATTTTGATGTTTCTTTCAGAAAGTTTAAACATTTTTTAAGCAGAAAAAAATCCAGAAGTGACTTTCAAAGCCAAGTATTCCTCTTAGCTCAGCTGAGGGGTTACTAGTGCCTCCCAAAGCCAGCCCCACATTTTCCCCTAAATATAGTTTTTAGAAAAGCTCAGACTCAAGCGCACATATTCCCTGCCTCAGCCTGAACCCTCTTTTCCCTCTCTGTAAGTGCTGCATCCCAAGGAAAATGTTTCACCTGGTGTCAAACAGCGATTTGGGAGGAGGCTGCCAGGCTCTGTGCAACCCCCTAGGACAGTGTATGTCAGCCCCCTGTCTTGGGAGAAAAATCTCAAGATAAGTTCTATTCCCTCTGAAACCACAGTAATACCCTCCCCCACGTTATTGTTCTCCTTGGACTGTTCCTCATTTTCTGTGCACTGCATCCCTTTTTTTCCTAATTCCCCCTTAGAAAGGAAATAAAAAATCCATTCTCATTTGGAAGAGGATGAAGTCACACATACATGTCCTTCAATCATATATATAAACAATGTGAGATAACAGGGATTTTAATCTCTTTCTAACCCTGTTAATTTTGATTCAACCTTTCCCTATGGCATCACCTTCAGCTGTAGGAGCAGCCCAGGCCTGATCCTTCCCTCTTTGCCAGTGACACAAACAAAACCAGCACTTTTTAGAGCCAGAGACATTAAGCAATGAGGCATTTGTGATAAATGTGCCTGCCCTGGCTCTGGCATGGCATCATAGGGAGGTGTCCATGAACAGACAGAGATTCTGATTTCTCTGGCCACAGCAGCTCTGCAGGACTGGTGGCAGGCAGTACCAAAACCTCGTCTGGGGAATGGATAAAGCCAAAACAATAATTTACACCAAACGCAGTTCTGACCAGAGTGGTGCTTAACTGGATATTTCATAGGGATCAGTTTAACATTCGCTAGAGACTTCCCCCCTCCCCGTAGTGCTCCTGCTCCAGCAGCAGTTATGGGATTTAGCATACAAGGGCTTCTAAGATCACTGATCCTGTTGAACTTCTGCAAACAGGCAGGGTGATGCTGCAGAGCTGAGGAGAGGGGGCAGACAGTACAACAGCCATGACCCCAGATCCTCAAGAAAGAGGACACACACGGGCAGGAAGGATGGAAGGAGCCTTTCTCCATGCCCACCCCACTGACCTACCCCATACTTGGCTCATGGGCTCCCTGCCCATGTGCTGGGACACAGGTGTGAATTCTTGTGAATTCAGTGCCCAGCTGAGTGAAGGGCACATGTAGGGTCACTGGGTGGGATGGAGAATTGTGTGGTGACCCCCAGGTCGCATGGCCCATCCACATCCCTGCTCCCTCAGCTCTGCCACCACCAGGAAGGGACAGGGGGTCACCTCTTTGAGCATATCCCTGAGCCAAGCCAGCCTTGCAGGCAGGCAAATGCCCATCCCTAGGGTCCAGCAACCATAGAGAGCGTTCCTGCATCTGCCTTCCCTCAGTGACACAGGCCCCTGAAGCAAGGTCCCCACAGATCCCCTCCAAACAACGGGGCAGCTTCACTAATGACCCTTGGAAAATCCCAAAAGCCTGATGGATGGGAATTGGATGCAGGTGCCACCCTGAAACCCCAGTGGAACCATTCTCTTCCCACTAAACCCACCAGCATTTCCCAGTGCCAGCAGAAAGCCAGCGCTCTGGCACGCAGCACAGAGAAAAGAGGGCAGCAGCTGCCAGGCAGTGCCGAAGAGATGGCAATTACTGGAGGGGGCGGGGGGGGGGGGGAGGGGGGGGGGAGGGGGGGGTCGATGGGGGCAGCTGGCTGCAGATTTATTTGTTTCTTTAAATTCATCTTCCTTTAAATAAGATTGTTCCAATTAACAAAGCACTCACCCAGAACAGGTTTCAGAGGAGAGGAACAGGCACAGGATGCGACAGCCCCCCACACAAACAGCCTAAAAAAAGAGGAACCCAAATCTATTTATACTTGTCTGTCTCTCGCCTGAGCTGATCCACGAGCCCGGCATGGAGGCCGTGGGATGGGATTTAGGATTTCACCTCCAGAGGTACCCAGCTCGTTTGCAGGGTGATGCTCAGGATTATTCCAGCCCTGGATCCCTTTCCTATCCCAACTTGCTGTACCTGCCACCACACAACAGCCTTTTGTCTCCCAGCGCAGTGGCGGGAGTGTCCTGTGTTTTAGTGCCATTAATGTCCAGAAAATAAATGGAAAATAAACACTCTCTTCACAGCTGAATCTCCACATCCCCCCCCACCCCATTAATACAATGTTGAGCCGCTGACAAATATTCCCTTTAAAAATGCCAGCACAGTTGGAAAGGGATTTGTTTTCATTTAGGGGAGATGGGTAATTTTTGCCTTAATAAATGTTTTTCCTCATTTACACTGGAATAGGATATTTATGAGGGGGTCACTCGATATCAGAGCTGTGGCAGAAACAGCACACACTGCAGATACAGTGGCAGGGCTATCATGACATGGCATCACTGCTCTGTGCCACAATTTTAAGCCTCAACACCAGCTGAACTCTCTGATGCTTAACTCAAAGATTTATTAATACTTCATCATATCTAATTTATTATTATTATTAATAATAATAATAATAATCTTACCTAGGGAGCACAGGGAATTGCACAGCAATATTTAGATCTGGTCAAAATATTTTCAATTTTTTTTTTTTTTTTTTTTTTTTTTTTTTTTTTTTTTTTTTTTTTTTTTTTTTTTTTTTTTGTGGTGTTTTTCTTATATTTGTGCCAAATGCTAACTAGGACTATGTGGATATTACATGAGAAAAAAAATCTGGTTTCTTCAAGGAGGTTTTTTCTAGTTTAAATGCAAGAAACTATTGATTTTTTTTCTTGACAAAAGTTTAAGAGAATTCCTGTGTTCCATTAAAAATTTTAACTGACATCCCTCTTTCTTCTCCGTGCCACTTTTTCCCTGATTTTTTTTTTTTTTTTTTTTTTTTTTTTTTTTTTTTTTTTTTTTTGCAGGTGAAGGCAGGGATCTACTGCCTCACTTGGAATAAGTTATTTTAGCAATTCCAACAATATTCCCAAACCAGCCCTCTCACAGCTGTAGCTGCTCTCTGTGCAGCAGTCCTCTCCCCTCACTAATGTAGCCACAACAAGGGAAATAAATGTATTTTATCAAACCATTTAGGTTGGAAAAGACTTTTAAAATCAATCCAACCATTAAAAATTAATAAGTGTCTGAGTGTTTATTGACTTCCCTTAGCCAGGTAGGTGCCCCGTGACACTGCCCACCCTCTGAAGCTCTGCGGCGACCTTGCCCAGGGATGAGGGGAAAGAGCAGCTCAGGGGGGTTTGCTGCTCTTACAAAAGCAGCTGATGGAGCACAGGGACAGAGACGTACAGGATCTGCAGCCCCCGCCCCAGCAGTGCCTGCCACAGAGCTGAAATGTCCCCATTGTCCACCCAGACACTGCACCCTGCAACCAAATCCTACTTTAAACTTCACCGAGATTTTGAGCATAAAATAGTGATAATTTTAACCCTTTAAATTCTCTTACAGCACCCTTCTACAGTCCCAGAGCTGGTGAGAGCAGAGCAGTCCTAGCAAGGGCAGGATCGGGCCCCCCAGGATCAGTCTGCTGAGAGCATTTCTGCCCATCCTGCCCCATGGCACTGTGTCTGCTCATCACTGCCAGTCTGGCCCGCTGCCACACCAGCCTGGAATTGGGGTTTCTTTTCTCCTGGCAGTTGGGGTTTTCCCACATTTTCCGTGGCTCCTCTCTGTGAGGATGCGGGGCTGCACTGCAGTTCCAGGACCAGTGCCAGTAGAGGCTCCCAGAGCCATCTTCAGCCCTGCCTGGTGCTCTGAGCAGCTGCACCACCTCCTCGGCCCCCAAAGTGGGAACCCAACACGGGGGAGCCCAGCATCAGGCAGGGTGGGGGAGTTGTGCAGCACAGGACGAGCAGGCACAACCCTCCTCGATGGGACAAAGCCACCACTGCTGCTCTTCTCCCCACTTTTTAAATAAACCTTTTGTTGTCAACCAAAGGGCTCAGATATTGGGGCATAGAAAAGCACAGCCCCATCTGTTTCTCATCTGATTTTTCCGGGGAAAAAGCAGACAATTATGCCTTTAAAAAATAACCCTCTCTCTGCACTGAGCCCAGTGTTTGGCAAGAAGAATTGAAAGAGTGCTGGGCCTTTCTCCTGAGAGCTATTTCTTGCATTCTGGAGGTGATTTGTTTACAGCTTTTACCTTCTCCATGCCCAGTTTTGGTTTAGGTTCTTTCAGAGGGCTGGAAGAGGACACACTTCACCAGGCCATCTCCTGCTGGGGCAGAAAATGGGCCTTCTCTGCACTCTTTAGGTGCTCAAAGGTGTCCAGACAGGCAGGAAATAGAGGCAGCCTCATCCCATCCCTTTCACCCTAAACCCTGGATCACTGCTGGGCTTTCAGGCCACAGTGGGGACACCAGGGAGTGGCTTTTTTGGTGACCTGAGTAACTTCAGTTGCCCATTAAAGAATGAGCACAAAACCCTTCAGAAATCACCTTTTCCAAACCTGGAGCTGCTCAGTTCTACCCCAAACCCTGATAAAGACATGGGGGAAGTATCGTATCCTGCACTCCTAGGGCAAGCTGAGCATTCCAGGCTGCTGCAGTGAGATGGGGAAGTGGTCAGAGACAGCCTGGAGTTTACAGGTGAAAATGTCTGGATTTGCACACAAACACTGCAAACCTAGCCAAACCTCAGCACCCAGAAATGCCCCCAGCATGATCTTGACTTTTGCTGGTGTTGACTGGGGGATCCAACTGAGGACTGGTGCAGGAATGGCAGCAATCCTTTAATCCTTCCCAGAGGACCGAAGAGCACCCCTCTCCAGTTGTGCACAAACTGAAGCTGTTGGAGATATCACCGAGGAACAGCTTAGTGGGTGGAGCTGGCTGGACATTTTTCTGATGGAAAATGACAATTCATCAAAAGCAAGATGTCATGCCTAAACACAGTCCGTTCCTACAAAGAGCTTGTTTTGAAAGAGAAATTGTGAGGGGAGAAGCACAGAAATGAGATCAACACATTTTGCTTTGGGCTTTTCAAGAAGGAACACTGAGCTTGTTGAAAAAAAATCACTTTTCATTTTAATATTTCACATTATAGAGTCTAAAGTAATTTATTTTGCAATTTCACTCTGAGAAAAACATTGAAGTTTCATCTCTTGTTCTTCCTCAGAAGTGCAAGAAAGGGGGAAGGAGAAGGAAAGAAAAACTTCAAGTATTGCCAATGAATTTAAAATATCCTCTTCCCCTTCCGGCTGTCTAATGAGATCAGCCCTGAATCTATAGGAACCCCACTCAGGAAAAATCTCATTCCAAATGTTTTCTCAACAACAACAAAATATTAGGGATAGAAATGCCCATGGGAAAGGAGCAAGCTGGAGAACTTTTTTTTGGTGAGGGAGAGGGAGCTTTTGGTGAGAAGTTCCCCTAGGATGAGGGAAAGGTCCATCTGGAACCACTTCTAGTCGATGCAACATCACGGGGAGCAGCACCAGATGAAGTGTCTGGGGGCTGCACCAAATCCCCCCCCTTCAGTGGGAGCAGCCCTGAATCACCCCACCAAAACCAACCCAGGGCTCATCACAGGAGTGGCACTTCTGTCTCTGGCTGCATTGGGGAGCACAAGCTCCAAACCTTCATCCCAGGGAGCTGCTGATGAAATAGGAAGCTTTGGAGAAAAGCAAAGTGCTCCTGGATGAGGTGGAGCAGCAATTCAACCTGCAGCTGCTGGAGAGGCAGCAGCTGAGCAGGGTCTGCTCCAGCTACTTCCTTGAACGAGGATGCCACAAGATGTTGGAGATCGATGGCAAAATTGTGCTAAGATGGGTGATCAGGAGCCATGTACAGGCTGCTGCATCCCTGAGGACAGAGCTGGGGCTCCCCTTCCTTCCACCCAAAGTGCCACCATTGCCACCTTCTCAGATCCTGCCAGGAGAAAGCAGAGGGGACAAAGAGATGCTTGGTCCTTCCTACTGACCACTCTGCATGCACTCAGTACCAGGCAGACCCAGGAGAAGCCATGCAACTGGAGAAACAATCCACATACCAATGCTTTCACTTGGTCCTCTTTTGGGACATCACTTCCAGCCACAGGGAATAAAACAGGACAGAACTGCAGGGGTGGTCAAGCCCTGGCAGACACTGTGCCCTGCTCCTTCTCTCCGTCCCGCTCTCCAGCACCTGCTTGGGGGTAGCGCTGCCTCTTGCTCCCCCAACAGATTTTTTGCCGCCACAATGGCACAGGCACCGGTGCCGGGCCGATGCCAGGCACATCCCAGGCTGAAGCTGCCACCTCTTTTGTCTGAGGGCATTAAAACCCCAGAAACGTTGGGGTGGCGGTGGGGGACCAGGGGCTGTCAGCGCGTGATGAGTGGCTGCACAGCGTTACCCGTCTGGCACTGGTGCCCCTCACCACAAATGCCATTGGCACAGCTCTGCACAAACAGCTTTTCAGGGCTCGCCTGGTTCTCCCGGCTGCCATAGAAACCCCTGTTCAGCTGAAAGTATATTAAAGGGTGGCGCTGGCCCTTGCACTGAATTCATCACATTGTATTCCACCAGGGAAAAAAAGAGAAGAAAGCCCACCCCTTTGTGCCTCTGCCTTCGCTTTCTCTGTCCGAGGGAGATGGTCCCTCTCCAGTTCATTTTTGTATTTGCAGTTGAATCCCCCGTCCCAAGGCATGGCACAGCCCTGGGAAGGACCACTTCACCCCACCAGCTCTCACCATCAGGCCTCCTTGCACTCCAGCTCCCCAAACACCACCAAGGAAGCACCAAAAGGCTCCTCAGAATAATTTTTAAAAGCAGAGATGAGAAAATGTGGGAATAAATCCCTCCCTACTCCTCCAGCCTGCTCTCCTCCATCGTTCCTCCTCAGTGCTGCAGATAGCCATAGCATAGAGAGGTGGTTGCAGTCAATGGGTCCCAACAGGGGTTTTTAAGAGGCAGAGACATATACGGGCACACACATCTCTGTCCTTACAGAACCAGGCTGAACAGGAAGTTTCCAGTTTGAACAGCAGCAAAAATGCCATGGAACACACCTCAAATATAGATGAAATTATGTGAGGCATGATTTGAAAAATAAACTCGATTTTCCCCAACTACTGAGCAAGCTCATCACCCTCTCGACACAGGCAAGGCCCTGGCTCCAAAGCCTCTCTGAGCTGTGCAGAGCAGCTTTGCCCACCCTCCCCAGCCCAGGGGAACCTTGGGGCAGCACAGAGGTAACTTAGTAATTTCAGGCACATCGGCCGGCGCGAGCTGGGAGTCAACAATTCAAGCAGATTTCATGCCCTGCCACTGCCCATATCTCTCTATCAGGGAGGCCAGAAGAGATCCTGCAACAGCATCTGTGGTAGACCTTCAGCCTGCCCTGCACAACCAAGCCCTTGTTCCACCACAGCAAAGACCCAGTAAGCCCTGGGACATTACATATTCACACCAACAAATCGCAAGTCCAACTGTGTTAGTCCAAATCCAGAACTTTGGGGTTACAACCTGAGCTTTCACTTCCAGAAAGAGAAAATCTCCCTGTTTCTTGCAGAGTTTGCTCATGTTTTTTAACAAAATCTCCTCCAGTGTTGTCATGTCCCATTCCACCCCCACCCCCACCCCAAGGATTTAATTTTGTTGGATAATTCCTCCCAAGGCTTTCCATTCCTGCAAAAAGGAATCAGTTTTGCTCAAATTGATTAGCCTTTGTTTTTTAGCCAGAGCAGTCCTCAACCCTAAACTGACCTCACTCCTCATTGCTTACGCCAGTGCCCACAGAGATGCCTGAGCGCAGTCGCTGCCTCAAATCTGCCGTGAAAGCATTGCTTAAATTTAAAAAAACCCTTGCACCAATTTAATTTTTAAACCATTTATTTTACCTCCACTGACAATAAAAGCAGAAAGGATCAAAGCCAAGCCCTTTTGTGGCTCAGGGTGCCCCTTCCATCAGCGTGCTTTGTTCGAAACACCCTCAAAGAAACTCTCATTTTGGTCAAGAGCCAATTATAAAAATTGGGTTGGGGGTTTGCTGAGCTTTAGAGGTGCAAAATCGTCATCACATCTGTAAAGCTACCAAATGGCCCTGTACAGCCGGTGCATGAGGCAGAGGAAGGGGAGGGTGTGAATGGAGGGGATGCTCAAAGGCTGGTGCAGGAAGGCAGTTTCTCATCTCAGGAATGAGCCCTCTGTCTTCATCCCTCCTGCACAGCAGCATCTCTCCTTCCCCTGCCATATGTAGCAGCTCCAGGGTTGGGTCCTCGGGAGCACAGCACAGGGTTTCTTGCCTCTGACAGCTCAGCTGATCCCCACAGACACCCTGGAGATGGAAAGAGGTTCCACGTCACCCCACACGGCCCTTCAGATCCCAGCAGCAGCACCAGGACTGCAGGAATCACCCGGACCGAGCTGAGACGGGTGCAGAGGCGCTGGGAAGACTCAAAGACTTCAGACCCACACGTGGGCAGGGGGTGCTGGGTAGCTGCCCAAGGGCCCATCCCATGGCCAGAATCACTGCCAGGACACTTGTGCCCCAAATGTTTTGTTAACCTGGCCCCCTTTGTGCCGCAGGAGCACACACACCCACAACACCCATGCCATAAGTCGGCACAGTGCAGAGCCCAGAGTCCCCCCAGGGCTCCGGCTGCCCCAGGGGGCACAGAAGCCCCACTCTGGCCCATGCCGGCACATCGGCCCCGCTCGACGTCACCGTGGGGGGACCCTGCCACACTCGTCTGGCCGCTCTCTGCCGATCTGCATCACAAAAGCCCCATTCTTGTGAACTTGGGCGACCTCTCGACCTCGCCAGCTCGGGGAGTGAATGGCTTTAGTCTGCCACGACCATCATGTCACTTTGATTAGTGCGTGAATAAACTCTCAATCCCGGGCTGGGGGAGGCAGGGCTGGCGGCAGCCACTCTGCTCGCGGCCGCGGGATCGGCACCCGCAGTCCCCCACCCCAGGGTGGCCCCAGGGATCCCACACCCGCAGCACCTTCGTCCCTCTGCCAGCTAAACCACAGCACGGAACCCCCAGCCTGCCCACACCCATCCCCACCTCAGTCCAACCCCTCCCACCACTGTCACCTGCCCACAGGACCTTCACACTGAGCAGAGAGGGCAAAATTAAATGTTTAAGGAAGCACAGGGAAATACTGTCTTCGTCATTACCTCAGTTCTCAAAACTCAGGCAGCAGCTCCCAAAGCATGAAGGGAAGCTTCCTGTGCAAGCATTGTTGGGGCAGACTGGGCTGGATCCACCCAAATGTCCCACCAGCACTTGGAGGGGTTTGCAAAGGAGCCTGAAACATCGGATTCTTCCCAAACTGCACAGGGAAAGGGCAGCAAGGGCATCCACCTCTGCCGAGCCCAGGGCAGGATCTTCTGAGCACACAGATGCTCTGCTTCTGGGTGTGGCTCAACCACGTTTCTGTGACAACAGGCAGCCAGTGCCACTCACCCAGAGGAGAGATGGTTGCTGTGGGGGACAGCTGGGTGCCCCAAGGATGCTTTCAGCTTATCCAGATCTAGCAGCCATGACCAGCTCCACAGGAATGGCCACACAACCCCCCCTCCACCAGCTTTACCTAAAAAAATCAAGCATCATCGGGGGGATCAAACATTTCACAAAAGGTGATAGCAAGCTTTTGGGCAGGCAGACATTTGTGCTTTTGGGGGAGAACCTGTGGAATCTCATCTTCCAGGAGGCCCTGAAGTGCATCTCAATTCATAAGCCAACCTGCAGTATGTAACAAGCCTCAAACATCTGCTTTTGAGGAAAAGCTGAACTCCTGCATGTCCCTCCCACTCACTTCATGCACTACAATATCTAATAAACCCCGAGTTGCTCAACACCCATCAAACCTGCCAAAATATCACCATTTTAAGCCTAAAAATGCAAGATCTGTGAAAAGGGTGAGGAAGACAGTAAATTAGGCCCTGAACGAAGGGTTCTACATGGGAAGCTAATGACCTTTTGTCTCTCCTGTCTGCAGACAGGCCTCATTTGCATGTATGCAGTTGGAATAATCTCGTCCATATTTCAAGCGTGTGGCTGCATCCCCGCGTCCTCCTCCAGAGAGGTTCCCTCCCGCTGTGCATGCCATTATCTGAGTGCAGCCACTTCAGGCTGCCTTTAAAGCCACCTAGACACCAGGCAGCCTTCTCCAGCCCCACAGGAACTTTTCCCTGTGGAAGAGAAAGAGAGGTTTGAGGCCCTATATTTGGCAAAACAGAGGAGCCCTGATGTGGATGACACCCCAAGCTGCAAGACCCCGACAGCATGCCCACATCTCACCTCTGGGAGCATCCCTGGGCTTTGTGGGAGCTGCTCCAACTAACATCCATTCCTCTCTTCCTCTGGGGATCAAGGTTTTAAGCTGATCTCAGGTTTATGGACTCCAGACATTTTACCATATCCCTCTGCTGCAAGCTGAAGTCCTGCATGCCCTTTATTTGGTGCTTTGAGGATAATTTTGATGCAATTCCCAAAGGACAGGTTAAAAATGTTTGAAGTGAAAAATTTCGGTGTCTCTCTTCACCTCTTCTTCCTCACATTGCTCTTCCTCAAAGCCTGGAGGTCTCTCAGAGCTGGTTTAATAGCCCAAGGGGAAGCTGTGACCCTGGCTGAGGCAGCTGATGTTTACTGGGGCCAAAGCAGCTCCTTGCAATGTCCACAAATGCCCACTCAAGGTGAAGGGCAGCCAGGTGACTTCGTTGGCAGGGGACACCTTACCCAGGAGAATCAGTGGTAGTTCTTGGCCTCCTCCAGCCTCACCCACCTGCCCCAGAAAAGGATCGGCTCCAACTCAGAGCAACCTGGGCTGCAAGAGCCAGAGAAATACAACCCCTGGAGCACCCTCTGTGCCAGGGCCCTGGAACACTGAGCACTGGTGTCTCCCCACTACTTTCTCAGCTCTTTCCAAGGTTTCCAAAAATAAAGATAAAATCTCTCCCATTTACGCCAAGATGCCTCTCCAGCAAGCCCCAGGAGCCGGGTTGAGCCCTTCTCCTGTACCAGCCCCTGGCCGTGCGGGCACAGAGCACTAACAATGACTCCTCTCGTCCTGGCGCTGGGAAGGCAGCGCCGTGGCAAACACAAGCCCTCAGACAGGCAGAGCTGTCAATCCGGCCCCGATCTCTCAAAAGATTGATTAAGGACAGAAAAAAAAAAAAAAAAAAAAAAAAAAAAAAAAAAAAAAAAAAAGAGAGAGAGAGAGAAAAAAGAGAACTTATGGACATGAGCTGAGAGGCGGGGAAAGAGGGGAGGGGAAATGAGCCGGGCCAAGTTAAAATTCCGACAGAGAAGTTGCAGCTGAACTATAGAGTCTAGACAAGCATTCACAGCCCCAGCCCCGATTGTTACAGAGCCTCTATTGTCTTAATTAACCATTTTAGCTGCAATGGAAGCAGACAAACCTTTTCTTCTCCATCCCACCCCTCCTCTGCTGCATACTCATGCAGACAAACACCACCAAGTCAAGTGCTTTGATTTAAAAAACCCTCGGCATATCCACACACACCTTCTTTCGGGGCAGAGCTTTGCAAGGTTCGTTGAGAAAATCACTCGCCAAACAAGAAAGGGGAGAGGGGCGAGCTGGAGGTGGGGAAAAAAGAAATGCAAATCCTGACGCAACATGAATGGGAACAAATGGGTTGATTCTTTTAATCTCCTAATGTGCTTAATAAAGCATTATTGCAATGCAAATTTTATTTTAATGCTGTACATATTTTATTTGACATGCTGGTAATTTTAGTTGGCTGAACAATCCATTGCTTTGTTTTACTGAGTTATTTCTGTTTGGGGGGATATTTTTGAGGGTATCATGGGACCTCTGCCAACAAATACCCCCTGGGAATCTCTGCAGCACTCTCTTCAGAAGCTTAAGCTAAAAATAAATAAATAAATAACAGGGCCAAATTCTCCTCTCGTGACCCTGCTCAAAATGCAGGAGCAATGCAGGGGCACATCTTGCCCCCCTCTTTGAACCTCACGAGCTCCACAGCCACTTTTCACTCATCCCACCTTGCCTTCCTGCCATTCCATCCCATCCCATTTGCACTCATTTAATGGGTTTAGTGGGAAAAGCCTGACTGGCAAAAGTTTCCCCTTGCCAAGGACACCAGCGTGATGGTCTGCCTCAGGTGCCCAGGGAAGGGACATCTACACAGAGCCCTGCTGGTCCTGGGATGGTCCAGCCCAAACCAAAGGCAGGGAGGAGCCTTCCATTCCTGAATCCAGCCTTCTCTAGAGTGGATTTGGGATTTGTCTGCTTGTGAGGGTGACTGCCTCTTCAGAAGGGGTTTGCACAAGGCATTCCCAGCCCATGCCCATACTGTTATTAATATTGTCCCTCTCCCACCATAAACCAAAACTTGTCATCTCTGCACAGACACTGAAGAGCAACAGCAGCTTCCCTGAAAGAAATCAGGGGGCTACATACATTTCAAGAGCCAACCTTGCCTTGAATGGGGGGAATCTGCCTCATTTTATGCCAGTGTCAAGGTACAAACCCGATTGCTAAAGAAAGAAATTAGTGACAATTATAATCATTGTGCTGGGTTGCAGCTCTCCAGTGAAAACTGTTACTTTGGAGGATAAATACAGCTCAGGAGGGGGGTGTGTGTGTGTGTGTGTGTGTGTGTGTGCAGGCCTAGGAGCACTCCTGAGTCCACTTGGAACAGGGCGTTTTTCAGGACAGCTGAGCATGAAACAGCTTCCCACATGTCAGAAGAACTTTATATTTTATATAAGGAAGGAGGTTTTTGCAATGACGGTTGTGATGCCCTGGCACAAGTTGCCCAGAGAAGGCTGTCCCATCCCTGCAAATGTCCAAGACCAGGTTGGATGGGGCTTGGGATAGTGGAAGAATGAAATGGGTTTTAAGGCACCTTCCAACCCACACCATTCCATGACTGTATGTAGTGAGCCCAGGGATTGTTTTTCTTCCCCACGAGATGAGCTGAAGGTCAGAGAAAAATCACATGAAACACTTTAGGGGACACAAGGTACAGGTGGAGAAGCACAGAAAAGGCATGCAAAAGCACTTGTGGGGTCCTGGAGCTGAAGGTCCCCATGGCAGAGTCTGCAACCCCTCCCCATGTCACTAAACTCCTCCTGTCACAGTATCTCACCAGGACAGTTAGAAACACAGCTCTGATGATGGGGGCAGGGGAGAGAAGGGAGCCAAATCCTTTGTAAAGAGCTTGAGTTCAGAGAGAGAATTCCTTGATGCAAGCCTGGAAATCCAGATCCAAATCTGTGTGGCAGATTTGGGAACAGTCAGGAAGCTCTTCCTGTCCTCCACTCAGGCCTACAAGTGTCCAAGCCTTTGCAGCAGAAAGTGTGGAAACCAGAGGCACAAATGGGGGTCAGTTGTTGTCCCCTCACTCTGAGGAGCTGGGATCCCTCTTCAGCCAACTGCAGCAGTTCAGAGATGTGTCAAGAAGCCTTTCAGTGCCTGAGCACCAGCAGGGAATGGCTGCAGGAAGGATTAAGGGGATTAACGTGGTCCAGGGGCTACTTCCAAGAGATTTGCCACATTGGAGGAATCTGGGCTGGCAGTGCAGGAGGGCCAAGCAGGGACCCTTGCCCTCGCTGAAGGAGCAATGAGTTTGAGAGTCAAAAGAGATCCAAAATACATCCTGCCCTGTAATGGTCCTCTCAAGACCTGCCACAGCTGTTCAAACCCACTGAGATGCCACTAGTGAGCCCAGGATGCAGAGCTTCATTTCTGAGAGGGAAAAACTAATTGTTTTTGACAGCCAGGTCTGCAAACTCCTGAATTCCCACTTCATTCCTAGAGGAACAAGGAGCACAGAGACTCTTCACTTTGAACCATGCTGGGGAGACCTGGGGCTCATGAGCCTAATGGTGTGAGTTTGGCCTTCAGCCACCCCACAAAGGGCTGCTGCTGGCAGCCAACAAGCCCAGCTGGCACATCACTTCCCACCCACGCCACCTTCTCTACGCCACTCCAACCACAGCTAAAGAAATTTCCTGATGGTCTTCCAGAACTGGAAATCCTATAGAAATGTTTTGGGTCCCAGCACCCCCAGAAAAACCTTTAACACCATCCTTAACCCCAGCCAGAGCCTCTAGGTCACACAAATAACAGGGGTAGAGCTGCAAGCTGTAGTGCAGGACAGGTCATGGCATGGACACCCACCATAACCTGGACACCTACCACGGCATGGACACCCACTACAGCCTGGACACCCACCACAGCATGGACACCCCACCATAGCCTGGACACCCACCATAGCCTGGACACCCACCATGGCATGGACACCCACCATGGCATGGACACCCACCATAGCCTGGACATCAACCACAGCCTGGATACCCATCATGGCCTGGACACCTGTCCCATTTGTACTCCAACCGTCACATGTGTGCTCCATCCAACACATGCATGCTTGGTCATGTTCATGCTCCAGCCATTACATTTTCTCCAGTTATCACGAGCGTCTTTCAGCCACTACACACATGTTCCAACCCTCACATGCACGCTCCATCTGCCACCTGCATTCCCCATCAGTCACAACCATACTCCAGCCACCACATGCATCCTCCAACCATCCAGGCCTGGCTTAGGGAGAGCACAGACATGTCCTGTGCCCTGGAAAGGGGCTGGAGAGGTTCAGAGGATAACAAGGCTGTTGTTGGCCCTGCATAGTGCATGAAATGCTTCATCTTTGTTAAAGCCTCCAGGCATGCTCTTAATGTTACCCCTCTAATAATAATATTTCATCTGCCTTATCTGATTAGGTTAGGCTCATTTGATTTTTGCAAAACACCTTTAATCACCTTGCAAATTCCCCATCATTACAAACAGAGCCACCACAAACATTATCGGCAATCTGAGTTTTATTTTCAGTAATTTTTTTTCATATGCAAGAAAGACAGTTGTAAAAAAAAATCATTTTAAAAATATGAACAAGACAGAGGCTGAGAAAACATTAACAAGGCCCTATGCTTTCTGCTAAAGTGCCTTCATTTCATTATCATTAAATTTGCCTAGTAATTAGATTTCGGTGCATGAATATTTTAATAAAATGTAACAGACAGGCTGTCAAAAAAAAGCACGACAACATCAATTCGATAATTTTTTAGACAGAGACATTCATAAGCAATTAACACAGATTTCCTGGGGTTGGAGATTCTTTTTCTTTCTTTTCTTCTTTTTTTTTTTTTTAAATTCCTATTCTTCCAGCCTTATGTCCTTCACCTGAAATTAAAAGAAAAACAAAATCACTGTAAACATCAGCCCTTTCTGCCATTTTTCTCTGTTTGCTGACACGATTTCAGTGCCATTTCCCCCTTGCTTAGCATGCTCCAGCACTCCTCCCCCCACCTCCCACCCCAGTCTTGCTAAACACGGGCAGGCACAAGGTTGGGTCATCCATCAGACCTCCCCACTCCTGCAGGACCAGATTAAATTAAGGTTGCATGAAGCTTCTGTCTTGATCTTCAGGCATTTCTGCTGAAAACAGTGATTTTGATCACTATTTGCATAATGTACAGTTACGTATTCACCGGGTCCCTAATTATATGATCTGTGTTCAACACTGCTCCAGACGCAGGGAGGCTTGTGCAGGGCATACCAACCACTGCTCACGGCATTCCTGCTCCTGCTTCGGCTCCAGGTGAGCCCAGGATGATCCATCCCCTCCCCACTGCTCCTCCCTGCAGGCTGGTGCCTCTGGACAGGGGTGGCCACAGCCCCTTTTGCTCTTACCACCTTGTTTGTGGGTGACACATTGAAATGGATGCCTGTCCCTGCCCTATAGCTGCCAAAACAGAGCCACTGTCCTCCCATTTTCACCTTCTGGGATGCACATGAGGCCCACAAGCCTCTCTCTTGCTCATCCTGCATGTTTCCAACAGGATCAAAAGGTGGATGGAAAGCAGCATAGTTCCAGTTTCCCCCCCCTTTTCATCTCCTCAGCAGTCCCAGAAGAACCTCACATGCCAGAAGGAAATCCAGCCAGGGGCTGTTTGGTGGGATGATTCAAAATCTGAGCTTGGAGGTAGGAGTAGCACATGGGAGTTTTAGTCCATGCCTGGAACCAGCACAGACCTCAGACCACATTTTCCATGTGATTGATGTAGTACCACTGACCCCATGGAGATGAAGAAAGGAGCTGGTTGCTGACCACCAGTTTCTTGTACTTGCAGGAGGCAAGTTCCCACTCCCTCCTGAACTCCTTATTTGGAAAACAGCAGTATTTGCAGGGATTTTCATAGAATCATGGAATGGTTTTGATTGGAAGGGACCTTAAAGCTCATCTTGTTCTACCCCCTCCATGAGCCAGGCTGCTCCAAGCTCTGTCCAAACTGGCCTTGGACACTTCCAGGGATGGGGCAGCCACAGTCTGTTTAATTTCAGAAGAGATTTCCAAGTTTCTGTGTTTAGTACTAAATCAGTTCCAACACCTGAAATACTCTAAAGACACTCTGCACAGATCCAGCCCTTACTTCAATGGAGTCCTTGGAATACTGACAGACTGGCCAGACCCTGGTGTTAGGTGTCGGCTCTTACAAGAGCAACATTTTGCAGTGAGCCCCACCTGTGTCAGCTAATCTGCAGACAGGAAGCCAAAATTACCTCTTCAGGTATTAAAAAGCACGAGCCAGAGCTATGTAGGTGTGCTGAGAAGACAATAAACAAAACCCCAAACCCCAATTATTTGACCTAAACATAGGAGGATGTTTAAAACCGATGGCTGTGTTATTTTGTATTATTGTTATCATCATGATCATCATCTGGAAAATTAGGAATACACAAAACAGCCACACAGAAAGAAAATCCTGGACCTCAACTCAGGTCATGCCTTCCTAAAATCTCCTTTGCAAGGTTTTATCGGCAAGAGCAGGGAGTAGAAGCAGTTGGTACAAGCAGCTGAAAGACCAAATCAAAAGCATGTGAGCAGATTAAAGAACCAATCTCTCCGTTTGATGCAGAGGAAATCCCACTAATTATAAAGAAGGGGCTTATTTCCTGGAGTCACTCTGTTTGAAGTCATCAAAACTAGTAATACTTAATTACTCTACTTTATGGAATATATAACATAGAGGCCCTTCGCCACTCGCCAGCCCACTGCTGCCATGGCAGGCGCTGGGTTTCCAGGGGGCTGTGGTGATGTTCTTCCTCTACCTATGCCCTTATTTATTCAAATGAAGCCCTTAACAGCCCTTACATAAGCCTGCGGGGAAGCATTTAAACGTGCTTTTAAAGGAAGTGATGATGAAAAAAAAAACCCAGAATGATTTAGCCCTGTGAGTTACCTGGCTATTACTGAAATGTGTGTGTGCTATGTGTGTGCCAGCAGACTCCTGCAGAATCAGGTATTCAGGATTAAACCAGAGTGAAGGTATTTGCCTCATCCTAATCCTTGAAAAGGGAAGAGAACTGAGAGTGGTGTGACTGAAACATGGCCCTTTGGACCTTGCTGAGCTATCTTTGAAGGTCCAAGGGCGAGCTGTCAGCTTCTGGTTCATGGACAAATCCAGATGACATCCATGGATAGGTGAAAAAGCACAGTCAGGTGTCAGAAGGAAATGATAGGAGGCACAGGATGTTCTCAGAACTGGTATAAAGCCATCTAAAATGGAGGACTCCCTGACTGTTCTCAACTCTCTGAATGGCTGTAGGGCAAATCTGGTCAGGATGTGCTTTGCTCAAGGGCCAACAACCCCCAGTCTCCTCAAACACCCTGGTAAAAGCTTGAGTTTCTGGTACTGGATGACTCATGCGGAGAGGAATCACAGATTCCATTAAATAGTAGCAAAAATCCTATTTTTACAAGTTGAGAGAAACCTTGGAAAATGTGACCCAAGAGGTTCACACAGGAAAAGGCAAGTAAGTTTCTTTTTGCCATTCCTGGTGTGGTCTCAAGGGGATCTGAGTATTCCCAGTTGCATCCCTGGCCCCGATGCTGCTCCCAGGACCTGAGTTTTCAAGCAAAGGCTCTCCTGGTAGGGGAGCAAAACCCATGGGATCAAAGCCCTCTCCCAGGATACCATGAGGTTCCCTAAGCCCAAAACTCTTCTAAAGGCAAACTCCAGGGATCAGTTATGGTGAAGAGCTGCCCATTTCCATGGCTGGGGAGCATCAGGACAACCCAGGTGTGGGTTTAACTTGCTTAGGTCTGGCTGGTGATGAGACTTCTTTCAAACTGCTCTTTTTCCAGCTAAGTTGGTAAATGTTGCAGGGGAGGGACAGGAGCACAGCTTTTTTTTCATCACCACCTGCATGCACCCACCTGAGTCTATGGAAGCTGCACAGACATCACCATTACCAATGGAAATAATGAATCTCCTGCTCCATCCTGCAGCTTCTCCCAAATAATAGAGTCCAGCTGGAAGAGCACATGGTGATGTGGAGGCATGTGCGTCTGTTTGAAATTCTGCACACACCATAGCATCAGAAATGTCCCAGGAATGCTGCTTTGGAGTCATGAGGCCTCACAGTTGGGAATTGTGGGTGAAAAGGGTTTGTTTCCCCTAAGACAGATGGGAAAGAAATCTGCTAAGCCTAGGTTTGGCCTGACTGGGAAATGCAACTGGGTTCCAGACTAGCTCGGCTGGCCTGAAAAATCCCTTTTAAGATGTCTGAGCCTTGTAGAAGCCCCAAGCAGAGCGTGTCTGTAAAAACCTTGCTGCCTGCATGAGGCCCCTTGCAATTCTGCTGCTGGCAGGAGAACAGGTAGGTGCCATGCTGAACAGCATCCACAGGACAAGGAACATTGGCTTCTGCTGCTCCCCCTCCTCCTGGCAGTGCCCTTCCTTGGTCGAGGTCAGGCCCAAGAAAGGCCCCAGAGCAACTAGGCTCTGTGGGAGGGTGGGAGTGCATTGAGGCATCCACACAGATCTGGGGGATGAGGGCTCAATGTCCAGCCTGCTCACAGCCTGGACTGCTCTGGGTCCCAAGGCCGGCAGAGTCCTACCAGGACCTTCCCTGCTCACTGCTCTCCTTTGGAGACCAAGAATCCTCCTGGAAGGGCACAGCTCAGAGCTCTCTTTGCTCCATCTTTTACCTGCTTGGTGGGCATGAATCAAAATATTTCCCTGAGCAACACAGGAGCATTTCACCCATTGCGGGTGATGGGACTAGTTCAAGCAGGACCTGAAACAAAACTCTCACATTTCAGTCCCTCTGGAACTGAGAAACACCCACGACAAGCCTATAGCTGATTTTTTTGCCTCATTTCTTCAGCTCTAAGATATCAAAGGAGAAAAGGGATCTGCTGCAAGGCAAATGTCCCTATCTTTGCCAGCTGGCAAGAGACCAGCCAGGAAGGAACTGTATTATCCAAAGAGGCTTTCTAGGGCTGGACGCATCCTCCCCTGTGATCTATCATGGCACAGGCAGCAGCAAGGAGCAGACCCAGATTACTCAGACCTGGGACTCAGCCTTGCACCTCCATCTCAGCCATGAGACTGATGACCTGCTGCAGATAGGAAGGAGCCTGGGCTACATTCCTCAAGGCTCTGGGCAGAAGGATGGTTTTAACCCCCCTGGTCCTAACCCTGTCCTAGGTCAGAGCTCTGAACTGTTCTAACAGCAGAGCACAAACTAAACTTTGGGGGCTGCTGCTTTGCACGTTGCCCTGAGGTCACACACAATGGACCTTTTTTCCCTACAGCTTCAAAATGTGGGCTCAGGCAGAGGTGGGTTCTGTGCCTGAAAAATAAACACAAGACCTAAACCTTCCTGTAAGAGAAGGACAACGGCTTAAATGCTGTGCTCAAAGGGGTGTGGGAGGGGGTCCCGCTCTCCTGCTGGCTCTCCCTGGAGGACAGGGTGAGTTGGTCCCCACTGCCATCACAGAGCGAAGACCTTGCTGCAGCCTGGCTGAGGTCTGTTTGTCACTTTTCCTTCATTATTTGCAGTTTGTACACAGGCGTCATTAGGGATTCATTCGGTTTCCCTAGCAGCAGGCATTAGTCTGGCTTCCCTTTCCCCCTTCTCTCGCCAGCGCCCTTTATTTTTAGTGTCTTATTTACAGTTTGACAGAGTAACTGTAACCCTTGCAAGCTACTCCAGCGGCTTTAATCGGGGGAATAATGAGTCCTGTCTGGCGATGAATAGAATTTAGGGGACAGATTGTTCCACACTCGCCCGGTGGGGTAATTTATTTATGTGCGCACTTGTCAGGAGGAGAAAGGGACGGGGGATCTGTATGCACCGAGGACATTGCCAGCGCTGAAAGGGAAGGGAGAATGGAGCCAAACGCCCCAGATCCCGCTGCCCCCCACCCCGCCCCTCCGGCAGCTGAATGCCTCCGGTGGCCGTGAACTTGGATGGGCCGAAAGCCCCATTCCCAGGCCCTCGGCACGTCAGCGGGGCCGCCGGGCGGCTGGGCTGAGGCAGCGGGCTCGGGGCTCCAGATGGGTCCGGCCGCGGCGGGCAGCCCTCCCCGGCACTGCCCCGCATAGCCGCGGCACGGGGAGCAGCCCCATAGCAACCGTACAGTAGCAGGAGCACAGCGGGGGTCTGGGAAGAGAGGCAAAGCCCTCGGAAAAATACAGGATGGGTCCAGACAATGGCTCTCTCTCATATCATAAATTACACGGCAGCAACAAAAAGCAACGGATCCTGCCCTCTCCCCCGCTCCCACAGCCCGGGTGCTCGCTGGACGCCGCTGGGCATCCCCAGGCAAAGGGACAGCGGCGGCACGAGGGGTTTCCGAAGGAGAGAGGTGGAGGCATTGCACCTCCCAGCCCATAGCATCCCCTTCACCCTTTCCCTGTCCCCTCAAAGCATATTTCCTTCGCTCCACAGCTTTTCTGCTTTCTGCTTCTCTGAAGCATCTCCACCTCAGCACTAGAGTCGCCTGTTGCACCACGACTGTGGTCCTTCAGCCAGTGCTGACTGTGCCTAGGATCAGAGAGAAGCAGCTCCTGGACCAAAAGCAGGATGGTTTCTCCTTCTTCTACTCTTGAGGGAAAAGGCCCTTTCACCTCCTTTTTCTTCTCCCTGGCTCAAGGCTGGGAGCATTTTGCGTCTAGAGCCGACAGCAGCAAGGTCTCAGCTCAGTGTCTTCCAGGAGATGGTTGGAGCTGGACCAGGCTGCACCACAGCCATCCGTGGACTCCCATTCAAAGCAGGACAGTGGGATCCACCAAACTCCAAGGTGATCTCAGCCAGGAGATGGTCCCCATTAGCAGAAAGAATACACCTTGCAGAGACACTAGAGAGGCAGGACAGGTATGCAGGGGGTCACTTTATACCTTCAACTGCCAGGCAGCATCAGGCTAAAAGGGGGCGGGGGGGGGGGGTGGTGTTCAGGCTGCTCATCCCCACTCAGACATGGATGTGTTCAAGCTCCACCTGAGTTTGTTGCTGATGTCCCTTAAACCTCTCCGAGCTTGGCCCACCTTCCACATACACTTGGCAACTTTCCTTTACATAAACAGCCTCAAAGATAGTGTAGAATTACATTTTCTACCTAAGTGAGAACACGGTTTAAGTAACCAGTGTGGCATTAGGACACTCCTGCTCTGGCAACACCTTTTTCACACCAGTGTAGCCATTCTGGCTGCAGGGGATTTGCCTTCCCTGCTCTGTCAATAGAGTTAGGAATGTAACGGCCACAACCACAGGCTGATTCCTGTTACCACCATGCTACAGCATCTTCCTGTTCCTGGAGTTTTACCAGTTTATCAGCATACTGGGAGAGAACTGGGTGAGTCACATGACTCTGAGTCCAAGCAATCACCCAGACACACCTCACCTAGTCTGTGTTCCTCTCACAGGTGAGGGGGCCACAAGACTGTGAGTTCTGGCTACCTTAGATTTCAAACCATGGGAGCAGCAAATTAGTGGTCAGTGTAGAGGACAAAACCAGGCAGAGAGCACTGACATCACATCTCCAGGCCATGGAGCAGAGAAGAACTAGTCTTCTATAGACATCCACTGGCTGGAGTAGAACTTGTGTGATGGTCCTGGCACTTTGTCACCATGGCCTGGGGCCAAACGTGATGTGCCAGCTGCTTTGGAGCAAAGGTCTGACCAAGGATCCTGCAGTTGGAGAGAGCCCTCAGCCCACACATGCACCTGGGGGTCTGGCAAGATGGGGACATCCTGTCACACACCCAGACAGGACCTCACCACAGGGACCCTGCATCAGCCCCTGGCCAAGGGATGCTCCAGCCCAAGAGCTGATTTCAGGGCAGACCTCCCCTTGGCAGAGAGGTTGAAACCTCTCCTTGCTCAGCTGAACTCAAGGCAAGACAAGAGTCCTTGCACACACTTAAAAAATGTGAGAAAATATCTTTGCAGCAGGAACTTGTCTCTGCCCTGCCGAGTGCTTTGGTGGGTGCACAGCCCAGCCCCAGGGTCAGGGGCAGCCCCTGCCCCACTCCGTTCTGCCAAGGGAGGAGAGTGGTGCCGATCCCAGTGAAAGCTGCGGCACCACTGCGTCGGGCCTGGGGAGGGGGAACCTCCTCCGGGTACAATGACTGTCTATTCTGCTGATCACAAGCCTAATCCTCTTTGGTTTTTAATTGGCATTTGGGCTAAGCTGATTTAAACCTCTTCACCTTGTTGGGTCCCCCCTCCCCACTTCTTTCTTTTCTTTTTTTTTTTTTTTCTTTTTTTTTTTTTAACCAAATAACAACGCTGGCATCTCCAAGTCCCCAGCACAATGACAGCTTTGTGCAGGGGCGAGAGGAGAGGAAAGGGAAAGGGAGGGGGAGAAGGGAAATGTGCTGAACACACTTGGAAACAATGCAGAGTTTGTGATTCAGACTTGACCACTGGCAAAGGACCCGCTTCAGCTGCGCCTCAATAATAAACGCACTGTCCCTTCCCAACACCTCTCCCCCTGCCCATCACCTCCACCTCAGGCCAGTTGCCCACCAGTGTGGGCTCTACCTACCATCTCCATCTCTCAAGGGATGCAGTTTCCCCACACCCCAGTGTGACCCACCAGAGTGGTAGCACATCCCCAGGCTCACCAGTGAGTGGCCCACAGGGCGATGTGCAGTGGCAGGATGGGGATGTCCTGGTGTCCTCTGCACCCTGGCCGTGCCTGAGCTGGTGCTGTGTCCCCATGGCAAGGCCTGGTGCTGGTCAGCAGCCTTCGTCAGCCTGGACAGACGCTGGTGTAAATCAGGATCAACATCATGCTCCAGGCCAGGGTCGGCCATCAGGAGCAGGGAGAGGAGGAGGCTGAAGTGGGATCAGCCATGATGAGGGGCTTCTGCTGAGAGTGCCTCAAGACAAGGTTCTTCTGGAAGCTCTTCGCGGCTCATGGCTTTTGGAAGGTGGGGTTTTCTATATAACCCCCACTCCTGATTCATGTAATAATGAGCCAATCTGAGCTAAAACCAAACACAACAGAAACGTATTTATTATTTGCTTTCCATTTAACAGGCAAATTCCCCTCCTCAAAGAACCCCAAAGGAGACCTTTGTTCCTGTGGATGAGACAGACCTCTCCCAGGGCTTGGGCATTATGAGTTAACAAACCCAGAAAAAAAAGATGTTAAACACAGAAAAAAATCTAGATGTTTGAGACTTCTGGTCAGGTAGTCAGCAAGGAAGGTGCTGGTGACCATGGAGATTTTGGCTCCTCTTTTTCCCCACCACATGGTCACCATGAGCTCTCACCAGTCCCCAAGCACTTGCCATGGAGACACTCAGCCCATCCCGGCAGCCTGATGGTGCCAGACCCAGTGTAAGAGCTTAGGGAATGTCTTTTAAAAAAATCCAAACATTTTAAAAATCCACTTACCAGGATATTCCCAGTGAACTCTCACCAGAGCCAGAAACCTACAATTTGTCAGCCAGAAAATTAGCATCATGTAGGGTGAATCCATGTCCAGCCTGGCAAGAGAGAGAAAAGAGGATCGGAACTTGTTAAATGTCAGACCCAAGTTCCCTGGCTGGATTACACCAGGATAGGGAGATTACAGCCACGCTTCTGACACAAGATGGGAATGAGAAGGAGAGAATTCATCTGGAAAACTCTCAGCATCTTTGAAACTGGGTTAGTTTCCTAATTTGAGATGCCTCTGTGGGGCCTCAGCCTTGTAGGGAGCAAGAGGAGCCTGGATCTGCTCGGGGGCAATTTGAAATGGGGAAAAGCTGACATTGCACCATTCCCCGTCCCTGCCAGGTGTGGTGCCAGCCAGCAACTCACTGCAGTCATGTAGAAAAACCAACTCCAAGTACTCAAAAGCTACAAGCAGGACCAAAAACTCTAAATCTAAGTCCAAAAAACCACCTTTATTCTTTGTCTTCTGGGGAGCTGTGTTCTCCAGGTCTCCAGCCCTGCCCAGGCCAGTGACTGCTCCACCAAGGCCCAAAGCCAAACCCAAGCCCAGAGCACCCTGAGGCCTGGGGGATTTATCCTGGTGGCCGTCCTGCGCTCATCGTGGTGGCCAAGCACAGGGAGACCCATCACCAGCAAGAACCTTACTGAGGGAAGGGTCTTGGGTCAAAGGAGGAGCCTGACGGGATGCACCCTGTGACTGCCACCCTCAATGCAGCAGGAACCAAGTGGCAAAGCTCCAGCACTGTTCATCCGTGCTTGAAAATACCAAAACCAAGCAGCCTTGACCCTTTGGATGCTTTGATGTATCCTTACAGAATTGTTTTATATTTTAATAATATATTAATATTCACTTTATGTACTTTCTGACTCTATAAACTCTGCCTCCAGCTATGGCTACTCACATGGATTTAGACACCTCGTACAGAACTGACGTGGCTTAACTGAGGAAGAGTCAGAGAAAGAGCTCATTCTCCTGTCCATTAGTCCTATAAATCATCTCTATCACTGCAGAAATCAGAGACAATCTGGTCCTGTGAAAATTCAGTGGTGCAAAGCCAGTGAGTGGCACTGGTAGGAGCAGAGCAGCAATGCCCAGACCCATCCTCTCCTTCCAGCTCTGCTTCTGACACATTCCTGTGACCCATCCCAGGGAAAGAACCAGAAAAAAGAAGGAAACAAACAAACAAACAAACAAAACAAACAAACAAAAAAAAAATCCCCCAGCACAGACTGAAGGTTATAAATAAAAGCAGTGAGAAATGGACTAAGTAGCTGCAGCTTAGCCCAAGAGCTAAGAGCCTTAGCGCATTTTTGCAAGTTTTAGGGAAGTATTTCCCATTCCTGACTAAGCACGTTTGGCAGGCAGAGTGGAGCGCATGGCCACACACCCTTCCCAGCTCCAGCTAAAGGGCTACAACAGCGACAGTCCTTTCCCACCTCACAGACCCCACCAGGGACCAAGCCCAGCCACGTTCCCCAGGGATTGCCCCCAGCCAGGTGTCTGGGGCTCTGGCATCAGCCTGCAAGCAAAAAGTGTGATTTATTTTTCTTCTAAGAAGAATTTTCTAATTCTTCTGAGAATTAGAAGAATTCTAATTTCTTCAAATTTTGAGTTGGTTTTAATCTGTTTTCAAAATTCCTGTCACACCAGGGTCAAACTCACTTAGCATATTTAGGCTTCTAAGTTTCCAGATCTCATGGCAACAGAGGGATGGGGAGAAATTAAAAATCACAAAAAACGTGGCCTCATGGAACACCAAGATTTTCACCTAAACCACAAACCTCTTGCAATTGGTCTTTAGATAAAACACCCAATGTATTTCAAGTGCTGTAGTAAAATTAATCACTTCCCACGCCACCAGCTGCATGAAGAGATTTTTCCCCTTTCTCAGATTAACCTGAGCACAATAACTTTGTGCTCACAAGATCACCTGGACCAGGCGAAGCCTCTCATGCCTCAGCCCATCGTGCACAGGAGGGGGATGAAGTCACTCTTGTTTCACATTGATTCTTTCTCCCTTTCTTAAACAGCCACGAAATGGTTTCAGCAACAGAAAAAGTTAGGCTATTGAATTTTTCTAGTCCAAAAATAAATTAAACAGCTGTTTCGCTAACGTTATCACAGTACACAAAGAATGAAACATCATCTAGTGCATCTAGGAAAAAATTCTGCAGCCAAGCCTCAAGCCCCACCGTATCCCCAGGAGGCACGGAGGGTATTTTGACCGAGTAAAAAAAAAAAAAAAAAAAAAAAAAAAAAAAATAATAATAATAATAGAGCTGCCTTTGGTGCCATTTCCACGTGCAAAATCTTGAGACAAGACAAAAACGAGGCTGATTTTGGGGTGTGGGTTGGCTGGGGGGTTTCGTGGCTGCGACGCCCCAGCGACAGCATGAAAGGGGAAATCCCAAATGCCCCCAGTGAGGCTGGGATGAGCCCCACGAGGCCAAAGGCCCTATGGTGAGGCCGTGGCACCAGGAGCACCGTCAGCGGGTCTGTCCCATCCCACCGAAGCTGCCGGAACGCTCCCACCCGCGTGCCTGGGCCAAGGGAAGGGGAATCGGCCATTTTACACATCAGCTGCCTAAAATGGTGGCTCCCACCTTGCCTTCCCCCTCAGCACGCATGCACCCACGGGGAGGGGAGGGACAGGGCCGCAGCCCCCCGCACGAGAGGGCGCCGGGAACAGGAGCCAAGATGGAATTAGAGGCAGAAATTAAAGGCGGGGAAGGGGGGGAAGTGGGAGAGGATGCGCCTCGTCTCGCCACGGCCTAGCCACCGATGGTTGGCTTTGTGCGTCCTGCGGAAGGGACGGGCGGGAAGGCCTCGAGGGGGGGAAAATGGGGTAAAGAAGGGGAAGAAAAAAGAGCGTTTGGGTGAGGATAGCGAGGGGCAGGGATGCGCGGGGGTGCGGGGAAAAATCTTCCCTTCTTTTTTCACCGATCCCCCTTTACCCTCCCCGCAATCCCGCTTTGACTTTTCCCACAGAAGTAGCCAACCTCCAAGAATGCAAATGACATTCATTATGCAAATGCATGCAAATCAGGTTTAACTATCGGAAGAAGGGCTCGGAATTTCTAATGGATTAACTCTTTCCTGCACGGCCTCGATAACAAGAGCCCTCGTGTCTTCCTTGGGGCTTTGTGATTCCCCATCCATCGCGGTCACCCCCACCCGCACTCCTCGATGGGCACCGAGGTGGGCAGGGTGAAACAAAGCATCAGGAAAATACCAACAACAACAATAAAAACCCTACTGGCATGGGAGCGGCTGCCCCTTCGTCAAACGTTCCGGCAGGAGACAAGACTAAGCAGGCTTAAGCACGAAATTGGGGAAAAAATGGAAAAGAAAATAGGGAAAGAAAACAAAGGAAAAAAAATAGAAAACAACAACAGAAGGAAAAATAAAACATTTAAAAGAAAAATAAAAAGGAAGACTAAAAAATAAATAAAAAATAAATATTAGGTAAGAAAATAAAGGAAAGAAAAGGATAGAAAAGAAAAGGAAGGGAAAGAATAGATGCAGGCCGCTCTTGGCAGAAGGTGAAACCCTCCGGTAGTGCAGCAGTGAAGGGTCCTGGCAGTCACACGGGTTTGGCTGCTCACATCAAACCCACTTACTGGGCCGGCTTTGGAGCCCCTGGCTCTTCTTCTGCTGGGAGCAAAGTCACAGAATACACCAAGATTCCATTTTTCTTTCTTTCTTTTTTTTTTTTTTTTTTTTTTTTTTTTTTTAATTCTCCCCAGTGTTTTCGTTGAGGAAAAAAAATCAAATGACAATTTCCCCCAGTGCTGGGTGAGCCCGTGGTCCTCTGCGGAGAGAGGAAGGGAGGAGCAGAGGGTGGCAGTGGTGGCATAGGGCCCTAATCCACATCCCTGTGACCTGTCCAGCATCTCGGATGCTCAGAGTGCGTTTGAAATGTGCGTGGCTTCAGTGTGGGACCACTGCCCCATTCCTCCAAACCTTTGTAAAAATCCTGATTCCTGATCCCAGCCTCAAAGATGAGAAGGCCCCAGCGCTGGGAACTGAAACAAGGAAATGCCAGGTGGTTACCTTGTGCTCATCAAATGCTGGGATTGTAGGAATTATGAATATTACAGTGGGCTGTAAAGTAGAGAAATAGATGTATGGCAGAATTCTAAATATTTTATAGCAACGTTGTATTGATTCATAATAATAAAGCACTTTAGGACTATTGCTGTGTTTTGCCCAAGAATAATTCCTTATCTGTTCCAAAACCTTTTGATTTTTCTGTTTTTTTCCATACCTCCTTTTACATTTGATCTTTTTTCCCAGTCTACTCAAAATCTCTTGTTATTTGAGCTGTAAGGTGTTACATGCAGCAGCAATAGTCTGTTGAAGGACAAGAAATTCCCAGATTGTAGGTTTGGTTTGAGACATCATAAAAATTATTGGTTTAGAGTCAGTTTGCTGTGCTCTGAAATGCATGAGTGCAGAACTACTGGTCAGTTATAAAAAAATAAACCCTTTTATTTCATTAAGATGGTTCCAGCATAATGAGGTATCTTCAAAAGGTAAAATATGTTTAAGGTGTGCACTTTGGCAAACCCCTTACCCCTTTCCTTAATTAAAAAAAAAAATCTATTTTTTAAAAGGCACCAGTAATTTGGGTTTCTTTATGTCTTCTGGCCTCCAGCCCACAAGAGCAGGAGACTTGCTCTGCTTCCCTCATCTTGTTTTGACTCCAAGCCCCAATTTCCAAGTTCACACATCATTCCAAAACTGGAATAGGGTGATTTTTTTCTTTTTAAATTAGTTATTGGAAAGTATATTAAAAAAAAAAAAAAAAAAAAAAAAAAAAACAAAAAAAAAAAAACCCGCCAAAACACACACACACACAGATAATATATATATATATATAAAACACCAAAAAGCTGAAAACAAAATACCAACCAACCGAACACACACACAGAGGGAAAAAAAAAAAAAAAAAAAAAAAAAAAAAGAATAAAAAAGCCAAGTCCTGTGCAGGAGGAGGGCTGGACAGGAACTGCTCATCACTATTGACCAATACAAAACTGCAGTATCCTGGCATGGGGCTGACAGGACAAACCCCTCAGATGCTGCCTCACAAGCATCCAAACATACAGAAATTGTCATTTCCCAGGACAGTAATGAGTCAGGATGCATTAACAAATACCTGGTGTTGCGGCATCCCTGGAACTGCAGCAGAACGGGCCTCAGGCTGCAGGACACAAAACCAAGGTTGGGTTTAGCACAATGTCGGCAAAGAGCAGTGCAGAAATTGCTGGATTTAAAAACTCCAAATGGAGTCACGTGAAAAGGTGTTTGGCTCCATCTCCAAAAGTGATTTTTAAATTTTTGATAGGTTGGGGTTTTTTTTTTTAAGGCCTCCTGTTCATTCATCTCTCTTCTTCTTCACCTCCCCTCTCTATCAATTTTCACTGCTTATGTCTCCATTTGTTTCAAACCCATTTGTTCTGGTTTCCCTTCATTGTTGATCCACCTCTTTGGCCCTGGAAAACTCCTGAAGACACTCAACTGCAGCCTTTGGGCACAGAGTGGGAAAAGAGGTACTGTGGGCATTTGCAGCCTCTATATCACCCCATTAAAAACATAAATTTCAACACATTTTAATCCCTTGTCATTAGAAATCCTGTAAGGGTTTATCCACACAGGGGATGGAATGGACCCTGGCAGCTTCCACAGTAATTTCTTGTGTGGAGGGACCTACAAGATCTCTGGAAGGAAGGGGGGGCAGGGGGGGAAAGAGAGGTTTGAGAAACTACAGTGGAAACATATTTATTGAAAATATATTATGGACAATAATTTCAAGCAGCTTCTCAGAGAGGTGCAGGGGCTGCAAATCCAGTGGGAAATAAGCAACAGGAACAAAGTGACCCCATACAGCCACTTTCTTCCCCATTTCTCCCATCAGCCACTTAAAAAGCCACTGTCCAGTCTTTGCCATATGCCGAGAAGTTTTCTGCCTCAAAAGCCCTGTTTTCCTCCCAAACCCCATGTTCTCTCCTTGTGAGAAGGATATTTTCCAGGTGAAACACGCAGCAGTAGGCTTTGCATGGCCACACCATGCAGAAAAGACAGGCTGGAAAAGGTCTTTGAATGAATCCAGTATCAGATAATGGAAAATTAGCAAAGGCAGCAAGAAAATAGCCTGGACACATGGAAACACCACATTCTTGTGATGGGAACAAAAGTGCAGGAGACGATACCAACAGGGGTGACAGTCCAGGTGCCCCAAACCAAATTTCCCAGTGGAAAAGAGACTTTAAAGTCCAAAACTGCTATGGCAAAATCCCTCGGTTTTCCTGCCAAGCAGGATGCTGGGTGTTTTAAGGAAGACGTGGAGTTGAGGCTGTTACAGGTATAAGAAGGATTGCTTCCTCCATGCCCGCACTGCCACTGGTGCTGTCACGAGTCAATTGGGGATCACCTGACACCAAGCAACAATTAAACCACTTTTAGGGAGATTCCAAATTTTTCATCATGCCTGTTAAGGCCAAGAGGACAAGAGGAATTTTGCAGCAGCCACTTAAACTGTCTTGTGATAGCTAGTGCTCGTCACCATTCAGGATGCAATGGGATGTGAAAGCATCCTTGGACCACAAAACAATTTCCCATGGAATCATAGAGAAAATATGGGGTTTGACTATCAGACCTTAAAAAATGCAGGAGGCACAGGCTCTCAATACTGTTATTTTTGGAGGCAAGGACTCTCGACACTGTTATTTTTGGAGGGCTTCCGATACTGTTGTTTTTAGCCAGTTTTAACTCATCTCATCAAGCCCTTTTTTTACAGCCAGCTCAATAACCTTCCAGGGCTAGATTTGATTTTTTTTTTTTTTTTTTTTTTTTAAATTTTTTTTTTTTTTTTTTTTTTTTTTCCGACTCAATTCTCGAGTGCCTGGGACTGCCAATAGTGCTCAAAAACAAAACAAAACAAAACAAAAACAAACAAACAAACAAACAAACAAAATTAAAAAAAAAAAAAAAACACACACACACAACACAAAAAAAAAAAAAAATCAATCCCACCACCCTTTTTTTCTAATTTTCCCAAAGAACTGGGAGGCGTGAGCACTCGAGAGTCAAATTTGCCCAGGACCCGCGTTCCCTAAGAAAGCAGGGCTCATTCGCCTTCCACAAACTCCGCAGTGGCAACAAAAGTCCCTTTCAAGCCCTTCCAGACGCAAGTCCTTCAGCTCAATTAGTCAGGCACACAGAGACACAAAAAAGCCTCCCATTCAGGCTAGTGGCTGGCTGTGGAGGACAAGGGCGAAGAAAGGATCTTTCTCCCACGCTTTCACTGGGTGTCATAACAAGCAGAAAGCCCTCTTACGGGGGGATTATTGGAGATAAGAGTCCGATGGAGGGGCTGGGGCAGGAGCTAGGGCTGAAGGAGGAGGGGAGGAGGGGATGGGGATGGGGTTGGGGTTGGAGGTTGCACCTCCCAAGGTCGGGTGAGCATGGCTGCTGACAGCATCATACTCCATCAAAAATGTTTTTTTTAAAAAATTACGATATTCCCCCCAGCCTGTACACACACGCGCAGAATAATCCCAGTTCTCCATGGCAACCTGCTCCGTGGCCGTCCCTCGCACCAGAGGAGGGAGGCAGCTTGCTTTCACTCCGGCATTTCTGCCAGCTTGTCCCGATGCTGTCAGAGCCTCAGCCGAGCTGGGCAGAGGGACTAGGCAGATTTCCTCCCGCTCCCTCATCTCCAAAAATCAGTGATTTTCTAGAGTAAAGAGCTTAAGGGGATGCACAGCTCCATGGGAAAGCTCTACCTGCAGAAACCCAGCCAGCCCTGCTGATGCTCCTGCACATGGTTGATTTTAATGTTGAAGACACCTTTCTTCATGAAAAAGAATAATAAGAAGAAAAATGTGTGTGTGTGTGTGTGTGTGTGTGAGTGAGTGTTTTTGGTTTTTTGTGGGTTTTTGGGGGGTTTTTTTGGTTTTTTTTTTTTTTTTTGAAGGCAAAACAAAGGGAAAGAAGAGAGAAAAATCTCCAGGGAGTGGAGTTTGTCTGCAAAATTATGGGGTGGGGCAATGGCCCAGGGGCACCTGTCCTCCATGGTCCCTCTCCAGTCCAGCATAGTATCCCAAGCCCTCAAACCTCCCCCAGCCAGAGGGGTCAATTGCTGCACCTTCTGGCCAGGCCTCAGCAGGAAGAAAAGTCCTCTGGATACTGGCAGTACCCTGCAGGATTAATCAAAGTTCCTGAGTGAATTATGTTCCTAATTTCCTTGAACAATCCAAGTTATACTGTTAATTCCCCATCACTTTTCCATTGACTCTGTATGTGGCTGTGGAAGCCAGTGCCCCTCCAGATCTTTTCAAATATATGATTCATCTGCCACAAGCAGGGTCACAGAGGCAAATTCAAAGCAAATGCCAGAAAATTTGGCTTTTTCCCCTCCTGCCCAGACCCAAGTCCAATTGCTGCTGCAGGATTGTCCTCACTGCTGGCACCATCAAGGAGCAGGTAATGAGAACATCCAAGTTCAGCAACATTTTACAAGCATCAGGGAGGGAATATAAACTCTCCAGCTCAGGAATGGAAAGCCAAGAAACTCTCTTGGAATACATTATCCCATAATTGTAGGGTTTCAAGCACTTTCCTCCTAAGCAGCTGGTGTCTGCTGATGCCAGAGAAAGGTTATTTGGCTCAGACACATTCCTGCCTGGTTCAGTCTGGGAATCCCTGAAACAATCCACTCTTATGAGATACTGTAAAATCTGAATATTTCATTCAACCAAAATAGCAGAAATTTACTAAAAGATGGAGGGGGAGAGATAGATTAAACTAGATTCCTTAGGGACAACCCTTCCACCTTCCCAAAGAGCATTCTATGTCTCCAAATGGGTGAAGAGGATCTGATGGACCCTCTTTCCTACTCCCAGAGCTCACACACTGATCCAGAAAATCTTTTGTGGGGGGTTTTTGGGTAGGTTTTTTGTTTGTTTTTAAACAAAAGATGAGCTTCTAGTAGGCAGGAAGTTGCTGAAGGTCAAATTAAACCTGATTTACCTGCCTTGACCTAAACAATGCAAGGCCACAAGATGAGCTAACAGCCCTCTGGAGCCACACAGAGCTCGAAACCAGACCAGTCCACCACCAATGAGTATCCAGTCTTTTTCATTCCCAACACTTATTAATCAGCACATTTTCCCCTCTTCTGAGAACCTGCATTTTCTCCCTATCCCGGAGCGAGCTCCACCTCATGTCCACCACTTGCCTGTAAAAATGCATCACACAAAGACCCAGCAGTTAAAGCCAGCAGATGCACCCAACATGGATGCTCCCTCCTCCTGCACCAAGATCCTGCCACTACTCCTTTTGTCCCTGCTCCAGTAATATTAAAACCACTGAAAATGGAATTACAATTATTTTTACACTGAGCCTGGTCTGTCAAAGTTGAAGCTCAAGCCATGGCCGTTGATGCTGGGTGAGGATTACATAGCTTTAGCTCTACAGTTACAGATGCCAGGTCTCAGGCTGCTCTCAGCTGTAGCAGGATAAATCCTGAAGTTATACAGTGAGCAAGAGACCGTGATCCACTGATAATCAGACACGGATTCAGCAAGGAGTCAGTCCAAGATCTCCCCATCAGCCTTGCAGATTTCAGGATGTATTGACACTCTCCAGTCATAGTCCCAGGATTCGGGACATCCCTCTCTGCAGCTGGCAGGGGACACCTAAAACAAAATTTCCCATCTCTTTTCCTGTAAAACTACCCAGGGCCATCAACAGTCTTCTCGGCTGCAGATCCTACCCGCGCTCGGCGGCCGCCACCCCTTCCCCAGCTCGTACAGCGAGAGGTGGCGAGCGGAGAGGCGGCGGGTCTCACACGCACACGTCCCTTTCTATATCTGTCCCTGAAAATCCCGCCGGGAAAGCCGAAATGCGGCCCCAGGACTATATTTAGCCGCCCCCCCCCCCCCCCGCGTCATGCTGGCAGCACTGTGACACAAGCCTGGGCCAGCAAAACCTCCCGCCGCCGCGGCGGGCAGTGGGGAGAGCGAAGCTGCCAGCGCGGGCGGCAAGAACCGCGGCTCCGCTTTCACATCCAATCACCCCGGCTGCATCTGAGCGACCTGCCCGCTGGCGCCCGTCTCCTCCCAGCAGCCCGAAGACCACAGAGCTCATCATTTTCCTTCCAGCTGTACCCCCCTCAGGGCACTGTCACCCGCTTCCCCCAGGCAGAGTGCGGGAGAGCCACCCGGCCCCGTTTGCTGGGCACCCAGCATCACGTTTACACCGTGGGAGGGGCGGGATAATTCAAGAAACCCCCTCTCCTGCTACACAGAGATCGGCACTGGCCACCCCAAAATCATCGCAGGGTACTGCAGAGCACCTTGCGAAGTGTCATGCGTCAGTGGCCAGACCCCATCCGCAAAGCCACGGTGAGGACAAGGACAAACAACATGGTCCTGCCCGCACCCCTCCTCCAGTCTGTGCTCCAAGACAGGGCCAGCGGGGCTAGAGCCCAGACGGTTAATTCCGAGCATCACCCCAGCCTCCGTTCACACACACCCGCCACTTGCTGAAATTAAAGCAGGGCCTGATCTGATTCCTATGGCGGCTTAGCGCGCCCACTCAGCCGGTTTATCATAATCCTGACATAAAAATCGCTCTCTTGAAAACGCTCAGAGGTTTGAAGCCCTGATTGTTTGAAGAGGAAAGACTCTGTTCTCAGCACAAAGATGGGCTCCCCTCTCAGCCCCAGTCCGGCAGCTGGAGGCTTCAATCAGCATTTCTGACCCCATAGGTACCCATGGCAAGAGTCCTCATGCTTTCCTTGGCACAGAGATCCCCCAAACCCAGCTTGACCAGCTGGGCCACACAGCACCCCGAAAAGAGCAGAGCTTTGGGGACTGGTGCTGGGAACAAGTCACCGCTGGCTGCCAGCGCTGTTGTGAGACCATCTCTAAAAACCATTCCCTCTCCCTCCAAACCCAGCTGCGACAGCTGGTGGGAAGGAATTTTATCTATGTACTTCAAAACTAAACAGATACATGCAAATTTTTATCATATTGGTGTGATTTCTTTGTGGTGGCACTGCAGTGCTATTCCACACTTGCCCAACCCAGGGTGCATGGGACTTGCCAGGAGGACAAGGGATACTTCATGTACTAGGGAGACCTCGAAGGGCTTGAGCCATCAGGGCCTCCTTTTGTTTTCAGTTTAAAACTGTAAAAGGCTGGCAAAAAATTCCCTCAGTGGGGAAGTGTCTGTCTTCCTCAAACACCACAACATCATGATTCTTTAAAATACATTTTTTAGCTACTTTTCATCATTCGAGGCTGAGAATTTTCAAATATGAAATGTAAAAAATATACATATTTATCTATCACAAAGTAAAAGTTAACATCCACTGGCAGTACCAACCAGCACAAGTATTTCTGCCCTTTTGCCAGTCCCCCAACCTACAGCACATCACTCATACGAGAGTGGTGCAAAAGGGCTTTGACCTCAGCACCAAACTGCTCTGCTGCATTTTTGCGCTGCCAACATAAGCTTTAAAGACAGAAACTAAGGGGGATCTACTGAATGAAATTAATAATTTTCAAGAATTATATTTGTATAGGCTTGTTCTCCTCAATGGGTCACTGAATCATGGAAAAATCAGTATTGCATTTGCTATCTTTTTTTTCCCCAGTCTCCAAACTGCTGCTAAGCAAGAGAGCGATGTGGAGAGCTGATACCTTGCTCCCGAACATGCGAGTGTGTCTCCTATTAATGTCTCCAGCAGTTTTGTGGACAGAAGGGAGAACAGAGTAGACAGTGCTGAGTGTTAACCAGTCAAATCATAGTGTCCAAGCAAGCTTAAGTGGCCACATGTAAACTGCAATTTGGATCAATGTCACACAAACACACAGGGCTTACTGCTAGTGCACTACAGGAGTAAATCAGGGAGAAAAGAAGGAAAAAATTAAAAATCAGTTGTTTGCAAGACTATTCCAAAGCCCTTGGAGAGAGCCCAGCTCGTAGTCACACAGATACCCCTCCCACTGGAAATGGTTACTCTCAAGAACAAAAGCTCAAATTAAAAAGAAGTTCCACCCGGCCGAACAGTGACATGCTCCGACAGCACCCACAGACCCCAGTGACTGCAGCAAAGCTTGTGGCACCAGGAACCCCAAGGGACCCATCCATCGGCTGAGGGGCAATGAGTGGGCTGGAACTGGTTCCCATTTCCCTCCCAGGCTGGGAGCACAAAGGGATGGGTGATGATCACGGAGGTGTTTTAGCCCCACAGTGTCACCAGGTCCCTGAATGGTGGTGGGGGTCACAGGCATTTTAAAGAGAGCTTTTTGCAGCTGAGAATGAGGTTCAAAAGCTCCAAAGAGCCAGCTTGGGCCTGGGCAGGCTTTAAACCCACCCTCTCCATCACCAACCAGCACAGGCACCTCCTGCCCCTGGCTCCAGGCCCTCCATACATGGTTTGCTGAATTCTTGGATGAGTTTCGTCCTTGTCCTAGTTTACATCCCCCCCACTCCTGCTCATGCCTTTGTTATAGCCAAGAAGTGACACCATCAAAATCAGCCTATGGCAGTGCCGCACAGCCCAGGATTGGTCACCCAGGAGCACCAAAAGATGGTCACATAGTACCACTCCCAGCCCCTGATTGGAGAAAAGGCACTTTTCCCCCTCCTTGAGGGAAGCCACCGGCCAATGGTGGATGGTACATGGCAACTTCCCACTGCTCACCCAGAATAAAAATCCCTTGTCCCCCTGGGGTGCCACCGCACCCCTTCACACCTGGACTTTGGGCCACCACTCGGTGCCAACGTCTGCCCACAGACACATCCTGGTCCACCTGGCTGGAGTGGTGATCACCCAGCAGGACCAGCAGGAGTTCTCCTGGCTTGGTCTGCCTGGGAAGGATGAATGAGGAGAGCTTTGTCACTGCTTTGTCACCAAAGCCAAGGGTGTCCAGCTTCATCCTGCAACATGCTTGGGGTGTGAACATCCATGGAGGATGTCTCCCCTTCCTTGGAGGGTGCTGTCCGTGGACCAAAACATCTGGAGCTGGTTCCCTGTTGCCCTGTCCTGTGCAATGTCTCTCTCTGGCTGGGGACAAACCTCCTGGCCAGGAGAGCAGCACTTCACTCCCCCCAGGAGTGGCAAAGAGAACAGGGAATCCAATAAGAGATTGTAAAAACTTCCCTACATCCCTGTCACTGTCAACATAGGCTGTGGAACAGCACCAGGAACAATAGCAGCAGCCAGGTGAACCTCAATGGGAAGATGGAAGAAGGTTTTCCCCAAGCTTTACCCAAGCAGATCATAACAGAACTCCCAGTTAATGCATGTACTAAATTATTCTGAATTACAGGGCCATGGGTGAAAGGGAATAATATCTTGTTTATTAATTTCAAGCAACCATATGAGCAGGATAAATCTTTCACGTCACACCCAGCACTACAGCCCTTCCCTGAACAAAGTGCAAGGGACAGTTCCTTCTGCCCTTTTGGTTTTTTTAAAGATCCCAATGAGCACATAAGCGAAAAGAGCGGGTCCAGCACAGGTCAAAAGTCAGCTCATTTCTACATCTCTCACAAGAGGGTTTTCATAAAGTCACAAAGCTATAATTGCTCCGTTCCAAAATTAGTTCAGGTGCCATCACCCACATTCGCTTTTTATTATTATAATGTCGTTTTTGGTTTGGGTTGGTTTTTTTTTTCCCTCCTTGGAATCACCATTCTGATATTATTTTATCTTAATACACCATGAGATTGTTGTGTTCTTCTAAGCAAGATCAAGACACCTTTTCAAATAGGTTGCTGTGAGTTGTGGGTTGTGTAGGTACCATCTCAGGCACCCAATCTGATTATTAAAAGCAAGTGGGAAGCACCCAGTTCACCTCTTTGACTCAAAATTCCTTTCTACGATAGAGCAGATTTAAAAAATCCCAGTTTCCATAAGGAAGACGTGGACACATAATCCATTAAAGAGGGATAGGAACCAGCACCAATTTGCAGAGAAGATAAATTAGGCAAAACCAAGTTCCCCAATTTGTCTCATGCATTTCTATACACAAGTTTATACATATATATATATATATAAAGTTTGTAAATCCCCAAATTAAAATCTTGAGTCCATTCAAAGAAACATTTGTAGACAAAGAGTTAAAAGAAGAAAGAAAGCATTTGGATAGAGACACAAGGGAAGAAAAACAAAGAACACTGCAAGAAACCGTTTCCCAAATCACCATATCCTTCTTTCTAATACTGATACCAAGTTATAGCTGTCAGGGAGGAAAATATATGTATCTGTGTAACAGATAGGGAAGAGGGGGGAGGGAAGGTAGAAAAAAGGAAAAAGAATCCAGCACTCATATTTGCAAAATAACCATTAATAAACATTTCTCTGTTGCTGCTTTATTAAACAGATAATCCAACACAGTAATCTGTATTGATTTATGGATTCTCTGATGCTCTATGACTGGTTATGCAATGAAAGTTCATCCTTGAGCTGTAGTCTGGGTCCTGGACTTAACTAATTCATAATCTGATTGGAAGTTTTACTTTGTTAATTCAATTACAGTTAACAGCCGAGGAGAGAGCGGCAACATCTTTGTCTTTCTCAACATAGACGGTTTCTTCCCTTGCCCAGAATCAGTAAACTCTTAAAATCACAAGAGGCAAATAGATTCTTTAAAAAAAACAGGGGGAAGAAAAAAAAAAAATCCTACCTCGGGTTTTAATTCCAGTCTCTGAAAGTTGTCTTTTCCCCCATTTTTTTCCGCCTCTCATTTCCTTTCTCTTCTTTTTTTTTTTTTTTTTTTTTTTTTTTTTTTTTTTTTTTTTTTTTCTCCTTTAAATTTTTCTTTTCCTCCTCTTCTTTTTGATGAATTTCCTTTCTTCTCCACATCCTCCTCAGGCGTGTAATGGGGTTATTTTTACTTTCGGTTATCTAGCTTTATGAAGAATCGACACCACTCATACAGCTAGATAACCAAAGATAACAACCAACCCCTGGAGTCTACAGCATCAGCAGGAAAAAGCCAACCTCTTCTTCTCCAGGGGCTCGGGGGCACGTGGCTTTTAAGGAAGGAACGAGGGAGGAAAACGAATAAAAAGAGATGCAAATATTAGCAGCCAGATCCATAATATCTTCACACAGCTACAGCCCTGGCCCTGTTCCTGCAGCCCAACCAGCCCAGGGCACAGAGTCCTGAGGATCACGGGGACAGGATCAGGTCCCTCGGAAACACAATTTGGAGCAGAATTACAGGATAACAATGCAAGGGCTGCCTATTTTCTGCCGAGTTTCAATTTGTTTAATTTGCAAACCAAATGATATTCTGCAGGTGCCGAGAATTAAGCACACATTATTTTTAATAACTATCAAATTAATGCATTCAAACTGGTAATAATCAAAGCAAATATAATTTGCACCCACAACTTAAAATATGCATAAAAGACCAAAAGGACATTTCCCCACCCACAAATGCGTTTAACGCTCTCTAAACAAAATGACTGCGAGAAAAACCTCCCGGTTAATATCAATAGTAACTTGTAAGGCTTTGGATTCAGCCTTCAGATCTGGGGGAATAGCGATGAATAAACACAGAAAACACAGAGGAAATGATGAAAGGGGTGGAAGGGAGGAAAGAAGGAAGGGAGCGACTCCTGCTCGCGGCTCAGGACCCCGGCCCTGAGCAAGGACCGCGCATCTCGGGCAGGGACGGGGACCCGTATCCCTCCGTTCGTTCAGGGGGAGAGCGTAGCTTTCTCCCAGTAGGGAACCCTCGCTCGCATCCCTCGCTTTCCTCTGCCCGTATCCCTCCGTCCTTTCTTCTTTGGCGGGGAACACACATCCCTCCTTCCTTGCTTCGGGTGCTCTGCTTCCCTCTATCCTTCCTTTCTCCGGGCGTGGAGGGAACCCTCATTCTCCTTCTCGAGAGTGACCTGCGTCCCTCCACCCTTCCTTCCTCTGGGGAGGAACGTGCATCCCCCACCCCCACCGTTCTTCTGCTCCAGGGCAGCCCGCATCGCTCCATTCCTCAGGGAAGGAACCCGCATCCCTCTCCTTCACTGTGGCACCCCGTATCCCTCCCGCCTGCTTCCACCCGCGTCCCTCCCCTCGCCGAATGACCTGCTCCGCTCCATCCCTCTTTCACCTGCATCCCTCTTTCACCCTTCGCGTTGCGGGGAGGCGCGGAGCCTTCACTCCGCCGAGACACCGCGGCTCCGCCGCCCCCGCCCGCGCCTCTCCCGCGGAGCGGAGCGCCGGCAGCTCGGGAGGCCGGGGCCCTCGCGGCAGCTCGGGGGCCCTCGCGGCGGTTCGGTTCGGCTCGGCTCGGCTCGGCTCGGCTCGGCTCGGCTCGGCTCGTACCTGCTGCCCGCAGCCGCTGCCCGCAGCCTCTGCGCCGGGGGGGAGCGGCGCGCGGCACTTTTCATTCATGCTTTCACACTCCCGGCCCTCGCCGCCGCCGCTCATTGGCCCGGGTCCGCCTGACGTCACCCGCCCCGGCTCCCGCCCCTCTGCAGCGCTCCTCGGTTCATCAATGGGCTGGGGAGGGGCCGCGCGCACACGCGCGTCGCCGCCACCCGTCACCCCCTCCTGTCGCCCCCATCCCCGCCATCGCCCTCCCCGCCATCGCCCCCCAGCACCGCCGCCGTCCGTCACCTCCGCCTGCCACATGGCCGCCACCATCTCCGCTGTTCTGGTCTCTCCCGCCCAGTGCCAGCGCCATCAGCACCTCTACCATCACCTTCAGTCGCCACCATCACCAACATCACCCTCATCATCATCATCATCATCTTCATCTTCATCACCACCCTCAGCAGCGTGGACTTCACCACCCCTCAGCACAACGCCCCTCATTACCATCGCCATCACCACCACCCTCAGCACCACCGGCCACTACTCATCGTCACCAGCCATTACCAACACCAAGTGTCTCCTCCACCAGCCATGACCATCCTCCCACCACCACCCATCTCTCCAGCTCTCCACCTTTCTGCCCCCCAGGCTCAGTCTCCCTGGCTTCCCTTTCTCAGAGAACGGGAACCCCACCCAATGCCAGTGCCAGGGCCTGACCACGATATGCAGATCCTGGATGGAATCAAATGCTGCTTTACTTCTGTTTAACCCCACCATTAATTACCCTTTGATATTCCTGCTGTAATACAGATCCCATAAAAAAAAAAATCACCATGATTTTTCCTTGAACAAGAACACAGGTTTGGGGCTGGGTTTTTAAATTTTCTCTTGAACTTTTCTTTGGCTTGGAATTATTTTTTTCCACTAGAAAGCCAGCTGGATTTGGGTCTTTGAGTTTGGGCTGGGAAGTTGCTCATGGCTTTTGTCTCTTTCTGGAGCTGGATTCTCTCACTGCCACCACCAGTGCAGCAAGTCCACCCTGTCAGGGATCAGGGATCTCTTCCAGTTGCCCCCACTAGGAAAATGCGAACCTACGGGTCTGGCCCCCATCAGGCACAGCACTTCAGCCCTACCTGGCAATAGGGAAAGGGGGGTGTGGAAATAGCCCCAAAATATCCTGACCTCGCTTCGCGGAGCGGGGGCTCTGCTCCCCAGGACTGTCGCTGTTCTGCCGACAGCCCCTCCCGGTGGCATCCTGCCTGCTTCTCTGTGAGCTCCCCGCTGCACAAAAGGATTTTGGGGGTACTGTCTTGCAGCTTTCCCCTTTCTCTTCGTCCACTTCCAGACTTAGGAGGGGGGAAAAACGCAGGTTTCGGGAACACTCTGTGGGTGCTCACAGGGAAAGTGAGGGGCTGCAGCATCCATTGGAGGCACCCAGGGGGTCCCCCCACTTGCACCCACTTCCAGATCACAGCCTCCAACTTCTTCTAGGACAAGGGCCCGCCCCGACCCCTTCCGGAGCCGCTCGCACCCTGGGGTCGGCGCTCTCCGTGATTTCTCCCTCCGTGGTTCCCCTCACCCACCTGGATCACGCTCCCCACGCCACCGGCTTCTCTTCTGTGGGCAGAGCAGGGCCGGGACTGAAGCAGCGGCCGGACCGGGAGCCGGGGCTCTCCTGGAAGAGAAGGCACAGAGGTTAAGGAGGCAGCAGCGTCCGTGGTGCCCACGGAGCCCCCACGCCGGGGTGTCCGTGGAGCAGCTCTCTGGGGTCCCGGCGGGGCCGGCTTTAACCATTCCCTACCCTCACTGAGATGGGATTTTAGGGACACAACCGCACACCTGCCCCTCTTTTTATTCTCCTCTTTATTAAATTCATGTAATTTTTTTTCTAAATTTCTATTTCAGTCCCCTCCAGAAATTATAATTATTTTCTAACCTGCCAAAAAAAAAAAAAAAAAAAAAAAAAAAAAAAAAAAAAAAAACCCACGACGAATTTTGCGATTTATTCTGAAAAAGGCTGCAAAGACGGGGATTTCGCTTTCAAATTTGGATTCACCCTGGGATTACCCCGATGACAGTGCATTTTTATTTCTAATTTTATTTAACATCGCGTTAGAACCAGCCCGATCTGGGAAGATTTAGGTAAGGGCACGAGCGATTTGCAGAAAATGCTCTAGTGTGTTTTGAATGTCTTAACAAATAAAAATCTGCTCCGTGCTTTGTTGTCATTCTGGGGGGAAAAAAAAAATCCAAAACCGCAAGGAAGCAGAAGAGGCCGCCGCCGCGATCGCGGGATCTCCCTTATAACGGCAGATTTTAGGTTTTTCAGCCTTAAAACTTCCACGCACACCAGTGCATATATAAAAACTTAATGTCCGGGAGCTAAAAACGGAGCCGAGCTGGGCAGTACCTGACCTGGGGGGTACCATGTGCTTTTTTTGTACAGACAGGAGTCCACGTACGACCCGAAAAATAGCCCAAATTAAACCCGGGTTGATTTTTCCCTGCGCACTCTGAGCGCAGCTTCTTTTTCCCTGCTCTGGGGAAAGAATCAAGAACAGACTGCAGGGATGAGGCTTTTTAAGACCAAAACAAAACAACAACAACAAAAAAATACAATAAGAACTGAAATATAAATTAAAATAAAGATTGAAATTAAAATAAAGATTAAAGGTTCTTTGGCAGGGAAAAAAAAAATAGAAAGGGAAAAAAGCGATACGGGATTTTCCATCGGCAGCAGGACCGGAACACCCGGGCCCGCTGTCCCCGAGAGGAGGATTTCGGCCGCGGCATCAGTCTGGCTTCAATAACTTCTAACAAAACCCCTAAACTCATTTAATTTGGGTGCCCTGCACGGCTTGATGAAGGGGAGCCTTCCCGGGGCCGGTCCGCGGCGGGAATTCGTGGGATTTGGGGTATTAATGGCTCCCATATTGTGGTCGTAGGGAGAGAAATTTAAGAAATGCCACACGAGGAGAAGTTCGCGCGGTGGGGAGGGATCGTGGCCCCTTCGCTCCGCACCCGGTGGCGTTCTGCCGCGCACGGTGGAGGAGGATGTGCGGAGCCTTTGCGCTTGGTCTATTTCCATGCACCTTCCGTTCTCTGGCATTTTCTTATTCCATAATGAGCATCCAGCTCTGCGCATCCCACCCCTCCCAAAATCCTGTCCAGGGGTGAGGGTACTCGGACCTTTTGCTTCCCGGGTCACTCGTGTGCGTGTCCCTGTCGCCCACGCCCCGCGGCCCGGCCCGACCCCCGGAGCACCCCCGGCCACTCCCGGGGAGAGGATTTGCTTGCAGGAACGAGGATTTGGGGGTTCCTCTGCCTCCCCCCCACGGGAAATTCCGCACTGCGAGCATCCCCTCGAGCAAAGCACAAAGCCCCGTGGACTGGCGTGGAGAGGAACAGCGAATCCACGGGCGAGCGTGGAGCGGGGACGAGAAACTGGAACGGCCGTATCCTGCCAGACCGCTCCCATCCCCCGTCCGAGACATAGTGGGGGACTGCAGGGGGCCCTCCGCACCACAAATTTGGATTCTCGATTCGGGAGAAGGTGAAAGAAGTGAACCCCTCACCCAAAGTGGGTCTGGGTCACCCACGGACTGAGAGAAAAGCACGGGGAGGCCTGGGGGGGGGAGGAAGGGGGTGGGCGTGTGGAGCGGGATGCGCTCCGCCGCCTCCAAACTTTCTTAGCTCGGATGCCGGGATGCCGCGGGACGGGAGAAAGGGGAAGGAAGCTCCTCCTGTCCCCGGGGCTTTGGGAGAAACTCCAACCCCGCAGCCGGCCCTAGTTGGACCCGCACCCCCAGCCCCAGGCAGGAGTTGGACCTGCTCCCGGGATATCTTCTACCAGGCCCCGCAGCGCTGCGGCCCCCAGCCCACAATAAAGACGCTTTGAGAGTCCTTTCTCCCCTCCTCCCCCCGTCCCCCTCTTTTTTTAATATATTTTTTTTTTAATTATGGTTTTCTCACCGAGTCCAATAAATCGCGCTGCTCGTCTGGCCTCAGACGTGTTCAGCAACCCAAACCCCGCCGCTTTTGTTCCGCCAAGTCCCACATTGTTTGTCCGGCTGTGCGGGGCCGGCCCCGCGCGGCGCGGGAGGCTGCGGGGGGCTCTGCGGGGGCTTCGCGCCCCGGCCCGGCCACGAGCACAGGGCGGGGATGAGTGGGCGATGGTCGGCCGGGGGAGCACGGCCCGGCCTCCCTTCTTTCTCTCAGGTTACCCCAACTTCTTCACCCACCTCGGGGCGGCTGTCGGCCGGGAATGCCCCCTCTGGCCGGTGGGTCCTGCCTGCGCTGCCCTTCCTGCCCTGCTCGCCAGCCTGGACCGCTGGCCCCGCTGCACTGCCCTGCCTGCCTACCTGTCTGCATGGCTCTGCTGCCTGCCCTCCCTGCCTGCCTAACCTGTCCTCACTCACCTGCGCGCTGTGCCTGCCCCCTCACCTGCCCTGTCCTCACCTGCTCGGCCCCGGCCCGGCTCGCCCCGGCCCCGCCGCCCGCGGGTGTTGGCGGTGGCCCCGAGCCCGGAGCCGCCGCCGGAGAAGCGGGGGCCGTGCCCGGCGTAAGGATATATAGGAGCGGCCGAGGAGCCTCCACGTAGCCGATACGTAAAGTGTACGTGTGAGAGTTAAAAAAAGTTGGGATGCAAATGCGGGGCCAGCTCCATCGCGCGGGGGGGGGGGGGGGGGGGGGGCGTTTCGGGGGTAGGGGGGAGCTGAGAGCCGTGCTATTTCCAAGCTTCCTTAACCTCTGGATTGCTCCAGAAATCGATCAGCAAAGCGCAGCAAGCCTGGCAATTAGGAGCTCATTACCATATATGCAAATATGGCAACCTCTCTCTCCGCAGCCACGGAGGCGCGGGGAGAGAGAACCGCAGCAGCGTTTGGGGGTGGGAACTGGGGTGAGGCGTGCGGGGGAACGGGGACAAGGGGGGGGAAAAAAAGATTATTTGAGGGAATTTGGACGGTTTTAAAGGAAAGCGGCCGAGTCGAGGAGGCACAAAATGCTCGGGGGGCACAGAGATGTGCGGCTGGGGCCCATGCGGCTGCTCCAAATTTACTCTTTAATTCAAATAAATTTTTTCTCCCTTTGACATAAACGCCCGGCTAGCAGCACGGTCCCGCCTGAGTGGAGGGGTTCCTCCGCTCGCCGAGGACCCCCTCCCAAAACGGCGCGGTGCCCTGAGCACACACCGGGAATAACCCGGTAATTCGGGGACACGCGGAGGGCCGGTGCCGGGGTCGGACCGCTCCAGCCCCGGCCCGAGGGAGTGTTTTAAAGGTAACTACTGACTTCTTGCATTTTATTAATAACAAAACCCCACCATAAAGGGGAGATCTTCGGCACACGCGCTCGATGGCGAGTTCCCTTGTTACCTGCGATTTTATAAGCATCGCAGGGCGTTTTTGCTTAATAAGCACAGATTAGGGGCAAAGTCTCCCTGGCATTTCCTGAATGCTGATTAAAGCTGGGGGGTCACGGCAGGAGTAGCGCAAGGAGCGGGTTTTTCCGCTGCATCTCTCGGGGCGGGTAGCGGAGCTTTCTTGCCGGTGGCATTTACGAAGTTTCCCCTGGCGCTGACGTTTCCCCCCTCGATTTAGGAATTTACTTTGTTTCCCTCCTTCCACAAACTGTAATCACGATATTGAAAAATAAGACCCGTTTCGAGTTAGGCTCCGATGTTCTTCCCTATTCAGGATTATATTTTTTTCCCCTAATAAATAACATTTTCTCCCTTTTGTCCATCGTTCAAACCCCCAAATAACGAGAATGAACTCAAAATCAGGAACCAATTCCCTACGCTGAGAGTATTTCGTGGTTTAGTTTAACCGATAAAAATGTGGATAAAAATACCCAAAGTGAACAAGACCTCCTCAAGGGCTCTGCGGGGGATGGGAGTGGTGAGGGTGGCAGCAGCCCAGCCCCGGGGCACAGCAGCGTCCCCGCGAGCCCGGCCGGCTCCGTGCGCCGGAGCCCTGGTTATTCCTACTCGCAAGCGCAACAGGGGTGGAAACAAAGAGATCTGCGGCTGTCTCTTCCCTTCTTTCTTTCCACTTTTTTAGATTAATTTAAATTTTTTTTTCTTTTTTTTTTAATATTTGGGAAAAGCCTTTTTCTGCACTTTCATTCCCATCTCGGCTGCTGAGCCGCTTTTCCCAGTCCCGTCCGGGTCTCTGTCTCTGCATTCCTCTATTCCATTCCGCTTAAATTCCGGAGTCACCAGGATTTATTATTATTTTTTAAATTATTACTATTATTATTTTATTTTTAAAATTAATTTATTGACTGTGAATGACCAGAACTGATGAACATCCTCTGCGCCCGAGGGCGGAGGAACCGTGTGTTACTGCGACCATTTCTGTCCGTCCGGGTTTTTATTATTATTATTATTATTATTATTATTATTATTATTGGGTTTTGGTTGGTTGTTTTTTTTCGGGATTTCAGCCGACATTCCTGCAAACCTCCCGTGAGTTTGGAACTGCAGGAAACACGGTATGGAAAGGAAATTTAAAAAATTAAAATTCCCTTTCTGTTCCACCTCTCTTGGCAAATCCGCAGCTACCGACGGCCAACGAGGTGAACCGTTTTCCCTGCAGAAAACCTCACTACAGATCCGAGAACCTCTGGTATCACTTCCCCATCCACCAGCGAGGACGGCAGTTTCGCCCACCAGATTATGCTTTAAAATAAAAAAAATAATAATTTAAAAAAATTAAAAAAATAAATAAATTAAAAAAAACCCACCAAACGTGGATTATTATTTCCCCCCCTTCTTCCAAAGTAGCCATTAAAGAAAGTGGGAACCTTTGCCTTCCGCTGGGACAGACGTTCATTTTTTGGGTCTCAAAGCACCTCTTTATTTTCTTCGATACTGAACTTTAAAGAGGAGGTGTTGGAGCAAAGCGGCAGAAAAATCTATCCTATTTTTTTGGAATTATCTCGGCAATGCTGGCTCCTCGAGTGAAAGGCACCCAGCCTTTGCTTCCAGCTCGGGAGCTTTGTGCCGTCTCATCTCACGTTTCTTTTTCCAGCGCCAGCCGCTGCCACAGGGCATGAAAACGGGGGTTAGTGCAGCAAAACGGGCGTTTTAAACTTATTTTTGAAGAGAGTTTCTGCTGGAAGGCAAATCCCAGGCTGCGACGGCGGGGGTGGTCAGTCTCAAATGATCCAGGAGGACTTTTACCTCGGAAAGCCGGGATTTTGGGCGGTGGGTGTCCCGGAGGAGGCAGGCGGGCAGGGACCCGCGGGAGCTCCGCCGCCGCCCTCAACCCCGCGCTACTTGCGCGCTACTTGCGCCCTTGCCCCGCACGGAGCCGCGCAGCCCCTGCACCCATTAAAAATTGAAAAAAACCCCTCCAGAAAACCCAAAGCAAACCCGTAATCCCCTCCAGAAGGGTCTGGTTTGCAGCGCATGAGGGGAGAGGGGAGGAACGTCCCGCACCTGTGCAGCCCCCTGGGGTTTATCCTGGTGAATCTCTGTAAGGCACTGCGGTGCTGTGGGTGCAGCTCTGTCCTCCTCAGCCCCTACCCCACCCGCAGCCCCCTGCCAAGATGAGACTCGGGAAGAGGTCACGCACATCAGAGTGGAAGATTCAGCAGCAGCACCCCCAAAACTGATCAGAAGCCCCCGGGCTGTGCCTAAACCTGGGCGTTCCCTGTCCAGGTGCACCATTCTTGTGTGCGCTCTTTCTGTGTGCACCTCATCCATGTGCACCTTGTCTGTGCATGCAGTGTGCGTGTCCCACATATGGGACGTGGAAGGTGCAGGCAGGGTGGGAGCACAGTGAGATTTCCATCCAGCTCCACACAGACACCAACTCAATCCACCCCAGCAGCTCCCTGCTCCCTCCACGAAGGGCACCTGCAGGGAGATGCTCTCTGTGCCCCTGTGCATGCGGAGGGGCAAAATATCCTCTCCAAAATTCCCTGCCTGCAGCCCTTCTGTACTTGGAGAAAAGCAATGGGTGCTCCCTGTTCTCACTGGCGGGTGCTGGACACCGGTGAGCACCTCTGAGCAGAGGGTGCCAGGAGCCTGCAGGAACCCAGTGTGGAGCAGCCTGCAGCTTCCCTGCTGGGCTTTTTAAAGAAAATTCCCTCCTTTTTTCACCTGCCAGCTCAGAGAGGCTCCATGTGGGAGATGTATGAGCTCTGTAAGAAATGCAACGTATGGGTTAGAGAGGATTTTTGGTTTTTTAAAGTATTTGCACTGAGATGTTCACACAGATGCCTGACTTTAGACAAGCTGTGGGTTATTTTCTGTAGACAACGTTCACACAACCGGCCCTGCCTCCAAGTGTGTGTGGCTGCTGCCCTGGGACATTCAGATAAAGGTTTTTGTTTGAGATTCTCCCAGCAGTCTCAGTAAACTCAAAATCTGGGGTACAGCTGCCTGAGCAGATCAGCGGCTTGTAAGTTCGAGGGAAGGGTCTGGAGCTGGGTGGTTTCTAAGTAAATGTCTTTGTCTCTAGCACCAACCTCCTCCCCATGGATGGCATTTTTCTGCATTTGTTGGGCACTTTCGCTGCTGCTTGGGCCATGCAGTGCCACTGCTGCAGCGTCCTCCAAAGAAAATTTGCAACAAAACTGCATTTTGAAGCAAGTGGGTGCACACTGAAGGACAATGGCAGAGATGCTCCAAAGCCCTCCCCAGGCCTGCAGGGCTGTGCCAGCCGTGTTCAGGAAACTCCTGACTGTCCACAGCCTCTGTCCTGGGCATTCACATCCTCTGTCCTGGGGATGAGTACCCTTTGCTCCATCCTTGACTGAGAACCCCATAGTGAGACAAACCTTTCTTGCCTCAAGGTTGGAAAGTCTCATGGCTTCCTCCTGGCTCTCCCCAGCAAGTGCTTTCCTACCTCAACTGGAGGTTTTAGTAATTCAGGATATTTTAATAGTTCAACACAAAGACTGAACAGTAGCTTGATGCCTTCAACGGCACCCATATAACCCAGTAGCTTCAGAGGGGAAGGGGGCTGAAGCCTGAAAACAAGCAAATTAATTTATATCAGACCATCTCAGCCTCAGATGTGATGTTATTTCAGCTTCAGCTCACCTCCAAACCAACATGAAAAAAAAGAAAACCAAATCAGGAAAGACTCACAAACCCCAAACCTAAACTGAATACCAAAATTCCCTCTTTCTGTACTCATGGGGAGCTCCATTTTGTCTTGGTAAAATTGGGTGAAGTGTCCCCCCAGCACCTACCCTGGCTCAGCTGCCTGGAGCCCTCCGTCCAGCAGGTGCCTTTTCTTCTGTCTCAAAGGGCTTCGATCTGGACAGCTCTTTTGGAGAATGGCTGTTGTAAGGGATGCCTGGCACGAACACGGCCTGATTACAGCCCAGCTCGTTAAAAAAATGTTCCCTAGGTATTGAAGGGGATAACAAAGATATTTAAACATTCCCAGCGTGCACCTTTAAGCGGCAGAAAATAAGGGAAATTGCTATCGTTTAATTCAGTATTGCTCCTTTTGAACTCCCACTGGCTCTGCCTGCAATTGTTCCCTTCGCCGGAGCTTGGAGCCGAGTCTGGATTACGGCAGCATCGGGACTGTGGGTCCGGAGGGCTGGGAGGGCTGAGCACAGCAGGACTAGCTTCCTCACATGGCAAAAGGTTGATGGGGCTGGTTTCCATTTGGATTATGAAAGATTTCCCTCAATAGCCCAGAGCAGGGTCTGGGGTTGAGGCCCACAGCCCCAGTTTGTAGTTACTCTCATATTTTGTGTGCACCGGGAGAGGGTGGAGCAGCATTTCTTTTTTGTCTGTATTTCTGAGGAAGCTTTTTCCAAAGTGATAGCAAAAAAATCCACAGCTGGTGTTGATGGATGAGACACTCAGCCATGTTCTGGCGGGGGGAAAAAAGACAAAGTCTAATTTTAGATGTTCTGAAATGCTTACAACATGCATCCCTCCAACAGCCTGGCAGGAGCACCAGTGGTTATTTCCACCCCGGCAGAAGGAGAGAAACAGGGACCTAGGATCTGCTGTGCCTTGCACCAGGCTCTCCCCAGGTGACCTGGAAGGATCTCCCTTCTGGGGGCCTTTCTTCCCTGGGCAGGGCCAGTCATCAATATTTACAGAGAGCTGCTGCTGGGCAGAAGAAGAGTGAGGGCTCCTCTCATTGGGGCATCTTTCTCAGATTTTGGCTTAGTTACTCCTGGCCAGAACTCTTTTGGAAAAGTCTCCGTCCCCCAAAAAAGCAGCTTTGGGAGCTCCACTGATGAAAACTCAAGTCATGCTCTGACAGGCCATTGTTTGACAAGTAGCTCACTGTTTCCAAGAGGTTTTTTACTCAAGTCCTGTGTCACCCCCTCCCCACTTCCCCCAAGGTCCCTGTTCCTCTGCCAGCCCCGTGGACCGATGGAGTGTCAACCCCATTCACCCCTCCCATATCCACCCCCCCTCCCAGACTTTTCCTGCCAGCCCTGGGGATTTTGGACCCAGACCCAAACGGTCCCTCGTTTTCCCATTTAACCCAGAGGAGCTGATCTGAAGCAGCACATAACTAGGGGAGAAGATTTCAGGAGAGCAAAGCCCCGGCATTCCCACCCCAAACGGGGAATGTGCCATAGAGGCAGGACAAAGCAGCTCAAAGGGCTCGGTGGGCTGCAGCCCCCTGCCCGAGCCAAGCCTTAGGGGAGGGTTAGGGTCTCAGCTTACCCGGCCTCTCATAAAAGTCTCCTCCATTCTAGCAAATAACCTTTATGTCCAGGGACTTGCAAAGTTTGCTTTCTCCCTCCAGGGTTAGTCACAGCAGGAGTGACAGAAAAAGCGACCGCTTGTACGAGGTTCCTCTGCATAATAACCTCAGAGGAGTTTAGGTCTAAAGACTAAAAGGCTCTATTTACTTTCACTGACAAGGAACAATCTAAGCAGATGTCCTTTGATGGGATTAGTTATTAATCCTTGAATCATGGGTAAATGGGAAAATGATCCATTATTTTCTGAAAAATCCTTCACTACTTTAGATTTCAAGGATGGGGTGGAGGATTGTTAGCAGAAAGGTCTCAACCTGTCTGTTTTGGCCATTTTAAATTTTTTTTTTTACTGTTTGTGCCATGGAGTGTGACTCTGAAATAAATTAAAAACAAAACAAAACAAAACAAACAAACAAACAAAAAACCACAAAAACCAACCAAAAAAAAAAAAAAAAAAAAGCCTCAAGAAAAAGGGGTTTGATTCCACTAACACACTAACAGCTGAGAACAATGCACTATGCCACAGACACACAGCAGTGATGGGCCCAGGAATTCCTTGGATAAATACTGCAAGGTCGTTAATAATAATAATAATAATAATAATAATAATACTGGCACATCCAAAACCCCATTCTCCAAACATCTTTGGTAACTTTGCCTAAATGTTCAGATCCTCTCAACATCTCTGTGTCCCGTCAGTGGCAAACAGCAGCTTGGTGGGCAGGTGTGGGTCAGTGTCTGCTGGGCATTCCATAAATAGCCTGTGTAGGTGGGTGCAATGCGCGGGATGAGGGAGGGATGGGGAGAGCTGGTGAGATGCTGGGTTGGCTCAGGGGACTCATTTCCCCAGGAGTAAATCCGTGCAGACACTTTTATGCCGTGAGAGGAGGTGTAGCCACGCAAGTGCCATCCCACGGGCTGGGTGGAAGAAACGGTCCTGCAGGAAGGGCTGGAGGAGGCAGTGGGGGAGCTCCCACTCCTCGTCACCCCAATCATGGATCAACCCCATGGATGGCAGAGAGAAAGCAGGAGATGGGGTTTGCCCATCCCTCGGCACTGTGGCCACAGCTCAACTTACTGGAGTGAATATTAACAGTCCTGAGACAGCCACACACCCCAAACTCGGCCACTGAGTCTCCCATGTAGGGAAAGCAGGAATAGATTCCCAATGAATAATTTACTCCACTTTCTTTTGATTTGCGTTCTGATTGTGCACAGCAGTGGAGGCTCGGAGGGGGAAACATGTTCTGATTAAAGATTTATACTGGGCCTATAATTTTGTTGTTGTTGCTTAAATCTACTTCAAAGTGTGAGTAGCATGGGTGTAAAATAAACACTCTGGAGCAGCCAGGAGCTTTTGGACCATCTCGGGGTGCAAGTGCACACACCAGTGCAAAGCATTTGATTCCACAGATAGAAACTTTGCAGTCTGGAAAGGTGCTCTCCAGGCATACTCCTCATACCAAAAACAGTCAAAAAGAGATTGAAATTATCTCTATTCCCTCAAACTACTGACTCTAGGTTCCTTCTCCTGAGCTGAGACCACATCTTAAAAATTTAAAAATATAAATTTGAGCTTCATTCTTTTACTACTCTTTCACTATTCTTTTACTACTCTTTTTCTATCCTTCTACTGTTCTTTGACCACACAGACAATAGTTTGTGGCTGCAGGGAGTGATTAGACTTGGAGCTGGAAGAGGCTCTAACCAAGGGTCACCCCATACATAGGAGGAACCAAACTTCAGCTTCCACCCTGTTACTGAAACTTGGAAATACAGGCGAGGAAAAGCTCCAGGTCCTTCCCAGGCTGCCAGCTGAGTGAGCAGAGCAAAGGATTTTCTCTTTCTTTCCTCCCTTTTCCCCTGGCTGCCACATCCTCTGGCAAGCAGAGCCACTTCCCAACACAGCCAGAGAGCACCTCCGGTACAAAAGGAGTGTGAGACAAACAAAATCATCCACCATTCCCAAAAGTGTCTTTTTGATAAACCCTCAGTGTTGCCATTCCCAGCTCCAGTTGGCCAGAGAAGAGCTAGAGTTTTGTCCAAGGGGCCTGGCTCCTGCAGCTCCCAGCCCACTCCTTGGAAAAAGCAGATTGCCTGAAATGGTGCTTTCAGCAAAAATGTTTTGTAGGGTATTTTGGGGCTGGCTGGCAGAATTCAGCCAACAGGACACATTGATACAAAGCCCTGCACAGAGAAGCCCCTCAGAGTTGGATGGCTTTGCTCCCACTTTTCAAACTATCTTTTCCCATGACTGGGAAACAAATCTTAGGGAGTGCTGTCAGCCCTGCGATGTCTCCAAATGCAGCCTCAGAAGGGAAGGCAGGGATGGTCCAGGTCCTTGCCTCATTCACACAGGTTGGAAATCTTGCAGGCTGCTGCCATCGTCTCGGTCAGCAAAGAGTCAGGGGATGGTTTGGGTTTTGAGGGAACATAAATCTCAGCTTGTCCCACCTCTTGCCATGGGAAGGGACACCCTCCTTGATCCCAGGCTGCTCCAAGCCCATGTGTCCAACTTGGCTTTGAACACTTCCAGGGATCCAGGGGCAGCCACAGCTTCTATGGGCAGCTTCTTCTGTGTCAGGGTCTCACCATCCTCACAGTCAAGAATTCCTTCCCAATATCCCATCCAAACCTGTCCTCTGGCAGTGGGAAGCCATTCTCCCCTGTCCCATCCTTTCAGGCCCTTGTCCAAAGTCCAGAGCCCCTTTAGGCCCTGAATGTGGCTCTAAGGTATCCCTGGAGCCTTCTCTTTCCAAAGCAGGACACCCCCAGCTCTCCAAGCCTGTCTCCAGAACAGAGGGGCTCTAGCCCTCAGATCAGCTCTGTGGCCTCCTCTGGATTCATTCCAGCAGCTCCACGTCCTTCCGGTGCTTGGGCCACAGAGCTGGAGGCAGCTCTGCAGGGCATCTCACCAGAGAGATGGAACAGAGGGGCAGATTCCCACCTCACCTGCTCACCACAACGCTGTGGATGTGCCCGGCACAGCGCTGGCTTTCTGGGCTGCCAATGCATGTGGTCAGTTCATGCTGAAGATCTCTGTGGTTTTACTCATTCCCAAGGAATTCATTTCAGACTGAGGATCTCCCCAGCCACGCAGCACACGAGACAATGAAAAATGGAGACAGCCGAGGACCTAAACCGCTCCATGCCGCAGCTCCGGGATGGCCCAAAGCCTCGCACCCCCCGAACCCCCATTTCCAGCCACCCTGGCCGCGGCGATTGACAGCTGTCAATCAGCGCCGCGGCGCGCTGCGCTCTGCCGCCACCTGGCGGCCGCTACGGCGAAACGCGCCCACCCCCAGAAAGCGCCTCCCGCTCCTCCGAACCCGGACCGGCTTTGAGAGCATTAAAGGAAATAAAGTACTGGGGCTGAACCCGGGAGGGAAGGGGATCTCCCCCTGCCCTGCATCACTTTTGTGGTGAAAAGGTGATTTTTGCTGGAAGTAACCTCTTGGCCTGGTTTAGTTGAAATCACAGAACCATGGAATATTTAAGGCTGGAAGATGTCTCTGAGGTCATCGAGTCCAACTGTTCCCCCAGCACTGCCAAGGCCACCACTAATGCATGTCCTCAGGTGCCACATCCAAACGTGTGTTAAATCCCTTCAGGAACAGGTACGCCACCACAGCCCTGGGAAGTCTGTACCAGTGCCGGACCGTCCTCTCTGTGAAAGAATTTTCCTATTATCCCACCTATAACTCCTCTGGCACAACTTGAGGCCATTTCCTCTGTTCCTGTCTCTTGCTCCCTGGGAGCAGAGCCCTCACCTGGTTGCCCCCTCCTGCCAGGGAGTTCTGGAGAGTGAGAAAGTTCCCTCCTGAGCCTCTTTTTCTCCAGGATGAGCCTCCCCCGCCTCTCACCCCAGATCTTTCAGGAGCTCCTGGTGCTCCAGCCCCTTCCCCAGCTCTGTTCCGCTCTCTGAACATGCTCCAGCTCCTCAATGTATTTCTTGTCATGAGGGGCCCAAAACTGAATTCAGGACTTGGAGTGAGGCTCCCATGATGCAGGTGCTGCTGCCCTTCCTGCAGGTACCAGACTCATCACATTCCCAGGCATATCCTGAATCCAGAGGTACCCAGCCAGGCTGTTGCAACAGGGACCCCACCCCAAAGACACGTCCTCGGATCACACTCACTTGACATTCTCACTGGAAGCCCCATACAAATCCACCTCCAGCTGGAGGAAGGCCCTGTCTAAAGTCCACCCCACATGGTTCTTACTAGGGGATGGTACAATCCCCACCAGGAAAGGCTTTGGGCTGGAAAGGCGGTGCCCGACCTGTAGGGAGGCTGCCAGGACTTGTGGGAGCCACAGCATGGGATGTCTTGGGGTATCTTGGGGTGTCCATCCCAGCCCAAGGACTGCAGGGAGGCACCAGAAACTGGGTGGTGGGAATCACCATCTGCACCAGGGGTATCCCGGGGGAGCCAAAAGCATCCCAGGACAGCCATAACTCTGCCTTTGGGGCAGCCTCTCCACCGAGCCAGGAGTGTCCTGGTCCTCAGCCTGGCTGAATCCTTCAGACATGGGACAGGGATGGGAGACTGGGAACCCCTGAGCAGGACAGCAGGGTCACCCCTGTTCCTTTATCCCTGCAGCTGCTCCAGGTGCCTCCCACTGCCGTGCACCCACATGAGTTCCTGCCTAGGTGGGAGTGGGGACAGCACCATCATCTGCAGCCACTGAGACCAGGTGACACCAGAGCATCCTCACCTCACCAGGACCTGGAGCTGGAGCCCGGAGTGATGCCCTGCTGCACCCTGCCATGCAGAGAGCAGGAAAGAAAGAGCCAGAGGCGTGGAAAATTATCAGAAATGTGTATTTTTTTTTCTTTTTAATAGTAAACCTCTTTACAACAAATATAGTGAAAGAGTTTCCAAACAAAACTCATAAGAATTTCTCATGGTAATTATTATCATCATTTTTTTAATATATTTTTTTCTTATTGTGGAATATACAATAACGCATCACCATACAGCACAAAAAAAGGAATATTGAAAAAACGAAATAGACGTCTCAACCACGTGCTGCAGTCCCTGGGAAGGAGCCACTGATTGTCAAGGGAGCAAGGACAGGAGGGAATGGGGACAGGGAGTGGGGTTGGTGTCCCCAGGGCGTGGGAGGTTCTCGGTCAGGCTAGATCCCGAGCGTGCAAACACTCCAGAGAAAGATGGAATCAGTCAAAGATCCCGGTTAAAACATTACAAGCTCTCGACATAAATCCTCCCTCCCCTCCCACTGCTGCTGCAGGGCTCTCACGGCATCGCCCAGAAAGCTGGACATGGGCAAGGGAACGCCCTGGTTCCTGTGCCCCAGCCGCGGGGCAAGCGCGGCTGCCCCGCGGCTGCCCCGAGCTGCCACTCATGGGCGCCGAATCCCTTGACTCGCACACACACACACACCCACACACACGGGTGGAGGAGCATCAGGGAAAAAAAAAAGAGCTTAAAAATATATATATATTATAGATACAGTTTCTCTCTTTTTTTTTCTTTTTCCCTTTTAAATTGCTTCTCAAAACAATAAATAAAACTCCTCGGGGGAAGTGCATGTCCTGTTTTGTTTCTACCTGTGCATCACCCTGGGGGGAGGATGCAGAGCTGCCTGCGCCGGTACAGACGGGCTGGGCGGGGATATCCAACGAACCATCACACAGAGAAGTTGACCAGGGGCTTTTTTTTTTTTTCTTCTTCTTCTTTTTTTTCCTTTTTTTTTTTCCTTTTTTTTTTTTTTTTTTTTTTTTCTTTTTTTTTTCCTTTTAGTGCATCATTTAAAGGGTCTATTCTATTTTACAAAGGTTTTTGCAGACACCCCAGAGTTTGCTAACACCTACCTGCTTAACTGCGCTATGGGGAACCAGGGGAGCAAAAGGGCTGGGGGAGAACAAGTACCCGACCCGGAGGCCATAGGGAACAGGAGGCGGGAGCAGCAGCTTGGCTACGATGGTCCCCACCTCTTCAACATCTGATTTGCCCGCAAATGCTTGGAAAGAGGCGGGGAAGAGGGGAGTTCACGGCCCAAGGTGGGCTGCTTCACCCCTCGGCCTTGGAGATGCCAGGAGCCCACGGGGACATCCCAGCACCGTCTGACAAGAGCGTTTCCCTGGGGAGAGGATGTCCCTACGGCTCTGAGGTGGGTTCACGCCCGGAGAGCGAGGAGCTGGGCCAGTCTCTACATCTCACTGGCACCAGTACGAAAATCTCACTCTGAAACCCCATGTGAATTGAAGAAATCCCTCACTGTCCCCCAGCACAATGCTGGGGTTTCCCCGTGGCCCGTGGTGGATAAGGGAGGCTGGAGGGAGACCGCAGCTGCCCATCCCCACCCAGTGACGATCGGTCTGGGGATATCATAGAAACCTCAGTTCCCGGAAAACCATCCCAGCCTGTTTGGACACGGTCCTGGCGCAGCCTGAGCCACACCACCCTCTTCTGGCTTAAGCACATTTCAAACAGGCATCGCTCCAGAAAACGGAGCTCGGGAGGAAGAAACTGGGAAATAACTGGGGTTTCCCCTCGCTAGGGAAAAGAGGGGAGCTGGAACGACCCTGTTAACTGCTTCAAGGCGCCTGATTCCTGCCCGGAGCGTAGCAGAGATCCAGAGCATCCCCGCACACCTGGGACCTCCCCATTTCCAAGGCTCACTAAAAGACACTCCTGGGTATTGCTGACCTCTCTGGACTCATGGGGGACACGCCGGCGTGTTGGGAACCCTGTGGAAAAGCAACCCTGGTATGAAACCACTGCCTGGTATGAAGTGGCTGCTCCTGTCCGGGACCCTGGCAGGGTCTGGATCTGGGACATGGAAACTTGAGGAGCAGGGAAGCCTGGGCAGGGGGTGCATGGGAAGAGCCAAGAGGGTTAAACAAGAAATTGCTGTACAACTCGGCCATGTCCAAAGTCAGTATTATTACAATATACTCTGACAAAAATATAATCTCAATTCATATCAATACAACAACAACAACAAAAAAACCCCAAAACAAACAAACAAAAAACAAAAAAACAAAAACCCACAAAAAACAAAAACAAAAACAAAACAAAACAAAAACAAAAACACACACACACACACAAAAAAAAAAAAAAAAAAAAAAAAAAAAAAAAAAAAAAAAAAAAAAAACCACAAAAAAAAAACCACAAAAAAAAAAACCAACCCACAACCACCCAAAACCAGTTTTCTGTACTGTTACCATTGCTAACAGATTGAAACTCACTATTTACAATTACAGTAGCCAGGTAAAACACTACAGGTGAGAGACTAGAGAGAGGAGGGGCAGAAGGACAGAAGGGAGATAAAATCACCAGGGAAAAGGGAAAAATGAAGGAGGAAGGAGGAAAAGGGAAAAATAAAGAAGGAGGAAAAGGTCCTCTTAAATCCCGAGCGTGGCTTCCTGCACTGGACAAGGAAGGGTGATGGATGGAGGTAGTGAAAACATAATACTTGGTTTATGGGTCTGGTTGGGAGTTTTTTGTGGAAAAGAAACAGGAGGAAGGAAAAAAAAATAAAAAAAAAAAAAAAGAGAAAAGTGAAGTGAGAGGGGAAGGTGGAATAAAAGGATGAACATGGGAAAGAGAAGCCAGAGCAAACCTTCAGCTGAAGCCCACTGTTAGAGACTCTCCCACAGCCCAGAGAGAGGTGGATGGGGGTGAATTTTCAACCATTTGGGTGGTGAAAATCCCCAAAACATCCCCAAATTGTGCCCCCAGAAGGATGGGAAGCAGGATGCGGCACCTAGGATGGCAGACCTAAGGAGTGGCTGGGAAGATGCTCCTGCCCCACCTGATGGATGCTCTCTCTATGAGGGTGGAGGGGACCCCCAGAGCACCAAGTGCCCCTCACCCCCAGCTGAGGTCTTGGCTGGCAGCAGCAGTTCACAGCCTTTTCACCATAACTGGTGACAAACATCCCAATTTGCACCCAAAGTGATGGGGGGAATCCCCTAACCAAGCAATACAAGGGGAGGAAAAAGTGTAGGAGGTGAAATTTTCAAGGAAAAGGTGGGGCTTTTTGTAAATTTGCTTTTGGTTTGCTGAAATTATTCTAGAGGAAGAGGGAAGTGAAAAAGAGGGAAGGAAAAGGAAACAAATTCTTCCTCTTCACCCCACCTTCCCCCAGGCCCACACGTGGCCTGTTGCCACCAGCTCTGGATTTAACACTTCCACCGCCTTCAGACCCCAACCGTGGCAGTGGCCTCAAACACACAACAGCAACAAACCCCTTCCCTAAGGGACCCCAAGAGACTCCCTGCCACAACCATAACCCTTGTGGGGGCTCAGGTGCCCCTCACACAACCACAACCCACTGCCAGACTCCCCTCAACATCAATTCTCTCACCCAAACATCCAGTACAGCCAGGCTCTTTGCTACCCCCCAAAACAACCCCTTGAGCAGGGAGTCATCCCGTCCCTTCGCTGACCACACGGTACCAGCTGATCACCTCCACAGCCCCCAGAGCAGACAGGACCATCCTCAATGATCCATCACCATCCTCACTGTACCTCAGCAGCTCATCCCAGTATTTTAGGCTCTATGCATCATTTAGGATCCTGCTCCATCCCCAAATCTCCTCCAGGGGTGAGCAGGTGATTTCCCACCCCACCCTTGCCCCTACAGCTGCCAGCAGTAGCATCACCTGAAGCACACCCTGTGAACTCCTTCCTTCCATCCTCCTCCTCCTCTCTGCACCAAACCTCGGCCATCCCGGCACACATCGAGCCTCTCCCGTTCTGTGTCCTGGCAGGGGATGAACCCCTTGCTCTGCTTCTGCCCCCACAACACTGTTCCCCAGCATCAGCCCACCCCAACAGCCCCGGCTGCCGCTGCCAGCAGAAACACCCCAAAAAACAGCTCAGCCAAGCCCTGGGAAAGACCAGCCTTCCCGGGCCGGGGGTCACAGCCCCCCACATCTGCCACCCACCCAGCTCAGCCACCTGGTGCTGGGCACCCCCTGGCACTCTGCGGAGAAGGGAGGGGGCAATGCCGCGGCCCCCACCCCGGCTTACCTGTTGTCTGGTGCGGGCTGGAGGATCCACAGAGAGTTTAGAAGGTAAAGATCAGAAACAGACTTTGGTAAGTAACCACACGTTTAGAAAGGAATATATCAGTTTGGAAACATCTCAGTGCATACTTCTTATATGAAAATATACACAAATGTATTTCATTCTCCAAAAAAGGAACAATTAAAAACAAAAGCAAACTAGCCCAAACACAATATATTAGCTGTTTTTTTTTTCTTTTTTTTTCTTTTTTTCTTGTTGCTGTCATTTTTTAAAATCTTTAACGCTACACTTTGTTCAGGTTACACTTTTTTTGTCTTTTTTTTTTTTTTTGTAAATGTTTTTTTTCTTCATGCATTTTACACCTTTATAGCCTTTGAGAATAAATAAGCTCCATTTTGCTTCCACATCTCTAAAAACTGCAGCATTTTAACTATTGTCATTTAAATCGTGCAATTTTTTTTTGCAACACCCCTTTTTAAAAAATGGAAAAAATATATATATTTTAAAACTAAACCCTATACAACGCAAAAATTCCAAATTAAAAAAAAAATTTACACAATTGTAACTGTCAACAGTACAGATGAGCACAAGAAATAAAATTAGATCAGAAACATATTTATAGAAGCACAAAGGAGGGTGTTGGTTTCTTAGATTGTCATTCTTCTTGTTGTCTTTTGAAAATTAGGAGGAGTTTACCAGATACTACAGTCTGGGGGGAAATAAAGGATAATGACCCGGACAAAAAAAATAGAATATAATAATAAAATAACCCCAAGCCCCCAAAAAATAAAGACCCCGACAAACAGCCCCCAAAACCCTTTCACTGCGATGTGAAGCCAATGTCGTGTTTGACCCAGGGCATTCCCGCCTCCCCACGAGCTGTACTTGCCCGTGGCACCAGCCCAGGGGTCATCGAGTCCCGCGGCTGCGCAGCTGCAGATCTGCTCTGGCACAGCCTGGCCCGGCCTGGAACGGCGCTGAGCCACTGGCACCTTCCCTGCCAGGCAGATCTAAACTTGCATCTATGTAACCCAAAGCGTTTATGTCTTGGATTTTGTGTTTTCCAGGCTCTCAGCTTCCAGGCAGAAGTGTGAACTTGGGAGCCAGGGCATGAAGTTAATGAGCAAAAATGTTTTTTTGGTTTTTTCCCCCCTCACGGTTGCTTTGCACCAATGGCGTCGAGTGCCTGGAGATCTGCGCTGCTGCGTCCTCACCGGGGTCTCTGGAGCAAGCCGCTCTGCTGGGCCCTCCCACCATGCCGCTCCCAGTGGGGCACACCCTGGTTCGTTGGGTTGAGTTTTTTTTTTGTGAAGAAAAAAAAAATAAAGTACAAAAGAGAGCGATGAGACGTCATTATCCCACCTAATTTCCAAAGCAAGGCCGTGCAAAGAGCTCAGGCGTGCATCTGGTACATCCAGCATCGCCAGGTCAGGGCGTCAGCATGGGCGAGGAAGACCACGGTCCGCAGCATTTCTCCCGCTATCCCAAAGGACTAACAGAGATGGAGGGAGATCCGCTTCTGCTGCCAGTGCCACACCAGCATTCTGGAGGTGAGATCTGAGCATGTCCCTGGCACAAGGTGGTACCTATTGGGTTTGGCTTGGGGAGGGGACACAGGGGCGTTTAACTGCACAAAATCTGCCAGGGGTCCTTTCCACCACCACGAGGCTGCCCTTGCCTACCCAAGGCCTTTCCAGAGCATGAGAACAGGAGAGGGAATTCCAAATTTATCATTGAAAAAGAATAAAACCATCATTTGGAAAAACCTTTGTGGCAGGAATTTGGTATTTCAAGGTCTGGAGAGGGGGTTTTGTATGGTACATGCCTTGATCCACAAGCAGGGATGCTGGTGAGGAGTGGGTACCCAGAACGCCAACACTGCTGAGCATCCACCACCCTGAACTCTCTGCTGGGTCTCCACACACAAGCAGCTACTAATTTTCACCCAGTTTCTGAAGGATTTCCTCTCCTCCTCCAACCACTCCTTTTAGGCCGCCCTATTCATTTTACAATAATCATCAGCTTTTTTTGTCTTGTTTCTCCAATCAAGAATTTCGTGATAAATGTTTGGTTGGGGAAAGTTTAGAAAACTCCATAAATTTGCTTCTGGTTTGCCCTAATCCAGGGATGTTTTTATGCCATCTCTCATTCTGAGGCTGAGCTGGCTGCTGGCACCTGGCAGAGCGATCCAGGAGGGGGATAAACCCCACTGTGACTCAGCTTCCATCCCTTTGCTCTGTCTCAGGGTAGAGCCAAACCCAAGGCCATGCTCAGCTTCTCCACAGGCCCCCAAGGCCAGCCAAGCTCTAGCTGGAGATGGCATCCAAAGGTAGCATCCAGGCAGGTTTTGTGCCAGTTTGGGACCAAGGCCCCAGGGATGAGTGGGGCTGGGGTGTCCCTACACAGGGTGACAGGGCAGCAGGCTGGGAGGGGGACAGGGGACCAGCATCCCTGAGGAGAGTGCCTGCAGGGAGAAAGCCCATCCCAAATGGCTATGCCAGCCAGGAACGATCCCTTCCCCTCCAAACCCTCAAACCATGAGCAGGTTGATGCATTTTGGGATCAGGGTGATGACACCCATCCCTGGGAAACTGCCAGAGCAAGTGGCAACGTGAGGAATTTCCTCGGTTTTTCCTTTTTCCTTCCACTAAATCACTACTCAAGGCTCAAGCAGATTTTCTGCACAGCTCACTGTCACCTTTTGAGGCCTAGAAACCTTCAGGCAAAATCTCACTAGGATCATTACTTCAGTTGCATCTTTCAGTAAAAGAATAGTTTCTTCCCATTTTCCTGATTCAAAGCTTTGGCCCATGTGCAATGGGAATGCATTTTTAAAATGCTTTTATGGATGCTGTTTGCTAAAATCCACAATTTGCTCTCAAAACCAGCACTAATGCACCCCCGCTCCACACACCTGCTATGCCCAGGTGGAGGTGCGGCATTCCTGGGAAACGGAAACTCCAGTGTTCTGATGACCCTGGTCAGAAATAGGTAAGAAATCTTACCCTGCTCTGGTAAGAAGGATGCTGTCTGCAACCACTTGTCATGCAAACACGATTAAGCCTTAAAAATCTGCCTCTCACTCTCCTGATGCAGCTTTCCAGGATCCAGGAGCCTCAAGCAGGCTGTGGATGTGGCTGCATCCTGTTTCATATTGAAGCTGGGCTCTCTGAGATGCCCTACCCTCCCTTCCCAGCTGGTTTAGGAAAACTGGTGTAGGAAAACGCTTTTGCAGGAAAACCTGTGCCTACCAAAGCCCTTCAAGCTTCCAGAGAGCTGGGTCATGTCTGAACTGCCTCCTCCTGCACATGGACCCAGGAACACCTGGGAATGACCAGGAAAGTGCATTTTGGGGGTGTTCTGTGCCCCGTTTCCCCCTGGAGCCCATCCTGCTGCAGGCGCTCTGCCTTAGGGATACGGTCCCATTTCCCAGGGGGTCTTGCCAGACAGTGGGCACCGAGTGCCCAGCCCGCCCGCCCGCGGGGGAGCATCACCAGGGGCTGCTATTTTTGGTGAGGACATGGATATTCCACTCCAGTCCCCCATTCCCACACACCTGGCCATTCCCGAGCCCGCAGCTGAGGAGCACCGTATGTACTGCATGCGTCGCCTGCTGCGCTAGAATGAATGCCTACAAAATCCTAAAGCTATTTCTCAGGCAGTTTATGATAATTTCCCCCCACCCCAGCCCATCCCCATCACCCGTTTTGCCCACCCCTACCCCGCCCCTCCCAGCCCCTCCCCACGGCCCTGCTGGAGCTCCCAGGGACGGCAGGGACCTGTTATGTGACCCAGGTATCCAACCGCATGCGCTTTACGGAGGGGCTCTCCCCCTCGGGCTCGCTGGTGGGTCGCAGAAGGCCCAGGGATGAGCCAAAATCGGGGCGGGCGGGATCGTCCCGCTCACTGCTGCCTTCGTAGGAGCTGGTGTTGCTGCTGAGGCTGTCGACGGGCGAGCGGCCGGTGGGCTCATGCCGGGGCTGGTGGGGGAAGGTGCTGAGCGGGGTGGCAGTGTTCCTCTCTCGATTGGGCGAGACGGGCTCCGACTTGATGCTGATGTTGGGGTTGGTGTTGACAGTCAAAGTGGTGGTGTGGGACAAGTGACTCCCTTGTCTGGGCATCCAGAAGGTGGGGGAAAGAGGTTGGGAGAGGAGGAGAAGAAGAGGAGCAGAAGGGAAGGAAGGGGGAGAAAAAGATGGAGGAGGAGATAATGGGGAATCTCTCATTATCTTTTTGGAAGCCTTTTACCCTCCGGTGCACAGAATTCAGAACCTGCACACACTACAGCCAAATGAACCCATGATGATAAACCTGGATTAGATAATTAATCTGGATTCACAAGCAGAATTATGACTTCAGAATCAGAATTGTGACTCCAGAATTCATAATCCAGGAAAGTCACCAGGACACATCACTACTGAGCTGGGATCAGACCCATCTGGGTGGTGGGCAGCATCTCTTCTCCCCCAGCATCCTGTGATCCAGCCCCAGTACCACCCACTGTCCCTCAGCAGTGACCCAAATGCACGGAGAACAGGGACAGGCTGTGACACCCCTGTCCCATGGGTGTCCCTATGGCTCTGCCTCAGCATCCCTGTAGGCAGCACAGATCCAGCACAGGGCTCAGCCAGGTGGTTTTGCTCAAAACTGGGAACATCCTCAAGCGCTACTACAACACAAAATTTTGCCCAGGTTTTCCACACATCCTATGGCCCCACTAGTGCAGCAGGCCCAGGCAGCTACTGAGGAAGCTGCTGCCTGCCCTCCCTGTAAAACATGCACCAGGCAGTGAGGAAACACTAAGCTCCTATGCAAATACCTGGTCCATCCACCCACTCCTCCATCCATTCCTCCACCCATCCATCTATCCCACCCCTTCATCTGTCCATCTATCCTTGTAGCCCTCTATTCATCCCCCCCTCATCTCCCCATGCATCTCTCCATCCATCCATCCATCCATCCATCCATCCATCCATCCAGCACTTCATGGTGGAAATGTCAGTGTTTTTGACTCAGTGGCTGGGACAGTCATTTACCCCCCTCTTCAATTCCTGCTTCTCTTTGTCTCATGATCTCAATGTGATTATGGGCAAGTGGCTTCAATCTTTTTTTTTTTTTTGACTGCATAATTCAGTGTGTGGATGCTTTATTCCGAATTAAAAGCAGATCCCCTTCAAGAATCCTGCTCTAAGATGCAGGATTTTATATTTTCTGTGCTGGAGAAAAGCAGTCTCTTTGCAATACTAAAAGTCACCTTCTTCTATACCAGCAGGGCACAATTCCAGGCACCTTATCCTGCACTGTCCATCCCATCTAACACTGCCTCTGGTTGATTCTCAGCTCCCCCCAGGTGAGTGCAGGGATCAGTCCTACTGTGGACAGGCAGCAGGACAAGACTCTCAGAGAATCCTCAAGTACCCTGATCTCAGCCAGGGACCCTGGGTCACTCCTACAGTGACAGGGACAGGACTCCCTAAAGTTCGCAAGCCAGCTGTGCTGGGTCCTCCTGCAACTGTGCATGGGCACACAGCTCCTGCCCTGCAGGAACACAGCATGGACCCACCAGGGCCTGATACTGGGAGTCTGGAGAACCCAGAGGGCAGTCACGGCTGGGGCTCTGGAGGTTTGGGACCCTCAGAAAAATTCCCCATTTCCCTCTTGTGTCACTCACATTAAGTTTCCTAGTGACACCGGGACCAGGTGCTGCTGCTGCTGTGGCTGTGGCTGCTGTGGCTGTTGCTGCTGCTGTTGCTGTTGTTGCTGTTGCTGCTGTTGCTGCTGTTGTTGCTGTTGCTGCTGCTGCTGCTGTTGCTGCTGCTGCTGCTGCCAGGCAGAGATGTTGCCAAGGGACAGCCCTCCAGGTGAGCTGAACGCCGGCAGCGAGGATAGCTCAGCACTTGTCAGCTGATAATCTGGAAGGGAAGATTCAATGTTTCATTGAATGTGGTCATTTCAATGTTAAACCTGCCCCCCCATGGCCCGGAGCACTGAGGGAGGATGGAGACCCACATAGGACACAAATACACAATGTATGGAATGTCGGCTCATTTAGCACAGGGATGCTGGCCAGAAGACACAAACTAGTGTGTGTGGAATGGCTTGTGTTGGAGTCACAGAATCAATTAGGTTGGAAAAGATCTCTGAGATCCAGTCCAACCTATGACTAAACACTACATCAACTAAGTGCCACCAGAGGGACATTTAAAGGCCATCTAGTCCAACATGCAGAGACACTTTCCACTATCCCAGGCTCCTCCAAGCCCTGTTCAACCTGGCCTTGGACACTTCCAGGAATGGGGCAGTCACAGCTTCTCTGGGCAACTTGTGGTAGCACCTCACCACCTTCAGTGTAAACATTTTCTCCTTATATCCAGTTGTCTTCCACCCTCAAGGCATGAGCTGCTGTCAGGACCTCCACCCTCCACACCCCTCAACACCCACCAGTGACCCTGCCCCCAGGCACAGCAGTGGCCACAGTGGCCTCATGATGCAGCTGTGTTTGGCTCCCACCAGGAAGGGCCATGAGCATGTGAGACTGCCAGAGCCACCTCCAGCCAGGTGTACAGAGCACAGACACATTTCCTCCCGGGGCAGTGAACCCTGGCAGCTGACACCCACTTCTACCTGGGGCACCCCCACCTACACCTGGGGAATCCCCACCTGTACCTGGGGCAACCCCACCTGTGCCTGGGGTATTCCCACCTGTGCCTGCGGCATCCCCACCTGTAACTGGGGCATCCCCACCTGTGCCTGGGGCGCACCTGGGACAGCCCCACCCACGCCCGGGACAGCCCCACGCGCACAGCGCCCCGGGTGGCAGCAGGGGGCGCTCCCCACCCGCCATGAGGACAAGTAACTGCCACCGTGTCCCCCCTCCACGGGAACCCCACACCCTGAGACTCCCTCCCTCACAGCAGCCACTGTTCCCACCCCCTCCATGGTCACCTCACGTCCCGGTACTCTCGCGCCCCCCACCCTCCTCCCCCCCGCTACTTGCAGGGCAATGCCTTTCCCATGCAGAACCTCAGAAGCATCAAAAATCCCAGTGGGGCACCTCACACCAGGTGTGAATTTCACAAAGGGTGTGAATGCTGGTGCATAAAGCCAGGGAGGAAAGTGCTGCTCCTTCAGGAGATGGTCAAACCTTGGCCAGCCATGTCAGCCTGACAGATACCCAACAAACCCTCCTGGCACCCTCTCTTCCCCCTTTCTTCTCTCTAATTTTGGGTGCCTTGTGGTTTCAGCTGTCCCCACCCCAGCAGCACACACAGAGGTGGCTGTGCTGGTGCTGAACTGCTGCCAACACTAGTGGCGGATCCCCAGCACACCCCACCCAATACCCTGGCAGTTGGTTCCCTGCTCCACACCATCCACCACTCCCTGCACCAGCTGTTCTGGTTTGGGAGCTCCTGACACTCACTGGTGGTGGTGGCTGCTCCTGCAGCCCTCACCACGACCTGAGCTGGAGCCGCCTCAGATCACATAGCTGGGAATGGTCAGGTTTGACATCCAGTGGCGAAGCCAGTGCAGGAAAGGGCACATAACTCTGGCCAGAGGGCAGCTCAGCACAACTGCACCAGCCTGAAATCCAGGCAATATCCACCCAATTAACAGGTGAGTCCTGGGAAGGACTAGTGGCAATGCTCCAGGCTAGAAGTTTGCTCAGGGCATCTGCACCCCTCCACCACCCATACAGTGATCACCTCTGCAGCATCACAGAATCATAGAATTATTTAGGTTGGAAAGGCTGTCCATCAAGACCATCAAGTTCAATTGCTCCCTCAACACTGCCAAGGTCACCGCTAGCCTGTCTCCAGGGGTCACAGCTACATGTCTGTTAAATCCCTCCAGGCATGGTGACACCATCACTACCCCAGTCTGTCCCAAAGCCTGAACACCTTTTCCACATAGAATTTTTCCCTAATATCCCACCTAAACCTCCCCTGGCACAACGTGGGGCCGTTTCCTCTTGTCCTGTCCTTTGTTACCTGGGAGCAGAGTCCAACCCCCACCTGGCTGCCCCTCCTGTCAGGGAGTTATAGAGTGAGAAAGTCACTTCTGAGCCTCCCTTTCTCCAGGATGAACGCCCTCAGCTCCTTATGCTCCAGACCCTTCACAAATCAAGACAATTCCTCTTCAATTAACAGGGCAGCTCTGGTAGAACTGCTAGGTTCAGAGTTTGCTCCCTACAGCAGTGCCCCCCATGCTCACCCCCACAGCAAACACCTCAGCACAGACACCACTGGGACTTGGGCAGGAACACAGCTCTACCCATGGTCAGCCGTGAGAAAAAATAACTACAGAGAGCTGAAATTCAGGCCCCTCCGCCCTGAGCAGCAGCACAGGGCTCAATTAAATACTATTTTGGGGACTCTGGCTGTGCCCGGCCTGGCTGGTAAACCGCATGGTCACGCAGGGAGAGGAGCCTCATCACACACATCTTTGGGGCTACACCTAGTAATTAGGAGAGGGAGTTCCCAACATGCCAGTTCTGGGCTCTTCCAGACAAGCAGCTTTTTACATTTTTGCAAACTTTTCTCTGAGCCAGAACAAGTTACACAGGCAGCCAGCAAGTCCTCAAAGTCTTGGTGGAGGTCTGACAGGTGGCAGATGAACAACCCTTCTGCTTAGGCAAGTGCACTGCCACTGTCGCCTCAGGCTGATTTCAATCCACCATCCCAAATCAGATGTGCCTATGAGCAGGCTGGTTTGCATTCTTCCCAAACTTTTGGTGCTTGTTGTCATTATTACAACATCCCTTCAGCTCTGAGAGCCTGGAGATGGGTGTAGCCATAATTAGCCTCCACTTGCACAGTCCAATGGGCTACATCAGCCTTCACAGCCCTTCTGGCTATGACAATGAGTTCACACCACTTATGAGTTTCCCCTTGATTTTAATCCTGTGGAACCCTTGGACTCAACCACATCTTGCAGCGGCAAGTTCCATGAGCATCACTGCAGCTGCTGGGGGAGCACCAGGCATGTGCCTGCAGCAGCACATTTCCCTCTCATGTTAACTGACCCACCTGACAGCTCTGCCCCAGCCATGTCTTACCTGTGTTAGAGCTCTGCCCGAGCCATGTCTTACCTGTGTTGTATGCTGTGGGCATGGCTGAGAAGGGCAGCCCCTGCGTCAGCAAACTCGGAGTCGCCACGGAAACAACTGGTGTGGTCAGAGAGTGAGTTGCTTGAGAGACACCCAATCGCTGTGTGTTTTGCTGTGGGAGCAAACAGGGAGGCAGTTAAAACCCAGATGGTTGGACTCGGTAGTTTCCATGGGCTGTGTCCCCACCAGGCCCTCTGGGCATGCACTGGGGCTGAGAGTGGAGACCATGGGACAAGCAGGATTGATCCTCTGGCCACTCCATGCTGCAAAAAAGCAAAGTATAAACCACACCAGCCACTGACACTCTGGACTTTGCGATACTCATCTGGAGGTCACAGCCTTGAGTCCCCTTCCTGCCCAGGGCTGGGCTTCACCTACTAGCACCACCCATGTCCCTGTGTGCATGGAGAGGGAATATCAGCAGGATGCCTCAGACAATTCTTCACTGCTTTCCAGAGGTTGCATGTGAGGCATGCTGAGCTTCCAAGAAATGACAAAGGGACCAAAGCAAACCAAGACGAACCAAGGCAGCACAAAGCTGACATCTCCCTGCAGCTCTGGTGGTCAAGAACAAGCCTCTGCCTCAAGGGAAGCTGAGGACACTAAGCACTGGCCTCAGGATTTCAAAGGGACTCTGGCATCCCTAAACTCGAAGTCCAGTACTCAGCAATCTGCTGGCTCGGTGCCCTCACAAGGTTTTGGTGACTCAGGCACTAGCAGGTCCACTGTGGAAAAATTCTGCCCTTGGACCAGTGCACCCCAAACGCCTCCCATGGTTTTCCAGGCAGTTACATGGGCGGATCTAAAGGTCAGATTCAGGCCTGTTTACAGGGCAGATAATCTAGGCTGTCTCTGCTGATCTGATTTAAATCAGACTCAAGAAGCTTGACTCTAATCCGCAGCACCCCAGTACATGTCACCCTGTGAAGACTGGGGCAATGCCCAGCTTAAATCATGCCTGGCACGAGGCTGGCTGGGACAGTGAGCAGCCTTCCTGTGGAACTGAGGGCTCCCAGGGCCTTGCATAGACTCTGCAGTGCTTCCCCATGGCCAGGGAGACTCTCCTGGGACAAGGCTGGAGGCTAAAATCCTGCCCTGGCCACCTCCAGAGGGTAACAGCACCTGGCTGTGTAGGATTTGTTCACCCTGCGCCCACACACCGCAGGTCCCTCCTGTGGCCCAGGGAAGGCGATTACCAGGGCTCTAATTGCTAAAGCTGTGGGGGGCTGTAGGAGTGGGTTTTCCTGGCACGAATCCTGCTGGCAGCCACCTTTGGCTTTGCCCACTGCTATGGGTTAAGGACATGGCAAGAAATGTCTTCACAGAAGGCAAGACACGGCCCTGTCCCTGTCCTGCCCACACAAGACTCTGAGCCAGCCCAGTGGGATGCAGCCCCCACAGCCCCATCCCTTCTGCCCCTCTCTCCAGGGCTTTGTGCCTTTCCTGGGAGAGCACAGGCACATGAATGAGTGTGGCCGTGCCACAGGCTTTGCCTTGTGGGACACCAGCTGGGCAGGGTGTGCCAGCCTCAGGAACCTCCTTGACACCACAAGGTGAGTGTGGGAATGTCAGCACCAGCTACACTGAGGGAAGCACCTCGATTTTCACCACAATCCATGCAGGGAGGACGTGTGCAAGCTGCCCCCCACATCGTGCTACTCACACCCCATGCCCACAGACAACGCTCCCAGTTGCCATTCCAGTTGGTAACACACCATGCAGCATGCTCCCAGGGAATGGATCCAGTGAATGGACCCTGCTGCCCCTGGCATGTTAGGAGTGTGGAGAGACACAGGGCAACGCCTCTCTGAACCCTCTAAGGGAGGAGAGCACGCTCAGAGCTGCAGGAACAGCGCCAAGGGTGGCAGGGCTGGGGCTGCGGGCAGTGGGGACACAGCAGAGGGGCTGCTGCCTGGAAAGAGGTGGGAGCTGCCATTTGGAGAGAGGATCTGGTGTGTAGGTTGAGCAATATGGAGGCAGCAAATCTGGGGAGAAGGTTAGCGGAGCAGGGGGGCATCTGCACCAGGCAGGAAAGATCTGCAGGGACAACACTCTGCAGTCCACTTCCCAATCCAGCAGTGCCAAGGTCCCTGTCCCACCCTGCCCACATTTCATCAGCCTCCACCCCTCTGCTGCCACCTTGGTTGGGGCGAGGGTATTTTTCACTTCAGGCAAAAACCCACCAGGTTAATTCAGACCAACAATTAAAACTGCAAATGCCAGTGGATTTTTTGTAGTGCATAGCCAGGGAATGCCCCAGGCAGTGGGATCAGGAATGAACAGACAGGGAGGTGGGGAGTCACTGGTCTCCCTCCACACATGGGGAAACTGAGGCCCAGAGATGCTGGAAGGGGGCCACTAAGCATGAAGGGTTTGGGGACACGAAGAGCAGCAGAATTCATGTCTGCCCAAGCTCTGGTCCATCCTTGCCCTGGCTAAGAGTGTCTCCATGCAGGCTGCCAGAAGGATTAGCTTTCTCCTGTGTTTTTGGAGAGCTTTTCCCTGGCTGTACAACCTGCATCCTGCAGCAGCTCTTGCCCTTCCCTGGCTGCACTGACCTGTCTCCCATCTGCCCTGCACCAGAATAGCAATGGAGCAGAGTGAATCCTTGCCACAAACAAGGTGGCATTCACTTTGCTGGCAGGGAAGAGGAAAAAAAGCCATAAAAATAACACAGAAAACTGCCCCATGCACAAGCGAGGTTTAGGGAGTGCACTAGCCAGCCAGTGGATTTACACAGGCTTTAAATAATATCTTTAATATGGGAAGAGCCTGATTTACTCCCTGTCTCTCATGTGTTGGCAATGGGCCAGGTCTTCCTGTGCTGTAGCTGTGGTTGCTCCAGCGAAGCCCCATGGGCAGGTCCAGGGCAGTGGCTGTGCTCAGTCCAGCTCCACAGTCCCCAAAAGGACCCTGGCTGATCTCCCCAGGGGGACCAACACAGCAATTTTGGCCTTGGTGGAGAAACAGGCGCTTTGCAGCTCATGTCAGCTCCTTCTTTTCCATAGGGAACCTGGTTTTCCTAAAAGCATGTTTTTCTTGGGATTTATTTTCTGCAGCAGGATTGGATATAACGCTGGTGTCCACATCTCGCTGCATTTCCAACGCAAGGGAGCCAGTGTCCACCCTCTCTGTGTGCCCCATGCCTCACCAAGCCAGGGCAGGACCAAGGGGACAAGCAGCCCATGTCCCACCATACTGCCATGCACGCTCAGCGGGGAACTCACCAGAGCCAAGTGGTCCTCAGTCTGTCCGTGGGAGAACAGGGAGAGAACCGAGAGGCACTGTTAACTCATGCACCCTATCCCCACCGCGACTGCGCCCACTGGCACCACACCCTAGCCTCCATGGGGCACATACAGGTTAGAGTGGTGCCTGGTACAAGGTTTGCACCATCCAGGATGGTGCAGGCGGGAATCCAAGCCTTCCTTCTCCGATCTCCCCTCCAGCATGGCCCCAGCCAGCTCCCACCACTACAGCACCAAATTCCCCTGCGGCCTCTGTCCACTGGCAGGGGACCCACTCCCAGCCCACATGGTGTCCCAGCAGACCTGGGGGCACTCACCAGGTGATGCATCAGCCCCTTCCCGCTCTGAGAGGTGATCACGCGCAGGTCTGGCTTGCGGCTGTTGGCGGCAAGCTGCGTGCTGTGCGAGGGTGGCGGCGGGGACTTGGCTGGGATGATCTTGCCCAGGCTGCTGCCATTGGACACGGGAAGGAGACCTGGAGAGGCTCTGGCACTGACGTAGCCGTTTCCTGCAGGAACATGGATGACAGAGAGGAAGGAGGTGAAGGCATGGCGTTGGTTGGATGCACGGCAGTGGTGAACACATGTAATGGTGAACATGGGGCAACAGTGAATTCATGGCGATGAATATATGGCGATGGTGAATGCACAGCTGTGGTAAACATGTGCACGGTGAGTGGTGCCGCAGGGAGGTTCCATGAGTGCTCCTGCTTGTGGGAGAGCAGCATCACATCCCCCCAGGCTCCCCAAAACCCTCCTGCACCCCAGCAGGCTCACTGCCTGTGGGGTGAAGCCAGGACAGACAGCAGACCCAAGCCCACAGCACTCAGGGCAGCTCCTCAACCTGCAGGGAGACTCCCCCTTGTTCCTGCAGTAACACCCAGCAAATCTCAGAGCCTGGTCTGCAGCCAGGCTCTTTCCATGCTTTGGCCAGGCACTGCAGCCCTGCCAAGATGGGTAATTACTGGCACATTCACTTTTAAGGTCTCTTTATGGTACCGGGGCAGCGAAAAGGGGCTGTGGCAGAGTGAGGACTCAGTTCACTGCCCCTTTGAAGATCTAAGGTTCCCTCCTTCTCCTCCTGCTGCCCCACTTAAAGATTTTATGTGCAAAGAGAGGGGAAAAAAATGAAAAAAGGAAAGGAAGAAAAAAAAAAAAAGGAAAAGATTTGATGAACATCAGGAAAGGAATAAATTGGATCAGATTACTGTTCTGATGAGGGTTGGTTTTTTTTTCATGAATAGGCCCCAAAGATAGAAAGGCGTTCAGCAATCACCAGGATTCAGCCCTCATATTCATTGCACGTTAGACCAGGAAAATAGGTCGCTGATTGCATTATTAATCACATCTACCATTGCGCTGCATCTGCATTTCAGCAGGCGGCTGGTGGCAGTGATGCCGCAGCCACAGCGTGTGGGGGCCAAGTGCCAGCCACTGCCTCCCTAGAGCTGTCCCAAGCTGGACATAGCCAGGATGGGCTGAACCTGGCACAGGGGGTGGCCATGCTGCCTGGGAGCCACAGCTCTGATCCCACAGATGGCACTGGGGATGGGAGGTCCTGCCTCAGGGTGCCTGGGAGCCGCCATCAGGGACACTCATGGTTGCCAGGCTGCTGCAGGCTGGCAACTGTGGCATCCATGTCCCTGATGGAGGGAGAGGACCAGCCCTTCTGTCCTCAGCGAGGTATCTTCCCAATCCCAAATCACCGTGCAAAAGGCATGTGCCTGGTGCCTCAGGCCCTGGCACCTACGTGCACCATGAGCTGCTGCTTTCCGGCTCACAAGACCACTAGCTTTTAGATTTATTAACAACAAAGGTGCAGAAATTCCTCAGGTGACCTTGGCTCCCCACAGTGCTGGTGGCCATGGAAAAGCCAAAAAGAAATGTTAAACTCTTTGATTTTCTCCTTCTCAAGGCACCACCAGCACAGATGCACATGGGGCTCTCATGGTGATTTTGAGGCACACCATGTTATCTGTGCATGACCTGGGGTGTGGATTGGGGTGGCTCCGTGTGCTGGAGAGGAGCTGATTTGGGTTCCACTGCTGCCACTCACCCCCAAAGACGGGTGGCCTTGGGCTGTCACTGCTGCTGTCATTGCCATATTCACTCAGCATGGATCCGGCCACCCCTGTGAGCCAGAGACAGAAGGGCTACACTCCCACCAGGACTTCCCAACCAAGGGCCCCCACCAGAAAAAGAGTCTAAAAGAGGAGCACTCTGGCCTGTCTTTGTACCACCCTGATGTGAATTTAAGCAGGGACAGTCAGGCTGCAGCATCCCCCCACGAGCCAGGCAGGGTGGATTGGGTGCTGCATCCTGAGGATAGCACACGCCATGGAGCGTGGGCAGGATGCGGGGACACAGAAACATCGCTGCAGGATCCAGCCAGAGGCACCCGCAGCTGATGACTCAGAGGCAGCAGGTGATCACTCAGTGCTGCAGAGACTGCAAGGGAGGAGAAGGAGGAGGAGGAAGAGATGTACCACATATTTGAAAACTGCAAGTGCAGTGCCAGAGCCAGAGCCACAGTCCCCTCCTGCAGCCACAAGGGGAGCCCCAGGGAGGGCGGGGGTCTGGGGACAGCAGGGGTCCAGGGCTGGCCACAGCCAGGCTGTCCCTGCTTCTCACACGCATTTCCTGCAGTGGCAGCAGGAACGCAGGGAATGCTTTGGTGACGTCAATGCTGACATTCAGGGGCCCTGCCAAGCTCTGCACCCGCCATGGCTGCTCCTGACAGCTGACATGGGGGCGGCTGCAGGGGAATGGGGGCCACAGAGCTGCCTGGGGGCCACAGCACAATGGCCCCTTCCCTCTGCCCCTCTGCCCTCAAGGATCAGCAAAGCTATGCGCTGGGTGCTGTGAGAACCCAGGGAGACACTGCCCCACAAGTCACCCTTGGCAGGTTTTGCTCTGTGAAGAATTCCCTCTAACACTCGCACAGCTGCTACCCAGCACAGGGAAATGGCTATTCCTGGCAGTAGCCAGAGAGCAAGGAATGGGGTCGGGAGGCCATGGTGCTGCAGAACCACAACTGGACCAACCCCACCCAAAAACCAGTGGGACCTGGCTCCAGTTCAGCTTTAATTGGGGCAATGTGGAACTCCAAACTCCTCGTTCGTGCTGTCAGCTGGACAGCCATTGCAGAAAGGCCAAGAAGGGGTGAGGAGTCAGGCTCCTGGAGCAAAGCTGCCTTTGCCCTGGGACGGATGGCATCTACTCTGCCAAGTCTGGGACTACTGCCAAGCCCAGTGGCAATAGCAGCAGCTGCTTCCCAGCAGGACCCAGGGCCGTTGCTGGTTTTTGGGCTGTGCCTACACCAGAAGTGGCCCAACATCCTCAGCCTGCAGACAGCAGAGGCAGATGTGAGGATGGAGATATTGTTAGTGCATTTTACAGCTGAGGAGCTGAGCCATGAGGCCTGAGTCTCATTAGCACTGAGACTCTCACAGTGGAAAAGGCCCTTAATGAGCTTTTCCTTGCAGTAAAGTTCCTTTATAGGGCCCAAGTGCAAGGAGGAACTGTGTGTTAACTGATCACCTGAGGACAGCAGAGAACTGGCTGCAGCACTATGAGCTAAACCCAGAGCTACCCAAATCCTGGTCTTCAGGGGTCACCTCCTTGATCTGCAGCTCTCCCCGAGATTCTGGGTACATGGAGACTCCTTGGTCACTGAAACCAGCACCCCCAACAAAAGCGTTGGCCTGGAGCTCCACATGCCATCCCCTCCCACTGCCAAGAGCAGCAAAATCTTCCCCAGCCTTTCCCTATGGACCAGCACGACTCAACAGCAAAGCAAAATCCTATGGGCCATGTGGGGAAATCGAGGGCAGGACTGTCACATGGAGCCAGAGGTGTGGGGCTGAAAGGCTCCTTACTTACCCACAGGGCTTGGGCAGGCTCCATTTGTGCTGTTCAGGTCTCCCCCAAGCATCGCCCCTGCAAAGCAAGCGGAGAGATGGGATCACCATCAACGCAGAAACAGAGTGAGCATCCCTGCTTTTGAGGGGTAGGAAAGCAGGACACACAGTGGAGGAAGACAGGAAAAAAAGCAGAACTGCCTTCCTGGGGAGAAAGTCCTCGGCAAAATGAGCAGCATTTCTGGTGATCAGGTTGGGAAATGTTATCCAGGCAGATCCGTCTCCTTTGGGAAGGAGCCAGGCGCACAGGAACCTGTTCCAAAGCAGGCAGCTTGGAAAACACTGCAGCTATTTTATTCCAAGGCCTTCTTTGGGGGACACAAGTCCGGTGCTGCCAGGGGGAAGAGAGCCCCAGCAGCATGATGGGAAACACAATCCCCCCTGTAATGTTCACACCAACTGGAAACCATCCCACACTTCCAGGATGCCACAGCAATACAGACTCCCATGATCCCAACACTTGCAGCAAAGCACCGACACTCACCACCAGACTGGGAAAAACTAAACCTTTTTATTCCCAAAAAACAGAATATTTTGCCTCGCCTGGAAGAAGACTTGATCTTTTTTCTGCCTTGTTATGAAGTTATTTCTGAAAGCCACCAATTCTCCAGCTGGGGCTGACTGACCATGCCGCGGGCGGCGACTGCAGCCAACAGCCAGCGCGGAGGCTCCGGAGCTCCAACCGCAGTCAACCCGGAGTCCTGGGCTGGTGAACAAGGGGCTTTTGATGCCAAACCCCACCTCTAACCGCTGCCCAGCCCTTCTCAACCCAGATGGGGAAACCTGAGACACAAACCTTTATCCAGCCCGTGGCTGTTGGCTTTGGGCTTGCAGCAAGCCCCTGAAAGCTGGAGGAGGGTGGGAGGGCTGAGGAGCAGCTGTGCAGGGAAGCACAGTTGCTCCCCATATGGGAGCAGGATTAGAACAGCAGTGGTCCCAAAAATTGTAGAGCCTGAGAAAGGGTGAAGTGACCCACTAAATGTGGCAAATGTGACACCACAGCACCCTCCCCCCAAGGGATGGGGATGAAAAGCCAGAGGTCCCTGTGCCTCTAAAGTCCCAGAGAAGGGAGTCCACCAGGATTTTGTGGCTGTGCCCTGCTGTGGGACTCCACTTGCACCTCAGGCACTGGTGCCTATGCTGCCAAAGAGGGCTCACCTCCTTGGGTGAGTGATGCCAACCCCTCCCCCAGCCCTGTACATCCCCTTTTGGCTGTCCTTCTCCCACACCATCCCCGAGCCAACAGCACCAGGCACTGTCAAGGAACCCACCCAGTGCTTGCTGTGCATTTGCTCTGGAAACAACACAACCAGCTCTGGTGCAATGCTAAAAAAAAATTAGGGGAAAAAAGGAATTTTTCTAACATGCAAAGCCCTGGCTCCTATAAACAGGATTTCTTCCATGTCCCAGGCAGCGAGTGAATGAGACACAGATGGCCTGACTTGGAACACCTCTGTGCTCACAACCGCAAAATGATCCCCCTCAAATAAGCAAGTGAGTGAGCTGGAAACAGTGAGCCCCCAGAGGGGTCTGCTTTACCAGGAAGCCTCTTCTGTTCTCAGCTGAGGGGCCTACAAGAGGGTAGGAGATCCCTGCAGCCAAAGCGATGGCTGCCTATGCCCAAGGAGGGCTCTGCCACCCTGTCTGGAGTGAGATGCTGCTCCCTAGGACCAGTCCTTGAGCAGAATGACCCCCGTCCTGCAGGTCTGGGGCCTCATCTTGATACCTGAGTACTTTGAGGCACCTTGGAGACTGCGGTGAGAGCAGCGAGCAAACGAGCTGTCTCTGAACCACGGTTCCTGCTGCATCTCAGCCAGACCACTCCTCCTGCTCACTGTGACCCACCACACCACCTGCTTGTGGAAGCACCTCCCAGCCCTTCTCTCCAAATCCATCCCTTTTGCAAAGCTCCCTGGAGCTCTCAAAGCCCCAGGGGCCACGGGTGAGGGCCCAGATGTCCAGCTGGTCACTGACAGCAGCTCTGCCATTTGCAGCCCGGGTGACTTTTACAGACCATCTGTGACATCCAAAACAGCAGGAAGGGGCTTTCTGCACACTATTATTATTTATGATCATACCGTGGGAGAGCTGTGGTCACACATCATCTCTGTACCCCCTCTGCCACTGCAGGGGACGTGGGTGACAACTCCTCTCCCTTACCCTGCCTCTGCCACCCATCGCCGCTCCCTGCTGGAAATGACTGCTCCTCCAATCTGTCAGCAGAGCCACATGAGTAATCGCCCACGGCCAACTGCAACCAGCATGGCCCAACTCAGAACAGCCCTTTTTAGGCAGCCATGTCACTGGAGTGCCACTGACGAGCAGGATGCCGGCAGCCACCCCCAAGCCTAGGAATGGTGCCGGGTGACTCATCTTGCACTGCCCAAAGATCCATACAGGGATCCAGCTCTCAAAGAGACCTAGGTAAGGTAGGGAGGTTGCCCTGAGTTTGGGGACAAGGCACAAACAGAGGGCATCACTATCTGGCAGAAGGGCAGGAGCATACACAAAGGGGCAACAACCCTTCCAGGATGCTCCTGCCACCCACAGGTGCTGGAATGTGGACCCTCGCTGTGGGCAGGGGACGGAAGCAGCAGGGGTGTTCCTTCCCTCAGGGATGCCCCATGGTCAGTGCCTCAAGCCCAGCCAGGCAGGAAGGGTGAGAAGGCGAGGGTGCAAAGGGGTGCGGTGTGGCTCACCTGCACTGGCTGGCCGCTGCGGCAGCCCTGGGGACACCGTGTTCCTCTGCAAGGCCGGCTGCTGCGGTGACAGGAGCCGGGGATCTGTCAGTGAGGAAGTCACCAGGGACTGGGTCACCAGCGAGCTGCCCGGGTTGCTGAACTGCAGCGTGTTTTGGTTGGTCACCGGCACCGTCACAGGCATGGCAAAGTTCGGAGCGGGCACTGTGGACTGAACAGAGAGCAGGGGGTAAAGGGGAGCCGGAGCTGAGTTCCTGCAGCACAGCATAGCTGCTGACCAAGGGGGGACAGTCAAACCTCCATGGCTGACCTGCAGTGCTGTACTCGAACCCACACTGGCACCTTGCAGGGGATACACCAGAGACCAGTTCCCCACCAGAGAACACCAGGAAGAGCAATGGGCTATTCTCTTGGACACACCAGAGCTCTGCACACAACTGTTTTGGCCTCATGTTCAGGCTGTATTTATTCACCCCCTGTGTTTTCAGGGCAGTCATGAAGGAGAGGCTGGGAGCGGTCCAGAGCATGAAGGTGGGCACCAGCCTGGTGGTCTGCCCCCACCAGCACTGACAGCAGCCAAGCTTGGCATTACCCTTCACCCCCAGCAGGATTCTGAGGCCATTTCTCAGCCAGCAGGAAGCCAGTTTGGGCTGGCACTGCTGCTGGTGGCCGGGCACCTGGGAAAGACTAGTTCTGCACAGAGCCCCTGGGTGACTCTGGGATCCATCCTGTCTCCTCTGCAAGAGGAGCTGGGAAGGAGGAGTTGATCCCAGGGATGCAGGAGCATCGCTAAAGCCCTATCCTTGGCTGCATGTTGAGGACCAGCTTCACCTATCAGCATCCCATGGGAGCCAGACCTGCTGCGATTATCCCAGCTGTTTGTCTTACGTCATTGATTTGCTCTTCTTTAACAGGAGCTGGCACCTGCTTAGAGGCTTTAGCATGAGCTTTGCTAAAGTCCCACTTTAATTTGTTCCAGGATGGAGAGGGAGAGTAGCCCAGCACTGAATGGCACCATCGCAGGGCCAGAGGTGGAATCCTACAGGCTGCACCAGCAAGGGAAGAGGGAGCCAAGGTCTCCCCACTGCAACTGGTGCATCTCCCCACTGCCTTGCTGCCCCTTCTCCTCCAGAAATCTGCTCCTGGATAGGTCCTGCTCCTTAGGTGAGAGAACGGGATGGGAGGAAGGTGTAGGACAGTGCTCACCCACACCTCGTTGCCAGGAACTCTCCCCACCTGCCTCTCAAGGGCATCCTGTCCTTCAGAGATATCCTGCAGCCACAGCCAAGCCACGAGGACAGCAGCTCTGAGCCTGCGCTGTGGCACCACTCCTGGGGCTGCCGTTCACAGGGACAGGATCAGCAATTCCTACACCACCAGGGAGAGCTGGAACACGGAGCTCTCCCTCTCCTCAGCCCGGGAGCTCATCCTGCACGGCAGCAGAATCGGAGGAGGAGGAGGAAGGTTTCTTGGGCGTTGCGTGAACACCAGAGCAGCATTGTGTAATAAATCACTGCCAACGCGTCCATGTGTGCGCAACGTTCCCAGGGAGGGAGTGGAAGAGCTAAAGCTCCACCACACCACGAGCAATGCTGTGGTAGAGCCATGAGCTGGATACACCAGCCCAAGAGCCGACGTCTGCCTTAAACCAGCTCCACCCCACTACACCAGCAGACAAGCGTCAGGCTGACGCTGCCCTGGCACATCCAGGCCACCTGGTCCCCCCTGCCCCAGATAAGGTACAACAAGGGACAAGGCAGTTTGCACATCAGTCCAAAGTCTGGAGGGAAAGATGCACACATCAGCCAAAATCCACGATTTCTGCTCTCGTTAGAAGTGAGGGCAAGCACCAAAGGCAGAAGCCCCGCCAAGGCCTTTCGTTAGCAGACACGGCTGTCGTTAAGCTGCCCCGGCCACCCTGCTGGGTTAGTTCTGGTCACACACAAAACCAACCCAGCGGTTAAAATGGAAAAGCATCTTCTTCAACGGCACACGCTCCACCTGCACTGCTCAGCCCCTTACTGCCAGGAAGGTTTAGTGGGGGAGCCAGATGCTATGCCCTGATGAGGAGACACCCAGCACTTGAATGCCACCTGCTGAAAGGACTTCTCGGCACAGACTGTCCCTTTGGATTGGCATATCTGGATGATGCGGGGGCCTACTCAGGGCCCTCCCTTTGCAGAAGACACATTTTGATGCTGAGCAGCCCCTGCTCATGAGGGTATTCTGCACTAAGGACAAAGCTCAGGTGGCTTTTGAACCTATTTCCACCAGTGGCAGGGCTTGTGCCAGGTGCTAAGGGGGTACATGTCCTGCTGGGGCTCTACTCCCACCTATACACCCTGGAAGGGTAAGAACTTGTACCCCCCCTAGTGAAACCAGGGAGGCTGAGGTAGATCCATGTCCTGACAGAGCTAATCCTGCCCTGAATCCCTCTCATGGGGCTGAGCTCGTTGTCACAGCAGAGCTGCCAGAGATCATCACCACCTGCACTACACTTTCCTCCACCTCCTCAGCCTTCACAGGTCTCAGGGCCACTTCCCCACCCTCTCCACCCAGAGATCTCAGGGATGGAAATGCAGATTTTGGGATTTGTGAGGCTCGTGGAGCAACACAGTGCTGAGTCAGCAAAATAAAACCTGGGGATTTCACAAGGCCCAGATATCCAGAAAAGCCAGAATTTTAACTTGTGGGGGCTTGCAAAGCACAAAAGGGCAGATTATTTCGGGTAGGGCTGTGTGTGTAATTTTTGCTGTGCTGCATCCACCCCTGGAAAATGAGCCTCCCCCCTGCTCCCGCAGCATTAATTACAGCTGCAGCAACTCGACTCAGGGCTAATCCCCCGAAGAGCCGTTTCCTGCATCAATAGCCTCTGCTCCCTTGAACTAACAACTAATTTGAAACCTGTCCCTCTCCTCCTCCCATCTCCTGACACAAATCCCTTTCAGCACTGTCCTGATGCCACCCCGGTGCCAGTGACAGCTCTGGGATCACAGGCTAAAACTCCCTTGGATTTCTGCCACAGCCACCAGTTGTCTTGAGGGCTCAGGGGATTTGGGGGGAATTAACGTGGAATAGCCCAAACCAGGCTGAGCCTTGCAAGGATGTGAGGGGTCAGCACCCGCCACCAGCTCACATGAACACTAGGATCTTAACAAAGACTAAAATCTGCTTTTTTGAGAAAAAGATGGTGAAAAAGGAGGCCCTAATCCAGTACTTGCAGTAGAGGAGAGGAGAAGAGACAAGCCCCTGAACTGCCTGGCCAGAGCCAAGGAGGGTCAGAAATGCCAGAGCTAGTAGGAATGATTTTCCCAAGGATGGGAAACAGGAAGGGTCATCAAGAGCCAGGTGCATTCAGGACTGCAGGGGTTGTTGGCATTGGCTCCCAAGGCATGGCACGGCTCCGAAGCAAAGCCATGCAAAATCCACCCCCCCATCACCTGGAGGCACTGGGGAGGGGACCAGGGGGCTGCAGGCCACCAGCTACTCACTGCGAGCCGGTAACTCTGCATCATTTTATCAAACTCCTCATCAATCTTTTTATATTTCTCTTCCGTCTGTGGGGTCAGCGCAAACACTTCATCCCCTTCTGGGCTCTCGCACTCCCTGTGCTTCTTGTTCAGCGCCTGTTACGTGTGGGGGGACACGGGGGTGTCGGGGAGGGGACGGGGGACGAGGTTGAGGGGAAGTCGAACAGAAGAGAAACAAAACAGAAAAGAACATATAATGAAGGTTTTCCAGCCACGGGCAGGTACTTACACCATATCGCTTGAACAGGATATCCAGATCCTCGCTGCCTTTGCGGTATTTATCCTCCATCAAGGGGCTCTGGTCTATGGAGTCGTCACCGTCGGGCTCTGGGCTGTCACAGCCATTAAAACCTTTCTTTCTTAATGTCTGAAAACACAACCGGAACAGTCTGAGACCGGGGAGTGCAGGTGGGGAACACGGGCAGGTCCCCCCAAGAAAATACCCTGGCCTGGATGGACCAGGACTTGCCCCTGTACAAATCAACGCCATCAACCCAAGACGTCGCTGACCTCAAAGGGGTTAAAAAGTCAGGATACAGCCCCTGGGTTTTGATGCCAGAGTGTCTCTAATTTAGGAATTAACAGCATGGGGAGCGATGGAGAGAAACTTCCTTGTTTTCAAAGGTTCTGTTTACACCAGGACTGAATTTGGCCCTGCATGAACTCAGGCATCTTCGTCACTTTCAGGTGCCACAACATCACGAAGGGGAAAAAAACCGTAATGCACTTTGCTGTCCTGCAAAAAACAGGGAAAACCTGCTTACAAACAGCCAGATAGGAAAATAAACCCCAGAATTATAGGCAAATTGTCAAATTTGTCAGAATCTCCTGACAATACCAGACAAGTGGCATTTGCCAAATGCAAAGGTGCCACAGGATGCCACAGGATGACAGCGCATGTGGCACAGTGACAGCTGCGATCCCTGCTAGGGGTGACACGTGGGGTGATGGTGACAACACTGGGCAGCAAACCCCACACCAAGACTAGGATCACAAACAGGAAAGGCCCCAGGCACTGCTGCATTGAGGTAATGAGGTGAGACAACCAATCCTTATTAGGAGGAGCCCAGTGACTGCAGGGCATGGTGACACCCCAAAGTCCTTCACTCATATTCAGCAGCCAATTGAGATCCATTTTGAATCCCTCTGCTTTCAACATACCAAAAGCAATTAGGCGTCATGACAGAACCAGCACTTGCCAACTCTTTTTTTGTTTTAGACAGAATTTACAGAATTTCCTGGAAGTCTTGATCCCTTTTCATACCAAATTCAGCAGGGGAAAAAAAAGCCTTGACAATTCTCTATCTTCCTAAACAGCAAAATACATCTCCGTTTTGAGGCCAAAGCATGTTTGGGAGTGGCTCTTCAACTACCTGTGAGCTCCTGGAAACACAGGGCTTCTGGGGGAAATGCTGCTGGAGCAAATAAAACCCAGGATGTCTCCAGAAGGGTTGGGAACACCGCGGGCGGGATTTGCTAGGCACTGCTCTGCACACCGCACCGCGGGTCGGGCTTGATGGGCATTTGTGCCAGGTAGCCACAGCCAAGCAATGGGCACCACACCCGCCTCAGCCTGTTCTCCATCCAGCTGAAGTTTTTCACAGTATTTTCCATCAAAATTATTACTTCCTGGACGCCAGACACCATTTTCACTCTCATTACTGGATCCAGTTGCAGAGGGGAAATCTCCTCATTCACATACAGCTCCACAAGAGAAGGACCTGGCTCACTCCTGACCATGGTGACATCTGATGCCCTGTTTGGTGCCACCAGTAATTCCTGATACCAAATAATTATTAACTAATGATCTAATAATAATAATTATTAATAATTCCTATACCTAATATTAATACTATACGGAAAAATACTTAATAATTCCTGGTATCTCTAATTCCTGTGTTGGCTCTCTATAGAGAAAAGCAAAGTGGGAATCAGTACTCCCACGAATGGGAGAGTCCCAGGGCTTTTTCTGCAGTTTCCAGAGGACTTTTCTCTATTATTTTTCTATTTTTGTATGTGTCCTTGTTTGTTCTCAGAATGGCCTAAAAGAGGAAGAGGTGCTGCTGGTGGGGAAGGAACAGCTTTGCCTGTTTTTTTTTTTTCTAAACTGCTTTTTGTGGATTTTTTTTTTCCAAAACCTTTTGTTTCACCGACGCAGCTGAAAGACGGAAAGTTGAGCTTTTCTCTAAAAAAAAAAGGCTTTTCCTTTTTCTCTTTCAGAGGCAAAATGGAAAAGTTGTTCCATGAGGAGTGAAGCAATGAGGCTGGATTTCCTTCAGGCACTGAAGAGACTCTCTGGTGTATAACAGGGGACTAACCTTCTCGACATGATTCCCTTTGCAGGGACAGAAGCTGGACCTCTCACTTCTGTCCTCCCATCTCTCCCTGGGAATTGGGAAGAATCCCTCACATCTCTGAAAACTTCTTTCCTTCACTAACAGCTGTTGGCAGGTTCAGAAGTTGTGGGGATGGATGAGCCACTACCACCCTCCAGGACTTTCAAAGGAGGGAACCTAACAAGAGAATTTTTCAAGAGGTTTCAGCCAAGCGACAACATTCTTCTTTCTAGAAGCTGCAGCAATGCTGTCACCAGGGAGGTTCTTAGGCAGCTCCCAGTGCCCTCAGCCCTGCCCATATCTGACGCTTGAACAAAGCACAGGGACGAGCGAGGGGCTGCCACCACCAATCACAGCATTTTGCCATTTCTAAGTCCACGTGAAATCGTCCTAGGGATTGTTCCCTCAACAAGTCTGTCAAGGAAAGCAGTGGAACGGGGTGGATGTGGGTCTGCTCACCCAGACCCTGAAACAGCTCACAGCATCACCCCTTCATCCCTCCCAAGGTCTTTCTCTGTGATCCTAACACATTTGACGTCCCAGCTCTGCCTTGGTTGCTTTGCTCTCCCTAGCCACCAACTTTGTAAAATGAGTCATAACTTCATTGTCTATGAGACCCACAGTTCCTCACAGGGGTAGGGCCACGGAAGCTGAGCTCTGAGGGACACTGTGGTGCCACTATCCCTGTTCCTGCAGGAAAGCCAACAGCAGCCCCAGGAAGCGCCAAGCCAGTTGTGCATGGAGAAAAAGTCCTTCCCAGATGCTACATGCAGCAGCATGAGCTGTGATTGGAAACCTGTGAGCTGAGACTGTGACCCTCAAACTGGGATTGTGACCTTGAAGCTGGGATTGTAACCTGTAACACTGTGAGGTGCTGCCAGAGCTGCATGGAAGAGGAGGGAGACAAGCTCCAGAGCTGGCAGGGCTGAGCGTGGGGCTGATCTGCAGCACGGTGGGACGGGAAGCACCGGCGGCAGGCAGTGACCAGGCCGGAGTCGCAGCAGGATATGAGCTAAGGCAGTGTGGCTTGCATCAATCTGCTGCTCAGTGAGAGGTTTGGGACAACAAAATGCCATTTCCAGCCATACAGGTATTTGGCTGCTGGTTCTTTTGGGTTTCTTTACCAAAAAAAAGTGTGTCCCACATTTTTAGCTTTTTGTCAAGATGATGCAAAAGGAAAACAATTCTGCTGGAGTGGGAATCAAACCCAAAGATTCCTGGGTTTGGGATCTCTGCAAGGTCTTTTAGGAAAGAACTTTCCTTTTCATTCCTCCTCTTTCTTTGTGCCAGGGAAAAAACAGAAGATGCAAAGAGGTTTTCAGGAAACCTTTCTGTCACTGGGCTGCAGCCAGTGGAACACAACAATTTTTCATATGGAAAAGATTTAAAAGTAATTCCTTTCCAGCAGAAAATTTTCAGAGAAAATGAGGGTGTGAACTTACCCACCTCAGACATCAGCTGCCCCTCTCCTTGCCACACTCAGATCCCCCCATACTATCAGGACCCACTGCAGATCCTGCTTTGCCAGGCACTACTCTCACTTCCATGATCCCAGCTCACATGGAAGCGGATTTCCAACCTAAAGAGGATAAGAGAGCAGCAGGAAATGCAGAACGTGTGAAAGGAAATGATGCTCAACCAGGATGCAGTTGACTTCCCTTAGAGGAGGGAGACTTAACCATTCTGGGCTTTGGAGAAGTCTGGATGAGGATAAGGATGAGAATGAGAATGAAGACATGACACTGGCAGCCGCCTCCGCATTTCACCACCTCCCCAGCATCCTGCAAAATCTCTGATTTAACACATCCCGGGGAATGACAACCCCAGGAAGGAGAATTAGGAGAGAATCAGCCCTTCCAGGATATTCAGCCAAGGAAAGAGTAGAAACGGCTGTGTGGCTTTAACTGGCTGTGGAGCATCCTGGTGCCCGGCAAGCTCTACTCTGTCCAAGTCCCTTATCAGGAACTGGCACATCAGCCAGGCTGTGAGGAAATGAGAAGCGACAGCAAGGACCAAAGCCGGCGTGATCCCAGGCTGGGTGCACACGTGGCACCCAGCGTGCCTGTCTGGGGGCTCAGCTGTCCTCCACCTGATTAAGGAAACCCCCCTCTCTGCATTAGAGAGATTTTGTTGGACTTAAAAGCCTGCAATAACCAGGACTTTGCTGGGCACAGAGAAGCCGCAGGGGCTGTGTAGCTGAATCCCACTCCTGACAGCCACTGCCAAGCCCTGGCACAGCTGAAACACAGGATGTCCCTGCAGGGAATGGACCCCAAAAGGCAGCTGGGGTGTGGAACCCTTCTTGAACTAGGGCTGTGTATGCTCAGCATGGAGCAGCTCTGCCTCTCACTGAATAGCCAGGGGATAACCCCCCAAGGACATTGCTGCACATCATGGGATGGGGTGCCCCCAGTCCCACCCCAAGATGTACCTCCCCAGACCCAAAAACCAGGAGATCTCATGTTTTTTTAAAACACAATTTGGACAAAGCAACTCGTCCTCCAAGCAGTGCTTGGCTTAGCCCTCTGGAGCCACTGCTCGGTCCCCTTCCACCAGAAAAACAAAATCAAGAGGCTTTTGCCTCAATTCCTCCAGGTCCTGGCTGCTTCTCATCCTTCCTGAGATACTGCCAGAGCCACTCAGGGCTGAATCCCTCAGCAGGAAGGGGCTGTGGGCATCACACGGAAGACGGGTTGATGCAGCAGCTCCTTGAAATCCACTTAAAATTATATTTGGTGACAAATTCCCAGCCTGGTTTTCACAGTCTCTAAATGCTCAATGTGGGGAAGCTTCCAGAATGAGAAGATACTTTTTGTGAGTCAAGTTCAACTGGGAGCCACCAAAAAATGTGAGATAAATTGTATTTGTATGCAGTGGACTGTTGGAACAGTTGGACTGTTGGAACCTGACCCTGGGTGAGGGGAAATGGAAAATCAGGACCAAGAGCAGGAATGGTCTCCCTTGGGGCATGGATTCAGGAAACAGTAAAAATCTTAGAGCAGCTTCAACCCTGCTCCCAGACAAGACAAGGATGAGGAGGGATGCTTGAGCAGCCTCCAAACCTGCCTGCACCCCAGCAGGTTTTGCTCCATGACAGCTCTGCCAGCAAGACATGCCGAGCCCGGCACATTTGAGCTCTTTTTTTTGCCATCCACCAATATTCTTCCGCTCCCAATGTTCCTCTCCTTGGCTTTGGATGCAGATCCAGCTTTTCATGTGGTGCAAACACAGTGTTCCTTTGGGTGCCAAGGACTGTGTGTAACTTGTCGGCTTGGGAGTGTTTGCATCTTGGACCATAAGGGAACAGAGAATGCTGCCCAAAATGTTTACAGTATTTTTAGGCCAAGACAAATCTGTTCAATGCTGTGAGCGCCGCAGTTCGAGCATCCCAGAGAGGCTGTGCCTCTGAGCGCAGCAGGGAACCGCTGGCATTTGCACAGTGAAGGGGCATTACCTGACTCAAACAGGCCAAAAAGGACATTTTTGAACCATTTTGAAGGCCGCTACAAAACTGTGCTGTGGCAGAAAAGTTTTCAAACCCAGCAAAGGATAGCAGATGCTGTGAGATGCCTGGCCATGGCTCAACCATGGGGTGAAAACCTCGAGTCCAAACCTCTCAAAAAGACACATCTTGCAGAGCATAAAAAAAAAAAAAAAAAAAAAAAAAAAAAAAAAAAAAAAAAGCACAAGATTTTTGGGGGCAAAGGCAGGGTGTGTTTTTTTCCTTCTCCTTCATGAAATCAAAGCCTGAGCACACTGGCCAAGGGGCACCAAAGGGACTCAGTGGCAGAAGCAGAAGTCAAATTCTCCCAGCAGTGCACGCCGTGCTGCTCCACTCTGTCACCAGTGGCTCTGAGGGCATTAACTGATGCCCATAATGCCACTAAATTACAAAACCAAGCCCTTCATTTGCCTATCTGTCCAGGTTTAATGGCAGCTGCCCCCATGCTGAGGACCCCACAGCTCCATCTGCACAGCTACTGCTGAGGGAGAGGATGTGACTGATGACCAAGGCACCACTGCCACTCTCATGCAAGCCAAATGTGCCCTGTGCTCTGGCCCAGTGATGCCCAGCACCAGGGACAAGGACAAAGCTGTGGAGAGGGCCAGCGTGGGGGCACCACCAGCACATGGCATCTGAGCATCTTCTGTGATGCCAGCAGGCTGAAGGACAGCAGCCTTGAAGTGAGCACAGTTTGGGCATGGTGCCAGTTGCAGGGATGGGCAACACTGGACATGGTTGGGCCATCCCTGGAGACCCATAAAATGCAGCCAGACAAGCCTTGAGCAAGCCCACCAACCCACCAGCTTGGCTGTGCTTTGAGCAGGCACTGGACCCAGAGGCACAAGGTCTATCCCACCTGAATTCCTCTGCGATTCAGGCACTGGTGCCCTCCCATAAACCCAATGTGCCTGTCCAAATATCTAGGCTGGGGCAATGTCACCAGCTGTACAAGGGACTTCAGAACAATGTCACCAGTCGCACCAGGCACTCCAGTGCAGCAGTCCCAGGAGCTGCCTCCAAATCCATCTTGTCGTGGTTTGCCTGGATTCCACAGTAGAGTCCCACAAAGCAAATCTGCACCTCAAGTTTCAAGGCGGTGGGTCAACACACAACTAGAGACAGCTTCAGCTCTAGTACCAGAATGGAGTATTTTTGTAGCCTGAACCAAAACCACACAAAATCCATCTGGTACTGAGTGTGGGAGATCTGCTTGCTCCATCCTCACCCCGCACCAACCTCCTGCATCCAGTGTGGTACCGGACTCAGCCCGGGCTCTACCACAATGGCAAAGCTGGGGAGCAGAATGGGCAGCCTCACCTCGATGATGTCTGCATTGGTCCGGCTCTCGTGAGGCTCGTTGTACTCTGTGTACTTGAGCAGCACCTTGTCCATGTCGGTGCTGGCATACTGGAAAAGCTTGTTGGAGTGGTTGAAGATGATGAGGGCAATCTCGCAGTCGCACAGGACACTCAGCTCGTAGGCTTTCTTCATCAAGCCGAACTTGCGCTTGGTGAAGGTCACCTGAAAGCAGGGACAGCCATGGTGAGAAGCTGTGTCCATGCTGCCACAGACCCAACACCTCCCAGAGAAAACTGGAATGACCACTGGAGAAACAGCAAAAAGAAGAGGAATGCACAGGGAATATTCTGTCTCAGTTTCCCCAATTGGACCCAACCCCAAGCTCGCCTCTCTCTTCCAAACAGTTCATATTGCTGCCTATTTTGGGATCCTCCAAAGGCAGACACTTCACAAACACAAAGATGATTATCAGTGTTGGAAATCACATATTGCCAAATCAAGAGAAAATAAATTTCAGCAAAATCCCCAGCAGAGCTGCCATCTGTCCGGGGGCTGCGGATTTTTAAGTGGAATATTCAAGTGATGGAGATCTTGTCCTTGCTTGCTGCAGCTGTGCTGCGAGTGCTCAACCCTGGGAGCCACAGAGCTGGGGCTCAGCACCCCAAAACTGCCCAGGGGTGCCCACCTCACCCATGACCCACTCTCCTGCTCACCAGCCCTCACTTACCTCGGTAGGCTATGCTTCCCCAAGGGCACCATGAGCCCCTCTGTGCCAGGGGCCTGCCCAGCTGCCACTTTCATATTGCTGTCCCTTTGTGTAACCTCGCTGAGGTGTTTTTCCTCACTGCCTGCCCAACTGGGGTCCCTGTCTCCCCAGCCCATCCTGCCCTGAGCTGTAACCAGAGCTGTTGGCTGACGAGGCAGCTCCTGCAGGACTAATCCTGGAGACCTGGCTGGGGGCTGGGGCCAGGACTGGGGCTGGGTGCTGGCTCCAACACCAGCTGCCGGCCAGACGCTGGGCTGCAATTCCCAGCCCACACTCAGCTCTCACCACCACACTCCTAACAGGACCCAGCTGGCGGAGAGGGAGCCGGATTGGGGCTCCCTGTCCCGGCTGCAGCGCAGACAGCTGCTGAGGGTCCTCCACCCCCCAGAATATACTGCACACTGACGGGGAAGACGTGATGCTTGGCCAGTGCCCTCTCACCAAATAAAAAGCAGAAAAAGAAAATAAGAAGCAGGAGGTCACTGCTTTTTGCTAAGCATTGCTCTGGGGGTGAAGCAGCCTCCAGGGGAAGGGCTTGAGATGAGCTGAGATACCCTTGGGTGCCAAAACCTTGGGTACTCCCTCTCCACATGGGAGGGCCTGATGCCACTCTAAGCCTCCACCACAGCATCAATTTTGCAAATGAACAGCTTTAATTTGCAGAGCTGAGGGAGGAGAGTGAATGAGGCTGCTGCCTTTGCTCAGCCTGTCAGTGGAATCACAGCCACAGCCTAAAGAGCTCAACATGGAGCTTCCCAGTTCACAGAGATGGGGAGAAGCAGTGCCACCATGATGCCACCAGCAGCACCCAGTATGCACCCCCAGGGTCCTGCACCTCTCGAGACAGAACCACATCCCTGCTTGTGGTGGGAGGGCAGAGCAGGGGAAGCTCTGGGCACACTTGGCAAGGGGAGCTGCTACCCCTCCCCACCATCTCCCAGAGATGATTAAGCAGTAACAAGATTCAGCTCTAATCTCCTCATCCCTTGGAAAGTGTAGGGCTGGTACCCTGTGCTGCTGTGACCACCACGTGTATCTGCTTTGGCCATAACTGGGCTGTGGCTGGGCTGCTCACGTTGCCAGTGCCGTCCCAGCTCTGGCACACTTGGGTGAAAATTAAATTACTTGAGGGCCAGCTCCTGTGTCACCAATAACTCCCTCTCCCCAGCAGCATTACAGACTTCTCAGCCACCCAAAACCTCTGCTGCTGGGTGCTGTGCAGGGCTGCTCCCAAGACCAGGAGCCAACAGTGCCACAGCACAGCTGTGGCCACACTGTGACTTCAGGTGGGACCCAGCTGCGGTTCTGCTCCTGTAGCTGTGGAAGGACAGGCTCTAAAACCACGACCCGTCTCTGTGTCCCCTTCCCCAGCACGACCTGCCTAGCTGTCCCTGCTGGGGCAGCCTCCAGGCTCTGACTCACCCTCCAAGCAGCTTGAGGCGTCCCCAGGAGGAAAACACACGGTCTCCACCAGAACAGACTGACAAGCCAAGGGTGGTTGTTTCTGCAGCCACTGGTGTTGGGGGCACTTTGCCAAAACACACCTTGCCAGGCACCATGATAGGCTCAGCCACCAAGATCAGAGGCAATAGTGCGAGGCTGAGACATGGGGGCTGAACAGTGAGGCAGCTCATGGCCTTGAAGACCAGTGACAAGCATGGTTTGGGTTTTGCCCTTTTGTAGTGAAGGGTATGGAGTCATCTTCCCCAAATCAACCAGTAACCTGGGCAGAGCTGAGCATAACACAGAACACCAAATTATCTATCTAGAGATGAGAGGATACTCCCTCTGCGAACAGGGCACAAAAGCATCCTCTCTATTGGCACCCCTGCATCTTCCAGAGAAAAGCAGAGATTTGCCATTTAGCCACCACATCACACAAAAGCATCACCTAACACTGCCTTGTGCATCCATGCATGACATGGGACAGAAACCTCAAACCTTTCCCTCACGCCATGCATGAGCCTCATCTAGAAGAATTAACCTTGTAAGTCTAAGAGGGTAATCAAATCTCATGCTTCAGGGCATAAGCCGATCACCAAAGGAGTCAGAAGGAATTACTGCCCCACACTAGCAGGGGATTTTTTGCCTTTCCCCTGATGCAAACCGTATTGGCATTTGCCAGAGTCAGCAGCCTGGCCCTGAAGAACTGATGGCCTGATCTGTTGTGGCAAATCTTCTCCAGTAATTCCTCTAATGACATTAGTGACTCTTACTTGCTCTCCTCCCTTGGTTTTGGCTGCTAATGTAATTCACAGAATCACACACTGGTTTGGGTCGGAAGGGATAGAAAAGCTCATCCAGTCCCAGCCCCTGCCATGGACAGGGGCAGCTTCCACTAGACCAGGTTACTCCAAGCCCCATGCAACTTGACCTTGGAAACTTCCAGGAATGCAGCAGCCACAACTTCTCTCGGCAACCTGTGCCAGAGCCTCTCCGCCCTCACAGGGAAGAATTTGCTTCTAATATCCCCCTCTTTTCAGTTTAAAACCACTCCCCCCTTGTCCTGTCTTTCCAGGTCCTTGTCCAAAGTCCCTCTCCAGCTTTTCTGGAGCCTCTCTAGATCTCCATGGAGCCTTCTCTTCTCCAGGTTGAACACCCCCAGCTCTCCCAGCCTGGCTCCAGATTTAGAGGTGCTCCAGCCTTCAGAGTATATCCGTGGCCTCCTCTGGACCCACTCCAGCAGCTCCATATCCTGCTAGAGCCTCCATGTGGGCTCATGGTTTGTGCTCCCATGGAAAGCAAAACCTGGAACATGAGCAGGGTCAGCTGATGCCAAAAGCTCAGTGTGAGATGCAGGGAAAGAGCTCCACCTCACAGCAAAGGCTCTGGAGAGCCCCTGCTCAGCCTCGGCTTTCCCTGAGGGTTGCGATGCCTCAGCAGCCCCAAGCCACCGCTCAGGATGAACCTGGCAGCACGAGTGGAAATGTAGGTGTCGAAAGCAGCTCTGCCTCTACCTCCTCGCATCACCACTGGTGAATCCCTCATTCTCAGGGCATCCCTGCACTATTCCCATTCCTTTCCCAGCAGGCGCAGGTGCCATTGGAGCCACCTGGGCATGCCAAGAACAATGTGTGCTCGCCCAGGGCTGCCAGCACTGCATTCCAGCAGCAGTGCTACTGGAATGAGCCCCATCCATAATTCATCAGCGTCGGGCTGCTCCGCTCTGGAGTGCGGCATGGGAGAGCTGACCATGCCCTCTGCCCCCAGCCAGCATGGGAGGGCTGCCACGGGGGAAGGGGTGGGCTGAGGATGCTCCAGACACTGGGTTTAAGCCAGCTTAGCCGACAGCCTGCAGCCACGGCAGGCATACACGCATGGACACTCCTCATCGCTGATCCACAGCAACAGCAGGAGAGGGAGGGAAAGGAGAGTGAGAAGCCAGAGGTGGCTCTGGGGAGACCTCACTGCAGCCTTCCAGCACTCAAAGGGACTTATCAAACAGATAGAGAGGGACTTTTTACGTGGGCAGATAGTAATGGGACAACAGGCATGGTTTTAAACTGAAAAAGGGGAGATTTAGATGGGACATTAGAAGGAAATTTTTCCTGTGAGGGTGGTGAGGCCCTGGCACAGGTTGCCGAAGAGAAGCTGCGGCTGCCCAATTCCTGGAAGTGTTCAAGGCCAGGTTGGATGGGTCTTCGAGCAACCTGGTCTAGTGGAAGGTGTCCCTGCCCATGGCAGGGGGGTGGGACAAGATGGACTTTTAAGATCCCTCCCAACCCAAATCATCCCATGATTCTATGAGATAAAGCAATATGGGACACTTCTGATCCTGGGGAGGGGATCCTGGCATTGCCCATGTACAGCATGGACCAGGAGAGTGGAGCAAGAGGGTTCTCACCCTCTTTACAGCTCCTACCACAGTGGATAGAGCAGATCCCACTGCCTGGAGCAGTTCTTTTTCATGAAACGCCCCATCTTCCTGGTATGTCCTTTTCTCCCAAAGAAAGTGAGCAGTGAAAATTGATTGCAAAGCTGTGCTGGTGACCAACTAAACAGCTGCTGCTTTGCTGACACCCAATTTGATCAGGCTGGTTTCTGGGAAGCAAAGCAAGATGTGCTGCACTGGGGTGGGGAGCAATGCTCCCATGATGGTTTCTGGAAGAACCAGCCCAGCCAAGGATGCAGCTACTGCCAGAGGAAAGCCAGTGTCCCCCAGCCCAGGGAACCGGGCTTTGGAGACACCTGACAACAGAGATGTGCTAAAGCCATGACACCTGGCCATGCAAAACAACTCCTGCTGCCAGATCCCACACAATGCAGTGAGACCTCAGCAAGGGTCTTTATCTCCAGCCAGTGCCAAAGAGCAGCTCATTCCTCACAAACAGTCCCATCACTTGGCTGCTGCCTCTGCAGAGAAATGCCTCTTTCCTTTCCTGAAGGTCTATCCAGCAGGGCCAGGCTGTGCCACCCCTCTCCAGCACTACCAATTATTTTCCATTTGTTTGAACTTCCAGCAGAGCTCCAGTCACCACAAATCCCTCGCTCCCCTTTGCAGCACTGCCCCATAAAATACACTCTGGATCCTTCAATGACATCTAAGGCCCTGTTTCCTCCTCATGATGGATATAAACAGTCCCAGGAGCAACTGGAACATCAGCAAAACCTATATGATGCCCATCCGGGCCCCCACCACCAAGTGAAGGTATAATGAGGAAAAACTGCCGTTTCCTATTGTTTTGCTCCAGAGCAATAAAGTGGTTCATCCAGTTCTGTACTCTTTAAGGATTAGGAATATATTCACACGATTGTTTACTGTTTTGGTTTTTTTTCTGGAATGAAAGTTGCAGGAAAAAGGTATGGTCGGTCATGCTGGGATGCAGTAGTGACTGGACTAAAGGCAGAGGCTTGGATCTGCTGAGGCAAACTCCAGGAGCACAGAAAGCAAAGGGACCTGCCTGTAAGTTTTGTGGTTATGGGAAATACATCGACATAGTCATCCCAGAGCAAACCTGGACTGGCAAAGTGCTGCTGCTCCAGCATTCCAGTTTAAGGAACATGGAAATTTGGGAAAAAATCGTTCACTTGCATTTTTACTCTGAGATACATGAATGCATTCCTACACACACACACACGCATGTGTGTCTTGGGCTTGGCTTCAAGACAGCCCAAGGAAAAAAGCCCTGGAGTCATTTAGGTTTACAGTTGAGGAAAAAAAAGGAATAATTTGAGTTGTTTGTGTTCAGTAAAATGGATACTTGTTGTGGCTGTTTTTTATTGGAAAAACCACATGGAAAATGTCAACTGAAAGGACATTTTCTGCAGGACAAAAAAAAAAAAGGAGGGGAACTAACTAAGTGGAGAAGATACTTTCTTCTGGAAAGCACTTAGATGGAAACAGCTCAAGGAACTCAAAGGCGAGGAGCAATGTCTGGATGGGGACAGTGCAATGGGGCCGTCTGCCTGGTCCTGGATCCACCTGGATCTGGCCTCAGCACCAAGTCTCGCTCATCTGCTTATTTTATGGATTGGGCAAAACATACCACTGGTGGCCCAAAATGGGATGGAAATGGGTCATTTTGAAACAAGACACTTAAAATTCCCACTGGGAGGAGAAGGACGAGGTGAGAGAACGGGAAGAGACCAGCACTGACCTGCCGATTGCGCTCGTCCGTGATCCGCTGGATCTGGATCTTTTTTCTCCCCATCTTCTCCGGAAATCCTCACCGCACCCGGGACGACTTCAGCTCAGGGGAGAAGTAACCCCACTTTAAAACACTTTCATTAAAGAGCGTGGGGGGCTTTTTATCTCGGATGGAAAACAAACCCAAAAAAGCCAAAACAAAACAAAACAAAACAAAAAAAAAAAAAAAAAAAAAAAAAAAAAAAAAAAAAAAAAAAAAGGAGTTTTGTGTGGCTCTGTGCTCAGTTCATGGTACTGTCATGCGCAACCAGATCCAGTGGGGCTGAGATGTCAGCAGCTGCTCAGAAACCTGCACAGTAAGAGAGACAAGAGTGAGATGCTCTGTTCCCAAACCCCATCCAGGACCCAGCACCCCACTGGCATCCTCCTACACCCAGTGCAGATCCCACCCCCGCGGCCAGGGTGCTCTCTGGTCTCCCACCCAGCTCTGGGGCCAGGAGAGTTGCAGAGGAATTCATCCAAACTGGTCTCAAAGAAGGCCAAGGATGGAGGCCAGGAACACCCGTGCCACAGGACACATGTAGGCCGGGCACTGCGACACTGGATGAGGAGGAGGAGACGGCAGCAATGTGCCCGTGAATCACTATTCCTCCATGACACTCCAGACTTTTTTATTCTCTTAATAAAGTCATAAGCAGTCAAATGGCTGGTGATTAGCTTGGGCAATTTAAATCCGTCTCCAGTTTCTGCACTAATCTTCAATTTGGAATTTTAAAATGTCGTTATTTGATTACTTGAAAGAAACCTTGTAACCAGGCACAGAAACCTAATTCTTATGGGTAAGGAGGACCCCGAAGGCAGCTGAGAGAGCCTGGCCTTCCACTGGGCTCAGCCACAACCAGACGCTGGACATTTCCATGAATCTTGGGCATGCGATTGACTCAGGGGTATCTGGAACCCAAAGCATCTCCCAGCACCAAAGGCTGTATCCAGATGCACGAGGGCACCTCCTGGCACAGCCCCCCAGCCCATCTCACCCCGTTTCCCAGCATGTCCTGCACTGCAGTGAGGGGACGAAGAGGGAACTTCAGCCATGACATACTTCAGGTATGTCTTTCTCCCTGCTCTCTCTCTGAGCAGCTGGATAACAGCAGTGATAACATTACATTTAAGGCAAGGTGCCCTGTGCCAAGACCCAGGCAGAGGGAAAAATCAGTCCCAAAATAGCTTCCTATCTGCCTCAACTTGGCAGTCTCTAGCCCTCAGTCTTGTTACAAAAAGCATAAAAAAACCCAAAAGCTTTTTCTCCCAAACCAGCATCCCAAATTCAAAGCAGTAGCCGCAGCCAACCTGACCAAGCTCCTCCTGCTCCTCTCCCACCCCAAAGCACCCCCAGACCCTGCTGAATACCTCGGCCCCACACTTTGCCTCCTCATCAGACCATGCTCCAACAACAAACAAGCCCTAATGGTCTCACTCCCACACTTGTTTTGGGGGTTCACTGAGTCATGTGAGTTTGGGTAAAGTTTTTCATCGTGCATCATGTTATGTGGTTTCAGTGCAAGTTCAAGGAGCCCCAAGGAGAATGGGGAGTCTTTTCCCCATCCTGACATCCACAATTTGCCCTCCAGGGAGGATGAGGTGTGAGGAAGCCAGGAAGACCAGAGAGACAAAGGGCAGCAAAACCTGGCTTTTTCACACATAAATCCCACCAGTAAGACTCTTTGCAAGAACAGACCATAGAGGGATGGCATTTAATTCTTGATTCCTTAGTTACCAAAATAGGTGCATGTTTCCCTCCCAGCAGCAAATAGGAGCAACCATCCAGCTCTGAGGAGCATAAAGGAGCACTGTCACCATGGAGAACACTGAGCCAGTGCCAGAGGCATTTCCTTTGACTTTTGCTCCCCATCCCACCATGGGTAGCCCCAAAAAGATAGATCCCAGAGCATCGCCAGTTCCAGAGCACAGCCAGTTCTGGGGCATCAGCAGCTCCATAGCATCACCAGTTCTAGAGCATCACTGCTCTGGCTTGCACCATGTGAAGTATCCTTCGAAGGTTGGTGATACAGAAGAGCCAAAAGGAAAATGAGGGGTTTTATTTTATCCACCTAGAGTGTCCGCTCTGTATTTCCCTCACTGTGAGCACAGACAGGGGAGAACCCACAGCCCAAACGCTTGGAACCAAGGCGAGGATTTCGCACACACGAAGAAACTTTGGAAGAGGAGGAACTTTTTGTCGGGTTTGCTCTGCTGCTTTTCCCTTTGGAGTTGCCATTTCTCCAAAATGGCTGAAAAATATTCACCTTCAGCATCTTCAAAACCACCAGCGGCAGCAGAAAGTGGCAACAGCTCCACAACCAGACCCAGGGCAAGATGCTAATTCTTTCCATGTGCTGCAGCTCTTGGACAGAGAAACCCTCTGAAAGACAGCGGATTTACTGTCCAAACCAGAGAGGAACTCTCCAGAAGCAACAATAAACACTGGAGAACAACGGGCAGTAAATTTAAACTGAGTGAAAGGAAACATATTTTAACACGATTTCATTGCGAGACTTGTTCACAGGATGCTATGGCAGCCAAAAGCTCCACAGTGCTTGAAGACATGGGATGTTTGTAGGGATGAGGAAAAAACCCCAGTGCTGCTCATCCCTCCCTCAGCTCCACACGAGCTGGCGCTTCTTGCATGGGAGTTGTGGGATTCAAACCACATTCCTCTCCCCAGGCCACAAACACACTCCAAGTGTTTCAAACCAAATCCCCTTTTTCAACCACCAAACCAGGTTCCTCCCACTGCTCTGAACCCCAATTCTGCATCCTCAGCACTTTGGCAGGATGGGGACCATTGTTGCAGCCTCAGGGTTTGCTCACGCCACTGGGAAAAGTTTTTCACAGGAAAAAGGTGACTTAACAGGTTTTGCTCATCATCGTGGGGAGAAAAGGAGCTGCCATGTGATGCTCGTGACCCCTTTACCCTGCATGGGAATGGAAACACCTCACGGGGAGGGCAGCCCTTGGACTGGGTGAAGAGGAGCAACAGAGGAGAGCACAGCATGTTTGCTGCCCTGCGAATGCACCTGACAGAGGGGATTTCAAACTCCTCCCTTTTCTCTTCATGGAATTGGGGTTTTGGGGTGAGTTTATTTGGTTTTAGGTTGGGTTTTTTCCCCACCATATTTTTAAACCCAGGTATTTTCACATTTCCTGCCCAGGTAGCTGTTTCAGAAACTCCGACCACTGGCTCAAGTTTCTAAACAGGATCTGGAAGAGCAAGAAACCTGGAGAACCACCCTCATCTCTCCTGTCTCTCTTGCTGGCACTGCTGCTGCAGCTCTGCCCCAACCCAGGAGGATCCTCTGTGTCCCTGGAGCTTCCTCTCTGTTAAGAAAGATGGGACAGGAAGGACTTATGAATATGACTGCATGGCAAGAAACACTGTAGATGTAAAACTTGAGTGAAATAGGAATGAAAGCTAGTTTCGAGATGTGTGCATGGCAGGCAGGAAGACGGTGATTAGCTAACAAAAAGACAAGAATGTTGCCTTTCCACCTTGGCAAAGACATCCGGGAACAAATGCATAAGAAAGAAGTCTATAGAGAGTAAAATGACATGGTAATGCAGTCGTTCTTATAGGCTGCATGCAAAGTTTGTAGGTTTTGTATCTCACGCCGGTTGGTCAATGTGAATTAGAATATTCAACAGAAAAAAGGATATATTGTATTGTAACAAGAGGATCGCCCTCTTCTCCTCTCTCCTCCGCTCTTCTCCGCTCTTCTCCTCTCTTCTCCCCTTTTCTCCCCTCTCTTGTCTTGTCCTGGCTCTCCTACCTTTTGCCCTTACCTCTCTCCTCTGGCCCTCTCACCCTTCTTCCCTTATCTCTCTTGGCCCATCTCCTCTCCTCTCTCTCACCTCCCTTGCTCCTGCTTTCTCCCCACGTTTTTCCGCTGTTCCTGCCCCATTTTTACCCCTTAGCTCTCTTCTATCTCTCTCTCTCCCCATTCTCTCATTAGGGCTTTGCTCCAGCCGAGGCTGGTGGCTGGAAGCAGGCCTGCTTTACCCACGACCCCTGTAATAATAAAGCCACGTGTTTCTAGAACATCTCAGGTGTGCAGAGTTCCTTGCCCCTGCCATCCACAGAAAAAATTCCTACACCTCTCTTTCACCACCAATTTGCTTTGGCTCCCTGATTGCCCACCCTGAGGCACCAAGATCACCCATGACCCTCCTCCATGATCAAGTGGAACTTAAGCACTTGAATGCATACATAGCCAAGCACCCAGAGCACAGGACTGCTACAAGAAGCTGAGCTCCTAAATAACTTCTAACTTTTGAGGTCTCAAATAATTTTATATACAATAACCCCACTCACTAAATCATCACCTCCTCCTCAGACAGCAGCTTCTTTCTTTCTCCTCAGCCTCGTTTTCTGAGGAAACTGCCAAGCATCACAGCTACTACACTCCGACAAGGACAGTCCAAGGGCATGGAAAGGGACCTACAAATCCATTGGAAAGCAAATGACGGGTGATGCACTGAAAAGAAGCCACCCTGACCCTCTTCCACTCCCAGGAATCTCAGCAAGGATCAGGGAAATTTGGCATTGCCTGGGGAGGCAGTGAGAAGATCAGGGATGGAGGCAACCGCCAGCACTCGCTTCCCCCTCCCTACACTCCGCTCGCACAAGTGTGACTATCACGGCAATTAGCACACATGCCAATTAACTCCGAGCAGGTGCTGGTTAACTCTGTGCTGAGTAATTCATCCCCGGCTCCCAGTAAATTGCTCCAAATTGGAGAGACAGGCGAGAGAGCAGAGTTAGCATTTTGCAAATGGGGGAAGAAAGAAAAAGCGCAGAGGAATCTCAGCTGGGAGATGTTTTTACAAAACAAAGAATTTGGGGGGCTGAATCCCCAGCCTCAAGAGCTGGGGACACAGAAGAGCTGATCTCTCTTTCACATATTTATTTCTGTATTTTTTAATCTACTGTACAAATTTCTGATCTATTTCACTTACTTCTAAGTGGTTTCACCTTTGCCTTTCACAAGCAGCGGGGTGCTCTGCACTGCTCCATAACTTGTCACTTTTCCATTCCTACTGAACAGCCCCACCTTTCTCTCAGCACGAGCAGGGATACTGAGAGTCTCACATTCACTTTCTACAGCCATTTGCTATTTTTAATATACTTTTATTGCATCCCTTTTTAGTCGCTCCTTACTAAAGTTAGCTTGAAACACCGCCCCTCTCCAGGGCGAAGGAATTCAGCTGCCCTTCCTTAACACCCGCCTTGCAATGCCGTGTGCTCTCAGCACAATGTCAGCTGAAAGAAGCCAAACCTTGGCCATGCAGCTGCAGAAGGAAGATCAAAAAGATTAATCTGAAAGCTTTAGGAAGATAAATAAAGGCAAATAAATGCATCCTTTCCAAAAACATATTTTCCTTTGGAGCTCTTTGCTTTTCCCAGCATGCGGCACCATGCTCCCCAGTCCACTTGTGCCTGTGCAGGAACACACAGCAGAGCCAGAGACACCAGCGATGGCAAAATTGGGATGGGTTCAACATGGCACCAGTTCAAGGGATGTTTTCCTGATCTCCATCCCCAAAACAGGTCCAGTGCAATGGGGACATCCTTGGCTGCAAGGAAACCTGCAAAAGGAGCTTCAAAGGACAAATGCTGCCCTGTGAAGATGCAGTCATCTTATGGAGGCATAGAAAGTCCCAGTTTGAAGGGAGAAATGCAGGTGACAGGTATGGCAGATCACAGCCCATCCCAGCAACTGCTCCCCGCAGGCACCCAATGCTCTTGCTGTGGCACCAACCCATCTTTTACCCAAGATTTGCAGAATGCTCCCCAAGATGTGTTTTTTCTTAACAGGCTCCATCAAGTCGAGGGGCTGAGAGTAAAAGGAGGGTCCTCCCTGTCACTATCCACCCCCAAGGAACAGGACACCTGACATGACTGAATTCACTGACCCAAGCCCCAACGCATTTTGGGGGGGTGTCAGATTTATCCACATACAGAAATGACAGCAATAACATGTCCCAGTCTTGCAGCTCCTCTGTGGGAAAAAGTTCACTGCAAGGGAGCTTCAGCACACAACCAGAAGGCATGTGGGGCACAAGGTGCAGGGTGCTACAGAACTGTAGAATGGTCTGGATTGGAAAGATTCTTCAAGTTCATCTCATCCCACCTCTCTGTCACCCTCTCAAAATTTCTTGCCAGTATCCCATCTAACCCTGCCCTCTGGTAGTGGGTAGCCTTGTTCTGTCACTCCAGGTCCTTGTCCAAAGTCCCTCTCCAGGCTCTCTTGGAGCCCCTTTACATGCTGAAGGAGCCCTAAGGTCTCCCCGGACTCCTCTACAGGAGGAGCCCTAGCTCTCCCAGCCTGTCTCCAGAGCAGAGGGGATCCAGCCCACCAAGCATCTGCATAGTCTCCTCTGCACTCACTCCGGATTTGTATTCTTCCTGCTCTGGCAACCCCAGAGCTGGAGGCAGCACTGAAGGGTGTCTCACCAGAGTGGGGCAGAGGGGTACAATCCTGATCCCTCACATGCTGCCCATGCCGTGGGATCAGCTGGGCACAGCACTGGCATTCTGGGCTACCAGCACTGATAGCTTGGTCATGTCCATCTTCTTGTCCACCCACAACTCATCCTGTCTGTCCACTCACAACAGGAGACCCCCAGGTGAGGAAATGCTGCTGTGCTGCAAACCAGCTCCTGAGCTCAGACTGCAATGGAAAGTGGATTACACCCACCACGCTCAGCCTCTGATGAGCCCTTCACTACCCATGCTGGGTGGGGGGAACGGGCCAAGGGAGGGAGGGAGCAATGATGCTCTTGAGGTGGCAATGACACTTTGGAGGTAGCAAGAGCAGCCCCTTGCTCTGCTGCATTGCTCCTGCCACAAACCTGCAGCTTTTACCACGAGAAGCAGCTGCGTTGAGAGGCGGCGTGGCCGTACTGCCTCAGCAGCCCCCAGCACAGCTGTGACCCTTCTGCCTGCTGCAAAGAGCTATAAAAGCAATTGCAAATAAAGAGCATCTACAGCTGAGGTCTCTGAAGCCTTACCTTGAGGATACTAAGTCCTGCACTGACAAAGAACAAGTCGCTTCCCCGCCCATGACCAAGGCTGGATCCCATCCCTTAAGGACATGGATTTAGCTCAAGTCACCTCTTGAACTCTCCTGTTTAACTGCAGTTCTTGCCTTCCTGTTTTCTTTCTTGCTGCCTTTTGTGAGTTAATTGTTATTTTTTTAACATATCCTCCATGCTGACACCAAGGACTTTTAGTTTCCTTCTGTGTGGTTTCTGGATCAGCAGGACTGACTTCCTTCTCTTTTGCAAAGCCCCCTTCCCCTAAAACACAGTGCCAGTATTCATGTTAATGTTGCTCTTCCTCTCTGGCAAAGCCACTGGCATGGTGCTGGCCATCACCCCTGGTTTGCTGTGGAATAGGGGGCAGTGCTGGCAGGGGAATGTGGCACCCAGGAGGGATGCAGCACACACATTAGGACGTCCTTGGCAGGACAGCAGGCAGCAAGGGCAGGTGCCAGTGAGTCCCCAGCCCCACTGCATGCACCATGAGGGACTCCAACTCACCAGCTTAGCGTTGTTTAGCACCTCTTTATCTCCAAACCAAGATAAAAACCGCACAAACATGCTCAAGTCTCCTCCAAAGCTTCTATTCTGGTTTCAGGATGATGCTATCTGGGTTCCTGTGTCGAATCTCCAGATGCAGGCGGGGGAGGGGAGAGGAAGGTGGCCAAAACATGGCTCCAGAGCAAACCTCCTGCTCAGAAACACAGCTGTTTGACCCTGCCTGGGGCCGAATCCCACTTGCCAGGCAGGTGCCAACCCAGCACTGAGCTGCCATCCCTCCTGCACACCTGCCACCCATGTCAGGGCCCCGATTTCCCTGGGATGGGCAGCCAAACCAGCACTCAGCTCCTCCGGCCTACAGGAGGGAATCAGTCCCGCCAGCTGCAGGTGAAAACCTTGGGAGCTCAGGGGAGCAGGAGCGAGGCTGGATTCAGTCAAGCCCCCAAGGAATTTGAAAGAGACACATATATTCCTGACCCAGATTCAGGCACTCTCTGAAGAAAAGCAGATGCCAACCGTGCAACCAGCTCTGCTGAGCTGTAACAAAACCTCGTGCCGTGCCAAGCCTGGCAGAGGCTGAGGAAAAGCATAGCCCTGACACAATGCTGGAGAACTGGCATTTGCTGTGCAAGGGTGGGTGAAATAAAGGATTTAGGGGAAATTATTAAACTGGGGTTTATCTTCTCTTCCCCTGCAATTTGTGTGCCAGTGTGGAGTCAGACAGCACCCTAAAGAAACGATGACAGTCCCAACACCAGCACAAGAACTGGAGGCAGCACCCAAACCAGGAACCCTCGTCCCCTACACCTCAAATCACAGTTTCATCCCACACCATATCCAGGAATGCCATCACATCCAGCACCACAGGAGCATGCACATCCTATACTGGGGATATGTTCTGCAGAGGCAGTGTGACAGCAGGTACAGCTGGTGACCTCCTCTGCACTGCCAGCATGGCCAAAAACAGCAGAGGCTGGAGAGGAAAGAAGGCTGGGCAGGAGCTCCAGGCAGCCACTGGCAAACCCATGGCCCTGCTTAGTGCTGCTCAAAAGTCAACCAGGGACCCCTCACCCAAGGTAAGGACACAGTAAGATGCTACAGGGAGGGACTGGCAGGGACAAGTCACTGCAGGGCTTGGTGTTCAATAGGAGGGCTTGGACAGTCCCCTGCTAAAGTGACCTTCAGAGCACCCTTAAAACAGCAACCAAAGGCTGATGCAGCTGCCAAGAAAGCCTCTTGACCTTGAGGAGTGACCTTGGTGGCAGCATCCTCGCAGCAGAGGTCATTCACCACCCTGAGCCTGATTATGGTCTCCCAGGTGGCTCAGCAGCTTCCCCAGATGTGCCTACCCAAGCTGGGAAACCTGCCTGACCCAGGGGCTCCCCAGTATGCGCACAGCATCCCCTTCCCCAGCTGGTACTGCTGGTACTGCTTGCAGAGGGCAGCTCTGGACCATCTCCATCCCCATCCATCCTCCATCCCCATCTATCCTCACTCCCAGCCACTCTCTCATCTCCTTCCACCTTTCATCCCCATTTACCCTCCATCCCCAACCACTCTACTCACAATCCACCCTCCATGCCCAGAGAGGAGCAGCCAGACCCCCAAAGCTGTTCCCCTTCCCCCATGTTCTCTATCTGTCACCAGCTCCGGAGTCAGAGACTGGGGGTAATTTTTCCCTCTGCACTAAGTAGGGTTTTCTAAATGATGGGAAGCAAGATCCCATTATCCGGCTCCATTGCCCACCCCCACGGCTCCCTGCAGGGCATGAAATAACCACCTGCCAGCTCCCCGGAGCCCCGCACTGTGGCAATGAGATCGCAGCTTCCCCTGTCACTATTGTCAGAGCAAAATTTAGATACCTGGTAATGAGGAGGTTTAATATGACAGATGAGAGGTTGACTCATTAAAAAAAAGGGCGAGAAGGAGAGAGAGCTGAATTCAGGGTCGGATCCTGCACTCAGCAAATCAGAAGGCTGTCACAGCCAACCCCACACTGGTGGGTAGCAGGAGCAGTTCTTGACCCCAAACCAGCCCCACACTAGGGACTTTCTCTGGTGTGAAGCCACGGGGAGGAAAGGAGAAGCATGGAGGGGTTGGACATGACTACAGTTTTTGGGGCCATCCAGTTCTGCTCCCAGGGAGCTACCTCATGCTCCGGGGTGGGGGAATCTGAGCCCAGGAAAAGCCTCAATGCCCAATGGCAGCAACGTTTCACTTTGAGGGCTTTTCTCTCTCAATGAACCGTACAGTAGCATCCCAACATTACCTCCATTCTCCTTGGCACCCCCATCCTGAGGGTGCACCCATCCCCCAGTGCAGCCCGGCCAGGACCCCACTGCCAATACCCTCTCTGTGGGTCACTGCCACCACTGTGGTCACCAAGGACATTGATGACTTGCGTGTCCCAAAACACAACATGCCCAAGGGGGACAATCACTGCCTTCAGCTCCAACACTGGGGGCAGGATCTCAGCACCGAGACCCAATCGGGTTCCCAGGGGCAGCTCAGCAGCATCAGGGCAAAGCCCTCCCTGCTTGGAAGTTAGGGGCTCTCCATGAAGGGGACGGGATTTCCTCCAGTAGCAGAAAGGACGACTCTTTCCTCCTGGTGGGTTTTACCCAGGAGAAATTCCATGAGACCGAACTGCTGCGCCAGGCCATCAAGTGAGAGCAATGGAAATCCAGAGCAGCCCCACTGGACACAGCTGAAAGTGAAAAACTGTCCCTGGGGAAACTCTGCTCTTCCCTCCTGTGTCAGTGGGATAGGGACTGGGGATATGTCCTCTGCAGCCAGCCTAAGATATCCTACTCCCTGTTGCCCAAGGGCACTGTGGCACAACTCATGAAATCCTAGAATGGTTTGGGTTGGAAGGAAACTTAAAACTCATTCCAACCTCTATCCCAGGCTGCTCCAAGTCCTATCCAACCTGGTCTTGAATACTTCCAGGGATGGGGCAGCCACAGCTTCTCTGGGCACTTTGTGCCAGTGCCTCACCACCCCCAGAGGGAAGAATTTCCTCTCAATATCCCATCTGAACATGCCTGCTGGCGATGGGAAGCCATTCCCCCTTGTCCTGTCATTCCAGGCCCTTGTCCCCCGCCATCCAGGTCCAAAGCTCTCTTGATGCCCCTTTAGGCACTGGAAGGGGCTCTAAGGTCTCCCTGGAGCCTTTCCCTCTTCAGCCTGAACAGCCCCAGCTCTTCAGCCCCATCTTCATCTCATTTCCATCCCCAGCCCAGACATACGTTCAGTGATTCTGTGCCCCATCCTCACCCAGGAAGGGATACCCCAGACCAGCTTTGCAGACCCTCCAGCATCCAAAGCCCAGTGCAGGCTCACTCTGGGAGCCAGGGCTGCCGAGAGGCCGGAGGTCCCCAGTGCCACCCCAGAATTCAGCCCTGGAGCACAATCCGCCCTCCCAGTGCACGACCTCAGCAGCACCCCTCCCAAAGGCTCAGCCCTTTCCCAAGGGCCACCAAGATCTTTCAAACAGGCCTCTCACAATCATTTCTTTGTTGGTTTTGCACCCCCAAGTACTGACAAGTAACAGCCGTGGTGCCCAAAGTCACAGGACTGCTGATCTGATTTGCATCTACTGACTGCTGACTACATTCATGGCCAAGGCAACCATCACTTCCGTCAAGTCCAAAGCAGGCAATGTAGAAGCAGATGTTGCTCCTGCATTGTGCCATGCCACACTCTCCATCAGGGTTTACATGTCTTTAGCTCTTGGGAAGGAAGCACCAGGTTCCCCAGGGGCTGCAGGGTCCAGCACTCATCTGGGGTGCAGAGGAGGTGGTGAAGTCAGTAGCTTCCCATTGCTGGAAAAGAGGTGGTGGTCACCAGCTCCACTTGACCAGTCAAAGCATAAGAAGCAAAAGATCTTAATTTGTCACTCATAGGGCAATGCTAATTACTGTGAGGATGATGCCATAGCAGAGCTCACTAGAAGAGTCCTTTGGTGAGATGGATGGAAAAAATCTGGCCAACACCAACCGGACCAGGCAGGATCATGCTCCTGTCCCCATCCCAGTGCTCAGACTCCACCATCACAGCTCCAACCTGCCCATGGCACTTCCAGCCTGAAAAAAAAGCCACAGAAATTGTCATCCTGGCTATCCCCCTTTCTCAGAGGTGGACATGCCCACCCATCTTTACACATTCCCCAAAACCCACTTTGGTCCATAGCCACAGGCTCATGCTCAGAGCACACTGCCACAGTACAGCTGGAAGCTCACCACCAGACATCGTTATTTCATTTAATAAAAGAAACAAAGGCCCAAACCTAGCATTAGTTATTTGGGACTGTAAAAGCACCAGAAACAGAGATCAAGGCCCTGGGCATGAGAACCTGTCCCTTGGCCCCAAGATCTACAGCTGAGGAGCCACCAAATCCCACAAGGAGGGCATGAACCATAGTCCGGCTGCCACTGAACCCCAACCCAACTCACTATAAGCAAACAGAAGGAACTGGGACCAGATGCCACATGGCAAAGATGGGTTTAACTTCCTCTTCCCCTGCACTGCCTTGAAACAGTGCCTCCAACCCAACACGTAAATAACATCAGCCACCACCAGCACTCTGCTATCCAGAGTCCAAGTGGGGGACCACTGGGGCATCCCAGGGTGTCTAGAGCTGCTGCAGCCAAAGCCAGGCCGGGGAGAGAGACACAAAGCAATTCAAGGTACCTCGTCCCCAGCACGACTCAGGGCTGCTGGGACCAGAGGATACTCACTGTGCCACAAAGTCTTTGCCATCAGCCAGGACTGACCTCACTCCCTAGCTTAGCCACAGCTTGTACTGACATGCATCCTGTGCCACATGCCAATGAGCCAGAGGGGCGAGAATTCGGCCTCAGCTCATCAGGCAGCTCAAATCCACCAGGACAGCTGGTTCTCAGCTGTTGCTGCTCACTCACAGGATGCACATTCCTGTCCCAGGCACACAAATCCTGTCCTACTGCTCCCTGGTACCAGTCGGGCCACCACAGTGAGGCCATGACATCTGCTAACCCCATGGCAGCTACTTAGAGACCTAGATGGTTCCCACTGAGACAGATTTATCCAGAGCCTATCCCAGCACACATCCTCCAGGAAGAACATTCTGTCTTAAAATGGGATCTTTTTAAGCCAAACTCTGTTTTTCAGCAAGGGGGATTTAGGTGGTGGGGAAGGTCCCCAACCAGCTGAGCCGTTCTCTGTGGCTGCACCAAAAGCCACACACCAGAGAGGTGATGATGTTCACATGGCCCTCAAGCACATCCCAGCAAAGGATGAGGGTGACACTCAGGAGAGCAATGGAGATGCCCAGACACTGTGGGAAATGCCAACATTTGGCACTTTCCAGAAGCACCATTACATCCTGGGTCTGGCACACTCCAAAATCCCTTGCCGGAGCATCACTGGCACATGGCCATAGCTCAGGCCATGGTTCCCAGCCATGTTACCAGAGGGATGGCAGAAAAGCCACTGGGATGCTCCTGCAACACAGAGGAGATGGACCCTGAGGGCAGGTAAGAGCCATTATGAGTGAAGGAATATCATGGATAAACACCAGTCAGAATTCCTCTTGGAAAAGGAAAAATATTGGGGAAGAAAATCAAATACCACAGTTTTTTGTCAATACTCCCCATGCAAAGGTGGGATGAGAAAAAGTGAGGCATGAGTTTGTAGAAAAAAATGAAAATATTTTGGTCACAATTTTTGCTGAAGGGTGAGGATGTAAAAATGTATCAATAACGAGTTGCCCAAATGGGTTGTTTGCCCAAAAGAGAAGGAGGAGGAAAAGGTTCTGCAGCTGTTGTTGCCTAGAGCAATACTGAGGGCAGCCACTCAATTCCAAAAGCAGAAACCTTGGGACCCTGTAGTGGTTTCCACAACAAAGGAGATCACCTTGTGACAAGTCCCACCAAGTCAAACAGAGGGGAGAACCCACCTCACCCACCCCCAGCAATGGGTAAAGGGCTGGGTTTAACCCAAAGCACACCCAAAGTTTATCCTCCAGCCCCACCTATGAGCACCAGAGCTAGGGCAGCACACGCCTGGGAAGGGAAACACTTCTCCCTCCCTTCCTCTTGGGAAAGAAACACTAAAAGCACTTCTGAAAGACCCCCTTCCTACAGGCTCTGCACCTCCATTTTCACAGACATGGATATGAAGATTATCAGCATTATTAACAAGCATAAAAACCCTGAAAAAATCAAATGGAAAAAGATTATTCTAGGATGAGCCAAGCTCACTGCTCCCAGCCCCACCACATCCATCCCCACCTCATCCACCCCGGCCAGGCCAGGCTTTAGAGCAAAACAAACATTTAGAAAACAGTCAAGGGAGAAGGAACTGGACAGAGAGCCCCAGTGTGACATTTCGCCTGACATCCAGTGCCTGGTACCTGGCTCACGTCCGGTGTGGCCACAAGCTCCTGCCGGGCATCCAGCCCTGGCCAAAAGGATCCAGCACCAAGCAGGAAGGTGTTACAAGTCCCCAGTACCAACCTCTGAGGAACTACAATAAATAACCTCTGAGTAAACAGAGTGGCTGCTCCCCATTTGCCTTCCTGTTTGCTTTCGCAGATCCGGGCTGGGACATCCACTTCCAACTGCTGGCCCCATCCCGTCCTGGCGCAGCAGAACTCTGGCCGCAGCACCGTGCCAGCAGTGGCACCCTCCACCCGCACGTCAGGCCCCGGAATCATCCCTGCCACAGGGGACAAGGAGCACAAGCTTCCCAAAGGGATTTATCCCCTGGGACAGGCACTGTTCCTGCATCTGAGCCAGTGCCTGCTGTCTATTCCTTCCTGGTCTATGTTTGTTTTGATTCTAAAAAGAGGAAATCTCAGCTCACCCACTCCCCATCAGGGAGCCATGCCCCGCTCTGTGCCTCAGTTTTCCCCCGCTCTCCAGCACGGGAGTCCCACATCACTCAGACCCTCCTCTCCCTCCCTGCCCACCCAAGCCCTGCAAAAAAAAAAAAAAAAAAAAAAAAAAAGGCAACGGGTCCTGATTTACGGGCACTTCTGTGCTTGACCACGAAAACAAAGGAGAGGGGAAAACAAGCGGCAAACTCACAGCGAGGATCTGTCAGGAGCAACAAGGGGGTCCGGGGCAACCCCGCCCCGGCAGAGCAGCGCCGACCGCGGAGGCTGACAATAGATAAGGGTCTAAATTCAGCGCTGGGCTCCGGCCCCAGGCTCTGTAAGGCGATCGGGGTGGGGGAGCGCCGGGCTGTTTATTTGGCTCCAAACTCCGCACCGACACTGCAGCGTCACCCGCGTTTAAAATAGGAAGGAACGAAAGGAAGGGGGGGGGGGGGGTGGGGGGGGGGGGGGTGGAGAATAAAAAAGAAAAAAAGAAATAAAAAGGGAGAAAAGTGCATGCACACGTTTAACAATAACAACAAAATTAAAAAAAAATAATAATCAAGAGAAAAGGAGCCGGGGGAGGGGGCGGGGGGGGAATAAAAGGAAACCCAGTTGGGCTGGCGAGGTTTAAAGCGACGCCTGCTTTAAAAAAAGAAGTTGCTAATTTTAACTCTCCAGTGGAAAGAGTGAGAGGTACTTACAGGAGACAGGGTGGCTGCGTCCTTCTCCACGGCTGCTGCGCGCTGGCGGCCGGGAGGAAGTGCGGGAATGAGCCGCCATCCCCGGCCGCCGTCACCGCTGCCCCGGCCACTGGCCAGCCCCCGAGGCCCCCAAAAACCCGATCGGGGCCGCCGGGGTGTACGGCGGCAGCTGAAGGGCATAAGCAGATGCGGCGGAGGCAGGAGGGGGTGGTGAAGCCTGCGGGGGGAAGGGAGCGGCCAGAGCTTGCCAAAATCAGCGCCCGAGCTCGCTTCCTCCAGCAGCCCAAACCCAGGGCCGCGGCGGGACTGGGACATGGGCAGTGGACGCCGCAGGACCCCCGGGGAGGCGTGAGCCAGCTGCTGGGTCAGATGACATTTCTGCGCGGACGTTTCTGACCAAGCTGGCTTTTCCCCAAGGGAAAAGGGCTTTGAAGACAGGTTTGTTTTGTTTTTTTTCCCCCGCCAGTGGCAAAATAGCGGATGAGCTCAGAACCCAAAGCGCAGGGCAGAGCCATGACCAGAGAAGGCCACCCGGCTCCACGGGGACTGGAAAGGTGACCTCCAGCAACTCAGTCACATTTCAGCTGTGCAAAACACAGCGGGAACCCACTGCTTTACCAAATTCAGCATTCCATACCCAAAAGAGTCAAGAGTAGGGATTTGGTTTCATTGCACCCACTGGCTGGATTTTACAAACTCTCCCTGGAGACTGGGAGGATCCTGCCAGATTCAAAGAGCCAAATGCCAGGTAAGGTGGCACACTCACACCTCGGGCACGGTGGCAGCCTGGAAGTTGCAAACTCCAGTTTATGAACCTTCAAGAGAACACAGGCAAGGCCTCACCAGCAGAACAGAGCTGATGACCCAAGGGCTCTTCCCAAGCAGCTGGAAATCAGCCTCAGGCTGCAAAATCTCACCAGGAGAGAAGCAGGGTGGCACGGACCCTGCGTGCACGGACAGACACGTGATTTACTGAGCATGACTGCAGCAAGACGATGCAACCGACTTCAGGACATGAAAGAGTGTATTCAATTAAGGTCACAGGCCCTAGAAGAGTCTTCTGTCACAGAAGGTTTGCCTGGTTCACTTCAAACAGGGCTGGCCTCAGACAAAATGCCTATTGATCACAGGCAGCAATGCTGCATGTCCAGGACACGAGGACGTGGCTTCACTGGGATTAAATTGCCCGGTGCCGGCCGTCACACACTTCCGAGGCTGAGTCGATATTGCTCCTCTAATTGCTCAGCTCCTGTCACTTGCAGAGCGAAGGGGACAAATCTTAAAGCAGTCCCCAGAGATGCTTTTCAAAATCTTCCTCCCCAAGCGCACCACTTGCTGAGCTGCTCCTTGGGGCAAGCAGTTCTGCAGTTGCAGAAATCACTAAACTGCTCCTCCCTGCTCAAAACTCTGTGCTGGCACCAGTGACAGTACGAGGGCTTTGCAGGAGGACATTGCCAACCCAAACCCCAAGAATTTGCGTGAAACTAAAAAAACAAGGAGCTGTTGTCACTGGTCAGGACGGAGCTGGCGGAGCTGAACGTCGTGTCTCCAGCAGCAAGGAGTGATGTGGGGGAGAGTGCAGTTACTGAGAGATCGTGCCACCACCCACCAGCATCCGGGCTGGGGGACAGAACGTGCACAGTCCATTTGGACCGTGGTGTTTGTGAGCCAAGGAGGGTCCTGCCCTCCACGCACACCCCACACCAGACAGACCCATCACCCCAACACTCCAAGTAATGATTCACCACACGGAAACACAAATCCCTTAGCTAGTATTCATTTGTGCCCAGAGTGAGTGAATCAGAGCTGGTCCCACACCAGCCCTCAGAACACTCCCAGAGCACTCAGCTCAGGCACAGTGGGACAGACCCGGCAGAACCCTCCAGCCCTCCTGTCCTCTGGCACACCATGGCCCATCACTGGCACACACCAAGCACCACTGAAACACTCCGGCTGACCCAGCATGGGGAACTGCTCTTGGTTTCTATCAGCAGATGAAGCCCTTGGTGTTGACCTTGCAGAGGGCACAGTGATGTTGCCCCCATCTCCCACCACCAGGCCTCCAAATAAATTACCTGCCCCCTCTCCAGCACTAAAAGCCATCACAACTTCACAAAATGCGCACTAAACAGTCATGACAGAGCCCCCACCGTTCAGGAGCTGGGCATATTATTTTTAAAAATCCTTCATTTTATTGATTTCACTCTCAGGTACAGAAGATGCACTACGTGAAAGCATAGAGCCCTCATAAACCAGCCCATGGTGGTGTCTGTACCACAACCACACTGTAGACACAGGAGACACAAAACATTTACTGTAAGAGCAATAAACAGGCCAAGAAGGTTGAAGAGGAAGAAGACTTGGACATGAGGCCCTCTCCCAGCAGCACCATATTTCAGAGGAATGCAAGGGACAAAATAACAGCAGGTTTGGCCACACCGGGAGAAAACAGGGTAGGAAAACCCTCCTTTGCACTGATACATGGGACTGTGTTGCAAAACACCCAGAAAGCCCCAAATCAGTGCTGTGGCTACGGCTGGGAGCCATCAGAGCTGTACCGGATGAGGAACTGAAGGGGAAGATGGGCAACGGAGAAAAGCAGTGGGACTCACTGTTGGGTGCCACCTCCCTGCCCTGTTCTGGCAGCTCTGCTGCCCCTCCCACACACCAGGACCTGTGCAGAGCAAGTGAGCAGTGCACAGTGGAGCAGGGTGTCCCTGTGCCTTTCCAGCATCTGACCTCACTGTTCCTCCTGTCCCTGGAGCAGGGCTGCAGAGTTCGGTTGGCACCACTGTGGGAGCCTGAGACCCTTGATCTGCATCCAGCTGCATCCTCAGTGGGACCCTCTGCTCACTCCCAGCCAGCTGCAGAGGAGACACATGTGGCCAAGCAAACCCAAAAGGAAGGCAGGAACCCAGAGTTTGGGATTTCCCCCATACCTGCTACACAGCCTCCTGCATCTTCTACTTCTGCCAGGGATGAGCTGCAGCCACCGCTCCTCAATCCAACTGCAAAGACAAAGCAAGCAGCTGTCAGTCCAAGGGGACGGAGGCAAGGACAGGAGTCCCCATATGTCCCATCCAAGCACAGCCAGATGGAGGGAACACTGAGGGGAGCCCAGTATCCCCTGCAGACCTGGCTGGTGGGACAGAGGCTGCAGGGTCCCCCCTGCACTGCCCTGATCCTTAGCATCTCTGCAGGGGTCATGCAGACTGGGTGGACCTGGCTAGGCACCTGCAGGGAACCAGAAGCCCTGGGGCTATGCAATGTGGAAAGCATCCCAGTGAGAACAGAGGGAAAGAAATTTTAAAAAGTTCAGGAATGAAACAAATCATAAACCAAGTTAACACTGGGGATGTGGCCCAGGCCAACAGTGTGGCCAGCAGAGAGCTGCTCTAAGTTTAGGTGAACTTTGTGGTTTTTGGGAAGATTCTCATGCACATCTCACAAGAAAAAGCACTGACCCGCTTGCTCAGACACTCTCCCAGGGAATGCACACAGTGCATGTGCTTGGCCTGAGGAGAAACTGCCATGGCTCAGAAGGAAACGCAGCTCCTAAACTCATCCCACTCACTCCTGAGAGATGGGAGGAGACCCATGGGGCAAAGCCAAGCGGCTTCAGCCAGCCTCATGCTGGTCATCTACCGGTGGTTGCAACCATCTGGCACTTGTGCAGACCCCATCACCACAGCACACTCCCATGAAAGGAACGGTGCTGAACAAAAGGGAAACTGAGGCACAGAGGCCAGCACCCGCTCTTCAAATGCACCACGAGTTCCCGAGCTGCAGCCTCACCCCCAGCACCTGAAACAGAGCGAGGAATTGTGCTCAGCTTTCCGGCGTCCTCATCCTCTGCTCCAACCACAAAACCAGCCTTCCTCCCCCGGCTGCCTCCCCTCCCACAGCCAGCTCATTTCCTGGCATTACAAAATTCAGCCTGAACAAAGCCGGAGTGAGAAGCGCGTGGCTCTGTCCAGGGCTGCACCTTCCTCTCACTCCCGAGGAGCCATGCAGAAGGGACATACCTGAACAGCCGAGGTGCAAGTGGCTTTCCAGCCTCAAACCTCAGAGCACTTGGGCTGGGTCCTGTGAACAGACCAGTCACGAGGATACTCTCATCAGGACAGACAGATGAGTCTGTCTTCCACAACAGGGGAGCAGAGGGAAAAGGATGGGGGGCTCCAGCTATGCTACTCCAGCTACTTGCACCCATTACTCCCAGACCAACCTGTCACATCCCAAAGGACCACTCCTTTATTTCCCTGAATAAAACAGAGTGTCCTACAGAATGACTGACCACCTGGAGACAGGGACTTCCACAGAAGAAGCGCCACCTTGCAAGTGCCACACTCCCAGCCAGGTCAAGGAAAGTGGTGTTTATTGCAAAGGCTCTCTCTATGGGTTCCTGAACCTCCTCTTGGTGTCCGAGCAGCTCTCACTGGTCTCAGCACTGCAGTGCCTTGCAGGGCTGGTGGCAGAGCCACGTGGGGACTGGAGACCACAGGCTAGGCTTAGTGGAGGATGTGGCCGAGGTCTGTGCCCAGGCTGGCTCTGCTTTGGGGGGCTTGGGGTCAGCTCTTACAGCCCACTAGGATGCAATGGGGGAACAGGCAAGACCTCATATGTCTGTACACACAGTTGTTTCCTCTCAGTGGGAGACACCACTAGACAAGTCAGGAATGTCTATTTCCACAGGCTCCAAGGATGCCCATGGTGCCACGGGACAGCCAGTACAGCCACACAGTCACCACGCACAGACTCTTGCACTGACAGAACTGCCCATGGCTGGTGGTTGGCAGCAGCCACATTCCTGGCTCCCACAGCCCACCAGGCCATCAGGATGATGACTTCTGGACAATATCTGACACCATGCAGCCCTTGGCCATGCCACAGTCCCTAGATCGTGACAACTAACAGCAGTGCCTTTGCCAACCCAATCTGCCAGACGAGCTGCCCCTTTTCGGGCCAAGGTGGGGAACTCCAGGGGGAGCAGGATTGGTCTTGGGGTGTTCAGCCTGCAGGCAGTTCTGACATTTCAGGGTTGCAGCCCAGTGTCATCTGAGACAGGGATGAACAGCACCCATGGGGTGACAGTCCTGAGACCATGACCCTCTCCAGCCCAACAGCTCCAGGGCTGCTTCACGCCCTGCCCAAGCTGGAGAAGCTGTTGCCCTTTGGACCTGGTGGTACATCCAACACCAGCAAACCCCAGTGAACCCCTAAGTCTCTATTTTGTAACATTCTGAGCTGGTACAAAGGAGCAAAGCCCCCACTAACTGGCACTGCCAGCTCCCTTGTCTGTTCAGGCACGTCCTTTGCCCTGCCAAGTGAGCATCCTGGCATTGCTCCCAGAAACTCTGAAGTATTTCAAAAGGTGACCTGCACAGTGAGATCAGACTCCTGTGAGGGGCGGGGGCTGGGTCAGGCCACTGGCCACCCCCAGGGCTCCTGGGCAGTTCCCAGGTCTCACGACACCACGCACATGCCTTCAAAGCCTTCTTATTATAAACAGAGAAATGCTGCCCAGGGAAGAGGAAAAGTATGTTTTCAAAATGTTCTGTTATTTTATAAGCTGAGAGGAAGAAAACACATAGGGGAGCGATGGAGGTGGCAAAGGCAAGCAAAATCCCCTTTCTGAGTGAAAAAGAAGGGGAGAGAAAGGGGTAAAGACAAGACAATCTTTGTGTCCACCTCTGGAGCAGAAATTTTAAGCAGGTCCTAACACTGTTCCTATTTGAAAACCAAAGCTTTGGTTTCATAAGTAACAAACCAAAATTCCTGAGGGCAGAAGAATGAGGGGAACCTCCAGGGACCCCCATTTTTAACTGATGCAGTTAGGCTGGTACAACCCACCATGCAAAGATAGCAGATGCTGGAAGCTGCTCCAACTAGCCCATAAAGAACCTGGATGATACGCAGGAATGGCTTTTGGTGACTTCCCTGGATATCTGCTTAGCTGATGCTTAGCAGCCCCTGTGCCACAGCCGGTCTTTGCTTACACCCTCAAATACATATATATTCCCACGTATGTAACTCCCCAAAATATATATATTCCCATACACATAATCCTCTCAAAACACACCTATTCCCATATATGTAACCCACCAAATATATATAGATATATTCTCATATGTATAGATAAACCCCAAATATATATTTATTCCCATGTATATAAACCCCAAATAGATACAACCCCTGCTTGCATCATATATACATATAATACCCCCAAATAAATAATCCATGGCCACTGCCATGGAAACTTCCAAGCACACAACTGGAAAGTCAATGGGAGATGGACTGGCAGAATAACCAGCTGCGGAGCTGGAGGGGCCAAGAGGGAGGCGCAGATTGCGGAGGGGAAGAGCCGTGACCGCAATCTCTCCTTCCTCTTTTTTCATGTTTCCTCTAGCAACGGGCTCGGGGGTGCAAACATTTGGATGCCAAACCCGAACTTCCCCACCTCAGGCTGCCAACCCAGCCCACCACTCTTCTGCCAGGTGCTCATGGACTCCCACCCCAAACCAGGGAGAGCCCAGACCCCATTTAGCAGAGCTGTGCCATGTCAGTCTCAGGGAGTCCCAACAACAGCAAGGAGCAGACAAAACTGAAAAGAAAAATAATAAAATAAAATTTTGAAAAGAAAAATAATGAAATAAAATTTTAAAAAGAAAAAGAAAGAAGAAAAGAAAAAAAAAGTACTTTCTCCATTTTTCTCCATTTTCCCAGCCCACGAACTAAAGCATCTCAGCCATGGCCCAGCTTTCAGTTTGTACCAGCCACTGGGAATATCCCCAGGGTTTAATTAGACCTGTTGAGCCTTTTCCAGTTGGGTTTCCTCTGGCTTTGACACCAAGAGGTGGGAAGGAACAAACTGGGAGAGATCTCACTCCAAACAGGAGCATCAAGCAGGACAGGCTGGCAGTTAAACACAGTGAGGAACCCCAGCTCCCAACCAGTGGTGCCAGACTCACAGCAGCACAGCACCAGGGACTGTGGAAAGGGGGGCAGGTGGGGGCCAGGAGGAGGAAATCCACCTCCAGTGGCATGGGAGGCTCAGCTGCCCAGCATGACAGTGCAGCAGTGAGCAATGACCAAGAACCATGGCACAAGCCAGCTTGCTGAGCCATGCTCCATGGAAGGTCAGAGCAGCTGAGTGGCACAGCTGTCACTGCAAGTGTTGCAAGAGTGGCTGCTGGCCCTGTCAGGACTTAGGGGATATGAGAGGGTGTCAGGGGGGCGGTACAAGTGCAACCGTTGGAGCCACCAAGTTTCACTCTCGCTGGCTGAGTTCCCCTTGGGCAGCAGAGATGCAGAACTGAAACCTCCAGCTGTATGGACGTGGGGGTGGCTGGAGGTGCAGGAGGGCTGGGGACCAGCACGGCTTTCAGAGCAAAGCCATGCACCACCACACCAGTGACCAAGGGGTGCTGGGGGGACCAGGGGAAGCATAAGACCAGAGGCAGACAGGGATTTCCTCTGGCTCATAGTGCCCATCTTGCTTCTGCCCTCTTTGCTCAGCTGGACCACCCATCTCCTTGCACCCAGAACATCTGGTGGGAGCAGAAATACCCCTGGACATGCAGATACCTACACCTGGGCAAGCTCCAGCTGGCATGTCCCCATTCCACGACCCTGTCCAGGGGCTGACACTGCTGCAGGACAGTGCAATTCCAGTTCATTGGGCAAGTGTTGGTCAGCAGGACCATGACTGCCTACACGGAGTGGTCCCAGCACCAGCAGCACCACCTGCATCCCCTAGCACAGGGAAACTGAGGCACAGAGAGGGGAAGCAAACGGCAGAGCTGGACACACACAAGCATCCCCCAAACCTCAATTTCCTCCCCCTGAGCAAGCTACTCACCTCCCTCCTTGTCCCAACCTGCTGACACAGCAGCACAAGGAAGACCCCAAAACTGACCCCAGAAGCCCCAAAGACATCATGGGGGCTCCCATGAGAGCACAAGTATACCAAGATGTGGGTGCCCTGTACTCAAAGCACCTAGTGCTTGCCCTCACCCCGGTGACACTGACAGTACTTCAGGCCACATTGCCACCTGCTGGCACCAGCCCTGGGGGCTGAGGGCACTGGCACCTTCCTTGATGAGGACAGCAAGTGGCTCTGTGCTGGGTATCAGGTCTGGGTCCAGGTTCGGGTACAACGGGCCACTGCTACATCCAACTGGAGCAGCCACTGCTCACTTTCCTAAACTAATTTTATCCAACTTCATGGCAAGCTGGGATAGTGCATGTGCAACCCAAACCCATCCTAGAGGTGCCAAGAGGGGCTGCTCACATCTCCCATACTCTCTGGAGCACCATGTGAAAGGGCTGCTCCAGGGGTGCAGGAGACTTCATAGCAGCAGTGACAGCTGATGCAGATCTGCAGTTCCTGCTCCTGCTGGCATTTCCAAGGCACAGGTAAAGCAGAGATGGCACTATCATCTGTTTTGCCCCTCAGACTCCCTTTCTGATGCCCCAACAATCTCTCCTGTCTGCTGCTGTCTCTCTTCAGAGGCCAGGATCCAATTTCCACCTGTCTTTCAAGCCACGCTCTCCTTTCTGTCACAAGGGGGGACTGATCCTCTGCCACTGCTCTGTAGCCATACATGCATTCAGCCATCCATGTTTCCCATCCACACAAACCCCACATGAGGCATGAGGGAGTGGAAAGCCCAGCTGCACACATGCTGACATACATGAGCAATTAATTCCTGACACTCTGTGGCCACTGACCAACACAACTGCCCATGAGTTACACAATCAGAGCTGAAGGAAAATCAACACAGAGTGTGGTTCTTCAACATGCACATTGAGAGCCGCCACTGTCCCTGGAGGGCAGCAGGTCCAGAAGGCCCTGGCACGGGCGACAGGCACAAGGAGCAGGTGGGTGATGTTGGAAGGGACCCCACCCACAATCTCATCCCAGCACACCTGTACGTACATCAGCACCAGCCTGGCCACCACCAATGGCCTTGTTGCAGGCAGGGTACACATGTTTGCAGCACCGACATGGATCCACGTGAGCAGCTAATGGAAGGCACCAGGAGCTGCCATGTGTATGCCCGGTGTGGGCAAAGCACATGGAACCCTGGCAAGTGGGTGCCAGCTCCTCTCACCTCCCGCTTTGGGAAGGATCCTGCATTGGGCACGTCTCCAAGGACCCCATAGGAGTTGCCCCAGCAGACACAGCACTTCTCCCTCCCAGAGCCTGGGAAGCCAGCCGCTCTGGGTGTCTCCACCCTTGCTGGCATTGAAACCAGCTCAGCCCCAGCTCTGGCTCTGCCAGACAGGTCCAAACTCCAGGGCCACAGGGTGAGGTGTGGCCAAGCAGCATGTGCTGAGCCAGGTGGGAGAGAGCATGGACACAATCACCATCACTAAGAGCAAAGCCCAGGCCCCTCATGGCCTTGCTCGGCCATCACCTGAGGCAGGAACCGCCAACCATGGGGACCTTGTTCATTGCCGCAGCCTCAGCAGGTGGCTCAGGCTACCACCGGTCACTCGTCCTGGCCTCTCCCCATGGAAACCAAACAAACATCATCACCCGAGTCCAAAACTTCCAGCCCATCCATCTCCCCACTCTAACAGATGGTGGCAGGTCCTAAGACAGTTCTCAGCTGCAGCTGGGTGACATGCTGAGCCGGCAGAGGGCTTTCCCAACGTGGGCTGCCAGATGATCCCCCAAAATCCCTTCCAACACCACTGCAAAGGCAGAAGGAGGAGGTGGGCACATGTAAGGTAGGGGGACCAGGCAAAGCTCCCCCTGCCCCTTGTTGCTGCCCCACACTCCAGGGAACAGGGACAGATCCTGGCTCAGCCCTGTGGCCCTTGCTGGAAGCTGAGAGCTTTTTTTAAACCTGCTTATAAGGGCAACTCACAAACAAGACAGGAGAGCTCCTTGTGGGGAGGAGAAGAGCTCCATGGTCAAATACCAGCACCTGGAAGACTCACACTTAATTCTGGGTTGTGCTACTGCCCCTCTGGTGTGTCGGCAGTGGAGTCAGCCACAGCCACGGCTGCTGCCTCCAGCACCCTTCAACAACCCCTCCTAGCCCTGCTCCAGCACCCAGCCCAGCAGTGCCAGCCATTGACAGCAGCACCATCAGACAAACCCCTGCATGCAGCTGGAAAATATCCTGGCACAGACAGATCGGAGCCAGTCAGGGCTGCTCAGCCTTGGAAAGCAAAAAGAGTGTTCACCCCACAGCGAGTGTGTAAACCCTGACCCCTCACACAAACTCGGAGTCCTGTGGCTGAGCATGGCTCTTAACTGGCTGCAAAGGCAGGGTTGCATCCAGTAAAGCAGGTGTCACATACTGATGGAGCAAGGCTTTGCCACCCAGCTGCCTCTGAAAACCCAGCAGGGGAAAACTCCAAGGCAGAGACAAAATCATCCTTGGGGTTACCCAAATCTCCCAGTTCAAGCCCCAGTTCCCTTTGCATCCTTGGAAAATCTCTGTGGAGAGGGAGTCTACTCTCTAAACTTCAGATCCACTATTTAAAAGAAACAAAAACAAAACCAACAACAACAAAAGATTAAAATATTTCTCCCCAGTGAGGTGCAGAGAGAAACACTCGCACATTCGGTGCCATCGTCAGCAACTCCTACACCACCCCCCACGTACACCATTGCAAGGGGGGAGAAGAAGGGGGGTTTATAGGCACCTACAGAGAAAAAATAAGATTTCTGCTTAATTTGGTTAATCAGTCAACCGAACAGCATGATTCCATAGGAGACTGTCCTGCACTCCCCAAACAATTCAGTCATCCATGGGGCAACAAAACCTCCATGGCTGGTACAAGCATCATCTCTCTCCAATAGAACCACAGCAGTGACCCTTGGAATAGTTCCAAATCCCAAATGCTACTCCAAGTTTGGACATACTGGCAACAGCAAATGAAAAAAAAAAAAAAAAAAAAAAGGGGGGGGGGGGGGGGGGGGGGAAATTTATCAAATCTTGGAATCACCAGAAAAACCCGTAGTGCTGTCAAAGGGGACCCAGCAGAAATACATGGACTTCAGCATCTTCTCCTCAAAACTCTTCAGTTGCTAAAGCAAAATTCGGAGGGAGGGGAGGGGAGGGGAGGGGAGGGAAGGGAAGGGAAGGGAAGGGAAGGGAAGGGAAGGGAAGGGAAGGGAAGGGAAGGGAAGGGAAGGGAAGCCAATTACAACAAATGGAAAGTGTTTTGCTTTTTAATCTCGTGATTTTTTTAGCTAATCTCTCCTTTGGACAGGGACGATCGGCTCAGCAGCAGGATGCTGCCAGGGGGATACAGCACGTGTGGAGTCCCAGCTGGAATGGAAACTCAAGTCCTTGCTCTCCAATCCTGTCCTTTTCAGGTGGGTTTATCCTGTTTTTTTCTCAGAATGATGCTACAGGGGCAGAGAAACAACAGCAAAACTTTGGGAAACTTCTGAACAGGGGATTTTGCTGTTTCTATCTATCTTTTCTGAAGAGGGGAGTTTTCTCTTTTCAAAATACTCTTTTCACTTTGAGTTTTTCACCAATTTGCACAGGAGCATTTGGAGGTGGGAAAACCCTCCACAGCCCCCGCAGACCCTTCTGCTTCTGTGGGTTTTGCCCTCCTTGGGAGAAAATCCAAGTCCTATTCCTCACCTGCCCAGAGATCATGTAATCACAGAATTATAGAATCATTTCAGTTGGAAAAGACCTTTAAGATCATCAAGATGATCCTTTTCCTGCTGCAAAGGAAGTTCCATTCTGGGGAAGTTCATAAAAATGAGAACTTTTAGAAGTGAAAAGGACCATGCATACTCCAAAATGGATTTGTTTCCTTCTCCAGCCCTGGGCAAGACCTCGACAGGCTCCAGCAGAAGGGAAAAATCAGACCCAGCCGTCCAGGAGAAGGCAGGACCCTCCTCACCCGCCACCACCAGACAGCACACTGGAGCAGGGAACCAGCTGGAACCTCTTCACCAATCCAGACTCTCCCAAGCACGTGAAGAGCCAGAGGAGGGAGGACGCCGTTGGATGCCATCCCCAGAGCCCATAAATTACAGCAGGGAACAGAGTTGCATTTGGCCTATTTCTTATCTGCTTGGAAATTGCGCTGCTTTCCCAGCTGCAAATGCAGCTCTGTTCCCAAGAATTTCAGCAAAGCCATGACCTCTTTCCAGGATCATACAGTATATGGTGGCGGGGAGCCAAGGCTAATTATAGGCACAGGAAAAGGGGAGAGAGGCATTTGGAAAAACTCTACCTTCCCAGCCAGGGGAACAGGGCAGCACAGCCACAGCCAAGCCCCTGATGGGAACACCCCAAAGGGCTGCAAAACCCAGGGAAGGAAAGCAAATCCCAGGGATCCGGTCCTCCTGGACTTGCCTATCCTCATTTTCTTGGAAGATGAAAGGCAGTATAAATCTCATCTCACAATACTTCACAATTCCAAAGTGCTCTGGTGTAGAGGGGGAGCCCCTCAGGGGGAGCAGGATCCCCGCTGCCCCAGCACAGGACAAGCGTCAGTACAGCACTGCCCCAGCCATGGCAAGAAACAGAGTTAGTCCTACATCCAGAACCTGAGCGACTTGGGTTCCCTGCAGAGACCCCTTTTCCCAAAGGTGAACAATGCCACGAGCTCCTCAATGTGTCCTTGTGCCCCAGCACTGCCCAAAAGCACAACCTGCAGAGATGCTCCCCAACCTGGAGGCAAATAAACATGCATTAATTTAAACACCAGCCAAGGCTCTCAGGCAAAGCCATGTGCGGGCTTAGAGCCGAGTTCATTGTCACTTGGTGAGCAATGTCACAGGAGCCACCTCCCTCCCCCAACCCGCTGTAGAAGTGGACAAGGACATGGTGACACATGTGCCCACGAGACCTTCCGGCAGGGAGGAGGCTGGGCAGGAAAGCACAAAATAGGCAGCAACTCTTTTAACCACCAACCTCCTCTTCAGAGCCACATTTCTGTACAAAACAAAACCTGAGGAAGGTAAAAATCCCACCTCATGTTTTCTTAGAGAAAGGAAAAAGGAAAGCCAGGAACCTTCTTGCTTGCCGCAATGGTTTTCATTTTCCAGCAAATTAACTCGAATCTCGACTCTGGCTGGTGGCATATCCCCTCCCTGCCTGCTCGCTGCCATGTGTGCCTGCGCAAGTGGGAATGTGTGGGTGTGTGGGTTTTGTTTTGCTTTCTTCACCGGCTCTGCAGACCATCTCCTGCCCTCACCGATCACAGCCTGCAAGCCTCAGCCCAGCTCCATTATCTGGCAGGGTGGACTTCCCACTTCTCTAGCTATAGCCTCATGTGCGGCCACTCTCCTCCTCCAAGAACTTCAAGAAACATGGTTTGCAGGTATCCCAACCCTCTGGGTGCAGCAGACCTGTTGCCATTGCCAGTCACTCCAAGAAGGTCCGTATGTGGAGGGGAGGGTGCCAAGGCTGGGTGGTGCAGAGTGCTGGCATGGCTGTGCCCCCTGGGGCAGGGGACTGGCAGCACCAAGCAGGGCACCAGTGCAGGCTCCCAGCAGGAGAGTACCTCTCACTACAGGAAGGAATCTGCCTGTGCATGCTGTGTCCAACTGATGCCCTCTTCTAACACTACTGTGGCAGTGGGAAGGGAGATCAGTGCACATCAAGTTTGTCCCACTCCTGGCGAGACTCTTGGGATCACCTCCCACCAGCTTCCTGGATAATAACCCCAGTTAAAACTCTGCCCCAGGCACCTGGCCCCAGTGCTGCAGGTGGTCCTAGAAACACTCCAAAGACTGACCAAGCCTTGGTACCAACCAAAATCAGCACTTTCTATGTGATACTCCCCTCCCCAGCTCCAACACTCTCGATGGGCACATCAAGGCATGGAGAGGAAGGTAAACAGAAACAACTTCCCCACATTTCACTGTACCTCCAGCGCCCGGCACCCCCCCCAGCACCCACCCCACCCCAGCAGCAGGACGGAGCACAGACACACATCCCCGCAGAGCTGAGCCCATCTCACTGGTGCTGCCGGCACATCCCGGTGGGGCACGTGGCCTCAGCAGGGCCAACACAGCCCCTTCCCACCCAGCTCCGCAGGCACCGCCACGCACGGCTCAGCCCTAACGGGATAACAAGCTCACAATGAGATCCTAATGAAGGATTAGCAAAATACAGTTTAAAGAGATTAAGGCTGGGTGCAGCACTGAAACTTTTTTTTTTTTTTTTTTTTTTTTCCTGAGATCCCAGCAGAGGTGAGACACAGATTACAGTCAACATGGATGGAGCTGGTATTTGCCACTGGCTCCAGAGGCTCGGGATGGTTTTTGCATCACATTCATGCAAAGAGGGGCCAGGGCTGTAAAAATGATGGAGGAACATACAAAAAATGGCTCGTGGCGCCTGCAAGCCCTGCCCAAGGCACTTCACAGTCAGCCAGAGGCTTCCTTCATCTCTCCCCTCCCACACCAGTCCCTTTCCATCTGCATCCCAGCTGCACCCGATGCTCTTGGTCCCGTTCATAATGACTGTTGATGTTCTCCGCCCGAGCCAGAGCCTTCCAAGGAGCCCCAGGGAAGCAGGTACTCAACTCTCATTCAGGGAAAGTTATTAATAGTAATTTCTTGGCTCTACGCAAACAGAGCAAGAAGTCAGCCCTGGCCTGGAAGAGCCTGGCGTGACTGCCAGCCCCACGTGCTCTGAAAGGTCAGGAGTCTGGTTCACCCCCAAATCAAACGAGGATGATTAAAATAGAAGGCAACACATCTGGGGTTGCTTTTTGACTTGTTTTGACCACTCGTATTTTTTTCTGCAACCACCAACACCACAAATTTTCTCCTCCTGAGAAAGGGCAACATGACTGTCACCCCACCACAGGAATCCAGGAGTGGGAATTTGCTAAACCAGCCCCAAGAGTGCTAACGCTCAGGGGGAAATGGGCAAGCAAGGTTGGTGCTGGGGACAGGCTCGTCCCATGAGCAGTAGGGCAACTGCTCAAACCCACCCCTCATTTCAGCCAAGTCCTCAGAAACCACACAACAAGAGGGAGGTGGGGAGCTGAGAAACATCCCTGTTGAGAGACTACAAAACAAATCAAATGAAGATGTTTGGAGCCAATCCAGATGTTTATTAGTGACGCACATGGAGGTATAAATAATTATCCGGTAGGAATTTTGTTCACAGGCAGCTCTCCCTTATCTAATCAGATCTCAGTGAGACACGGCCCCAGCCTCCCCCAGCTTAAAAAGTCTTGAGAAAACCAGATGCAAAATAAAAAAACCTCACTAGGGGCACCAATTTAATCCCATTAATCACTGGATACTGGGAGCAGAGCTGCCACCATTCAGATCTCATCCAGGCACAGCTTAAGGAAAGATTTTTTTCTTCCAGCAGGAGCACTGGCAGAGGGTCAGATCCGGCACAAGGGTGCAGAGAAGGGCCAGGAGCTGAACCCTCGCACCCTGCCCCATGTCCAGCACTAGATACGGGTAAAGTGGCATCTGTGAGGACAGGAGCCACTGTGGCATTGGCTGAGCCCCTCCACACCAGTGCAAGGAGCTGGACAAACTCTCGCCTGTAAGAAACCAACTGCTTAAAATACACTGGCCAACAAACCCCTCCCTTGTCTGGCTGCATGGTACTGACCAGCCTCTCCAGCGCCCAGACACTGCAATTACCTAAAAATAAATGGACCACAAACCTCGAGAGGCCAAATGGCTGAGGGGGATGAGGACAGCAGGGAATGTGCCCCAGCAGTACCAAGCCTGGCTGGAGGGACCAGCAACCATGAGCAGTTGTCACAGCACCACCACAAAGCCCAAGCCAAAGGGTTCACATGCAACAAAAAATAGGTAGAAAAAAGGCTTTAACAGCTCAAAAACACCACCTGAGCTGATTTTTCCCAGCCTTTGGCATCACCTAGCCCATGGGAGGTGCCGACCCACTCAGCTGCACCACCACTCCCTGCACCAGCAGCCCCTCACCCTGCCAACCCCTGCCGCCAGCATTTCCAATGGTTTTCCAAAAATTTAACCAACCCAACCCACCATAGGCAAGGCTGCAGAGGGTTTTGCAGAGGCCAGAGAGGAGCAGTCTTGGAAACTTACTGTAGGAAATTGGCCGCTCAGCTCCAGCTCCTTGTCCCTACTGGTGGGAAAATCTATAAATCTCTAATAAAGAAAAAAAAAATCCCCTCCCATTTTATTCCTTCTCTCTCCCCCTTTCCAAAGGATTGCGAAACTGAGAGGGCAGCCAGGGCTTAGATTCGCAGCATTTCTGAGTTCCTACCGAGTCTGGGCTCCCTGCCACCAGCAACAGCAGCTCTGGGGGTGTGGAAAAAGGGAGGAAAAAAAAATAAAAAACAAGAGGAGTAAAAAAATATATATTAAAAAGTCCTGTTTATTTTGGGGGATGAGAGAGAAAGCTTGCACAAAGCAGGGTGGAGGGGGAGCGAGGCTCTGGCACTCCTGCAGGCACCACCCGTTTGGGAATCAAAAAGGCTTGGTTAAAACACCTCAGTCTTGGGTGAGAATACTAAGTTTACAGAAGATGCTTTTTCCCAGAGTGTACACGGGCAATAAGCAATCTTGTATAGAGGGAGGCAGCACCTCCCAGAGCAGTTGGACCCCCTCAAGGGCACCCATGGGTGCCAGCGGCAGCTCTGGTCTGCCCTGCCCTGCCCTGACATGGCCCCGGGTGCTGTAAGGGGAATTACTGAAGACAGGCTGGAAGAAAAGCCTGCTCCAGCCATGACCCAGATTCCCCTCCAGCCTGATCCCTCACTGAAGTCATAATCCTTGGAGGGCTTCTGGTCTTTTTTTTTTTTTTTTTTTTTTAATACATCCCTGAGCGTTGCCATGGTGACAAGGGGGATGCTATAATTTCAGCATTATAGACTTCAGCATGAGAACAGGAGGGAGAAGGTGGTGGAAATATGGATGAGCTGCACTGGTAATGCATTTAGGGGAAAAAAGAGAATTAAACAAAAAAGAAAGAACCAAGGCAACACCTTGGTTTGGGCAGCAGAGGCTAGAAGAGCAGAGCCATATTACAGCTGATGGGATGCAGGGGATCATGGAATCATGGAACAGTTTGGGTTGGAAAGAACCATAAAGATGGTCTTGTTCCATCCCCTGCCATGGTCAGGGACACCTTCCACTAGACCAGGTTGCTCCAAGCCCTGTACAACCTGGCCTTTGGCACTTCCAGGGATGGGGCAGCCTAGGCAACCTCTGCCAAGGCCTTACCACTCTCAGAAGGAGGAAATTCTTCCCAATATCCCACCTAACCCTGCCTTCTTTCAGTGTGAAGCCATTCTCCCCTTGACCTGTCATCCAAGCCCTTGTTCAAAGTCATCTCCAGCTCTCCTGGAGCCCTTTAGGCACTGGAAATGGCTCTAAGGTTTATCTGGAGCCTTCCCTTCCCTGGAATGGGGACCTGCTCCTGTCCCTCAGCCAGAGTACCCACTTTAGGGTATCACTGGGGCAGCAGCTTCCCTGGGCATGGATACTCCAGATCCTGCAGGGCTTTGGGGGATGCAGGCTGCCACCCTGCCAGGACACAGCAACAAGTCCTAAATCCCCCAGAAAACCTTGTGGAACTCGAGGCAGCCCTGAGCAGGAACACCCTATATTGGGGTGGCCTTAGCCCAGCCCACCACAGCTCAGCACCCAGCCGATGCCAAAACTTTTCAAAGAAGCAGCTCCAAAAGAGCTGCCCTCCCCTTTTTACCTCTATTTCCTACCACTTTCCTTTCCACCTGCTTTGCCCATAGCAGGTCCCCAAGGTATCCCATCACAAGCAGGATGTGGGAGACCCTGTGTTCCTGTCCAGCTCTCAGATGGAATAAAACCCATCACTGCCCATGATTCTGCAAGGTCATGATACACCTCTGGGTGTTCTTAACATCACACCATCTTGGTTCAGCCCTAGAGAGGCCCTGGGCTGGTGTCTGGCTGGTACGTGACCTACAATCCCACAGGAGGGATGAATCAGGAACCCAACAGCTTCAGCCCCCCCAGACCCTAGGGACTTCAAGCTCTCCAGTGGCACAGAAATAGCAAAACTGTTCAAACAGAAGCCAAACCAGTTTTAGCCACACTTCCACCCTGCTCACACGCCTTCCCGCCCCATTGCGAGGCACTGAACCAGCACCTGCTGTGACGAAAAATTTCTGAAAGATGCACAAATAAAAATAAGATCACACACAAACGCCTCTGCCCAAACCCAGACCAAAGGCCCATGACCCCATCACAAGAAAGATGGGCTGCCAGGGACTCACGGGGTCCCAAAGGAAGCCACACTGCCCTGGGGGATGCCAGGTCCACACCACACACAAGTGGGGAGGTGAGAAAAAGCTTCGGTCTGGTGCGCAGCACTTGGCACCACATCCTCTGGCCATGCAGCCAGCATCCCTCAGCCTCCCAGAGGGGTGGGAGAGAGATCCTGACCACAAAACCCAGGTGGCCAGTGTCAGGGGCACTGAGACAACACTGTCCCAGTCCTGCACTGGAGCTCTGGTGCCTGGGCACAGCTCAGTGGGGATCCTTGAAGGGTAGCATGATGCTGGGACAAAAGGGTCTCCTGACCTCTAAAAGCCTAAATAAAACCACAGCACATCCTGCAAAATGGGAACTCCAGGTCCGAGGTGGCAGCAAGTGCCAAGGAACCCCCACCAGGACTCAATGTGCTTGCTCCCCACTGCAAAAAAAATCTCATATAACCAGTGGAAAAAATATCGTGACTGTTTTGTTTCCATGCCTGAAGACGAGGCCAAACCCGAAAACTACCATCTTCAGCATCTGACCTGTCAGGCCTTGGGCCATCAGGGCGCTTTCAGAAGTGCCCCAGCTCCAAATTTAGCCTCAAAGGTATTTATCTCTGAGAAACTAAAACCAAAGCTGCATTTGCATAACAAAAAGACCCCGATGACGCTCGGTGCAAGTGCTGCTGGCAGAGGAGAGGACATGCAAAGCAGCCTCTCTCGCCAACCAAAGGCGCTGAAGGTCACCCAGGCAGATGCTGAGCTTGCCATGGCTGGTCCTCTCCACTGGAAAGGACAAGGCAAGAACATTTGCCCATAAGGAAAGCATCTTTGCAACCTTCCCACTTGCACCTCGTCCAGCTGGAGCAGCTCTCTCCAGCACAAAGGCAGGTGTGAAATCCTGCTCGCTAAAGCACACACTCACATCTGGCCCTGAAGTTGAAAGATCTGAGGGCAACTAACAGGATTTTTCCAAACTCTCTCAACCTGTGTTGAGAGCTGGGCTCACCGTTTTCCTTTCCTGGGTGCCAGTGGCTGGCACGAGGACAGGAGGCTTTGTCTCCTCAGGAGCAGTGCCCATGGGGAAGCAGGAGGTGAGCAACCCAGCCTCTGGCCTTCCCCCAGCACCACCAATGCAGCTTCCATGACCCCTGAGGCCCCCAGGAGCAACCAGGAGCTCACCCCATCAGGACCCCCACCCCCTTCCCATGGGAGCAGGAGGAAGGCACAGCAGCTCTGTGCTCAGCTGTCTGACACGAGGTCAGCACCTGCTGCCACGCTGTGCATGCAGCTCAACCCGGCACCTGTCCCATTGTTTTGGGACAAAGTCCCTTCGGGAACTGGCACCACCCGCCTCCCTGTCTCCTCCTTATCTCACACTGATTTAATCCCCTCCTGTCCTACCATGTCCACAGCTCATTCAAGGCTCAACTGTAACAAAACCCCAGGGCATCACACCAAACCCAATAAAGCGTCACTGGTGCCCCAGGCCGCCCCAAGAGCCAGATGTTCACTTCTCACCCCCCCTCAAGGAAATGCCAGCTCTGGGAAAGGATTGATGGAGGACCAAGAAGCAGCCACCAGCTGCTGCAGGAAGAGGCCTTGGCTGCCTTCACCACCAGCATCTTGCTCCAACCATTTGTTCTGCTTCTATTTTCAAAAGCGCTGGGGCTCAGCGCTCCGCAGATCCCAGCCTCCCTCCCAGCCTCCCCACTGCCAAGCAAGGCGACAGATTTCTGCTAAGAGGTAACACCGGCTCCACTCCCCATCTTGGTAGCAGCATCCACGCAGGACTCGGGATATTTTTGATCGAGCAAGCTGAGAGGTGCTAGTTTTCCCGGCGGCTCGTTGCCAGCGCGTGGGAAGAACGGCCATGCCACGTCAGGGAAGGTTGAGGATGGATCCATGATTGATGATTGATGAGTGATTGATCCCTGTGCCTAAAACCCTGGAGATGGGGCATCAAATCCTCCTCAGTTATGCAAAGCAAGATGTCCAGTGGCACATGGAGCTCTCTGGGAAAGCATCACCCAAGGGATGAGGCTGGAGATGAGGACTGACTTTGGCTGCATGCCAACCGCCTGAGCCCTTCCAGGAGCCCCCACACTAGTCCACGCTCTCAGAGGTGAGCTGGCATGCACACAACTGTCCATGTGATCCCAAGTGTTGCTCCTCACCGGAATACTCAATGGAAAACTGCCCCAAGCTGATGTCCAAGTAAGCCCTGCCTTCACTCAACCCTTCCATATCCTGTTCCAGTTACTGAAATAAATTTGCTGCTACCACAGGGTTTTGCTAGAGGCAGAGGTATGTCTCCAGGGAACTTGTGGTTTATCTCCTGGGATAAACCCGAGGGTTGGAATGAGATGATTTTTAAGGTCCCTTCCTACCTAAACCATTCCATGAGTCTGTGATAACTGTGCCTAGAGGCATCTCCTCACCTCCATGACCTCCCCAGCAGTGCCAGCACGAGAGACAGTTGGTGACACACAAACACTTTCCTTTCCCCCATGGTTCTTCCAGCAAGTTCTGAACCGGTCCAAGCGCTGCATGTCAGGTTCCGTGCCCAACAGAGCCAAAGCCAGAGCACCCTGCAGGGAAATTCTAAAGGCCAAAAATCCGCACACAGTTCCCAGCAGGAGGAGGGTGCTTGTGGCAGAGCCAGGCACCAGCAACAGCAGGATTTTAACAAGCTGTAGGGTCTTCAGCCACTCCAACCTGCCACGCATCATCAAGCCAAGCAGCACCAGGGTCTCCACCCAGAGGAGGTGTCATGGGTGCCACAGGACACCGCACCCCAGGGATGGACACCATTCCCAAACACTGGCATTTGGACAAAGTGTGCTGTTCCTCCCAGGGCTGGCAGCTCGCTCAGATGGCAGCAAGAAGCCTGAGGGTACAAGGATCATTTATCACAATATTTAGACAAAGCATGACGGCTCAAGCCTCACCTATAGTTACACAAACACACAGCCACTCTCTACCTCTGTACACCCAAAATGGGTAAAAAATACCCCTTTCTTGGCCATCCCAGGCTTGCAGAAGGTCTCTCATCATGGATGCCACCATGGACCAAGAGTAGCCATGTCTGGACCCTGGTCCCTGCTATTCCCTGCCCCAGCCCCTCATCACAGTAGCTTAACTCCTGCTCCCAGCACTGAGCCCAGCAGCTGTAGGGCAGGACGGTCTCGGTGACTGCCCATGCAAAATAAAAAAAAAAGCTGGTTGGTCAAAATATTTTGTCCACATTCTTTATTGTAATTTTTTTCTTCCTTGCCAGTGGAAACTCCTGCTCTAGCACCATGTCTCAAGGTTACTGCTGGGGTGGGGGAGGATTTCAGGTTTTACAACTGAAAAATTCCAGACAGAAACCCAGAAACGTTGCCAGTCTTTTACTGAGCAGAAGTTCTTTATCCAATTAATTTATTTAACTTTTTGGGTTTTTTACACTTAATGCAGCAGGTTTAAGTAAACTCTATTTTTTTCAGCCCCTCAAATTTTGTCTGCTTTGACAGAAAATTCTCACTGGTGCCATTAGTATTTCCAATTCTCAATTTCTTTTTTAAGGAAAACCAAACCTGATGAATCTGACCCCACAAATTTTCCCCACCTGCACGACATGGGATGTGTTCCTGGGTATGGCGCCTAGCAATTTTTCCCTGAAGTCTTCCAATAATTGGAAAGGAAAAATTTTAAAAGAAAAAATTCATCTTCAAAATAAGAAAAGAAAAAAGATGCTTTCAAAAAGAATGCAGGAAAGCCACTTTGTTCCAAAAGGTACTTCTATTTTAAAAATAAGATGAAAACTTCCAAGCAGGGCTATTTATTACCGCTGCTTATATCCATCAATAACACCCTGCACCTGAAGCTCCACCACATCCTTCGGAGCAGCTATCCCCAGGCCCACAGCCTCAGCACTGCCGGGGCCATGAGCTGCAGGATCCATCACGCAGGAGATGCTGATAATCACCCTAAAGCAGAAGCAGGAGAGAGAAGAAGGAGGAAACCCACTAGGAATCCTAAAACAATCCCTTGGTAACCCTGAAGTGGCCTCGGGTCAGGGACCTGGCCCCACAGGCAGGTGCTGCTTCCCAAATCTCATTACTACTTTTTGGGAATGGAAAAAAAGGTAAAAAAATAATTCAGGATCATGGATTTGTCCTGCCTCCTTCAAAAAAAAAAAGGCTGATGCAACAGCAGTGCTGCAGTAGGAGGTCACTCTTGCCCACAGCCCCCAGCTCCCCACCCATGGCCCAAGCACCTCAGCCTGGGGGGGCTGCAGGCACCTCCTCCTGGAAGCGGTTTGGGCTTTGCACTGGATGCTTGCAGGAAGCTGTTTGAAGCTCTGGAAAGAGAAACAATTCGTCCTCCTTCTCCTCCTCCTCTTCCTCCCTGCCCAGAAATAGGTCATTTAATTACCACCTTTGCAATCCCAACCACCACTGACTCAGGACAGGACGTGGGAGTGCTTCCACCCTGTGCTGGCTCATGCCCAGCAGCAGCCCAAAGCCACTGTGCACGGCTTTGACCTTGAGCCATTGTGCTAGCAGGACTGGGCTCTCAGGGCACAGCCAGCACAGATAGCAGGGGCTCAGCTCCCCACTTCTGCATTCCAACTAGTGCTGGTCACTTAAAGCAAGGAGGGTCGGGCCATGGGTGCTGCCGACCCCCCTCCACACACAGCCACAGGCAGGGCCATGTGCCACCTTCAGGAAAACCAAGGGATAATTGCAAGCTGGGAAATCCTACGTGCCCTGCTCAGCACAAAGAGTGAAACGTGCGGCCCTGGCATGGTCCAGTCCAGTCCAGCTGCTTTGGGACAGGACACCACAGTGGCTCCTGGGTGGTGGCTGGAGCCTGACACATCCCAGCACATGCATCATCCTGCCCTTCCAGCTTGTCCTCACCATGCACACCAGGACACCTGCCTGGCACTGCTCTGGCTGCTCGGTCTTCACCTTTGGCAGCAAAAGAGCAGCACCACATGCCCACTCCACTGGGAACTGGAGGGGCACAAAGCTATTTAAAGTCCCACTGGGCACCATGGCAGTACCCAGCACTGGGAACAGGCCCCAGCAGCCGTTCCAGCATTCCAGGACTCAACCACAACCAGGATATTCAGGTTGTTGCCAGGCCCCTCCGAGTGACACAGATGGTAGCAGCAAGGACCCACCACCACTGCATGCACCTCATCTCACTGCCTTTTTTTATACATGGGAAGGTGCTTACCTATAGCTCAGAAGCAGCCTGGGAATCATAGAGCAACTGCTGTGTCCTCCTAGCTTTGTCATGACCCACACAGTAACAGGCAAAGCTTCCCCAAAAAACTGTTCCCATGTAGCTCAGAGACCCAAGTCCCCCATATTTTGAGACCCCATTTAAGAGAAAGCAAAGCTAGACCCCACCCCCCAAAATAAATCACTCCAAACTGGAGTATTTATCAAACCTTTGCTCCCCACGTGGGCACTTTTTTTAGGATTTTTTTGAAGGATGCAGGCTCTTGTCTACTCTGCAAGCAGTGGGGAGCTGCAGCAGGGAGACACCAAGAGTGATGGGAAAGGAAAAATTAAAGAAGAACCACAAGCAAAGCAAAGTGGAGTGCAAGATGCAAACCGACAGATCCGGGGAGGCAGAGCTGCTGGCAGGCAGACGGCAAGATCCATCTTGAAAGCAAAAGCAAACTGCTGCTCACACAGGCAGAGGGAAAAACCTAGAGGTCTTCAGCACTGCCTGAAGCTCTGATCAAACAAAGTGATTAACAAATCTCAGCTTTTTATTGAAAGCTTCTCTAATTAGAGGAAAAAAGGAAAGGAAAAAACAAAATCAAACCCCCAAGATTCACACTGAGTGGTGAAGTCCCAGACAGTGTTGGGGGGAGGTGAGGGGATGATGCACCCCACAGTCCTGCTGGCACAGGAAAGGCAAGCACAGCCAGGGGCACCCAGTGCTCAAGCCATGGCACCAGCACGGCCACACATTTCCGTGCCGCCCCAGCCTTCTTCCTCCTCCCCTTCCTCCTCCTCACTTGCTTTCTGCTCATTGTGTTGAGCTCAGCAGCAGAGCCAAACCTTCCCGGGAGCAGGACTGTCATCTACAATAGAGTCACCTCTGAACTCGGGATGGCTCAGCCTCCAGGAAGTGCCAAATAGCAATAAAAATAAGAAAGAGCCCCTGGCCCGAGGAGTTCACCCTCTGAACAGATGGGATGGCGGCAGGGTGAGACAGGGGGATATTTTTAGCTCTGGTTGCAGATGGGGAAGTCCAGCACAGCATCGACATGGCAGCCCCATCACCACCCGTGCAGCTCACCATGGTTTGGGTCACCTCCATGTGCACTCCCGAGTATTACCAGGATTTAATGGGATGCTGCCTGCTCACTTCCTAAGCCTCAGGCACCACCTTGCAGGCCAGCTCCCACCATCATAGCTCCACATGGCATCTCACCACCACTGCCGGGGGCACCCAGGAGGGCAGCAGTGGTCTGGGGGAGTGGAGTCAATGTCAGCAACCCACACCCCTCTCCCTCTTTCCTCTTCATTCCCAAAACGGTCACATCCTTGCAATCCATCACAGAGGAGAGATGCCATGCAGCACCCCACAGCGGGTTGCTCCCAGCACACTCCAGGTGATGCCAATCTGACCCTGGGAAGCATTCTGGCTTGGGAAAAGCAATTTCTTGCCCCTCACCACAGATGCTTTTCTAGGTTCAAGTGACTCGCCCAGGGTGCCAGATGCATAGCTTGTAGCTGAGCCCGCCACAGCTAGTTGAACCCCTCCTGCTCCTTCAGGATGTGCCAACTAGCATCTCCCCCCACCCTCATATCCATCCTTCCTTCGTGAGCCAGGGCACCAACATCAAGACCTCCCTGCCAGGCAGCCGCCAGCACCAGCTCCAGGCACACGCCAGTACCACGGCAGCTGGGTCCTGCTCCTGTACTTTTCATCCAACACTTTCGGCTTTGTTCTCCCTCTCACAAAGCCGCCGTGAGGCTGCCCTGGCAGGATGAAGGGACCTTGAAGTGGATGCAGTTTATGACCATATTTAGGCTCCTTTATGTTGCCAGAGTCACAGTAAAGGGCTGCAGCATTAAATGAGACTCAGACCCCACTTGTTTCACTTGGCAGCCTGGGAAAAATCCACCCAGGGTGACTCCAGCACCATCCATGCCTCCACCCTGCCCACTCAGGGACAGTACAAAATAGCAACAGCCCTCTCCAGCTCTGCAGTTGCACTTCCCAAGAGGAGCCAAGAGCCCCATAGCAGTGAGGAGGGGGGAGATTATATACATTAACCACCTCCCCCATTTCGAGAACACTAAAGCATGGGGAAGCAAAGGGACATGCCCAAGGTCACCTACTGACAAAGCCAGCATTTCCCAATGTCCCAAGAGCCCCCTAGCAGGACTGAGCACACACAGGGACATGACCACACAGCATGAGGAGCCCCCGAGCCAGTTTGTGCCAGGGGAGAGCCTAGGCAGGAGGGAAGCCCCAAGCCACCTGACACAGGAGCTAATGCCCCTTCAACATGAGCACATTAAATCCCTGCTGTGGCGGAGGCACTGGCGAAACCTGAGCAGTGGCCCCCACCGCTGCGGGGACATTGGCCACCTGCTCAGAGCCAGCACAAGTGCAGATGCCTCAGCTTGGCAAAGCTGTGACAACTGCAGGCACTGAAGGGCAAGGTGACGGGGGTGGAAAGGAGAATCCATGAGGCCCATCCAGAGGTCTGTGACCTTCAAGAGCCCATGGCAGTGATCCTGAGGGCAGGGCAAGCAGCTCACTTTGGAGCTCCAAAGACACAGGGGCAGCTCAGCACTCCCAAGCCAGGGTCACCAGCACCGAATCAGCTCAGGGAAGGAAAGAACATGTCAGAATAACCCTTACCTACACCCAAAACTTGCACCCCTGGCCTGATGAGTGTCCCCATTGCACTGAGGTCAGCACAGCCCCTTCTCCGTCAGCAGCAAGATTTCAGGCTAGCTGTCCTGGGACAGTGGTTTGAGAACACCCACCTAAGTGAAGCAACGCCAGCCCAAAAATCCATACACAGCCACACACTGCGGGAGGAGGGGCTTTGGAGGGACAGGAAAAGGCCTTCCCGGGGTGGGGGCAGGCAGAGGTGCTGAGCTGAAGTGCCAGGGGAATTTGCACCAGCACAGGTGTCTCTGTCCCTGCCCAGACCCCTGCCCACAGCGAGGAGGAGTCACCAGGCAAAACCGCGTGGCAGTTCCGACACTTGTGGAGGATGAAGAGGAGGGGACAGCCCAGCTGGTGGCCGTGCAGAGCCGGGGGTACTACAGAGCTCCACGGGTGCAGGGGGAAGAGCTGCGTGCGTGGCACATGCGTGTGTCTCACCGACGGTGTGCTGCTCGTGTACGTGAGGGGAGAAAAGCAAAATAAATAAAAAAATAAAATCCGACGACAAAGCCAGAACGGTTTGGGAGCTGCAGGGAAAGGATAAGCTGCGGGCTAGCCGGCGTCACAGATGCCGAACACCCGCAGATGCCGGATGCCCTGTCACCGCATCCCTGCTCAGCATCGGCGGTCCCTCTGGCCAAGGAACCGCTCGGCACCCTGGGGAGGCCGTGGCAGTGGTGACGCGGTTTGGCCCCACCACGATACCCTGCTCCGGCCTCTGTCGGATAAAGCTGAGGCGCTGAGCACCCCCGGACAAACAATCCCAGCTGTCGGCTCCAGAGCCGGCGCACGGCCAAGGCATGGACCCTCCGGGACCAGTTTTACCGCCAGCTCTCCCAAAATCTGTTCTTGCCAATCAAACCGCAGCCCCTGTCGGCACCCGGAGCCTCGCCGGCGGGTCCCTCCACAGTCCCTATGTCCTGCCAGGGAAGGCACCTCCCAGCCCCCGAAATCCACTGGGCCCTGCTTCTCCCTGGTTCCCGCCAGGCCGCAGAGGGTCCCATTCGGGGGTGGACGCAGTGTTGCGGGTGGGCTCACGGTCTGTCACCACGGGAGTCTCACGGGAACATTGCCCACCGCCCCGGAGCGGAGTGGGCAACCCCCAGTGCTGCCCGCACCCCACCGGCAGCACCAAGCAGGACTATCCCCGTGTGCCGCACTCGGCACCCGCATCCCCCCCTTGTCCCGCGTCCCCCCGTGTCCCGCACTGCCCCGTGTCCCGCGTCCCTCCGCGTCCCGCGCCGCCCTCACCTGTCCCCGCAGCGCCCAGGCCGAGCTGCCACCTCTTCCCCTTCCTCTCGCTCCCTCCTTCACCTCTGCACCATTTTGGTGACGGTTTGTTTTGAAGCCGAGGGGGGAGGAGGGAAGAGGGGGGCGCGGGGGGAGGATGTGCCACAGCCGCCGCCGCCGCTGCTCCCGCCCCCGCCCATCCCCGCGCCTCGGGGCGGCTCCGTGCGGCGCGGGGGTCGGGGGGGGGTCCCTCCGCTCCCCCCACCCCAAACACAGCCGGGCGTAGCGGAGCTCCGCGCCCCCCCTAAGGCCGACCGGGGAAGGAGGGGGGGAGGGAGTTCTCTCGGAAGTAGCGCCAGAATCGCGAAACGTTAAAAGAAATCAAAAATAATTAAAAATAACAATTAGAAGGAGGGGGAAAAAGCCGACAGCCAAGAAGCACGAGAGCGGGAGGGACCCACCTGAGCGGGGCGCGGACCGGCCGCTGCCGGGGTTGCGGCGGAGCCGGCGGGGAGCGACCATGGCCGGGCCCGGCCCAGCGTCAGGGGCGGCGGCGGCGGCGCGGGCGGCCAATGGCCGCGACAGGGGGGAGCGAGCGGGGCCGGGGGGGCCGGGGTGGGACCGGGACCAAGGGGGGCTGAGCCGGGGGCCGAGACAGGCCCGAGGGTGCGCTGAGCCGGGGAGGGGAATCGTAGCCGGCGGCGGGGTGTGCTTAGCTGGGACCTCCCCTCTCCCATCCTCGGGGTCTGGCCTGGCCCCACTCGTGTTCCCCAGGGTGGGCAGGACTGTCCGGCCCAGCCCCACGGCCGGAGCAGCTGTGCCGGGGTGACTGGGGGCATGGTGGATTCTGCCCCAGCTTCCGTGGGGCGTCGGACTCAGGACATTGTGTCAGTGGGGCCAAGTGTCCCTAAAGCTACGCAGGTGACAGACATCAGCTGCCCGTGAAGGTCCCAGTTCTGCTGCCTCGGACACCGTGGAAGGTCCCAGTTGTGTGTCCGGCACTGGCACAGAACCCTCGTAGGTACGATGCTGTCCGGTGTGCCCGAACACAGCCCAGAGGCTGCTCCTGCCTCTGGCGTCCTCACTGCACTGGCCTCCCGGGGTACCCAGCCCTAACCCGGCCCTTCCCACAGCGCCAGATCCTCAGCCGAGTGCATGGCACTGGACTCCCTGTGCTCCTGGGCAGCAGGGCCACGGCTTCCAGACCCTGCTCCAAGCCGGGGCCCTACATTCCCAGCTCCTAAAGCAGCTGCAACCCAGATACATCGCTCTGTGCTACCCGCAAGAAATCCAACAGGTCAAACAGTGACTCCCACCTCTGTGCCAGGGCAGTTTGGGGCTGTGAATTGGGAAAGAGATCTGTTTTAAGGGATTTGGGTAACTGATTCTGTTCCTTTCTCACCACCATGTCTAGTGCTGCTTATCCACAGCCTCAGAGCAGTGTCAGTGGTGAGCACAAGCATCTTTGGGGCTCGGGGGGTGCAGACCACCCACCTACACCCCAGGTCTGCACTGAGTGGCATGGTGGGAGCTGGTGATCCCACTAGACGAGCTCTCCCACTGCTGGGAATGGTGGAGGAGTGCCATATGGCAGGGCTGGGGGTCAGCATGGGGCAAAGGCTTTCCTTTCCCAGGGATGCATGTGGCGTGGCTGGCCTAGGCAGGCTCCCCCATGCCAACAAAGCAGTAAAAATAAAAATCAGAATGTTGCGGGACTGCTCCTGGCAGAAAAAGACTGGTGCCAGGGGTCAGAGCCTCCTTGGTAAATATTTCATGGGTTCCCCTGACTGGCAGAATGCAGCCCACCTTCCATGCTGGTGACATGGAGCCAGCACAAGTCTGGTGCAACTCCAGTGCCCTATAAGAATGCTGAGTGATGGCTATGTCACATACAAAGCCACTGTACCAGCTCAAGGGGGGCTAGGGGGCAGTGATAGGGATGTCCCAGCCCTGTTGGGTCACATTCAGCTAGAGCACTGGGAATATAAGTGCTCCCAGTGTCCCTAGAGCGCAAAACCAGCACAAGGGAGTTGCCAGGCATGGGGACAGAGTCACTGTGTTTTCACCCAGATGATGCCCATAGCTATGAATGCAGCAGCATGTGGTCCCCCTGCACTGGCCTCCAGAACACAGGACACTGTACAAGCCCAAAACACCCAATTTCCTTCCCAAAGGCCTGGGGTGACATGGGATGGGGCTGGGGTGTGCTCCCATCACAGCTGTTCATCATGGCTAGCTCTCCCCTGAGCCCTATCCCAGGCCAGGAGGGCAGGAAGAAGTTCCCCGATGCCAATGACTCAGCTGAGGGTGTTGTTTTGCAACACGCCGGGTGTGGGAGGCTCCTGGTGTGTGGAAAGTAGAAGGCAAATTATCCAAATTATCCGAGGTGTGTGGTGAGCTCAGGGCCCAGGAAGGATGGTGGGCACAGAGCAAGCCGGGGGTGATGGACCTGCACCTGGAGCTGAGATAGGGGGTCCCACTCCAGGGCTCTCAGTAGGTGCTTCAGGCCAGGATGGTGACTCTGGGATGAACTTCCCCTGGGTCTGGTGCCATGTACATTCCTCACACTTATCTGTGATAAAGGAAGCAAAGGCACAAGGGCGAGAGGCAACAATGGTCTCAACAGAGAGGCCGGATCTGACCAAGCATCACTGGTGGCATGGACACCTTGGCCGCTGCCACCCTTCTGACTCAGTGACACAGTTTCCTGCTGGCTCTTTCCCCCATCCCAATATGTTTTTCTAGTAGACTTTTCAGTGTGTTTGGCTTTTTGGGGCTGTTTGTTGTCAGTTAGTTATTTTATTATATTTATTGTTAGAAATAAGGCTATTTTTAGCACACTGTTGGTTTAGATAGAGATGGGATTAGTCATCTCACCAAGAGCTGTTTGCAGTCTCTCCTCAAGGATTCTCTGGGGTTTGTTTTCCAATCAACTGAGATCATGTATCCAAAGAAATAAAAAATAAAAATAGTCAGAATAACACACAGCAGCCGTGCTCTAGTGCCTTTCTGTGAGTTATGGGATGAAAAATGAGGGAAGGATCCAACCCAGGATATTTATGAGACAAAGATGAGAACATTACTATGAACCTCAAAGTATTTTGGAAAATCAGTTTGAGATGCCTTTTTTTTTTTTTTTTTTTTTTTTTTTTTTTTTTTTTTTTTTTTTTGTCTCTTGGGAGCTGAATGCTGAGTAACTCCCTTCCTACACCAGGCTGCTGCTTTGTACAGCTGGTGCACAGCCTCTTTACAGTGGAAACTGCTTTCCCTTGCCCTATGCCAGCAGGAAGGAGGCAGGACTCCTGGGTCCTCCGAGATATGCAGCCACCTACACCCTCAGGCTATTAAAAAAAAAGGCACCCAAAAACCTAAAATGGGAAAGACATTTGTTCCTTTCCTGCACAGAGCTCAGGGAGGGAAGTGGGGTGAGGGCTGGGGGCAAAAACAAGAGGCCAAGAGAAGAGTCTTGCATTGCAGAGCATCATCTCCAGACTCCTTGCCACAACTTTTTGTCTCCCTCTGCCAGTGTTCCTTCCTCTGAACCAAGTCAGAGTTCCATGCGAATTTTGGGGAGATCAGTTTAGCTCTTAAAGATTGGGGTTGGATTGCAGGTAGGAATCAAAGTTCGTGGCTCACCTCATCCCTCATTGGAGTGAAGTGCTGCTCCCAGCTTGCCCCTGGCAGTGCCGGTGCCCTTGGTATGCAGAGCTGAAAGCGAGGGAAGGGGATGGGGGTCCTGTCATGCCACATCAGCTGGACGCTGGCCCAGGGAGGGGGTGATGGCCTTGGCAGTGGCACAGCCCATCTCGGGACGGGGAGAGGAGCAGAGCTGTGCACGGAGATGCACTCACGAGGTCATTCTCAGCTCCCCAGCCACGAGCCGAGGGACAGCCCCGGTGATCCTCAGGGTCTCTGCCAGCCCTATTCCTGGAGCACCCGTGACCTCCTGCCTGCGCTGGGGTGACTGGCACAGCACAGCACAGTGCACTCGCTGCATGCCCAACCAGCGAGGACGAGAGTGGCACACGTGCGGTGACAAGGCGGGGGGGCAGCCCGGGCACCGAGGAAGCGCCGCCTTCACGTGGCCCTTCGGGGCCCCCCCGCCGCCCACCCCGGCTTGGGCGCGGGAGGAGGATTATTTGCCCTCGCAGCTGGCGGAGGCCCCAACATATGCCGGGGCGGGGGCGGGGGGGACGACATTGCATGGACGAAGCTGCCAGCGATGCTCCCGAGGCGACCCTGCAAGGCTGGGTGCGGGGTTCCTCCTGCCCCGGCTGTGCACCCCCGCCGGCCCCCGCTCCTGCAAAACGCTCCTTTCCTCCCTGCCCCCCTTCCTCTCCAAGTCTAAATTCTCCCACAGCGTCCATTGACGTCCTGCTTGCGTCACCGTCTCCAGCACAACCAGACAGCACGTGGGAGAGGCAGGTTAAAGCAGCAGGGCCCTGGGAGGGCTCCAGCTGCGCACCCCAGCAGCGGGGCCTTGTGGGGAGGGGCCACTCCGCTAAACCCCCCCCACCCAAACGGGACCTGGGTCCTGGTGCCGCCGGGAGGTGTTTCCTGGCTCACCCCAGGGGGAATCAGCGGAGCCTGGGGGAAGATGAGGCTTTTTCTCGCCCCTCACAAGGCTTGCACGGGAGCGTGAACACATTTTGCTTCCAGGTCCATGACTGCCTCCTCCTCTCCTCCTCGCCGTGCTCCAAACCCAAATGGGGACCAGGAGCTCTGTTGGCCAGGAAGGGCAGCTTGCATTTGCCAGAGCCAGACTCGCGTGTTTTTTCCCGGCTGCCGGGCCCTGAGCCAGTCCTTGTGCTTTCACATCTGGGCTTTGCCTCTGCCCGAATTACGGTGCAGCTCAGCTGGGTCCTGGGGGCTGGGAACATGGTTTGCACGCAGGGGAAGTGCCAGAGCTCTGCCAGGGCGTGGGATGCAGCAAGTTTTGCAAGGGCTCAGGTACCTTTCCTGAAGCCCACTCATCATTTCTGCTCCAGGATATTGTGTGGCAGCCACAGCGCTGCAGGATGTCCCCTCGGCCGTGACTCCGGGCATCAGGGTAGGCGGGAGAACACCCCCCAACCCCGAAGCACAGCCCTGCTTCCTTGCTGCGTCCACGCTGCAACACGAGGGGTTATTTTTGTCCTTTCCTTCTATTTATTGTGTCAGAGCCGTGTGGGGTTGGAGAAGGCTGTGGTGTCTGCTTTGTGATTGCTTCCTTCCCGCCCATAACCTTTTGCCTTAAAACGGGATTCGCCCTGATCCTGGACCCAAGGCCGGGAAGCCTGGGCAGCATGCCACGGGCGCTGGCACTGCAAGGCTCTGGGGGACAGAGATTCCTGGCTCTGACCCTGGTTTTGATGCAAAGCTGAGCGCAAACACACTGCCCTTCAGCTCCTCATGGCAGAAACTGCAGCCCTGAATCTCCTCCCCTCGAGCATCCCCAGCCCCCGCCCAGTGCCTCCAGCAGCACTGGAGCCGGCACTGCCAGCTTGCACCCAGCCTGTGGAATGTTCAGCTTCCAAAGGCAGACAGATGGGTGAGTGGGAACCATCGTGGTGAGCCCTCAAACAGGATACACCACGAGAGAGGGGGGGAAAAGTAAAATAACTCAAGTTGCAGAAAGCAGCCCCCCTAAGTGGCAGCCACCCTTCTCGGGCAACAGGCAGAGGCAGCCCTGCATGAGCATCCCCAGGGCCAGTGGCACACTCAGTGGGGACAGACCTTCCTCATCCTCCCTGACACACTACTCAGGGCACCAAGCCAAGGGGAGAGTTATCAGTGCTGAGCTGGACTACCATGGCTGCTAGGCTTGGAGAACACCTGATAAATTTAAGGGCGTGGGGAAAGACCCCACTGCTGTTGCAAAGTATTGGTGTTGCCTTGGCCTGGCCACTGACTGGTCAGGACTATTTGCCAGCAACCCCAGCACACTGCTGCCTTCACCCCACTGCAGACTGTGGGATCTGTTCACCAGGGCTAACACTCTGTGGGGTAACCACCAGGGCCAAACCCTAGTGGGAAATGTCCAAAAGAGAAGGACTTGGGGCTGTTGGGGAATGAGAAGCTCAATGTGACCTGGCCATACAAACTGGCAGCCAATAAAAACAATGCTGTCCCACGTACGTGGGAGTCATCCCACAATATGGGCAGCACCTAAAGGGGGAGATTCTGCTCCTCTGCTCAGCTCTGGTGAGACACTACCTGCAGAGCTGCCTCCAACTCTGGGGCTCCCAGCACAGGAAGGACATGGAACTGCTGGAGCAAGGCCAGAAGATGAGATATTAGAAAGAAATTCTTTTCTGTGGAGGTTGATGAGGCCCTGGCTCAGGTTACCCGGAGAAACTGGGCTGCCCCATCCCTGGAAGTGTTCAAGGTCAGAATGGACAGGGCTTGGAGCAACCAGGGGTAGTGGAAGGTGTCCCTGCCAATGGCAGAGGGCAGAGTGAGATGATCTTTAAGGTCTCTTTCAACCCAAACAAGCCTATAATTCTGTGATTCTGCAGGCAGAAAACCCAGCTGTAGCTCGGCCGAAGCTGGTGGCAGCTTTGCTGGTCTATGTGGAGGTTTCCAGCTGGGACAGCAGCAGTTCCTGGGGCAGAACAGGCACAGCAGCACCCCCCATCTCCTGCTGCTGGGGGTTTATCAGCTAGGTAAGGATCTTTCAGCACATTTTAGCACCCCAAAGGCTTAAGCCCAGCACAATGCTTATCAGGTAATGGAGACTGGGAACACTTTGGAGCACCTTGCAATTTTAAATTAACTTGCTATCTCCTTTTTCTTCACAGCATAAAACAGCAATCCCGCTCTAGTGCAGGCAGTGGCTGTGGCAGCCAGCGGGTAGAGCTCCAGAAGCTCCCCAAGCAAGTGTATCTCCTCTGTGTGTAGGAGTAGCTGCTGACTGGGAGCAGCCCAATTTCCAAGAACTCCCCAAAGTTACAAGCCTTCACGTCTTGCTGAATCAGTGCAAGATCCAGAGCAGCTCCATGCTCAGCAGCTCAGAGAAAGCAAAGATCCATGTGTCTGCAGCCAGAACCTTAGTACTGAACAGGAGTATTTCCATCCCTTCCTCCTCTGTGATTCCTGCTCTCTGTGATTCCTGCACACACACCTGGTCCTAATGAAAGGTCCCGGTGCCTCCCCATTGCCCAGCCAGTTAAACCTGCACAAACTGAGCCCATCGCACACAAAAAGCCTCTCCTGGGTGAGTTCCTTATCACCTGTGAGTCAAGGCAATCTCCCCACTGTGGGTCCAACCCATCCTTGGCACAGAAGGGAGGTGCCCAGGGCTCCACACCACAGATCCAGCTGCTGTGCCCCAAGAAAGGAGGCTGGATCCCTCCTGGCCATGGCCCTGGGGAGCGTGATCCTCTATATGAGGCTGCGGCCAGCCTGCCCTCGCTGCTGCTCACTTGATCCCGTCTCTTCCCCGCCTAATCCGCACTCCCCTCTCTGCTCTACTTTAATGCCAAAGTTGGCTGGCAGCCACTCGGCTCTGAGACGAGGACGCTTTTTTTCCTGGTTATGCAACACACGGCTGAGCTGTTTGCCTTTCTCTGTGAGGAGTTTTGGGAGGCTGGGCTGGCTACCCTGTCCAGGCAATGGGCAGATCCTGGGATGCCCCAAATGGGGATTGAGAAGCTGCACACTGATTCGTCCTCTCTCTCTGCTCCAGGGACTGTTGTCCATTCCTAATCCATTCCCCTTTTCCTCTTCCCAGGTATCCCTCAGGGTTCAGCCCTGCTCCCTTTCTACATGGCTACCCATGCTGCAAGAAGAGTTTTCTTCAAGCTCACAGTGTGCTGGCACTGCATCCCAGTGAATTCTGCCACAGCATCTCAGTGAACCCTGGTGCAGCATCCTGGTACACACGACCAACAGCACCCCAGCTAACCCTGCAGTAGCATCCTGACTAACCCTGCCATGGCATCCTAACTAACCATGCCATGGCATCCTGGCTATCTCTGGCACAGCATCCTAGTTAACCTGCCATGACATCCTGACCAAGCCTGCCATCCCAGTTACCCCAGCTGGCTCCCAGCTGGGATCATCACCAACCTCCAGTGTGGCAGTCCCATTTCACACTGCCGTGCCATAGTACTGCTGACACTGAGTCTCATTTTGGTTCTCCACATGAGTCAGAGTACTGTGAGCCCCCTCCGAGGACCACAAGGCACAGCCTTAAATTCCGGCACCCCTCAGGGCCAAGTTCCCCCAGTCCAGGGCCTCCCCTCACTGCCTTTTCCTTGAGCCAAGGCCCCAGCAGCCCTTTTCAAGCGATGGGTTTATCTGCTCCACCACAGCCCCTTTTCTAGTGCTGGGAGCTTTGGAGATAAGCAAGGGCTCAGGAGAGTGCAGATTTAAGGCTCCAGCTGCCGCTCCCAGGGATGCTGTTCCTGGGCTGCCACATACAGTAGCATTTGCATCATGTGCTGAGTGGCCAACTGTGCCACCAGCTTATTTTGGGGTAGACCTAGGGTGCCCTCTGCCAGTGCCCAGGACAGACAAGATTCTTCCAGCTATGGCTGAGGCTGCCATGCCCTTCCAAAACCCACCATGGCATAAAAAGCTGCCAAAGAGCCTCTTCCAGGGAATGAAACATCCCCAAACCTGGCTGCTTTGGAAAACATCCCAGCCACCTGCCACCAGACCCTGGGGCTCCTGACATCCAGCACCCTCCCCGTACTCATCATGAGCCCACTGAGGTTGGCGGAGGGGGGGGGAGTTTGGGACACTGAGGACACTTTTTCCCTGCTCTCTCCTTAAATTATTCTGCCACATATAATAGATATTGGTGGTATTTTTAAGCCTTGCTTGTTTAATTATTGAGAAAGGTTTTGAAGGATCTCTTGAAGGCAAGGAAACAAGCACCCAGGGTGCTCACTGGATTTCACTTCCTGAAGCACAAGGCAGAGAGCAGGGCCCTAGCAGTTGCCAACTCTCTTTTACCACAGGAATCTTCTGACACCAGCTCCAGCCTGCTCAGTGTTGGCCTGAAGGGCTAGATGCAGGGATGGAGGGAGTGGATCTGGGCTTTGGAACTGCTGGGTGGTCATGAGGCTCAGGAACCAAAACAAGGGACAAGCCTTGTTCCCAAACCAACACTTGTCTGGCACAAAGGGACTGTGTCGGAGCTGGGAAATGCTGGGTCTCAGCTAACAGAAACCAGTGCAATCCCAGCACTGGCTTCCATTAGGAACGAATGTGGCCCAGAACTCACCATTTTTATTTTTAACTGAACGGACACTTTTCTTGCTGAAAAATTACCTTATTCTCAGCTTGCCAAGCAGAATTGCAGTGGCAGGATTTTTTTTTAAACCAGTTCCTTTAGTGTTTCCACTTACTAAAAGCCAGAGAATGGCCTTTATTTGAGATTAAAGGGGTTTGGTCAACTGAAATCTGCTGAGATTTCAGTAAAATCATATATAATGAAGCAAGAGCCAAATCCTCAACTGGTGTCCTTTGCCCTGGCTTCAGTGGCTTCAGCTTTCCAATACCTCTTTGTACCTGTCAGCAACCTGGCCCAGGACTTCAAGGGAAACATTGATTTACCTCAGCTGCCACACTCAGCCAGTGGGGATCAACTTGCCCCAGCTGAGAATATGCAGGGTATCTGTGATCTGTCCAGGTTTCCTAAGGAATATATGTGTGTAGAGTCATATATTTGATCTGTTCATTCTTCCCCTCTCAATTGTATTAGGTACAAAGGCAAAGATATTAATTCTAATAGTGCAGATACTGAGGTGCTACATGTTGCATGAAAATAATTATCCTCCATGACATGCTGTGCTGACCCTGGGGAAGGACAATAGGATAACTCTGACTCCATCCTAGACATCAACCATACCACAGCAGGAATGGGCCAACAGAAGGGGTTGGTTCAAACCCCCCAAAGCCACCTCTGCCACAGCCCCCCAACTGCATTTGGCCCCTGGTCATTCCTGGGGAGGTCACTGAGTGATGCTGCACTGCCAGGATGCTCCAAGGACTAGTCTGAAGGAACTACTGCACTCAAAGATGGGATGAAGCCGGGTCTGGGGTGGGGACCTTGTGGCAGAGTCAGGCTGCTCTGGTGGCATGGGCAAGGGGGGCAAGTTGTCAGCCCCTGCTCCTTAACACCCTGACAAGCTTATAACTATTTCATTTGTTACACTGCAAACCTTTTTAAATTAATGAGCATAAGGTTGTCACGGTTGCTGTGGTGACGACACGTTGCTGGGGCAACGGCAGCGATGCAGAGCCTGTGGAGTGTAATCAGGGGTCAGGCTGATGATGGAGCTGGGATGTGTGGGGGCTGCAGGAAGGGGCAGCCAGCCCCAGTGCTCCCACTGGGGACCTCTTGGTCCCACGCTGCTCCCCAGCGCCCAAACCAGCATCGACAGGTGGGAAAACCACCACTGCTTCCCTGTCCCAGCCACCCAACCCAGGAGCAGCACTGCCTCCACATCTCGGTGTGTGCACGGCCCAAGGATGTACTGTGCTCTGTGCAAGCCTGACCTACTAATGGGACAGCTCACAGAACCCATCCCATGGTTCACCACCTCCCCTCTCCAGCTTTCCCATCCCCTCTGGGTTTGTCTGGGTCTTTGGTCTCTCACCCCACCACAATGTCCACCCAAACCAAGGGTGGCTCAGGCAGAACAGACTGTGGGGCAAAAACTGCACCTCCTGCACCATCTCTCCCAAAAGCAACATAAGGACACCAAGGTGGTTTTTAGGTGGTTTGAAATCAGCTGCCTTGTTCTTTCCACCAGGCAGGGGCTGGGGCCAAGGGACAGAGGCAACTCATCCCACTGCTGCAGCCCAATCCCAGCATGTCTCCACCCTGGCAGTTTGGGGCTGTGTATAATCCAGAGGTTTTGCAGCCACGGAACTCTTTAAGAGCATTTATTTCCCCACACACTAGCAACAAGTTAGAAAAGGGAAGGGAGGGAGGGGGCAACCAGAAAGCTCTGCAGGGAAACTCCCCAAAATTCAAGCAGGAAAATGACTTTGCAAGATCTCTGGGCACAGGGGCCTTGAGCTCTGCTTCCTAAGTCCAAGTAAAAGGATGAATAGGACAAGGGAGAGTATTTTTAAAAACTAAACAAGGTTGATTCAGGTTTGATATAAGGAAGAAGTGTTTTACAATGAAGGTGGTGAAGCCCTGGCAGAGGTTGCCCAGAGCAGCTGCAGCTGCCCCATCCCTGAAAGTGTCCAAGGTTGGGCAGGGCTTGGAGAAACCTGGGATAGTGGAAGGTCTAGTGGCAGGGGGGTGTAATGCGATGAGTTTTAAGGGCCTTCCAAGCCAAACTATTCCATGATTTTATGAGTTTATGGCCTCCAGTCCCTCTCACTCCCCCAGGAGCAGTTCAGCAGCCCCATACACTTGGTTCTGCAGAGTTGCCCTGTGCATGTGGCATTCACATCCAGGGAGCTCAGGCAGTGGGGACCCAGCAGAGAGATTGGTGGGTCAGGGGCCAGCCTGGGAAGGCACAACCCCACTGGGTGTGGAAGAAGACTCTGTACCCTCTTGGAATGACGCAGAGCAATGGGGTGAAGCCTGAAGGGCTGGGACAAAGGGAGTGGGGTGCAGGATAGGAACTGTCACCTCCCCAGCACAGGGTGTGGTGGCCACCCTCTGCTCAGGACGACGCAGCTGACATCAAAACCCAAGGGTGTGAGCACATGAAAAATGGGGTGCGGAAGGCAGATTCTGGGGCTGGGGATTTCTCTGCCTCCTGGAAAGGGAGGTCTGAGCTCATCCCAGAGCCATCTGCAAGAGGAGAGTAGCTCTGTTCCTCACTGACGTGCCCAAGGTCCCCACAGCATCCTGTGGCTTCAGATGGGGTTTTCCCTGGCCCTTTCAAGGTACATCTGGCCCAGACACCTTCTGATGGGAAAATGGAAGGCTGGTATGGACCACAAAGACCAACCCCCTTTCCAGCCCTGACAGAGTAACAACATAATACAAAATACATATTTGCAATACATAGACCACTACTTATTTAATACAAAACTTCTACTATAGTGAGGTTTAATATGCTATATAGTATATTTTTATGTACTACATATGTATTTTGTGTACACAAGCTTTATATATATATATATATATATATATATCAAAAACCTCCCCAAAACCAGCTCAAACCCATCTTCTTATCCAGATTTTGAAGACAGCTTGGTGCTGGGCTGCTGGCAAGAGGAGTGACCTATGGGTGAGCACTGACACTTCACCCTGTGGATCTTGTGCTGCCAAGAACACTGCATCCCCCAGCCTGATTCTTCATGTTGAGCTTTCATCAGCACACGTGAACAGTACTGTACTGCAGCTCTTCCAGCTCTGCTGCCTGTCAGGGAAATGTCTAAATATTTCTATTTTCCCCAAATACATTTTTCATCAGAATTGGAAGGGGAAAAATTTTAAAAGCCATGAAAAAACAGAAATCCACATTAGGGCTCAAACAAAAGCAGTGTGTGAAAATTGTGAGGAGGAAACACCCATGGCCCCCAGGGATGGATCCCCATGCCTCTAGGGCTTTGTTGGGCTCTAGTGTTCTGTAAATCCCTGTTTCCATCCTGTGATGGGAGGTGAAGCATATGGAGTCCCAGGGGGACAATTTGCTGTGCTGTCTCCTGAGGATATCCACACCACCCAAGGAACAGGGACCGAAGTGGAGCCTGGCTCTGCTTGTGTCCGAGATAACGCTGTCAACCCACAGAAACCAGGCTCGTCCCAGCAAGCTCAGCAGAGGCCAAGGGGTGAAGGAGATATGTCAGAGCAACCCTCCCGCTGGGAAAAGCAGGGCTGTGACACCCAGGAGGGATGAGTGTCCATGAGACCTTCCCTGGATGGCCTCAGCACTGTTCTCTGTCAGTCATCAGCAGCCACTGCGAGCTGTGGTGAAAAGCACTAAACCAAAAATGAAAATAAATAATTAAAAAAAAAAAAAATCTGAAAACCCTCCATGACCTCCACAGGTGCTTGGTTTAACCTGGGGTTTTTTTTCCCAGGAGCTGAGCATTGCCCTCAGTCACTGCTCATGAGGTCCCTCACTCCCACTCCAGCCACCCACCACCAATGCTTCCACATTTCCTGGGGGGCTGCTGAGCAAGACACCGCTTCCCTTTCCAAGAGGGTCATTTCCAGAGGTCAAACTATGACCTGGCAGCCAAACCACAGCTTCCCCTTCCCACAGTCCCAGAGTCAGTATCATGTGCCTCACTGATGCTGCTCCCTCCCTCCACTGCCTTTTCCATGTGCAGCAATGGGAGAAAAGAAAATGGCAAAGAAGGAAAAAGGAGCCTGACCTCACTGAACCCTGCAACTTCAAGCCAGGGCCAGCGTCAGAGAGGAAAGGACCAGCAAAATCTGCTCCAGAAACTGTCAAGACTAATTAAAGAGCAAATGCAGCCATTCCCAAAGGATTCAGCACTCTCCAGCTGCAGCTGCTGCTGACCCGTGGGACAACCTTGGGCTGCAGCTGGCCATTGGTATCTCTCTCACAGTAGCCCAGCACCCCAAAACCTGGGGTAAAGCTCCCTGCTGTGGTCAGCCCAGTTTGCCTCCCTGCCTGCCCCCCCTCCCCCTGGCTTAGTCAAGGACTGCTGGCTGCCACAGGGCGTACCCCAGGGCACATCCTAGAGATATGCCCCATGCCTGTCCCATGCTCATCCCTGATCACACTCCCACCCTGCAGGTTCCTCTGTCCTGAAGTCAGTCACTCATGCAGAAAGACTGCTCATTCTCAACTTTGCTGGGCACAAGGGACTAATCCCATTTTACAGATTAAGGAAGCATCCTGCCACGTGCTCAGTTGGAAATAGTGCCCAACTCCCTTCCCTGCTCCAACTCATGGCCATTCCAACTGCCAGCATCCCTGTTTTACTCTTTGTTAGCTCTAATCCCCAGATTTTGGTCCTCCTGTTCCTCAGGGGCAGGGCTCAATTTCTCCTACACAGTCCCATGGAGAACCTACCATCTCACTCCTCACTCCCTCTTTCCCAGCACCAGGCATCTGCTGCACACCCACCTCTGCTTCTTAATCCTCTTCATCCTCATTTCTGTCTCTGTCTCAGAAAGCCCTTATCAAGCTCCCTTGTCTAACTCAGGGGCAGAGATAACTCACCATCTCCCACCCCAATCTCTTCCATAGTCTATTTTCTTCCTGCCCAGAGTTGATTTCTCTCACCTAATTGCCCAGAAAGCTCTTTTCCCTTCCTCTAATCAGTCTGGAGCAGACTTTCTCTAGATAATTGTGCCGAGACCTGATCACCCTTCTCATCTCCATCTCTCTAACACTCCCATTTCTTCACTAAACTCATCTGCTGGAGCTGCATTCCTTGGTCTAATTATTTCAAGCCTCGCTTATTCGTCTGGCACTTGGATCTGGAAACTCCTAGAGCATCTGAGACAGGGTGCAGTGCTAAGTTATCCTGGTATAACTGCCTTCCCAGTGGATAAAATTGCTCCAGGCGTGTGACACTGTGAGCCCAGAGCAAAAACCTGCTCCAAATAAATAAATAAATAAAGATCTGAAATTCACTTGCTTAGGTTGCCCGGAGAAGCTATGGCTGCCCCATCCCTATGAGTGTTCAAGGCCAGGTTGGTTGGGCCTTGGAGCAACCATGGATCGTGGAAGGTGTCCCTGCCCATGGCAGGGGCACTGGAAGTAGATGAACTCTAAGGTTCCTTCCAAGCTGAACCATTCCATGATTCTAGGATTCTGTGAAATGCAGAACTTTCTGCTTCTCTTGGTGGGAGGAGCAGCTAAGGAGCTGTGTGAGGCTCACACCAGCCACAGCCAACAGCAAACTCATCTTTAGACCAGGTGTGAATTGACTGGTGCTAAGGCCAAACTGAAACAGCCCACCAATCTCATCCCAGTGCCCCAGGTATCCATGGCTCTTGGATGCTCCAACTGGGACTATTTTCCCTCTTTCCACCCCTTCACTGCAGCTCCAACAGCACAACACTCAAAGCTATTTGGGTTGTTATGACTGGCCCCACTTCCCTATTCCCATTATCACACAGCCGCCTCCTTTTTTCCAGGCTAATTGATCCACTGTTTTGTTTTCTTATCAAATTGCTCTCAGCCTCTGATGCTCCTTTAATCAATGCTTGGCCCTATCAGTTCCAGGGACTGCTGGGAGACCTCCTCTTGCAGCCACCTCTGTGTCTACTCGCTTGGGGACTTTTACCTAATTGGTGTAAAACCTGATTTCTTCCTCTAATCGCTCCGAGGCCCTGATTCACTTATCTAATCACTCCAAAGCCCAGGCCTTGCACACCTCTCTCCAGAGCACCAGCATATCCTTCTCCTTCATAGGTTTTTCCCTCCCCCGCAGGTGGCCTGGCTCAGTTGACTCCCTAATCCCTCAGCTGCTTGATCTCTAACAAATCCGGCCAAGATGCGGCATGCTGGCTGGCTGCTCCCCTAACCCAGTGCCGCGAGGAGTGATCCCCCCACGGAGCCCTTTTCCCTATCTTCCCCCACCCCACAATACACAGACCCACCACGGAGCGGCTTTGCCTGCTCCTCCGCTCCAAGGGTCCCTTGGGAAGGGTGATGCGTGTCCCCAGCACTCAGTCCCCTCAGGGTGTGGTGGCCACCCTGGTGACAAAGGTGCAGCTCCTCAAGGGTCACCCCCCCCGTCCCCGCCCGAGGAATCTCCCCTCTCTGCCGGGACGGGGTGCACCGGCTCAACCAGTTCCCCCTCTGCTGCACCCACTGGGCTAGGCACAGGGAGGGGACAGCGATAGGACAAGGGGAATGTCAGCCCCGAGTTTGGCTCTTGGCAGTGAGGGGGATTGGGACGCTGGTCCCGCGGTGTCCAGCGGCACCGGCCCGTGTTACTGAAGGGCCGCGGTGCTGCGGACGCGCAGCTCACCCGAACCCTCTCGTTCCTCCCGGTGAGTCACGTCCGCTGATTCAAGCGAAAGAAGTTGATAGGGAAAAACATTCACAAGCACCAGCCTGGAAGGATCCCTAGACTGAGGACAGGGTGGCAGGAGCAGAAGGGAGATTTATCTGTTTTTCCCTGTAGTTTCATGGAAAGTGAGTCCCGTCCTCGGGTGGCTCACAGATCCCACTCATCAAGCCCCGGAGTAGTTGGGAGTGCCCAAAACCTGCTCCCTGCTCCAGCAGGCCCTGATGCTCTCCCTGCAGAGCAGAGGTAGACCCCAGACCCTCCCTGGCCTCGCGTCCATTACTCTGGTCCTCTTTAGCCAGCGGTTTCAGTCCCAGAGATCATTCCTTCCTCTGGAGCATCCGGCCTGAGCCAAAGCTTCCCTTTCCCGTGGCTGGCGGGGCCGCGGCCTCAGCCCACGCTGGCTCAGCAGCACAAGGTCGCTCCTGCCTTGGCAGCAGCTGCACAGGGTGACTCATGCTGGCTCCAGCTTCTGCTCAGCCCCGTGTGGAGAGGTTTTTGGGGCAGAAAGCACTACCCTCCCCTCACACCCCCATCCTGGGATGTGGTTTCAAGTCCCAGCTCCAACCTCTTATTTCTTCAGTTTTCCTTTGCTCCCAGGACGGGCTTAAGCTGCACCCAGAGATGCTGCAACCAGTGCTGAAAGCAAAGAAATGGGAACTGGGTTCTACCTGATAGCTACAGCAGGGATGACAGAGAGCTGGGGCGTGATTCTTGCTCTTTCCTTTTTAAAGAGGGAACAGTGCAGCAAATCTCTGCACTTTGGTATTTTTCAGACTCACATCAGTGTTAAAGTTGTGTTTTCCCCCCACCCCAGACAACTCCAGGTGCCACCAAAGCCCCTCCCTGCTCCAAGGGTGGGAGGATGCAGTGGGAGGCAGGCAGACACCCAGCCCTTTCCTGGGTCCCTGCCCTCCTTGCAGGGCCAGGACCACGTTCTCAGAACCCAGCAGTGGGAATTTGGTGTGCTTATTTGCAATCCAACAATGACCCCAGGACTACAAGGAGAATGAGTCAGCTTCCAGTTCAGGGCAGGATTCCTCATCAGGCATCTAAGTTTAAAAATCACTATTTGGAGATGTGGCAATTAAACAGTTTCATTAAACTGGCACTTCTGACTAGTGACAGGCTGAAACCTTTCCACACTGGCACATTTCGTGCCAGGCAGGATGAGAAGCAGCAGAGCCTTCAAACCATTATCTCTACCCAAACCCTGGGTGGATAGCAGTGCCCACAGCCCCGAGGAGCTCAATCCTCCCGCTGCAGCCCCCAAAGAGTTAACACACATCTCTGGAGCTACAAAGAACGTTCCTGGCTCCCAGGGGCACAGCCTTCACCCACCCCCTGACTGCTCTGCCCTGGGGATGCCGCGGGGCACACAGGCTCCTGCTCTGACGGATGTCAGCTCGCACAGCTCCCGGGGCTGCAGGAGTGAGAGAGGGGCTCTGGGAGCATCACCGTCCTCCCCGAGCTGCTCTTGGCCCTATCCCCTCCTCTGCCCTGGTGTCCCCAGTCCCATGCTGCCCCTTGGGACCCTGGCTCCATCCTGCAAAGGGAGCAGCCCCTTCTACACAGACCCGCAGGAGACAGAGCAGTGTGACCCTGCCCACATTAAGCCACGGATCCATTACCAGAGGAATGGCTCCTGTCCTCAACAGATGCAGATGCCCCAGAGCCCCACAGCATTGCCTGACACTCTCACAGCCCCTCTGGTGAGTGCTGCATGGTAGCAGCTGCCCCTCCATGACACTATTGTTTCACTGTCTTTCCTCTAGACAAGAAGAGAGAGAATGAGCCCAGATACTTCCAGGCTTCTGGGGAGCAGCAGGGCTAGCTGCTGTCCCCATGGACCCTTCAGCCAGTCTTCTTTTGCTCATCTCCAAGCCAGGTCCCTTCTCGGAGGGCCCATGGGATGCGTAGCAAGCGCCCACCCCAGGCTCACCAGGGAGGGCAGTAGATGAGCTGGGCCACAAACGTGACCCCATCAATCCCCTGCCTGAAGCCTCCCATCCCCACCGGAGGCTGCCACTGGGCCAGCAGTTCATCCCTACGGTGCAGAACCCCAGCTCCTCACCGCACCGTGCTGGTACCCACCATGCTACAGCCTGGCATGTCTTCCCAGGGTTGCCAAAGCAACCACAGAAACACAACAAACAGCAACAACACACAGCAGACAGTCGGCAAACATTCCCCTCTTATTTTCTCCCCAGTTTGGTTTGTGCTTTTTCCCCTCTCCCACAAGGAAGCTGCTGCCATTGGAAGGGAACAATATATAGTTATTCTTCAGTGCAGCCTGTGCCATCCCAGCAGGAGCTGTGGTGCAGAGCCTCGGCATTGTCAGGGAGGCCGCTGCTCCTGGGGAGGAGCCTGGCACAGCTGAACTGAACCCTGACTCTGCCAGGGGCAGTTTGAACTGCTCACCTGCCTCCTCAGTGCTGCCAGCAAGGGTGTTGTGCTGAGTGACCAGGGCTGTGCTGAAGCCAGGTTGGCCAAGCAGGTGAATCCTCCTCCTGGGCAATGTGGCACTTCCACGACTGTTGGGAGGTACCTGGAGATACAGCCCAGCCTCTATCCAATGTGTCTTTTGAGGGTGTCCAGGACTCAGGACCCTGCACAGGGCAGGAAGCACCTGAGCATCCTCAGGACTGAAGCAGGAGCAGGCAGAGGACGTGGGCACGTCCAGGTCTGCCTGTGAAGGGGAACTGGGTGCAGGGACACCCTGGGGTTTGCTGAAGCAGCACCAAAGCCCAAGCCCTGCAGCCGTGGCACTGAGGGGGATTAGTGGGCACAGCCTGGGGCACGGGCTTTCGAAATAGGATTAGCAACACTGTGGCACGTGACAGTGGGGACAGTGGCTCTGCAGGATCACTGCCTTCGAGCTGGCCTGTCCAGCGGCCAGCATGCAACACCCAGAACCAGCACCAGCTCCCAACAGCTTCTCCACCAGGCCAGGCAGCCCTGAGCTGGTGGGATCACCAGGACTTGCAGCAACACCTTTCTGAGCCCAGTTTAACTATTTTTCATCCCTTTTAGGTGTGTGGATTTCCATGAGCAGGCTGGAGTGGAACAGGGGCAATGAGTTCCCAGCTGTGAACCTCCCAATGGTCCTTCATTCTGTCTCACCTCTCTCTCACAAAGCCTGGGAGATCCCAGCAGCCCCTTTCCCATCCTGGACCAGGGCAGCAGCCCTAACGTGGAGCACCTTTCTCCACGGATTGCACTTTCCTACATACGCTGAGTGCCACGGGCTATAACACTTACACCAAACCAGCCTGGTGAAATGTGAAATGCTGAATGCCTATCCTGTCACCCTAGTGCCTTTTTTCTCTCCCTCTCACACATCTATACACACGTACATACTTATACATATAAGTTTTCTTAACCCTCCTTCATTCCTCGTTTTCATTTTCGTTTTTCTAAAGTCCACCCATCTGGGAGCTCATTTGTGCTCCTGGAGGCAATTACGGCAGTCAGTGAGGCGGGAGCAGGAGTAAGGCTTGTGTTGCTGAGGGGCTGTATGGCACCTGGGGATGTAGCACCTTCAGCAGTCACTGGCACAGCTAGCAGCACTGGGAATGCCATACCACAGCTGAGTGTGTAGGTACAGAGGGGAAAAGTCAGTGAGGGGGCTTAATGCAAGCATAATGATTCTCTGTGCCATGTAGGGAATGCTGGTGGGCCAGGAATGGTGCCTGTGTGCTGGACAGAATGTGGTGGTGGTGGCCAAGGTGAAGTGAAATAATACCTCCCTGTACCTAAAGAGAAACAGGTCAAGGGAGAATGGCTTCCCACTGCCAGATGGCAGAGTTAGATGGGATATTGGGAGGAAATTCTTCCAGGTGAGGGTGGTGAGGCCCTGGCATAGGTTGCCCAGAAAAGCTGTGGCATCCTTTGAAGTGGCCAAGACCAGGTTGGACAGGGCTTAGAGCAACCTGGGATAGTGGAAGGTGTCCCTGCCCATGGCAGAGGGTGTGACTGGATGGGCTTTAAGGTCTCTTCCAACCAAACAATTGTAGGATTCTCTGGTACGAAATATGAGCCCCAGGCGGAGCCAAATTTTCTCCTGTTCTCCCGCTTCCCAAATAACACCTCTCGAGATGGTCTTAGGGACAGGTTGGGACAGAACCTGATTTTCCTCGCTGGTTGCTTTCACTGTCCCAGCCTGGACAGCACCACACAGGCACCGGTGGGCCCAGTGCTCCAGGAAAAGCCTACCGCAAGGCCAAGGAGAGATTACGTTGCAAGCTCCTGTCATCTGCAAGCTTCAGCCTTGCTTTGTCCACATTGGGACGTGCTAGGATTGCTGTGGTGGATACATCCTTGGAGCTGGGGCCAACGCTGAGCTTCTGCAGCCACCAGAGGAGCCCACGGTGGGGCTGTGCTCACCAAGCACTCCCGGGTGGCTGCAGCCATTCGAGCTCTTATCCCCATCTTGCAATGACATCTAGTGGAGCTGTCTTGGGAGGAGCTGAGCGAGCCTGCTCCAGGCCTCCTCCAGCACTTCCAGCGCTCAATTTTCCCCTTCGAACTCCTCTCCAAAACATGTGGGCAGAAAGCAAGAGGTGGCATCCTATTTCTGAGTCATGGTTGGGCACAGCACAACTTCCCGGGAGCCAAAAAAAAAATCATCTTTTCCACAGCAATACCAAGTCCCCTCCAGCCCATGCTGCAACTGTGCTTAGTGAAATAGTGAGACTATTATTATTATTTGGTGGAGATCTTTGCCTCAGGCTTCCCTCCATACCCAAAGCACCCCAAAAAAGTTTTTTCAGTGTGCCAAATGCTGCTGGTGCAAAGCCAGTGGCTGCTTGGCTGCTGGGAGAGGTGCTGGCAGCACACAAACCACACTGAGCCACAGCCAGAGACATGCTGGATCCTCCTCTAAAGGCAAGGAAGGAAAAAAATAAACAAATATGGTAACCAGAATATAAAAACCCCAATATGTGGTAAAGGGTAATGTGCAGCAGCAACTTCCCTGCAGATGGTGCAGCATCCAACAGGTTAATGGTAGCCCGGTCCTATTTTAAACATAGAAAAGTGCTGCAGCTTGATCCCACTTCATTCCTGTAGAGATATAATCATAGTCTTTAAGAGATGTAATCATAGTATTTATTTAAGAACTAAGTGTGTCTGAAAGTGGCCTAAATTCCCTGTGCAAGAGCTGAGTTGGTGCCTCAGCACCTGACTGGGCACTGCTGCAAGGGAGCCGATCCCTGGTGTCCCTGGCCAGAAGCTGAGGAGGCACCTTATTTTGGGAATAGGAGGCTGTAGGAATGTCACCAGGTTCAAAGACCCTGGTAAGCAAGGGAAGAGGCAGGTGAGGAGCACAGGAAAAGGATCATCCAGAGAAATTCTACTTTTTCTGATAGATCTTTATTTAGAGTTAACAAGCAGAGGCAGCACAGCAGGAATCCAGCATGGTTGGGGATAGAATAAGCACAGTTTGAGGCCTTTATATGAGAGGAGGGAAACAAAAACCACATAAAAACCTCAGAAGCAAACATCACTTTCCAAAGACAAGACAGAGCCTGAGATGCCAATAGATTAGGTACTGCTGAGCTACCTCAAGGTCCCACAGCAGTTACTGAATAGCAAGGGAGATTCCTATTCCAATCCTCCAAAATACTTCTTTTGCAGAGCAGGTTTGGGACCTGCTGTTCCTGTGCCTGAAGGAGTCCCAACCTCCTACCCCATCTATCAGCAGCTCCCTTCCCATCCTGTTGTAATTCTCTAGGGAAGTGGTTTCTCCCTCCTGTCCCCCTGGAGTCCCTGACCACTGAGAGTGACTCTTACTTCCTTCTTTGGCCCCATTGGCTGTGGTCCAGCTATCTCTCCTCTGAGTTGGGAGGCTATAAATTGTCTCCCCTTCCTTTGCTCGCTTTTTCCCCCCTGGAAACTCGAAGAATAAACGCCTGGGACAAATGTCCTGGGGAAAGGGCCTCTTCTGAGATATCTCACCTTGTCCTTGATATAATTCTCTCCAAATCCTCCTAATAACTGAGCTAGCTTAAGCCCCTGGGAGGAGGGCAGGAGAGGGAATATATCACCATCCCATGGAAGGGGCTGAAGAAAGAGCTCACATGGAGAGAAAGCACTTTAAATGCAGTGATGGCCAAACGCAGTCGTGGTCCCACACTTGAAAACCAATTAAGCACCAGAGCAAACCAAGAGAGGACAGAGACACCACCATCCCTACTGAAATGGTGCTGTGAGTTGTTCCACAGCAAATGCCAGGCAGCAATGTAGTCCAGAAATGTGGTCCCTGCTCCAGTCTCTCAAAGCATCCATGGGACAGTAGTGACACTGAGCCTCTCTCTTGTGTTGCTAAGCCTGGCTGAAGAGCAGTAATTTCATCTTTAAAATCAAAATTCTTCTATTGCACCTCAATGTACTAGAGAAGAGCTCACAGGTGTCTTCACAAGCAGTTATTGCCTCTCTGTTCTGGCCTCCCCCTACCCTTGTATAGAAAGACTGATTCTGACTTTTCCCCAGCCTTAGCATGAAGAAGAAATACATACATACATATAGATAGATATAGATATATTAGAATACCTTTATTACATCAGTAAAACCTGTGTAGTGTCCAGAAATACAGAGTGTCCTTGGGCAGCTGGCTGTTGGCAACACAGGCATCAAACAGCCAAAATATCCAGATAAAATAGATTTTAAAAGCAACACATGCTGCAAAAGCTTTGGCTGCTGCAGCCTCCTGCAAGGAGGTCAGGCACTGGTTTAGTACCAAGCTCGGGGTGCCGAGGGCTGGGGCTGAGCCCGAGCCCTGTGCTCCCCAGTCAGGCACTGCTGGCTGCAGGTGCTCAAGCACACTGCACCCATTCAGGAAAGCTCCATGGCCAGCAGCAGCTTCCCTGCCCTGGGACCACGAACCCTGAGGTCTCTTTGGCAGGTTTACATTGCCCCCCCGTTCACCTCTGACCCTGTTACTTCTTGAAGAACTTCTTGTTGAGGAGGAAAATGAGCAGGTTGACATTGACCTTGGCCTTTTCAAACATCTTCATGACTGCTACACCCTCATACTGCAGTTGCAGCAGGTCCTGTAGGAGAGGGGACCTTCATTGCCACCAGTGGTGTGCCCAGCCAGGGAAGCCGTCCCCAGTGCCCAGCCCAAGGACAGGGAGCTGGGTTTGTAGTGAGAGATGCACAGCAAGGCTGCCCCCAGCAGCTCAGGGCAGGGCTCCACATGGACTCCAAGTCTTTACAAGAGCTGCATATGTGGGGACACCACCTAGCCCCCACACACCACAGATGCCCTCATCTCTCTGACCCCCAGCAGATGCAGGACAGGCTCCATACCTGGTAGTGCAGCTGGAAGCACTCCATGTCAATCCCCATGAATTTGGCTTTCACCTGGAAGCTGCCTGATTCCTCACAGGGGATGATGTCAAAAATCACATTCCTGAGCCTGAGAAGACAGAGCCACTCACTACCAAAAGGGGCTTCACAGCTTTAACACAACCAAGGACCAGATCACCCACCCCAGTGCACCCCCTCAGCACAGCAGCCAGACCCACAGCCCAAAACCCCACTGCAAATCCCAACTTTCCTACACAAAACAACTTGCCCCACATGGCAGGAAAACGGACAACACTGGCCCATGTGCATCCTCCTCCTTGGTTGTTTTCCTCTACCTGCCCAAGTTTTCATAGAATCCAGAATATCCTGAGTCAGAAGGGACCCACAAGGATCACTGAGTACATTAAGTCCAGCTTCTGGCCCTGCACTGAATAACCTCAAGCAAGAGCTCCTCCCCTAGAGCAGGGTTACGCACTGGCTGGACGGCAGGTCCTGGATCTCCAGCAGCACCCCCTTCTCCCACAGCTGGGCTGCTGTGTAGTGCAGCGATGGCAGCTTCTTGCTCTTCCCACTGACCCTGGAAGAGAAGGGACCACATGCTAAGAGCTGATCTCCAGCCATCCATGACCCCTTGGATTCCCAACATCTCTAGCACTCACAATAACCAGAGAGCAATGAAAACAAGAAATGTTTTGGTTTTTTTAAATTACTGATTTTTGGTAAGGAACCGCACTTGTTGCTGGCTGCCAGGTTGTCAAGGCAGGTCTTGATGTACTGGTTGTAATAATCAATTTGCTCCTCATAAAACAGAGTCTTGGCATCGAGGCCCTCCAGGGTCTGCCTCAGCTTCAGGAGCTCCCTGTGGCGCTGCTGCCGGTGACGCCGCTGGTTCCGGATGTCCTGGAGGAAGCAGAGCAGTGCCAGAAGGCCAATATATGTCATTATGAGCTTTACCAGAGCAGGACCTCTGGGGGGTTCAGGGGTAATCCTCAATTCAGTGTCCCGCAGCACACCTTGGCCAGCTCATCAATGAGCTCCTGGTACTTGTTGGTAGAGTCCACCAGCCCCAGGCTCTCCAAGCGCCGCAGGTTGCGGATGACCTTGCGCTTCTTCTCCTCCATGGAGAGCTGGCCATTGGCAGCCAGGGAGTGATGGTGCCTCAGCTGGGCAGAGGCCTGGGCATCCCACAGCGCCCGCCGGCATACGAGGTGTTCATGGGCAGCTTCCTGGAGATAAGAATGCGTGAGCCTGGAGCACAGCTTGAATGGGATACAAAGAGGGAACAACCAAACTCCTTCACCTACACTTTGATGTGGGTGTCTCCTGGCCCAGAACACCTGGCCCAGTGATTTTTCTGAAAACCAGAGTCCAGTCACTGCTGGATCACAAGAGCAGTGGCCAAACTTCTGAGAGGAGCAGGGCAGCTTTTTGCTGAGAACTTTTTTGCCATTTCCCCACAAAGTTTTTCAGTTCATCCCTAGCAGCAGCCTCACACATCCCACCTCATGCTCTGAGGCTGGTGTCCACAGGATTTCCGGGAGGGAATCCCCTGGCTGGGACTGGATCAAATCCACCAGCATCTGCTTGGTGCTAGAAACCAGAGAGATATGTCAGGCATCTGTTCCAGACCATCACCCTCCACACAATATTCAGTTGCCTCCCAAATGTTTCTTGCCTACCTTGAGCATCTCTGCCCCCTTCCAACACCTCCAGTACCCTCCTGATGCCCACGAAGTCCATCCTCACCTCAGCAGCAGGCTCCTTGTGTCACTCTCCTCGCTGCTAGCCACTGGCACCAGCTTGTTGGTGAGGGTCAAGGAGATCTCTGTTCTGCTGAGCTGGGAGAGCACCTGTTCAGCACCACTGTTTCTCAGGCTGGCAACACTCTCCCCTGCAAGGGCAGAGCTCTGCTAGTTGTGCTGGGCTTTAGAGGGCTGGCTTCCCATGCCCAAAGCAATCCATCTCAAGCTTTGTGCAAAGAAAGAAGTGTGCCCATGTGTGCCCACATCCACCCTCCTCCCATCAGGGTAGGTGGTGGGCCCCAGAGTTCAACCTACCGACCAGGGATTGGACCGTAGGAAGCTCATCAAGATCCTCCAGGAGCTCATGCAGGGGGTCACTGTGGTGTGGTGCGATGGAATCTCGGTGCTCAAGCAGGAGCTGGACAGTGCAAGGGATAAGTCAGTGGCAAAGGATGCAAAGAGAGAGTGAGGGAGGGCCAGCCAGGAGTGACACAACACCCTTTGCACCCGAGGGGGGATGGAGAAGATATGAGACAAACCTGCAGAATCTAGGTTCTTTCCTTGCTTAGAAGTGAAAAAAAAAAGGGTCAGGAAGAGAGGGAAACTGCACCAGGAGCGGGATACAGAGTAATGGGAGGAAATGCAGCAGAAAGCCCAGGAGGTGGGAGCAGAGGAAGTAGAGCTTGCTATGGGTTATATGCTTATATGCCCTGACCTTATGTGTGTTGATGAGCTCCCCCACAGTGATGTAAATGACTGGCTTGGCCACTGCCACCATCTCCGAGTACTCATCCACATTAAACCTCTCTTCAGGCTCAGGGACGCAGCAGGCAGCAGAGATGAACCTCCTGCAGGGAGCGATCCCTTTGGTCAGCTGCCACCAGCTCCTAGCCACCCTCCCACCCCATTGCCATCCTGGGGCCCACCTGAACTTGTTGTGGGTGTCCTCCAGGTACTGGTTCAGCCCACACAGATGGGCACTCTCCCCCTCGAAGGCCTTGCGGGTAGCGGCGTGCTGCAGCACTTTGGCAATGGACCCTAAGGTGCGGCGCTGGTCGGGGTGCAGGGCTGCCCCAGCCGACACATCCACAATGGCAAAGCCATCAGGGGCCACCACTGCCGGGTTCATGAAGCGGTAGTAGAGCAGGTTGCCCACGATCTAGGGCATGAGACAGGTTGGGGATTGGGGAGCAGATGGGTTAGGGCCCAAGGAGGTGACAGCTCAGCAGGGAAGGACATTTCATCCTTGCGCTACATGGTAGGACCCTCCTGGAAGAGAGGGCAGCGCAGGGAAAAGCCCACTCTTGGTATTTCCTTAGTGGCTCAAGGAAAATGCTGACTTGGAGGTGTTTTTAAGTCAAGAAGACCTGACTTTTTGTGGAGGGATATTGGTCCTTCATGTACAGAGAGAGCTGAACTCCACCAAACTGTGCAGGTGCCCCAGTCCCACGGTACCTTATCGACCTCCTCTGCCGGGGCCTTGGGGAATTTCTCAGCCAAGGACATCCTCAGGATTTTGGCCATGTAGCGCATTCCATAGCTGAGGAGAGGTAGGAAGAGGACCATCAGCATGTGGGTCCACCCTGATGACCCAGTCCTACTACTCATCATCCAAGAAGCAGGAAGCCCCCAGCCCTGGTGTGATGAAGAAGCCCACAGGTAGGATTGGCAGCTACAGCACCCTTCAGCTCCCTCCTCCACCCCACTGCCAGCCCAGGCATCCCTGGAGGAGGCCTTCATCCTCAGATGACCACAAAGCTCAGATTCTTCCTGGGAGACATCTTAATGTCACCAGTAAACTACCCAGAAATGGAGCAGAAAAACAAGGCAGCCCATGGGGCACTGCTGATATCTGGGGTTCCCCTTGCTGACAGTGCAGTAACTCGGCCCTGCAGCAGCAAAGGGACCGGAAACCCCCCATAACCCAACCTCTTCTCTAAGGCCTTGCTGGAGACACCTTAGAGCCAACAGCACTTCTGGGGTGTGCACAGAAACCATCGGGATACTTACGGGATCTTGTCAACAGAAGAGGTGATGGCAAAGACAAACTTGTCTGTTATTGCCAGGAGATTGCGGATAGAAATGTCCAGTCGTCTTTGAACCTCGGGGTGGCTGAGAGCCTGCTCAGGGCTGACCTCATATGGGAGCTTGCTGTAAAGGGAAGACAAGATCCCCATCACTATCCCAATGTCCATCACCCTGTGGCCATGCCAAGCCTTCTTACCCAGAGTCTGACCTTCTGTGCCCACTCTGTGACTCAGTCTGATTGATCCACGCCTTGTAGATGTCCACAGGGTCCATGCGGATGCTGAGGGTCTTGTCCTGCAGGACCTCCTGCACCGGGCCACCCAGGATGTGCCGCAGGGCATTCTGCCCATGCACATTGCGGTAAAAGCTGACCACCAGCCGGATCACTGTGGCATTGCCCATCAGGATGTCATGAACATGGTCCACCTTGGACCTAGGGACAGAGATGGGGCAGATGGGATGAGGGGATGGACCAGCATGTGTGTGTTCTCCAAACAGAAAGCAGCAGACAGAAGAGGTAACAGCATCCAAACTGACGCAGTTCAGCTTTTCCCAGGGTCTGTCCCCACACCAGGGCACCCCTCGGACACCCACCTGATCTCCTCCTGCAGGGCCACTTTGAAGAGCTGGAGCAGCAGATAAGCCTCCCGTGGGTTGGACGCGTAGTTGTAAAGCGTAAAGATCACTGACTCCATGAATTTGGTGGACTTGTTCTGGGACATCTGGAAGATCAGCTTGGCCAAGTACACTGGCTGTGTCTGCAGGAAAGAGGGACACCAAGCTAACCCAAGTGTTGCGGGGTAGCCGGTGGCCAGGTCCCTGCACTGCCCCCCCAGCTGTGGGGGACACAGCAGAGTCCCCCAGCCCCACCTGCAGCAGGTAGAAGAGATGCTGATAGGCCTCCAGCTTCTGCCGCTTCTCCTTGCTGAGCGACTTGAGCCCCTTCTGCTTGTCCATGGACACCATCTCTGAGAGCTGCTCCCTGTTCTTCTTGGTCAGCTTCTTGCAGTGGGAGACCACCTCCTGTGGCCACATAGGCATGGAGAGAAGCACTGGGGTCTGCCTAAGGCTCTGGCATTCTGACCGGAGCCAGAGGCACCCCAGTATTCCACAACCCTTCCCAACCCCTCCAACTGCTTAAAAAGTGAAGCAGAAACAAGTCCAAGCTGTGATGCCACTGAGGGCAGCACAGCATGAGGCAACCAAGTCCTCCCCCACTTTCTCTACCTGCAGCGTGATCCTGTTCTTGACCAGCAGCCCAATCTTGATGTCCATGAGGTCCAGGTCGCCCTCCAGCTGCCAGCTGGCACGGATCCTCTTTACCACCTCCTCTTGCAGTCGCAGCACCTCTGACTCCTCCCAGAAATCATGCTGGCTCTGCTCCAGCAGGTGGATGAAGCGCCGGACAATACCCAAGGGTGGACTCTTGGTGTGGACTGCAGTAATGCACAGCAATGCTGTGCATATTTGCAGGCAGATGGAGTGGCCACCCCCACCACAGACCCTCAGATCCCCAGCATTCACCCAGACACCCTATCCCTCCTCTCCAAAAAGCATCCTCTTGCAGCACCAGGACATGGGACAGCACACGGCCACATTGTGCAACAGCCTTCAGGAAGCTTTTGGGAACAGAGTGGCAGCCCCAGGGCTGATGACCAAGGACCACCAAGGCTCTGTCACTCCTGACCTTGCCAAGGGGTCACCAGTGGTCTGCTCACAACTGCTTCCCCACTACGCAGGGCCAGCAAGGGAAGAGGCAGAGTCCCCTTCCCCATTTGCCATCACACTGCAGAGCAGCAATGAGCAGGCACTTACCCAGCATCCTGTAATCCCCACAGGCCTTGTTTGCTCGCACAAATGCCTGGATTTTAATTACAGCTTTAATCTGCCAAGACAAACAAGGGGGTGGGAGATGATTTTCCATGGTGTCCGTAACACACACAGGGAGTGAAGAAGACCTGGACAAGGATATTGCTGCCTGGTCCCACTGCGAGAAATGTATTAAGGCCTAGGATAAGGGTCTCTACAACACAGAAGAGATTTTGGGATTCTACCCTTCTCAGTGGTCATTTCCCTCCACTCACTCACTGTATATCAGAAGCTGCAGCAACTCCCTAGGTGCAGCTTCGCTTCCTGGAACTGACACCCCCTCTTTTCCCCCCAAAATTTCCCTCCCTCTTAATGGGCATCTTGAAGTCATTGTTGTTTTTTGATGGAATTGGAGTGGTTTTTCTCTCCTTACATTTTACAAAACATGAGAGTTTGACTTCTGTACCCACCAGGTACATATTACTTCCCATCTGTCCCCCTGCCAGGATGAATCAGTTTCTTCCAGCTGCACTGCAAGCACTCAGGGACGGGGATTCAACTGTGTGCTCTGGATCATCCCCTACATCCCCACCAACATGGTCCCAAGAGCTGTTTGATTCCCATTCTATCACTTACATTCTGCCTGAAGTAGAGCAGCCTCTCCTGGTACTTCCTCTGTGCCTGCCACATCCTCACAGCCGCCTGGATCTGGGATACATGTTCAAACATTTGGATTCTGGAAGAACTTGCTTGACCAAAGTGAATGGGTGGAGGGGAAAAATCATGAGGACTACTAGGGGAGGTTTAGGTTGGATATTAAGTAAAATTTCTTCATGGAAGATGTGGTCAGGCATCGGCACAGGCTGTCCAGCAAAGTAGTGGGTTCACCATCCCAAGCGAGATTAAGCACCCATAGGGATGTGGCACTTGGAGACACAGTTAGTGGTGGCCTTGGCAGTGCTGGGGGAACAGTTGGACTGTCTGATCTTCAATGGCTTTTCCAGCCTCAGTGAGCCCATGGTAACAATTCTATACTATGATTTTTTTCTCCCCTGTCCACTCACACAGTGCCCTGATCCAGCTGCCACAATCCCCCCTAGCACCTCTGCACTGGGCTAGATGCCACCCTTGCAAGCTGAACAAGCAGGCGACAATGCCCAACATGGGAACAAAGGCTGAAGAAAAAATCTTCCAAACCTTGATTGCAGCCTCTGTGTTGGATTTCAGGTAGTACAGCCTCTCCAGGTAAGCTCTGCGCTGCCTGTACCCCCTCCAACAAGCCTGGACACAAGAAGACATCAGGTAGAGAGACCTGCCTGAGGTCACTGTGACTCCATTGGTTTTTCAGGGAGCACATGAGGAAAGAGAATAACACAGCATGGGGAAAGAGGAAACCAGCATCCAAAGCAGCTACTGTGAGAGAAACAAGCACCATACTACTCTCTGCAGCACCTCAGGGGTCCTGACAGTAAAACTACAGAGCAGCAAGCGCTGGCACTCCCTGGACCTGCCAGAAGGTGCTGCAAGCAGCTGCCCTTGGTTTGTGTTACCATGTTCAGAGAAGGGACAGATTCTTGCTGCATCACCTGGATCCTCATGGCAGCTGGCCACTGCTTCTGCAGGACATGCCGCCGTGCCACAAACTGCTGGCGAACAAGGAAGCCCCGGAGCCGTGCCTGGAGTCTCACCACCAAGGCGACGTTGGCTGCCCATAGGCACTCCCGGTCATGTGCCAGTGTCACTCGGGTGATGACTGACTGCAAGGACACGAGGCACCAGCTTAGCCCCAGCAATGCCACTGGTGCCCATGCAGCCCCATCCTGCCCATACCTGGATCTCCTCTCGGCTCAGATGTGTGCTGTTGAAGCTGCCATTGCATGGGCACTGCCAGCTGCCCTCCAAGGTCTGCAGGTTCAGGTAGTACTCAGCACCATCCAGCAGCCTGTGCCGGATCCAGGATTGCTTCATGCTCCCTGCATGCCGGGATGGATGGGAGCTGCTGGAGAGTTCTGCTCCCCCTGAACACCCTGGCCAGGGGTGCAGCAGTCCCCAGGGTTTTACCCGCTGATCTCTTGGTGGCCATCAGAGCCGACAGTTGCTCCTGGTAGGAGTCAGCACAGGTGTTCACCACCCCACGCAGGGCCACGTCAGGGTTGCACAGCACCCTCAGCGTCTGTGACGCCTTCCCTTCTTTGACGGCTTGGTTGATGGCAGCTGTCCCCAGAGCCACTGTGGGAGCAGAGGGGCTCATGTCAGCCCCTTCTTGTCCCCCAACCTCAGCAGTACCCACATGGGGAGAGCACTCACTGCTCCTGGCTGCCACTGTGTCCTGGTTGGCCTGGCAGACCCCTTCCTGGATCTCTTCCCACCAAAGAACAGCTCCATCGTCCTCTGTAGCCTGTTAGATGGGACATGGGGTCCAGTGAGCTAAGCAGCCCCCTTTGAGCACCTCCTGCTTTGCAGATGCTGCATTGCTAGGTCGGGGGGTTTCTTCACAGACTTGTGACCAAAGCAGGGTACCCTGCAGCCAAGGGGAATACCATGCTGCCATGGAGGTACTCCACAGCTGATGACCCCCACCCCACCTGGACTTTCTGCCTCCGTGCCCTGGACAGGACATCATGGTAGCGCAGAGCAGTTGGAAGGGTGATGTCGGGCAGGGTGGGCGCCAGTAGCAGCAATGCCGCCAGTGTCTTCTCAGGATCCGCCTGCAGCAGCGCCTCATTGACCAGCCAGACCGCATGGGCTCCTGTGTGGGAAGGAAGGGACACGCCTTTCAACCCATCCAATGCTCCGGGCACCCAAGAGAGTCACAGCCCAGGGTGGTGCAAGATTCTCTGGTGCATCATCAGGGCTGGAATCCCAGTGCAACCTCTCTCCCAGGATATCTGCAGACCCTCTGCATGCCCAAACCTTCTGTGGGCAGGACTCACGGTCATTTTCATCCTGCACTGATGAATTGGTGCTGTTGATGCTGTCCTGAATGTCATTCCAGCTCAAGAACTCAGTTCCTGCTTTCCTTGACTGTTCTTTCATCTGCAACAAGTCATCAAAGTACCTACAGGAGAGACACAGAGCAATGACTTGAAGCATTCCAAGAAGGGCTCAGTGCATTCCAAGGAGGGCTTGGTGCATTCCAGGCAGGAGGGCACCTGCCAGAGCCAGGTGCTCCTCTCTTCAGAGGGGAGAGGCAAGGCACAGGACAGGGAGGCTGCTGGAACAAGCCCACAAAAAGCCCAGGCCCCCTGACCAGCCACAAGATTTCTTCACACCAACCCCCAACACAGAGCCCAACTCACCGCTCTGCATTTGCATCTTCAGCTCCTGAGAGGCCCAGGGCAGGGCTGATCAGGCTGCTCCAGAGCCTGTTGGGGTTCCTGGCATCCAGGGCTTGGTTAACCAGTGCCACAGCTGAGAGCATCTCCACAGCCACAAACAGCTCCTCCTGTGCCAACTCACCCTGCATGGGGCAGGCAGAGACACTGAACCCCCAATAACCTCCTCCTCCAGTCCCAGCTTCCTCAGGGAAGCAGCAGCAGAGGAAGCACCCCAGTCCTAGAAGAGAGACCAACCCACCCATCATCAGGGGGACCCATGGCCCATCCCTGGGGGTCTCTCACCTGTGGGTGCTGGCACTGCAGTAGGGCCAGCTGGTGCTGGTACAAGGGGGCAGCAGGGGCATGCACATCAGGAAGTTGGGCATCAGGGTCCATCAGCGCTTCCAAGGTTTCTGCTGGCATCCCTCGACGGATAGCAGCATTGATCCGACCAAGAGCCTGCAGCACTGAGGGACAGACGGGGGCTGGCACAGCGGGGCTGCAGGAGGCGGCTGTGCCCTGTTTCAGGGCCAGGCTGCCAGCAGGCCCATCAGCTCCTGGGATGCACTGGGCAGCAAAACTTGCAACAAGTGTTCACCCAGGCACTCACTGGCTCGCTCCTTCTCATCCCTCCAGTTTGCTGTGAGGATCCCTGCCTGTATCTCCTCCTGCTCCAGCAGCTCTAGGTAGCCGAGTTCCTGCAACAGACAGAGGTGTCAGGTCTCACAGCTCATCACGCTGCTCATGTCTGAGCATGCATGACAGAGCAGCCATGCTCAGACCCCTGTCAGAAAGCCACCAACTCCCCAGTGCATGGTCCCTCTTCTGAGGACCATGGGCTGCCACCCAGTATAAGCGCTCTGCACCACAGGCTCCTGCCAGCCCCTACCAGTGCCTTCTCCTCCCGGTCCGTGCTGAGCTGCTCCAAATAGAGTTCAAGGTTGTCGCGCTGGAGGCAGCGCAGGGCCAGGGTGGGGTCCTGCAGTGCATGGTGCAGCGCCAGCATATCCTGTCTCTCCAGGGCATTGTCCACCTCTTCCAGAGCCCTACGCACTACAAGAGGCCAGTTCACCCCAGAGGTGAGCAGAAAAATCCTACAGCTCCAGGGAGCCAAGGCAGCTATGGTTAAAGGCTGCATACTCATAATTTTAATTTCTCCTTGGAAGTGCACACCCAGCCCTTCTTCCCACTAGGTCTGAGGCTGGCCTGAGCAGACTTCTTTCTGCTATGCTCACCACTCTCCCTACACCCTGAACTACCTTGGTCCCACTATAAGCCCTGGAGAACCCTCAGAGGGAAGGCCCAGCTTTGCTCACCATTCACTTTGTTGATGTTCCCTTGGATTTCAGCCTGGGTCAGACACCAGTCGTAGACGTCCTCTCCTTCGGGGATCACCTGTGGGTACTGGATAGGGACTCCCCAGCCTGAGCTTTCTGCCCAAGCACACCTCACCATGTGCAGTGGGGTCCCCTGCAGATGCCTGGGTTCATTTCCCAACCCCAAGCCCTGGGTGAACCAGACCCCAAAGAGGAATCATCTCCCCTCTCGTCTGCTCAGCACAAGGCCGTGTTTCAGCCAGCAAGCACCATGTGGTCTCTGGCGAAGGGACCCCTCCAGCTGGAAGCACCCACCTGCCCATGAGCAAAGGGACTGCTCTTCTCCCAGCCACCCCAGAGCACCCTATGCCCTCCTCACCCTGTTTCTGGCATTGCTGCCCTTCTCCAGCTTGGCCTGGCGCAGCACCTCCTGGTAGGCATCTGCCAGCTCCTCACGCAGTCCCACCAGCATTGCGTGGGGGTTGTGGAGGGTCTCCATCGTCTGGGCCACCACCCCCCGATCCACCGCTTTGTTGATGGCCAACACTGCAGCATGGACTGAAGGTGAGGCAGAGAGGAGGTGAGTGAGATGGGACATGGATGGGCAAGATGGACCATCTGCTTTATCCCTGCATGCAGTGGGAGAAGGCATTTTATGGGCAATGGTGGGAGCCCGCCCTGTTCAAAACGCAAGCTGCAGTTCCCAGCACTAGAGAAGTCTGTCTCACAGTAAGCACAGGGAATGCAGAACCCCCAGCTGCTGCTGGCTAGGAAAGGGCTGTGCCAGCACCTGCAGCCTTGTGCCAGGCTGAAAGGGAACAAACAGGTGCCTCCCACTGCATTCCAGGCCACCATCACCTCCCAGAGCACCCCCTCCCGGTTTGCTGGCCCCAGATTTGGTGTTCAGGGGCTGAGCCAAGATCCTGCTTTGGGCTGACACCCAGCCCTGCTCCCCACCAGGCACCCATCACCTGCTGCTTCATCCACTGAGAGCTCACTGGCCAAAATACCACCAATCTTGCTGAAGGCAGGCAGCTGCAGCCCATACTTCTCCAGCTCCTCTTTCATATTGTGGATCTCTTCCTCTGGAGCAGAGCAGAGGCAGCACTGCTCAGCACCAGCCCTGTAGCCCAGTACTGAAGCAGGGGCAGCCAGCAGAGTCCCCACTCCCCTGCCCAACCAAGAGGGGTGCAGAAAACCCCCTCAGTGGGGTGAGCATCCCTGAGGCAGCTTTGGCAAAACGCATCCAAGACTTTCCCCTCCTGCCACAGGACCCCAGAGCATTGGTGGCAAATGCCCCTCGGCAACTCCCAGCCCAGGTCTCCCTGCACAGCGCCATACCTGTGAAGTTCACTTTCCCATACAAGTCCTGGATCGGAGGAGCCAGCCCTAGCTTGAAGAGGTAGAAGCTGAAATACAAACCCACAGCATGACATCACCTGCTTCTCCCTCCCAGTGCTTCTGTGTCACCTGAAGCTGACAGGTGATACCACCGAAAGGCTCATGAGCATGGACACATTCCATGACAGCCAGGCCAGGGCACCCACCTGAGTGCATGGATGCAGTAGACCACGCGGGGCATGTTCTTCTTGTCATAGATATCAGTGGTCTCTGGGTGGAAGATCTGCCAGGAAGACAAGAGACACCTCAGGTGGCAATGGCATTGCGACAGTCCCCAGGTGTCAAAGAGTGGGGGACAAAGATGAAGCCTCCCTGTCATACCAGCAGCCCCCCCCCCCAAGTACTGCCACAAGGCAAAGGCGAGCGTGTCCCTTGGCCAGGGAAAGCAGAGGGGAGATGTTACCGAGGGAAGCCCCACATGGCTCATGGCATCCCGCCAGCGGTTGATGTTATCCGTGTGCCGAAAGTGAAGCCCAGCTGCCTGGAAGACAGGAGCTGAGGTCAGTCTGCCATCCCTAGGGTCCCCCTTGCCCTCAGACCAACCCAGCCAAGGCAGGAGGTTAAAGACAGAGGCAACACCTATGATGCCCAGGGGCAGCACAGCTCGGGAACTGCATTGCAGCCACCTGCTACAAAGCCATCCCTCAGTGACTCCTGTCAGCAAGTCCCTCCTCACTCTGCACTCACCAACAAGGAGAAGGTTTGGGGGTACACCCTAAGGGATACTACACCTTCCCTCTGGTACCACAGCCTTACCTTGTACTGTATCTGTTCAGGGTCGTAGATCTTCTTCAGTGGGACAATGGCAGGGGCAAAGCAGTGCCCCAGCTTGGCCAGGAGGACCCCATTGCGCAGGGTCTCCTCCAGCTCCATGGGTGAGGGCAGCCTCTCACCCAGACAGGCCTCCATCCAACTGGGAGGGCAGAGACAGGGCACGTCATGGACCCCCAGCACCCTACCCAGCAGAAAAGCACCCAAAGGACATCCCCCCACAACCCCATTCCAATAAATCCTCCCTGGCAGGGGAGCTCAGCCCTCAGGCTTTTAATGCTGGGTGGTTTTCAGTTTGGGTGTAGGGCTTAGTGTCCCCCACAAAAAAACCAAACCCCCAACCAACTTTGAGGAGACACAAAGCCCCAGGATCCAGGCAGCATTCTGCAGCATTATAGCCACTCCCCACCCATTCTCCCTGTTCTTCCCCTTAACACCCCATTTTCCCCCAAATCTGAGCTCAGGGATCTCCCCAAGTGCAGCCCCACCGCTTGGCTTCCTCCAGATGACACAGGTATTGGTAGGCAACGTTCTGCCTTCTCTGTTCGTCCATCTCGTCTGCAGTCGGGCGCTCACCTGAGCAGAAAAGAGGCCTCCCATCAGAGCTCCCTGCTCAGGGAGGGTTTTTGAAGCCCCCATGGCCACTGAAACCAAGATTTGGGAAAGAAAGCCAGGCTTTGGGTGCAGTAGCCTCCCACAGCCCTCATGGGAGTGGCCACCAGCGTCACAACACCCCCAGCCAGGCCCTGCTGGCAGCGGGAGGAAAGTTTCCAATTTCCCTTTTTCCCAAATAACAGCCATCAGAGCTGGAACTGGAGTGGGGGAGGGCGCAGAGCAAGCACCCGGGGAAGAGGTGGGGAACACAGCTACAGGTTTGGCGTCCTTTGACACTGCTCATGCTGGAGGCACCCATGACTTCTTGGGGGCACCTGGCAGTCCCCCAACAAAACATTCCTCAAAATATTTCTCTAGTTTCTCCCCAGGGGTCTGGCACCTTGCCACCGCCATCCTTCTACCCACATGTAGACCTGCCTGTTCCTCTTCAACCCCCTGCACCCCTAGACCCGACTGTTCCCCCCATCCCTTTGCACGCCCAGAGTCCCTATCCCTGCCCTGCACCCCACACCTGTCTGTCCCCACAGCCCCCTGTCCCCCCAGCCTTACCTGTCCCCTCACATTCCTCTGCACCCCAGGGCTGTCTGTTCCCCCATCCCCCGGCACCCCCAGACCTACCTGTCCTCTCCCATCTCACTGCACCCCAGACTTGTCCCCCTCTCGTCCCTCTGCATCCCGGACGTGCCTGCTCCTTTCATCCTCCTGCACCCTCAGACCTGCCCGCACCCCCACCCTTAGGGAAGCCCCCGCTTTGCCGGTGCCGATCACTCACAGCGCCCCAGCCCTACTCCCTCCATGGCCGCGGTGGCTCCGGTGGCTCCGCCCGCGGTTTGAATCTCCCGCCGCTCACGTGGCTCCGCGCGGGGGCTGCCGGGTGCGCCACCGGGACACCGGACACCGGGACATACACTGGGGAGCTCAGAGAGCACCGGGGGTGCGGGGATGTGACACACACCTAGACAGCGAGAGGAGCCTCGGGTTGCAGGGGGAACCTTGGGGTGCAGGGGCTGGGCACTCACCGGGGTGCAGGGGGAACTCATGGGTGAAGGGCTGCTGGGGGACTCCACGGGCTCTGTCAAGGGGTCAGCGCTATGCCAGACCAAGGACGTGCCATCCGGCCTCGGGGTGCCCTGTACCCTTGCCGCTCTGAGACCATCCATCAACCTGCTTCAAAGCATGAACCTGTCTCTGCATGGAACAAGCCCCCAACACCTGCCACAAGCTGTTGAGACAGTGAGGAGCCGGTTGTGCCGTCCATTACACGGCTGTCCTGTCCATCACACAGTTTTCCCATCCATCTGTCACATGGCTCACACTGACAATGTCGCACTGAGTTGCCATGGCACTGCACACCACCCTGGTGGCAGGGATGAAACTGGAGCCAGTGGGGCCATTGTGGGATGTGCTTTCCCAGGAACAGGCCTGGCTTTGTCCCAGCCTGTGCCACCACCTGCCACACTTCGGTCTCTCAGAACCTGGCTGTGCTCCAGCACTACGTGCTAGTATCCATCACCGGGGCTGCGACCCGCTCCAGGCGACCTTCCAGGCAGCCCAAGTGTGGAGATGCCTCAGACATCCCCGCACCAGAGAGCCGTGGCTTGTGGCAGCGACGCAGCTGCAGTGGCGGGGATGCCCTTTCTGCTCCCTGCTCTCGGCACCCTTTGCACCTGAAGAGCAAACAGTAAGTGTATGATGCTGGTTATTCTGCCTCCCAAAAAGGCACCCCAGCAACATCCTACTCCTGCTGTGGTGTCCCTCCTCCTCCCTCAGTGACCTCTTTCGTCTCTCGCGGCCACCAAGGTTTGTGGGGTCCTCCATGGGAAAGTGTCGGAGAAGGGAGACGCGACACCATATGGTCATCAGCAGAACTCAGTTTATTTAAGTACAATCTTGAGTTATATACTTTGCTTAATTAACTCATACATATTGCAAAAGCTAAGCTCCTAATTGGTAGTGACTATACAATAGTTTACTTCATGTTATATCAGCATATTGCAACAGTTTGTATCACCTTGTAGCATTTAACTCCTCTTTCTCATGATCTCAGTTCTTCTCTCTCATCCTCATGCTGGCCTTGTCCTAGCTTCTAGTTCTGAGAGCCATTGTGTCTTTTCTGAAAGCTATTGTGTCCTTTATCTTCTTTCCCATTTCTCAGCCAGCTTCTCAACCTCTCCACAATTCCCCCTTTTTCTTTTAAGAATTACTAGCATTAAAGACTGACTACACATAGAATGATAATTAAAATCATAAACAAAAATCATAGCTCATCATTGGTTATCAGCTATTATCATCATAGGCACTGTTGGAAGCCAAACTTTTACATTTTTGTGGTTAACACATAACTGTCTGTTCCACTCATATTGCAAGAGTTCTCAAATTCAGTTCGGAAGTTTCCTGATCACCGACCTGCAGATTACAGGAGACGAGTTCTGAGCTCTTGGAACTCGTCCGTCCGAGGTGAATTTGCAAACAGCTGCCGTCTCAGCATCTTGTTCTTAGGCTTACCTTAAACTTACATCGCTATTAAATCTATTCGACTGTGGCCTTTTCCTTTTAACCATTCTTCAATTAAATCTTTCATATTTTTCCCATTTTCTTTTTGTGCCAACAGTGTATTATGCCACATTTTAGTCATTGTCTGTTTCATCACTTGTTGTATACACGAACAAAAACATGGAATACAAACAACTAGCATTATAAGCACAGCTAAACACAACAGTCCAAACATGAGTAATGAACGCAACCATCCTGACAATCCTAAGCTTTTTAGCCAATCGAAAATATCCCATCCATTGCTAACTTGTAGATGTTGTGTCAATTCCCGAAGCTTTTGAATTTGTTTATGAATTGATTTGGAGAACTTAAAGATAAACAAATTGCATCCTGACCTGTTTGATTTGCCAAAGTTACCCATACATTTTGTTTTGGCTGTGGAGGAACATAAAAACAATAACCTATGCAGATATAACCAAATGCTCCCAATAACTCCAAAGGTGTCATCATTTTTTCTTATAATGTTTCTCAATAGATAATCGTCTCAAATTATCAATCTGATTTTGTAATACTTGCTCCGGGTCTTGGCCTTGTCTGATAGGCCCAATCCACCTTGCATCCTTCAGTGGTACCTTACTACAACATTTTGCTTTTACAATATGAGAATTTGTCAATATGTGTCGCTTCCAAAGCAAAAACCTAAATTCCCATCTCATCCATGCTAAGATTATTTGTTTAGGGGAATCATAAACCTCTTGCCAGCGGTCTATTGATATCCCAGATTCCCTTTCAAAAGCGTCAGCCCAATCTCTTCGTCTCAGGACTTCCGATAGACGCCTACGACACAGCAATTCAACAATAAGCAATTGATTAGCCCAAAATAGCCTATTACATAAACCACATTTAAAAGCTATCCATGCACTACATAAACGATTATTGCATGCTGCACAAGCCTGTTGATTCCAACAACAAAATTGCTGTGCTGCTGCTTGGAACCAACTTAACCAGTCCAGAGGAGGATTCAGTAAGGCTGATTGCGCGTCTTTATCTGACGTCGCCAAGATGTCCAAATATGGTCGCAAGACAAGCGTCAGCTTCTGTTGAATCCTGTTCTGATCCTCTAGAGATAGACGTCTCCACAGGTTGTACATTTAGGGCTGGTTTGATCCACTTAGCTGGAACCCACAGTGTACCTGCTGGAGTAAGCACACAAACATAACCTCTTCCCCAATATATGACTTCTGCAGGGCCAGACCATAAACCTGTCTTTGGATCTTTGTAATGGACCCACACAGAACATTGTTTCTGTTTCTTGTCAGGTGCTTCAAAATGTTGTATTGCAGGTGGTTCTTGGCCCTCTCCAAATACACATAAGTAATTTAAAACATAAAGCACCTTAGAAAGTCTCTCTTGTGGATCTGCTATCCCTTTGTGTTTTGCTAAGTATTGTTTCAATGTACCATTGGCACGCTCTACAATCGCTTGTCCTGTGGGAGAGTGAGGAATACCTGTGATGTGCTTAATTCTCCAATCTTCTAGAAATCGCCCTATTTTCCTGCTAACATATGCAGGTCCATTGTCTGTCTTGATTTCCTTGGGCAATCCCATTACAGCAAAACAGCTTGTTAAATGTCTAATCACATGTATTGCTTTTTCCCCAGCTTGTGCAGTTGCCCAAATAAATTTACTATATGTATCAATAGTGACATGTACATATTTGAGCCTTCCAAATTCTGCAAAGTGAGTTACATCCATTTGCCACAATGCATTACTTTTTAAACCTCGGGGGTTTACACCACAACCTAAACCCACTCCTGTATTGTGAAAACTGCAAGTTGGGCATGCCCGCACTATTGCTTTAGCATCTTGTATTGTGATTTTAAACTCTCGAACCAGCCCCTTAGCATTTTGATGCATCCTATCATGAGATATTCTTGCTTGCAATAATTGATTTTTTGTGCTGTGCATCACCAGTTTATCTGCCCTGGCATTGCCTTCTCCTAATCCACTGTCCCACTTATGACTCCTAATATGGATAACACAATATGGCTGACTTCTTTGAGCTATTGTCCTTCTCAATTGTAAAAGCAACATATAAAGTCTCTGATTTTGAACTTCCCTTATTGATGCATCTTCTATCCTTGTAGTAACTCCTGCAACATAAAGAGAGTCTGTTACCACATTTAATGGGTCTTCCAAATTGCCTAAAGCCCAAATTACAGCAACCAGTTCCAATGTCTGTAAACTGTCTTGTGGAGTAGCGTCTATCAGTTGATGTCTCCATTTAAGTCCATCTTTCCACGTCACAGCTGCTTTTCGAGATTTCTTTCCTGCATCTGTGAAGGCTGTAAGTCCATTTGCTATGGGAGTGTCTGAACGCAATGGTGTGACTATCCAGTCCCAGTCTTTTAACCATTGCAATTGGCGGGGAGCAACCGAACCTATTAGTATTTGTGCTCCAGACCCCAATAATGCTACTTGCAATTGTTCTGAGTTAAGTAAATACCAGTCTAAAGTCTCCTGTTTCATTGGGAGATATATTTTGTCTGGTTCTACTCCCAAGAGTTCAATTACTCTCATGCGGCCTTTTTCAATAAGTTTTGCCATCTGCTCTATTTTTGTACTAATTGTTCGGTGAGTTTGCAATGGTGGGGAGAGCCACTCCAAAACTCTCAGTTCCCCAGTTTTTGGTTGCAATTGGACTAAAGCTCCCAATAAATGATGCAACGTGGACCACAGAATAAGTCCAACTGGCTGGTCCAGAATGCGACGCGAGACAAACCCTTTTTGAACACAGTCTATGATGCTCTGAAGCGCTTGACGTTGTGTCTTTGTAACAGTGATAGGAGTAGCAGGGTCGGTACCTTTTAACAATGGGCGCAACACCTCCAACAAGGAGTTAGGTATGCCTACCACAGGTTTCAACCACTGTAAATCTCCTAAAAGTTTCTGTGCATCTGTTAAGGTAGAAAGTTTAGTATGCAGTTGCAATTTCTGAGGTCGAATAACCTGTTCTGTAATTGACCAACCCAAATATTTCCAAGGGGCCGTATGTTGAATTTTTTCATCTGCAATTATCAGAGAAGCTCTAGCTAGTGTCTCTCTGATCATCTGTACATGTTGTGGGGAAAAAGGAGTGGGCTGCGAGAATAAAATATCATCCATATAGTGATAAATAATCACCTCAGGCCACTGCTGTCGTAATGGCTGTATCGCAGCATCAACATATAATTGACAAAGTGTGGGGGAGTTCCGCATTCCCTGTGGAAGAACCTTCCATTCAAAACGTTTATCTGGTTCCCCACGATTAATTGCAGGTAAAGTAAAGGCAAATCGCTTGGTGTCCTGAGGGTGCAAATTAATAGTAAAAAAGCAATCTTTTAAATCCACCACCAAAAGAGACCAGTCTTGTGGGAGCATAGCTGGATTAGGTAAACCTGGTTGCAAGGCTCCCATAGCTTCCATTTGAGCATTCACTGCACGCAAATCATGTAACAGTCTATATTTTCCAGATTTCTTTCGAATAACAAAAATGGGAGTATTCCATGGGCTAGTGGACAGCTGGAGATGACCCTGACAATATCGTTCCTCCACTAATTGATGAGCATGGATTAAACTTTCCCTTTTTAAAGGCCATTGCTTAACCATCACTGGGGTATCACTTGTCCAGGTGAGTGGAATTGGGAAAGTCCAAGCAATGGCAATTACCCTAAAGGGTGCTGGTTTGACAGTACAACTCCAAGTTGTGACAAGATGTCCCTTCCGATTAACAATTGTACTGTCGGGGGCAAAGGCACCACAGTCAATACTGTAACTAATGTTTGTCCATCAATTGTTACTGAGACTAGGGGAGTTTTCTTGGCTAAGGTAAACCCCCCGACCCCTGTGACTGTATCTGTGGTATGTTTTATTGGCCAATCAGAGGGCCAATTCTCAGGGGAGACAATACTAGTATCTGCTCCAGTATCCAAAAGTCCCCATAAGTCTACTGACTTCCTGACATAAGTGATTGTGACTTTAGTCTTTGGCCTAGTGCTTAAATCCAGTGTGAGCATTGCTACCCCTGATGAACCAAATCCCCTTTCTCCTCGCAACTCTTTTTGTTTTGGCATTAATCCTGTTGTAATTTGTGGCAAAGGTATAAATTGAGCAATACGTTGACCTGCTTCAATAGCAAGAGGAGGATATAGGGTGTAAGCCATTATTTGAATTTCTCCTGTATAATCAGCATCAATAACTCCTGTTAACACAGTCAGTCCCAAAAGTGTCGTTGAAGATCGCCCCAAAATCAGCCCCCCATAATTTATTCCTTGTATTTGTATAGGTCCAAACACGCCCGTTGGAATTTTAGTGGGCCTCGTGGTCATTAACGTAACCTTTATTGCTGCTGCCAAGTCGAGTCCCAGGCTCCCTGCTGTGGCTGGCTGGAGGCAGGAGGTGGCGGTAGAGCGGGAACCGGCGGTGTTGCTATGGCGGCAATTTGTGTCTTTGCGCGGCTGCCTGAGTTCGCGCTCCGCCTGAAGTTTCCCGATCGTTGGCGGCATGCAGAGGAGTTATGAGAATCACTCTGACAGGATTGACACCAAACTCTAGTTGCTCTGCAATTTCTTCGCATATGCCCACTGCCTCCACATCGGTAACATCGTATGGAAGGTGGCTTGTGATTTGTAGAAACCACAGGAGCTGCTGCTGAGGCACGGAGAGGAGCAAGAGCTGCAAGGACTTGAGCCTGATTTGACTCTGACTGTTTTTGTAACCCTTTACCAATTTCCTTTCCTAATTCCTTAATTGCCTCAACTATAAAAACCTGTGACCCTACAGGCTGTAGTGACATTCTTTCTATAGCCTCTTCAATAGTCCAATTTGCACCCAATGTAGCTAACACTCTTTTCGTATGATCATTACTATTCTGCAACACACACTGCTTAAGCAATATTCCATACATATATTCTGGAACACCTGCTCTCTGGATTGCAGAAGCAACTTTATCCACAAAATTTCCAAAAGACTCATCTCTTCCTTGTTTGATTCCCATATACATAGGTATCCCAGAACTATCCTTTACAGCATCCAAAGCTGCCCTCACCAATCTCATAGCCTCTCTTATTTTATCCGGACCCATAATCATCTGAGCTTCTGTTCTCTGATAAGGTCCCAGTCCCATCAGTTCATCTATTGTTATCCCATGCAACGGATCTCCTGCCCCTCTTTGTACTGCAACAGATTCATTAACCTGTGCTTGCCAATGTGCATTAAAAACCAATTGTTGATGCTGTGTGAGTATCAGCTTTACCACACTTCGCAAATCAGTAGGAATCAACAGCTGAGTGTTAAAAATATAATCTAGCATCTGTCGAGCAGGCTCACTCTTAAAGCCAAATTGACTAACAGTCTGTCGCAATTGAACCAACAATTTCCAATCTAACGGAGTATATTCTCCTACTTGAATCGGATTACCTTGTGCATCTACACCTTGCGTATAAGCCACTGGAAAAGCCCATAGCTTTCCTGCATCAATCTGCGCCTCATCTCCCTGTTCAAAGCCATGTTTTGCTACTGCATTCCATGCCTCTTTGCGCTGTCTCACCCTCTCCTCCCACAGGCTATTTTGTAATTTAGGGACAAGGGATAATTGTGGCGCCTGTGGCTCACTAGACACCTGTGATGACTGTGTAGATATTTCAGGCAGAGGTGCAGAGGGTTCTACTGAACTACTTGTGGCTCCCGATGTTCCCGGCAAGGGTATCAGCACTTTTGTTACAGCTGGGGCTTTTGGCTCCTCAGTAGCTGCATACTGTTCATTCCTAGTTTGTGCCTTTAAGGCTTCTTTAGCAGCCCGCTTTTCAGCCTCTTGTTGCAACAAAGTATTTTGAACAATTTGCCATGTCTTAGCTAACCTTTTTGCTGTTTTATCCTCCCCCAAAACTAAAGTAAATAACTCATCACCTAACTTTTTCCACTCAGTGAGCTCATGTACCGAATGTGGGTTAACAAAATAACCTTTAGCATATCCCCATTCTAACAACCCCGGGAGGTCTTTCCTTATCTCCTTAACCCCCCGTTTCTCTAACCCTGTCATAAATAAATCATATGCTGCTTGCCTGTCCATTATGTCGTCAGCGCTGTTGCAACTCTCCGGCTTCGGCAGCACGTATGGCTCAGGACCACCTATATGGCTCCTGAGGGCGTTATCCCTTCCTCGTTTAACGCCGACCCGGTTGCATCAGGCCCCAACCCTACTTCTCCAACCGTGGCAGACGTGCACCAGGGCGCGGAAGCTCTTTTTTCGCGAAAGCTCTTCTTTCGCCAGGCGCAGGCAGACATGCTCCCCCTTTTTCTTTTAGTCGAGACGAGAGGCAGCTTCAGCTTCAGGTTCCTGTTCAGGTCCCTGTTCGGGCGCCATTTGTCGGAGAAGGGAGACGCGACACCATATGGTCATCAGCAGAACTCAGTTTATTTAAGTACAATCTTGAGTTATATACTTTGCTTAATTAACTCATACATATTGCAAAAGCTAAGCTCCTAATTGGTAGTGACTATACAATAGTTTACTTCATGTTATATCAGCATATTGCAACAGTTTGTATCACCTTGTAGCATTTAACTCCTCTTTCTCATGATCTCAGTTCTTCTCTCTCATCCTCATGCTGGCCTTGTCCTAGCTTCTAGTTCTGAGAGCCATTGTGTCTTTTCTGAAAGCTATTGTGTCCTTTATCTTCTTTCCCATTTCTCAGCCAGCTTCTCAACCTCTCCACAGGAAAGGCTTTTTTCCTTCCTGAAACTTTATAGCAAACAGGCTACAAGACATCCCTAATTTTTCATAAATAATATAAAATAACTCTGCTTCTTTGAAGTGCTCCCTGGCAAGACCATGCAGGCTTGGCTGCCTAAGCACATCTCTCTCTTGCAGGCAGCTTGCTGCCCCTCCCCATGGATTTGGAAGAGGCTGCTGACCTGGGAGCGCAGCCCACCACCACCATACACCCTACTGCCCCCTCTGCTCCCACCATCACCACCCCCCCTGCAGCTCCAATAGCCCACACCAGCTGCAAGAAGAGCTGGAAGAAAAAGAAGAAGAAGGCCGAGACCAGGGCAGCTGCTCAGGAGGGAGGGGATGAGGTAGCAGGGCAGGTGGATGCAATCAAGGGCTTCACACGAGCCGGGCACCGGGCGCTGGCTCTGGGCGCTGGGCGGGAGGCAGTGGGGTTCTTCAGGAAGGCCCTGATCCTCTCCAGGGACACAGTGAGCCCCCAGCTCCACAGGGCTTGTGCCTTCAACCTGGGGGCTGCCTATGTGGAGACTGGGAACCCCAAAAAGGGCCTTGAGTTCCTCCTCCAGTCACAGCCCTCAGAGATGGAGAGCAGGGACCACTTGGGGAGCCTTTATTTCAGCGTCGGGGCGGCTCATGAAGGGCTCCAGGATTTTCCAAAGGCTCTGGAGTGTTTTGAGAAAGTCGCTGGCCACGCCGGTGCTGCGCAGGCTGGCGGCCGAGCAGGGACCTGTGTGCAGATGGGCTGCTGCTACCTGGGGATGCGGGAGCCGGCCCGAGCCGCACGGTACTTCCTGGACGCGGCGCAGACCTACGCGGCGGCGGAGAGCCCCGAGGCCGCGGCCGTGGCTCTGAGCAGGGCGAGCGGCTCCATGCTGCAGAGCCGGCGGTTCCAGGCGGCAGAGATCGCCGGGGTCCTCGCCCGGTGCCGCTCACTCTGCGAGACCATCCCTGACCTGACCCTGCGAGGTAACACTGCGCCGCACCCCTGCGCTCTTAGGGCCTGAGATGAGCAGCTCCCACGCTTGCTTTTCCTCTCTGTTCCCAGGGAAACTCTACAGCGACATCGGCCTCGGCTACTCCCAGCTCCACATCTTCTCCCTGGCTGCCGAGAGCTTTGAGCGGGCCCTTGAGCTGTGTGGTGGGGAGCCGGAGCGGGACCGGCGCCGGGAGGCTGCGCTGCTGCAGAACTTGGGTGCTGCCCACAACGCCCTGTGCAGCTTTGGCACAGCGCTGGACTGGCACCGACGTGCCGCCGCGCTGCACGGTAGGTCACACTGCTCTCTCTGCCTCTCTCCTTTGCCGGATGTGCCAGCTCGGCATGGAGACCTGTGTTCCCAATTCCAGGTGCTCTGGGGAACCGGAGGGCTCAGGGGCAGTGCTTTGGGAACCTGGCATATGCTTTCAGCCAGCTCGGGAACCATGGGGCTGCCGCGGAGAGCTACCTGCACGCCCTGCAAGCCTTCCGAGACTCGGGTGAGGGGAGGCACAAGGCACCCCCTTGAGGGGAGTCTGCAGCATCTGTGAGCCAAGTGGACTCAAGCTGGGTCACGCTGCCTGCCAGGGATCTCGGCTGAGCAGTGCTGAGACCAATGTAGCCCTTTGCCTCCCAGGGGACTTGCAGGGGCAGTGGAAAGCATGCGAGGGGCTGGGTGCAGCATGCTTCCACCTGGGAGACCCCCAGAGAGCCATCAGGCACTATCAGGAGGCCCTGCTTCTGCTTTCCCTCTGTCAGGTAAGAGATGATGGGGCAACCCCAGGGCCAGGCCCTCCCGTGCATCATGGGACACTAGTCTTAGCCCTGGGGCACATCCACTCAGCCCATCGCACATATGGGTTCTCTCCACCACAGAACAGCCCCAGAGCTGCCCACAGACGGGTCGTGCACAAGCTCACAGATGCCATCCAGCACCGACTCCGCCTCAGCCACCTCTCCTACCGGGGGGGCTGGGCGCCCACCCCAGCTCTGGTGAGCACCACCCAGGGCATGAGACGTTGCAGGGCTGGGAACTGGGACCCCAGTAGGGGTTGTGGCAAGAGATGCCTGAGTTTGCTGGGCAGAGGGACACACATATTAATCCCATCAGGAGCCCAGCCAGCTGCGGTTTTGCTCCACACTGCCCCGTGCCAGTAGGACACAGCTCCAGGGGAGCAAGGTGTGAGTAGGAAAGCTGCCATCCTCTCTCTCCTGCCTCTAGAATGAGTTTCCAGATCGCACAGGAGACAAGCCTTCCTTCCTTCACTCCATGTCCTTCAAGGGGAAGGCCCAGAGTGAGGACAAGCTGTATATCTGTGCGCCAGGAACACATCCCAGGTATTCAGGTGAGAAGGTTGAAACTAAACATGGGATTGAGCCATCCAAGCAATTCCTGATGGAGCTGAGGCTTTGGCACAGTCTGATACTGCATACTTGCCTGTTTGTCCTTCCTTTCTGGAGGCACAAGAGTGGCCCTGACTGGTGGTCTCACACTGGAGCCCTGCCACCCACATGGCCTCCTGGGCACCTCTGGGGAGGATGACGATGGTCCCAGCTCAGCTCCAGGGTATCACAGTGAGCCCCAGGCTAACAGGTGGGCAGGCAAGGGGGAGGCACCTCAGTATAGCCCCTGATACCCAAATACCTCTGCAGCACAAGGGACTTCTCCTGTTTAATGGTGAAATCCAGAGATTTTTAAAGATACATAATTTTGGGAGTGCATTTGGGGTAATTCCAGCTGGATCCTGGGGAGGGTTCAGTCACGATGTGATAGGAGAGAGTTTCTCAGAGATGCTGTCCAGAACCCACCCATGAGGTCGACTTGTCTCTCAGTAAGAGGAACACCAGCTCCCTGCACCCGGCCAAGCTGCCCCATGCCAGCCTCTGGCTACATAAGTACCACACACAACCAGAACGTCACTTCTCCAGCAAGCCCAGGCCTGAGGATCTCACACCACATTCCACAGGGCATCAAAACTGCCAAACCCTCCATCCAAGGTGTCTGGAGAGGTAGGTGATGCCTTGGGGGAGTGGGCAAGGGAGTGGATGGGAGGTCTGGGCTCCAGAATGTCCTCTGAGGGGAGGGTTCATGGGTGGAGACGCCAGCAGGGCTTGGGACACCCCTGTTTCTTGGAACAGATGTGACCCCAAGCCAGAAGTCACAGGGGCTGGTGAATTTGGCACCTCGTAGCCAACACCAAAACTATACCCTATGGATGGGTTGGCAGATCTAAGGGGCAGTTTCCAGGACCCTGGTATGAACCTCCTGCCCGCTCCTGGCTTCCAGTGCTTAAAGGGGCTCCAGCAGAGCTAGAGAGGGACTTTGGACAAGGGCCTGGAGTGACAGGACAAGGGAGAATGGCTTCCCACTTCCAGAGGGCAGGGATAGATGGGATACTGGGAAGGAATTCTTGGCTGTGAGCGTGGTGAGGCCCTGGCACAGGCTACCCAGAGAAGCTGTGGCTGCCCCATCCTTAGAAGTGTTCAAGGCCATGTTGGACAGGGCTTAGAGCAATCTGGGATAGTGGAAGGTATTCCTGTTCATGGCAGGAGGGTGGGACGAGATGGGCTTTAAGATCCCTTCCCACCCAAAAGTCTGTGACTCTGTAATTCCATTATTCCATTTTGCATCCTGCTGGACACCATCACTCCCCATGATGCCTCCTTGGCCCTGCAGCCCTGATGATGACCCCATTGCCACTGCTGCCGGCTGCTGGTCCCGCCAGAGACCTCGCATGAGGTCCAGAACTCTGTCCCTCATCTGCATCCTCGTGTGACCAGGAGGACACCGGGGAAACGCCGTTTCTCGGACGGCCTGTGCAGGCCCAAACCGGGGGAGGGAGCGGGCCGTTGAGCAAACACGGTTTTGACCCCGCTCCGTTTCCGCCATCCTTTGTTTTTCGGGATCCCGGGGAGGAAATGAAGGGGCTGGAAGGACTGCAGAGTCATGACTGGGCCTGGAGCCACTGCGGACTCTGCGCGGCTCCGCCCCGGTCCCGCCGCGCAGTGAAGGGCGCTCCGCCTCGGGGTGGCCCCGCGCCTGCTCCGTGGCGCTCCAGGTGCTGCCCTGGGCCGTGCTGGGCCGTGCCCGCTGTATGACAGGCCCACGCGCGCTGCTGGGCTTGGGGCTGCTGGTGGCGGCGGCGCGGGCGGGCGGGCGGTGTCGGGACCGGGGCTGGGGCTGGGACCGCTGCCGCTGCCTTCCCCGACGCGCCATGCACGTCCCCAGCGCGGGGTCCGGCCCGACGGGGCTCCGCTTCCTGGGGTAGGGCCGGGGGAAAGGAGGGAGGTGGGAGAGAAGGCGAGCGGTGCTTGGCGCCCGCAGGGGGCGGAGGGGGCACGGGGTGAGGTCAGGCGGGACAAAGGTACGGGCGGGCTGAGGGGTGCAGAGGGGCTAGGCAGGACATGGGGTCGAGGTGCAGATGTGCGCGGGGGCTCAGCTCTGTGTGTGTCGTCCGCCCCCCGGCTCATGCAAAGTCGAGGGGATCATAGCAGTCCCCAGGCTGGACCTGGCCGGGTTTTGGGGTACCCAGGGATGCCATCTTCCACCCTAGGCAGGAGGAGGCCCACGCCATCGACCAGGAGCTCTTTACTGAGTACAAGTTCAGCGTGGACCAGCTGATGGAGCTGGCGGGGCTCAGCTGTGCCACTGCCATTGCCAAGGTGGGGATCCTGGGGGGCCGGAAGGGGGTCCTGGCACTGTGGGCTGAGCTGCACCACTGCCAGGGTGTGTGCCTGGGAGGTGGGTGGAGGTCCTGCGGGAGAGTTCCAGCACTACAAGCTGAGTACTGTCACCACCATTGAAAAGATGGGGGCCCTGGCAGGCAAGGAAGGGTCATGGGGGTCCTAGCATTGTGTACCAAGCTGTGCTACCACCAAGGTGGGCACCAGGGAGGCAGATGGTGATCCTGGGAATGGTCCCAGTCCCATGGGTATGCCAATCCCTAGTTGGGATCTTGTGAATCCTGGCCCCATGGTATGGGCCCACTTCTCCATCATAACCCTGTGCCTCTTGTCCCCCATCAGGCCTACCCACCCAGCTCCTTCACCACGAGCCAGCCCGCTGTGCTGGTGGTCTGTGGGCCAGGGAACAACGGTGGTGATGGACTGGTCTGCGCCCGGCACCTGAAGATGTTTGTGAGTCTTGCACAGCCAGCCATAGGGTCCCATGAGGGTGCTGGTCCCTGTGCACTCCTGTACCTTTGAGTTCCAGGGTCCTACTCCTTTGGCTGCTGCCAGTGCCAGAGTGGGATGAGTTCAGGTCCCTTGTGCTCTTGCAGGGCTACCAGCCAACTGTGTATTACCCCAAGCGCCCCAGCAAGCCCCTCTTTGAAGGTTTGACAACCCAGTGCAAGAAGATGGATATTCCCTTCCTCCCCGAGTTCCCAAGTGAGGTGAGAAGCAGCCCCAGCTTGGCAGCAGCTACCCCTGGAGCTGTGGCCAGGACTGCCCTTCACCTGCTGCCATCCCTGCTGCAGGCTGCATTCATCGATGAGCTCTATGGCCTGGTGGTGGATGCCATTTTTGGCTTCAGCTTCAAGGGAGCAGTGCGGGAGCCCTTTGGCAGCATCCTCAGCACCCTGGAGCACATCACAGTGCCCATTGCCAGCATCGACATCCCCTCAGGTGAGTTACGGCTGCACCTACCAGAGGAAGGCGCCTGGCCAGGGTGGTCCCAGCTGCAGCCTGGCCATGGGGCTCATTGCAGGCTGGGACGTAGAGAAGGGGAAGGCAGATGGCCTCCAGCCTGACATGCTCATCTCCCTTACGGCACCCAAGAAGGCGGCGATGCATTTCACCGGCCGGTACCACTTCCTTGGGGGCAGGTTTGTGCCCCCCGCGCTCGAGGAGAAATACGCTCTAAACCTGCCAGCGTACCCCGACACAGACTGCGTCCTGCAGTTGACCTAGAGCTGGGGCCAAAGGGTATGGGGAGGGGGCCAGGCTCAGCTTCAGCACTGCACACCAGGGCCAAATTTTCCCCAAGCCTCTGCCAGGACGGTGCTCAGCCTTCACTGGGCTTCAGTGTGAGCCAGCAGGATTGAAAGCGCCAGACAGAAGGTCCAGGAGGTGGGAGTGGTAAGGGGCTGCAGGGGGAGGTCTCTTTGGGGTTGCTGACTAATCCAAGTACTACAGGTGTAAAGGTGATCTGGGATCCGGGGCTCTGCCACTCATGCTACCACTCACACTTCAGGATAATCTGATTACAATAAAGATTTATTCACGCCCTTAAAAAATATTTCAGTATTCTGCAGTGTGTGTGCTTGTGTCCCTCTGTGACAGGCCCATGGCAAATGGGTTCCTGCCCCAGGACCAGAATCACCCCTGAAGGTTCAGATGGTAAAGTAAAGCTTGATATAGCTCCAGACCAACTTGTCTTAGCCCAGCATTCCCATGCAGCTGGGCCACAGTGCTGAGCTCCATCTGGAACAAGCTCAGAGCACCCCATGGCACCCACCAGCAAGAGGATCAGGACCCTTACAGCCAGGTGGGACTGACAGCTGCCCAGCACAGCAGCCATGTCACTTGCTCACTCTGGCTCCCTCTTCCTCTTCTTCCTCTTTGTTGTAGGGCTGTGTCCCAAGTTGGGCTCATCTGTGTCTTGTAGAGGTATGTCTGTTTCAGCTGTTTCTTTGTCCACCTCTTCCTGCTGCTTCTTTTTCTTCTTTCTCTTCTTTGCAGCCTTCCTCTCCTCTTCTACCACCTCCTCTTCTGTGCCTACCTCTTGCTTCTTCTTCCTCCTCTTCATGACCTTCCCTTCCTCTCTTGATACCTCTTCTCTACATGGCTCCATGACTACCTTCTTCTTCTCCCTCATGACCTCTTCCTCTCCTGTCAGCTCCTCTTCTCTGCTTGGCCTCTGGTTCTTTTTCTTCTTCTTCACAACCTTTTCTTCTTCCAAAACCTTTTCCTGTTCTCTGTTTGGTTCCTGGCTCTGTGGCACCTCAGGATTGGCTCCTTCCCTGGACTGTTTCCTTTCCTTCTTTTTGCTCTGGCTGCCCTCCAGGGGCTCCTGCTGCTGCTCCTGTTGCCGGTATGTGGCCAGGAAGGCTCGTTCCTGCTCCTCCAGGCGTGCCAGCTTGGCACTCATGGTCAGGCCGTGACGGGCACCCCTGCAATGACCGCAGGCATCGAGGACTGGCACCTCCCCAGCAGGGAACATGTCCCCAGCCCAGCCTGCTCAACAGCTCCTGTGAAGAGAGGCAGCCCAGACAGGCAATCCCCCAGCCACTCACTTGTGTGCTGTGCGGCCCCCACACGCCTGTACCAGCTCCTCGTCCGTCAGCCTGTGAGAGACAAACAGGACCTGTCACCCCCAGCATCTGTGTAGGAGGAACACGGTCTGGACCAGGGCTCCACCTTGCAGCCCTCATCGCTCCCCGCCAAGGGATGGGGCCCAGTCTCACCTCCTGACTGAAGAGAGGTCCAGCTTATCCTCCTCCTCACTGCTTTCAGAGCTGGTGGGCAGTGTCACAGACTCCTCCCCACAGGCTGTGAGTGTGGCTGACTGCAGCACAGAGACAGAGGGACTGTGAGAAAGGGGAAGAAGGAAAATGGAGCTCTGGGGGCCACAGCAGCAATGAGCTGGGGGTCATGCAGCCCCCAGGCTCCTGGAGCCAGTTACCTTCACAAAGCGGCCATACAGCAGGCTCCCACTGTTGCCAGCCTTGCGTGGCTTCTTATTGCTGATCCTGCCTCCCTGCTCAGAAAGTGCTTTCACAGAGATGCCATCCTGGGTGGGAAAAAAACAAGGGGCTTGAAAATGATCTGTCCAAGGGGCTTTGCCCCTCCAACAGCACCTCTCCACCACCACAGCCGCTGTGGAAGGTGCTGTTTGCTGACAGGGCCTGGGGGGATACAGTGGCTGTACAGGAGCCACCAAAGGAACCCAAACACCCTCCCCTGCCTTCAACCCCATCCCTGTTCAACTGGGGTGCCCCTGCCACCCCCCAGCCCTCCAACCTGCCCAGCCTCCACAGCAATGTTGGCAGCCGCCTTGTTGAAGACGTGGTCCCACCAGTGGAAGGTGAAGGGCTCTGCCGCGTCGTGTCCCACCTGCGGGGTGCAGAGGAGCCGTCAGAATGGCTGCAGTGGGCAGCGGGCACTGGGCCAGGGCCGAGAAAGGATCTGCACTCACCCCCGCCGTGTCGCACTTCACCTTCACCCGGATGGCCTCGGCGATGCCGTCCTCCCGCCTGCCCAGGCCCTGTCCTGCGGACAAGGTACCCCGTCACCCCTGCATGGCCGGGGAGCACCGGGAGCTGGGGTGCTGCAGGACTCCGAGAGTGGGGGGGTGAGGTCGAGACCGACTACTGCAGGAAGGAGGGGGGTGAGGTGACGGGCTCTGGGAACCAGAGGGGTTTGGGGTGGGGACCCTGGGGCTGCCGGGGTCTGCAGGGTCCCGGGGCTTGGGGGTCGCTGCGTCCTGGAAGGAGGTGGGGCCTGGTGGAGGAAGATAGGGCTTGGGTAGGCACGGGGGGAGACGGGACTTTGCGGGGGACCAGAGTCTGGGGGACAGCCGGGGCGCTCAGGGTGGGGCAAGGTGGGGCGCAAGGCCCGGGACCGCGGTCCAGGGACCCCCGCTCGGCCCCACCTCGGCGCCAGCCGTGTCGCCTCAGCTGGTTCTCAGCGAACAGCATCCCGCGGCCCGCCGGATCTGGGGCGTTCATGGCCTGGCGGGTCCCGGGGATCCCGGAGGGTCTCCGGGAGTCTCGGCGTGCCCCGGTGTGGTCCCGGTGTGTCCCAGCCGCCGCACGAGGCAGGAACGGCGTCACGGCCGGGCCGCCGGGAAGGGACTGTGCGCGTGCGCGAAGGGCGGGGCCGAGAATGCGCCGAGGGTGAGGCGGGGCACGGGGACGGAAATAGGGGGACGGGGCCGGCGGGGTTCGCCGCACGGGGACAGTGATAGGGATACACAAGGGGTCAGGGATAGGGACACATGGACACGAGGACACACGGACACTGGGATAGGGACATGGGGGTGTGGGGGGACGCGGACACGGGGACGGGGGTTACAAGGACACGGGGGCACGGGGACGGGGATACACAGGCATGGGGATGCACGGACGCGGGGATGCACGGGCGCGGGGACGCAGACATGGGTGTGCACATACCCACATCCGGACGCGTGCTCACACGTAGCATGCATATACGTGTACATGCTTACAAACATGAACGTGTGCACACACGCACGTGCTCACAGACTTGTGCACATGCACACATGGGTGCACACACAGACGCATTCGTGTCTGTGTACACCCACCCCTCCTCACCTGCTGAGCGATGCACACACCTCTGCTCGGTGTGCCACAGGCACACACGCACACACACAGAGCTGACTCTGCCCTGTGCACACACACGCACACACACTTGCCCTCCCAGTTTCAGTGCACCTGCACTATGGGCAGTGTTGGCTCTGATACAGACAACCCGACAAGCTGGAAACACCCCAACACCGACAGCAAGCTGGTGAACATCACCAGCACCAGCCAGGCAGTGTCAGGAAATCAGGTGTCAGCTTGCAAGTGGAATTAAAAATAAACTATGTCAGAGAAACATGAATATGGCCCTAAATGTGCCATGGTCGGGTCCTGCAGCAGGGAGCTGTCAGGGCTGGCTGTGGCCCAACCATGCTCTAAATTATGGTTTTCTGCTCTTAAATGCTGCAGAATTCAGCAGAGAGGCTGAGAAGCATCATTGAGGAGCCTTATGACTCCTGTGGCTGAGCAAAGTTGCTGCAGCAACTCCACATACACACACACACACACATATTTTCCAAGCTATCCTACTCCATGACCTCCTAACCTCAGGATATTTCCCTACTGACCCTCTCTTGAGACACTTTGAGTTTGCCCCTCTATAATCAGGGCTGTGACCACAGGAAACTGCCCATACCATGGATCTTGGTAACAAAAAACCCCAGTTTATTGAAAGGAATATAGATGTTGGTTTCCTGACATCTTTCTCTCCTCCACGTTTTAGAGATTTGATTTCGAAGTTGGAAGTGTTACACTGGGATATTGGGGGAAAAGGCTGTGGATCCCTTCCAGGGAAAGGGGGAGGAATGAAGTGAAAATATATCCTTGACAGCAGAAATCTCTCCCAATCAATCACCTGGATTTGCCACTACCTGCTGCCAAAATTACTTCTTTCATTATGTTTTAAAAGAATTAATTATATTTATCAGAGTAAAAAGAGGAAACAGTCAGTGAGAACACCTTTGGACAATCCCTTGGAGAAAGAGAGATATGGGATCGAGAAAGTGCAGTCATTCCTTCGAAAGTGGGCCATTGAACACATTACCAGGGATTAGGGAAAGCTCTGGAAGGGATTAAGGTTTCACAAAAGACTCCTTCTCACCAGCCTTCAAAGCACCTTTTTCTTTGAAGCCTGGAAGGGCTGAATCTGCATCCCCCATAGGTACCAAAGACCAGACCCAGCTGCATCCACTTCCCAGCTCTCTCCCAGTGATCCCTGTCGCATTGTGTCTCACCACTGAGGAAGCTGCAGACCAGACCCTCCCAACTCCCCTTCCCAATACATGAGCAGTACAGCAAAGCCCTTGGGAGCAGTGTGGCATGGGCAGCTTTGCCAGACTGTTGGGGGAGGCTGAGAAGCTGGGAGGTGGCATCAGATGAACATAAGAGGCTGCAGGCTGCCCCGTGTCTGTATTTTAGCATCTTGGCTGGTGGGCTGGCAGCAGGGGAGGAATGTCCCCAAAGTGGCACAGGAGCAGATGCTACACTGTGGAGACACAGTAGAAATGTGTTTTTCCACTTAAACAAACAAGAGACACCCAGGACTGGATGGCCTGTGAGGGCTCATCATGGCCTTTCAGGAGTTAAAGGAAACTTGTGAAACTGATGGACAAAGTTTTTTTTATATGGACAGATAGTGATGATTCAAGGGGAAATTGTTTTAAAGCAAAAGAGGGAAAACTTACACTGGATATTGGGAAGGAATTCTTCCCTGTGAGGGTGGTGAGGCCCTGGCACAGGAGCCCAGAGAAGCTGTGGCTGCCCATCCCAGGATGTATTCAAGGCCAAGTTGGACAGGGCTTGGAGCAACCTGGGATAGTGGAAGGTGTCCCTGCTCATGGCAGGGGTGTGGAATGAGATGAGCTATGAGGTCTCTTCCCACCCAAACCATTCTAGGGTTCTTAAACTCCTGTGGACTCTTGTCAGTGGTTCACAGCCATCTGCATACACTGCAGCAGGATTCCTCTATCATGCAGGGATTTATTTCCAGCCAACTTTGAAGTCATGAAACTGCTCCATCCCTCCAAGTCCTTGTTCCAACAGATCCCCTCACACGCACACAGATCCCTTGCACTGCGGTGACTGACATCACCATGTCACACCTTGCTGACACACTGAGGGGGAGGAAGGATGATTTCTGTCTGTCCAGAAACAACACTAATGGGACTAATTTTGCTCCTCAGAAGTTCAAACTCACCATGGGGTATATGGTGAGTACCACTGCCACTCCTCATGACCCTGTGCATCCCCTCTGTAGCCTCCCTTCCCTGCTTGCACCATCCATCCTCCCATAAGCACATTCCTTACAAGAGCTGGTTTGTGCAGGGACACAGACTTTAGTGCTGTCAAGGGACACTGAAGAGATCCCAAGGCTCATACAGGCATTTTCAGGAGCTGCAAAGGGGCCGATCGGCAACATATGGGAAGAACTCTGATCCTGCCAGTGCCAGTTGGGACCTTCAGTCCCATTCCTACACAGGTCTGTGTAGGAGTCTTCTTCTCACGTCTGAGGAGAGGTTCACAAAGCAATCCACACGTTTGTGCACCGTCTCCAGAAGAGGTTAAAGAGGCTTTCTAAATCCTCCTCCAAGGGACTGCAGTCTCATTAGGATGCATATGCAGAGGCAGGAGTGTTTCCAGCCCTGTTTTCTCCACCACCACCACCTACACTCTAAGCAACACGAACACCCATCGATCCCAGTTTCAGCTACGGAGCCAGCTGGGTGCAGCAGGTTTTACAGGTATGCAGCAAACCTCCTGTTCCCACTCTGCCCAATCCTCCCACACTGAAAGAAACTTAGAACTATCAAATAAAACTGACTCCGCGCTCTCAACAGCTCCAACAGTTGCTAATTGCCAATTCTAATTCAAAAGAAGCTTCCAAACCGCCACTTTAGGACCAATTTTGGGAAGCTTCAGCAGCATTCCTGAAGCGTCAAAGGTTTCCGGGCCACAAGGAAAGGCAGCTGGGCCAGGTGGGAAGGAAGAGAGACAACCCCATGCCTGCATTGAGCACAGAAAACAGGACAGGATGGATTAATCCCAAGTAACTGGGAACTGACCCAGCTGAGCGGAGGCAGGCAAGGATGAGACAGGGATGCAGGGAGACAGATGGTTGTGCGCGTTTATTTTCCTTTGATAAAAATGGTGTATGTAAATTACACAGCCATGGAGGCTCCTAGGAAATACCACCCTGCTGATCCTGGGGAGTCTCTTGGACAGTAGGAACATCCAAACACATCAGAATGGAAGGGGGGATGGAGGATGGATCTAAACTGGGAAGAACATGAACTTCAACTTTTTCCAGTGAAGTGAAAAGACTGTTAGCTTATTCTTCCATTTCTTTTTTAGTTTTCACACTTGTAGAAATGAGCCCACTGAGCACAGGAGTCAATGACCCGGCACACTTCTGACCAGGAACCATATGACTTGGGAAGAAACACACCTTTCAAACACCTTCCTCTGCACAGCACCTTCAACTCAAGCTCAAGAACAGCACACCTGGTTGCTGCACACCCCTAGGCTCTGTTACACCACCCCCAGAGTGTAAAGAGGCCACACTTCAAATGCAGGTTTTCCACCCATTAACCCTCTACCAGGAGATTGGAGGCACCTGTGAGTGAGGGACACGGGCTCGGTTCATCCCAGGAAACATTAAGACAAATGACATCAGAAATTCTCAGGTAATTTCAATTTTTCTTTTGATTCATTCCCAATAAGATGGTGAGAGAAATAACCAATCCCCAAACTTGGCTCAATTTTTTAAATATTTGCCTGAAAGGAGGGCTAGGGGAAGGAATCATGTACAGTTAAAATCAAGCTACTCAAAACACAATCATTCAGGTAAGTAACTAGAAGTATCGCCTCTACCATCTAGAGAGAGAGAGAGAGAGAGAAGAGTGTCTGAGACAGGGCATATTTAGGAAAAAATACACATCTGAAGTCTCTGTGGCCACGATGAGAACTGGAATCCACATACAAGCCAGTTAAAGAGCATTTCAACATGAAATCTTAACTTAGTAGGAAGGTCAAGGGTTAAGCTGTATCTTTTTGTTTTAAATACATGGACAACTGTCAGATATGAAAATGATGGTGGGCTTTCCGGAAAGATCCCCTGTGCATGTGTATGGATGCATGTGCTGACGTCTGTGGGACAGCAGGACAGAGTTTAGGAAGGCTGGGAGCCCAGCAGTCTCTCGATAGCTGCGTTGATGTCCCCACCAGTGGCGATGAGCGCCTGGAGATTGGCCTCACGGTTGATGAAGCCCATGGCATTCAGCTGCTCCAGCTGCTGTTGGAATCGCACTTCGGGACTCTGCACCTGTGAGGAAAAGCACAGAGACCTTGGAGTCAGAGAGCACAGACAACATTCAGGCAGTGCCAGCAGCCATGGCTGTGCAGGAACCCCGAGGTCAGCTTCAGGCTCATGTGGGGACAGTCCCCATGTCCCCTTGGGTGGTGGCACAGCAGCCACACCAGAGTCTGTCCTGGTGCAGTACTGACAGCAGCAGTGCAGGGAGAAGGATCCCCAGCATGCTGAGCTTAAACCTCTCAAAGGGTTCAACACACCAAAGAGTCATTCAGACCCCAAAACCAAACCTGGCTCAGGGCACCACTGTCACAAGAGATTGTTGGGTACCACATCCCCTGAGTGGGGTGAGGTGGGAACCCCTCTCAACACCTCCCTGCCCGTGCCAGCTCCCACTGGGTGCTACGTACTTGAGAGCTTCCTCCGGCCAGCAGCTGGATCATCTGCTGCATGAGCTGCTGTTGAGGGTTACCACCCCCAGCTGGAGAGGCACTGGCCGGCGTTGAAGCGGAGGGAACGGGGTTCTCCGGGATTGTGCTTCCTCCTGTGGAGGACAGGGGCATCCGGGGCATGCCAAAGGAGCCGAGGCTGCAGAGGAAGGCAGGGCATGCTCAGGGTGACACTGGCATTCTGGGCACCCCCACAGAGTGCAGCAGCAGGGCAGCCAGCAGGCATGACCAGGCTGGCCCTCACTGAAGGCCCTGCTACAGGGTAGCTTTGAAAACTGAACAGACTGCATCCATGTTCTGGTCACACATGGCACAGGGAATGAGCAGCGCTAACAGAAGCCTGAAGAGAACTGCTTTGATGGAACATGACCCATGGTAACAGTGAGCTGCCAGTAGATCAGCCTGCCCCAGCACACCCACCCAGCCTTGTGTCTCTCATACTGTTTTCCAGAGATAAAGTTCTAGAGTTCAGTTCACACCAAATGCAGCAAAGGATGGGGGGAGAACCAAGTGCGTTCCAAACCTTTTCTCCAGAAAGAAAAGGTCAAGGACTTCCCAGTTAAACACAAGCAAGCAGCAAGTGCTAGTTAGCTTGCCCAAGAGGCCTGCAGGCACACACCCGCACAAGTCCCCATGACAGAGCATCCTAAGCAGATCTCCCAGATGAATCCACAGCCAGTTTTGCCTGCTGGTACTGGGCACAGCAGTTCTGCATGGCCCCACTCCGTACCTTGGCACTAGTCCAGGGGCCTCTGTCTGCAGCGTCTGGAGTCCCTGCTGGATCTGGAGCAGGGCCTGCATGGCACGGGGGTTGGTGAGGATGGACAGGGAGTCCGGATTCTGCATCTGCGGACCAAGGCAGAGAGATACCATAGTACCAACCAGTGAGAGCTCAGGCAGCCAGAGCTCCACCACTGTCACATCCGAGCCAGTGCCAAACTGCGCCTCTTGCCTGCAGCCAACACTGGCCTTTGTGTCTGGATCCTCCTTTGAGGCTCCAGACTGCAGGGTTCACCTGCAGGGACACTCACAAAGCTCACATCAGGTTTCCTAAATGAACTGGGTGAATCAGATTAGAACTGAGGACACATGCCTTTGGACTCTGATTTACCTGAACACCAGCTGCTGTAATTTTTGTAAACTCAACACAGTGAGAGACTGTCTACACAGGGGTTCCAAGTAGCTTAACAAGTCTAATCTGGAGTCCACCTTTCAGTAATTCAGATGAGTTAATTCAGACTACCTTGTCTAACCAAATTCTTCTTCTTTGTCTCCCCTGTGCAACCCCCTTCCTTCCTCAGCACGGCCCCCCAAGCCCACATGCTTCCTAGTGCACTCAACCAAGCAGCTGAGATCCTGCCTGTCCCACAGTGGGGGGAGAAGCTCTGGAGCCAGGGGCTGAGGGCAGCACAGGGCCAGCCAGAGGCCTTTACCTGCTGCAAGAAGACAGGGAGCTGAAGGCGGAGCTGTTCTTGAAGCTGTGGATTCCCAGCAAAGAGGGGGACATTTACCATGATCTAGCAAGAGACAGCACATGTAGGTAGGGTCAGAGGGTTGCTGCCACTTGCTGTTAAACCCTATGCAACTAAGCCATGAAGAACAGGTCAGTCATAGGGCCCCTGACTCCCTCCCTGGGCTTTCAACATGCTCCCCTGCTAAGTGCTAAGTGCTCAATTCCTGACAGCAGTGTTGAACAGGGGCCACCTGGCCACAGGCAAAGAGAAGAGTCATTCCCATTTCCTTTTCAGAGCCACCTCTTGTGTTAGGGGCTCTGCAAACACACAGGGCTCAGAGCTGGGGCTGCCTTCAGGCTATTGAGAAATACAACTAAACTGTGTATTTACTCTGCTCCAGTGTCTGCAGGAGGAACCAGTCCAACTCCAGCAGCAGAGTGACCTCACACTGAGCTCATGGCCTGTTTGGCAACAGCAGACAACTGCAACACTTTTACCTGTGCTGCAAAGTCCGGGTTCTGGGCAAGAGTTTGCATCATGCTCCGCATGTAGGGGGCAGAGATCATATTCTGCATCAATTGAGGGTTTTCGGAAATCTGCTGCAGAAGTCCTTGCATCTCTGGGCTGTTGAACATGCCTGCAAGGGGAAGGGAAGACAAAGGAAAACCCCTGATGAGCCTGAGCATCACTGCATTGCCTGAAACACAATGTGACAGGTGACAGCACTGCCTGTACTCTATCCCCCCCTCCAGCAGTGAACATGGCTGTGGACAGCCATGGCAGTGCTTTGCTGGCCACCCTCCTGTTCTTGAGAGCTTCAGGGACAGCAGAGTTCCCAAAGGAACTGTCTGACAAGTGCATCAGAATAATTAATTTGTGTCTGCAAGTAGGCTAGACCCACTCCTCTGGGTAACAGCCACAGATAGGGCTCAAATGCCAGAGGAACTGACCCTCCAAGGAAGCCTGTGTGACCTGCTCAGCCAGCAGCACCCTCGGGCTCCTCCCTTACGTACCAGCACCAAAACTGGCAGCATTCAGCCCGAAGGGGTTGGATACAGTCGGGGTGCCCTGGGTGGTTGCTGAGCCTGTGCTCCCTTCACTGCTGGGTGCTTGACTCTGGGAAGCAGGGGGTGTGGGGCTCCAGGGGTTTGGCAACGGCTCTCTGTTCTCCGTCCGCAAAGGCTGAGAGCTCGAGCTGTCAGAATTCCCCGTCAAGGAAGAGAAAGGATTGTTGCCAAACTAGGGAGAAAAAAAGAAAAGAAACATATGGAATCAGTTAGTCCCAGCAGACCAACGCCTGAGTGAGCCAGGGAACAGCCGATGATATTCAGCCAAGTCCAGAATTTGCTAAACACGTGCCATAATCCACCTCCTGAGAAATCTGCAATCCACAACACACCTCACTCAGAAAAAGACCAGGCACAGGAGTGGCCACAGCCCTGGATTCAGCTCCCAAATGCAGGGCTTCAAAACGCCCCTGTAAAACCAGCGCCTGGACATACAAGTAGGTAGTGCTGGATTGGAGTATGTCTGCACAGCCCTCTGCAGCCAGACCTGTGCTCTCTCCTCCTGCACTACCAGCCAACTGGATCTGAGCCAGCTCCATTCCGAAGGCATTGGGCTCCAGCTAATCCAGGGACCAGAGGGCTGTGCTAACAGTAACAGGGCCTGCCTATTGGTCAGGGCTGGCATCCAACCTTGCTGGGGGGCTGGAGGAGCCAGAGCAGGCCTCTCTAACACCTCAACCTGTGTCATGAGAGGCACTGCACCATACTCTCTGGCCCATGCCTACACTGGAGTGGAGGGATGAAGAACCACACTCTAGGAAAACTGCTCCGTCAGCACAGCAAACAGGGAAAGACCCCTTTCCCACACTACACCCCACTCACAGAAATGCATCCAATACCTGCTCCCTGGCTGCACTAAACATGGGCTCCTGGATGTCCGTGTACATTCGACGCAGGGCATTGTATCCTCCTGGAATGCTCTCGAGGTTACTCAAAGCACGGTCCTGGTTCCGCATCATCTCCTGCATCATGGCAGGGTTACGAGCCAATTCCATCGTCTGAGAGAAGGAGGAAAAGGTGGAAGGCTCAGGCCCACATGCACCATGAAGGGCCAGAGCCGATCAAGAGCCTGGTCAGCAGCCAAGCCCTGAAAGAGTTAAATCTCAGCTCCGAGATGAGAGGATAATTAAACCCTATTCACAGGCGGAGGGCAGAGAGATCATTTATCCAAGCAAAGACAGCCCAGGGATCCAGGCTCCTCCCCAGCCTTGTTCAGCTCTCTTCCTTCTCAGCCTCAGTTCAGCTCGATGAAACTGTTCTGTTCCTAAGCAGTATCAGGACATCCAAACATCCAACACCCAAATGTTCCCACTGAGACTGGATGGACTACATACAACAACTCGGAAGGTGGATCCTTCCACCCTCTCCAGACTTTTGATGGGTCTTCCCTGCACAAAGAACATTCAGGTCTCATTTGAGGAACTGCTTAAGTACAAATTATTCACAATTTAGTCCTGCAGGTCAGGAATTTCAGGTATGGCCTAGACAATTGAAAACAGAATAACCGAGAAGCAGAAACTTGGTTAAACTAGGCCCATTCAGCACAACCTTCTTGAAAAGCCTTCCCAGGAAACAGCAGATTCCTGTCAACAGCTATTAACACCCAGATTCTCACTGATCCCTTAGGATTCCCTTCTGATGAACCTTTGGTCTTCCAGACAGCCACTCCTCTTGGATACGGGTCCTCTCTGTTCTGGGAAAAATGAGAGCCCTCTGGGATCCCAGTCTAGACTCGGGTTCCCCACTGACACAGGTAGTGAAACACTCACTGTACAGCTCTGGAGTCTCTACGTAATCTGTCAAGAGAACTAAAGAGAAACAAAGAGCTTGTGCAGTAGCTTCACTTCTCCAGCATTGTTTTTACTCCCAATCCTGAATCACACAGCAGCCTTGTAGTCAGCATGCCAGGAAAATCCCAGCATCCCTTTTTTTCCCAATACACCATGGATTCAATAGCTCTGAAAGGGAGACAAAGAGTTGCAATGATGTGGGTTGAGTAATCGGTATTCACATAACTCAAGACCCCCATCTGTTTGTGGGGAGCTCACAGCAGGAAGTAAGAGATCTCCAAAACCACTGTTCTGACATTCCCAGTCTTCCTCTGCAGTGCAGACACTGATGTTGGTCCACAAAGACTCTCCTCAACACTGTTTACTGAGCCCTGGTGTGACTCACCTGCCTCATGAGCTCTGGGTTATTGAGCATGTGGCTTATCTCTGGATTTCGTTCCATGAGCTGCTGCATCTGGGGATTGGCCATGATCATCTGCCTCATGAGGTCAGGGTTAGACATCATGTTCTGCACCAAGGGATTCTCCATGATCTGGGAAAGCATCTCTGGGTTGGACATCAGCTGCCGCTGCATTTGCTGCTGGAGCTCCATAAAGTTGGCCGAGCCCATCCCAAGGTTGCCCAGCCCAGTGATGCCACCGAAGCCAGCTGGAGAGGGAACACACAGGAAGAGAGGCATGAGTCAGTAACTGCCAGCAACTGCAAAAGAGGACAGTCAGCTGAACTGCATTCCTACAAATCCAGGGGTATCCCGTATTCCTATGATGGCCAGCTCTGAGTAAAGACATCCCTACACACACACACACTTCACTAAGTGGCATTACCTTTAGCAGGGACACAGAGGTGTGCCACGGGAGTGACTCATGCAAAGCCTATGGCAAGCAGAGACAACAACAGGGGTCAAGAACCCCAACTCCTTGGTCTAATCCCAGAAAATTCTTCCTTCTCACAGCCCCCACTTACACAGGATGGATGCAGCACTGTTGGGGCCGCCATCTCCAGGACCTCCCACGGTCCCCGACCCACTGCTCCGTCTGCTGCCACTCCCTGCATCTGGACCGGCACTGCTGGATGTGGAGGGCTGAGATGGGGCAGCAGGAGAAGAAGGGATTGCAGTGGGGGCAGAAACAGCACTGGGGGCAGAAGCAGCAGATGTTGAATCTTGGACCCTGCAAAGGATAAAAAGTATTAAACTCCCGGTACCCGGGGAAGGGCAAGGGCAGTCCTCTGCAGGGACACAGGATGCACAGCCCATGATGACCAGGCTCCCAGCACACCAGTCATCCCCACAGCAGCCAGCCCCAGCTTCCATCCCATCTATGCCTGCACTGATCCACAGCTATGCTCCCAGATGCCTTCCATCTGCTGGAATCTGCCTCCCATCCTGATGCACTGCAGCCCCTGACATGTTTTCCTGGCCCATGCAGAGTGGCTGGACTGGTCTTACCCTGAGTTGTATCCAGCTCTTCCTTGAATCCCACTGAACTATTTACTGCAGCCATATCCTTGAGCAATGAGTGTGCTCCAAACAGGAAAATCCTTCTGCTGCTCCCACAGAAACCACAGGAGGTTACAGCAGGGCTAGTGCATGAGGTAAACAACAATGTTCACTTCTGAATATTCCTAGCAGTGCTTCTGGGGCAAAAAGAAGCATTAGCATTACTGTACAAAGAGGGAAACTGAGGCACAAGGCAGCCAGCACCTGTCTCACAAAGCCATGGAATGTTTCTGGCCAGCTTGCCTGCAAATTCCCAGCTCTGCCACTGGCTGCACCTTGATGCAAGGCTCCTGCTCCAACACAAGTTGTCTGGAGCTTCTTTTAACACATCCACACAAACACTTTCCTGTAAGCCACCATGCAGCAGGTGCTGGACATTAGCTTTGCTGAATACACCAACCCAGGTTAGTACCTTGTTATCACAGTTACTCCTCAAGAGTGTTAAAGGAATTTGAAAGAGGACATTTAAAAATTTTCTGAAGCCTTCATAGTCACAACAGTGAGTCCTGGACTAGTGTTGAAGAGCTTTCATTAAATTAGACCAAAAAAATCACTTTACTCACTTCAATAATGCTATTATACTTCTAAAAACAAGAACAATGATTTCCTGATTTTTCCCAAAACGAGAATAATTCCTTTTCTCTATCTCCTTTTCCTTTTTCACTCTTCTAGAACTTGAAAAATGAACCCTAAAGGCCCCTGTCCACTGTCCAGACTAACCTGACTGCTGCTGAAAACCACTGGCCACTGAGAGAGGCTAAAAGTGGGGAAACAAAGCAAATGGGAAGCTGAACAAGAAAGGAAGAAGGAAGGGCACTTGGTTTCTCTCTGCCTCTTCTCACAGGAAGAGGCTGTAATGTCTTCAGTAAGCACTTATCTAGGACTATTAGCAGGAGAAAAATGAGCAGCCCAGGACAGCTATGATTCACCCTTTGAAATAGTTTGCCAATACCACATTTATAATGGAGATAGCAGAAACAGCATCAGGCTCTCAGGATACCTGGAGAGGCAGAATCCAAGGAGAGGCCACAGAACCTGACAGTACACTTCCTTGTGTTTGTAAAAAAAAAACAGGTGGAAAAAAAAAAAAAAACCAGGAAAAAAACCCCATCTTGATTAATGCAGCTCTCCCAGAGGACAGCAGAACTGCACAGAGACATAGCCCTGGAGCTCCCTGGGAGCTGGGGCACACTGCCGCCGGAGCCTGAGGCATGGCTGTGAAGGGCCAAGATCAATGAAATGTGGCTGCAACTAAAGCACAGCTGCTGTTTCCAAAATCCTTCCATGCCCACACTCCTCTGGAAAGTGCTGGGAAGAGCTAAATCAGCAGGAGCCGGAGGTCAGCCCCATGTCCCATTCTCAGTCTGAGGTCTGTGGTGCACGTGAGCTACATCCCCACTGGGAACTGCCCCGAGTGCACCCACAGCCTCACATGAACGAACCCCCACACCACTCCTGCGGCTGCACAGCCTAAGCCTCTGTGCACTCCCGATGTGGAGCATCCACTGTCTGCACCGGCCTGTGCAGCTGTGCCTCCACAGGTGCCCCACAGGGCTCCGCATGCCATGTGCCTCCTGTGGTGCCTCTGAGAGCCTGAGCACAGGCTGAGAGCTGAGTATGTTCACTGGGAAAGTAACGCCTTTTATCAAAACCTTTTTCTAGAACTTTTGCTAGAAGCAGTATCCATTTCTGATGGGTTCTTCCAAGACACACAGAGGAGTAATGTTAAAGGGTACCAGCCCCTTCAGGTACCTGCCATACACCATCACAGCTGTGTCACCCATGGACAGGTTACTGACAAACCCCATTGTTGCGTGGCACAGCTTGGGCAGGGAAAGCTCATCAGGATCATCACAATCATTTATTCCCATTTGATCCCAGCCCTCCCAAGACCAAACTCTTACTTCTGCGGAGTCTTAATGACCAAGTGAACAGTGAGCCCATCTTTGATCCCATGTTGATTCAATGTGTCTCCATCCTTCAGGATCTTCCCAGCAAAGATCAGAACCAGCTGATCCTGTTTGGCTTTAAACCGTCTAGAAATCTCTTCTTTGAACTAAAAAACAAACAGAGCATTTTTCAGGCAAAGAATTTGTATCACTAACATAAAGCTCCAGGGATCACATCCACTCTGGGAACAGAGGAACTGACAAGCCCTCAGAGCCCAGGAAGGTACCACACAGTCACCAGTTGCTGATGATGTCTGAGGTGTTAATGAAAACCAAAACAAAGCAAAGACAAGTTCTGAAATCACAAATTATGGAGTAAATCTCAGAAAAAATAGAGCCATTCCCTCAGAAGAGCTGAAAGCTTCCAAAGCCAGACCAATTGTGCTTCAGAGCTAACCCAAACACACCATTTATCCTGAATGACTGAACTGGTTTTGTCTGCTCATTTGAGTTTTTTTTTTTTTTTTTTTTCTTAAGGAAAGCCAAACTGATTTAATACAGGACAGAGCTCCATGGAAAAGGGAATAGTCCTTTATCAGCCAATGGAAATAAACTAGGTCTTCTCCAATTCCTATTTCTGCAACTGAATTCCCTGTGAGCATGCCACAGAGCATGGACACCTCTTCCTTACTGTGTGCTGTGCTGGGATTCACACCTGCAAGCAAGTCTCTCACTGCTGACCCTGCCAGGGCATTCCCAAATTGATTTGGAGGAAATAAATCCCTGCACTTGGAAAACACAAACTAAAGAGACTTCAGAGGGGAATGTCAGGACAGAGTGAAACATATGCCAGTTCCAGAGCTCTCAGCCTTTGCATCAGAATCTAAAAACAAGGCTGGGCACAGCATAGCCCTGGCCCCAGATCACCCTGTCTGTGTCTCTCCCCGCACAGCTCTGTGTTCCTCCTCACACAGCTCCATGTCCCGCCCCCCCCCCCCCCCCCCCCCACAGTTCCATGTGCCCCATACAGCTCCGTGCCCTCCCTGCACAAAGCCCTCACTCCACACCCCCTGTACCAATGGGCTCCCCGGATGGAAAGGATCAGGAGGGCCACACGTGCACAGCCCCTGCCCACACCATGAACTGCTGTCTAGAGATCCCTTCCAAGCCCTTCACACAACGACCTTGTGCCCTGCAGACAGCCCAGCACAGAGCCCATGACACCTTGTCCCAGTGGGCATCGCCACTTCCTCAATGCCAGGACCAGCCCCAGAGCCAGCTCCTGCCAATCCCAGCCTTTGCTAACCCCAGCTCTTGCCAATTCCGGCCCTCTCCCGCTCCCTAGCAGGTGCAGAGGCCCACCCACCCACCCGTGGAAGGGCCGATGTTTCCTCTCCTCCAGCTCACCCAACGCTGGCCCCAAACATCTGCCCGGCTCCTCTGTCCTCAACCGAGGAATCTGCCTCCAGAGGAGTCTGGACCTAGGCCAGGACTCCCAGACGCCCCCCCAGCAGCCCCCCACGCACCCATGCGGCTCTGGCCACAATGTCAATACCATTTCCACACCTCCGCTCAGGAAACAATTTCCCACGCAGCCCAGCCCACGGTCCAAGCCCCCAGACCCCACTCCGGTCCTTCACACCCCTCCCACTGCCACCACCCCCAAAGCAGTCTCCGAGTCCCTCAACTATTGTGGTTTCGACACCTACGACCCCTCCCAGAGGTGAGCCCCCCCAGACCACCTCCCGCCCTCGGGACTGTTTCCTCTTTAAAGCCCTCCAGCACCTGCCCTCCTTCAGATCCCCCTGCTCCCTCCCACCCTGGCTCCAAAAAGGCCCAAAGGCCTGGGGTGCCCCGAAAGGCTCCCAAGCCGGCCCTAGCCCTGATCCGGGTCTCCAAGAAACCCCCCGGACCCACCGACCGCCCCCCAGCCCAGATCCCCCTTCCCTCGCTCCTCACGCCCGCCCGAAATTCCTTCCCGGCTCCAAACGCAGGTCCCTTCCCAAAAACCCTTCACCCCACTTCTCGATTCCTCGGTCCCCCCAGACCAGCCGCCCCCGCCCCTCAGCACCCGCGACAGCCCCCCTCCAGGCCTCTCCGCCCCCTCGGCCTGCCCCCGCCCCCACCTCGCGCACGGAGGCGCCGTCCGCGATGACTATCTCCTCCTTGTCCTTGGGGGTCTTCACGGTGACGCGGATGAGCGCTCCGCCAGGCCCTGCCTGGCCGTCCCCGCCGGGGCCGGGGCCGGGGCCGGGGCCGGGGCCGCCGCCACCGCCGCCACCACTCGGCTCCGCCATCTTCGCCGCCCGCCGCCAGCCGGGACCACCGCCACCACAGAGAGGCGGGAGCGGCGCTACAGCACCTCCTCGCCCCGCCACAGCGCCCCCTCAGCGGCCCGGAGGGACAGCGGCAGCGCGGGGGCGCACGGGAACAGAGCCGGGGGCTCACAGGGGCGAGGGAGGCAGAACGGGAACGGAAAGAGGGGGCCAGAGCCTGGGGAAGGCAGAGCGGGGAGAGGATCCTGCGCGCAGGGCCCCACCGGTGCCTCCAACGACGCCCCCCCTTCAACCCTCCCCATCCCCGATCCCCGCGGTCGCCGAGGGCCCACGCCTGCCCCGTGCTCCCTTCTGCTGTCGAGGTCTCTCTGGAGTCCCGGCGACCCCGGGCCCCCCCGCCACGGGGACACGGGCAGGGCCCTGCCGGGACTACAGCCCCCGGGATGCTCCGAGCCCGGCGCGGTCTCGTGACGGCCCCGCCCGCCTCGGCCCCACCCCCGCCCCGCGATCCCGGCGGTGGCCATGCTGCGGCCCAAGGCCCTGACGCAGGTGCTCAGCCAGGCCAACACCGGCGGCGTCCAGAGCACGCTGTGAGTGCGGGGAGCGGGCGGGGGGCGGCCTTCCCCGAGCGGGCCCGGCGGGCACCGGGCGGTCCCTGATGCGGGGTGACGCCACTGCGGGGAATGCTTTCCCTGCCCGGGGATGTTTTCCTTGTACTTAGCCCGGCTGATACTACCCCTGTCCATGCCCCAGGGGGTGCTGCCCCTGCCCAGAGATGCTGCCTACCATTCCCCCGTCCCTGCCTCTGCCCTTGCTCCTGTCCCAGCCCTTGCTCCTGCCCCAGATCCTGGCCCTTCTCCTGCTTATGTCCCTGCACCTGCCTCGGGCATGCTGCCCCTGTCCCTGCCCCAGGGATGCTGCCTGCCCAAGGATGCTGCCTGCCTTTCCCCTGCCCCCAGCCCCTGCTCCTGCCCCTGCCTGGGGATGCTCCTTGCCCTTGCTCCTGCCCCTGCCCAGGGATGCTCCCTGTCCCTGCCTGCAGAAGGCAAGGGGCCCTTCCAGGGGCAGGCTGGGATTGTGCAGTGTGTGGGGCTGGGGCCTTGCACCATTCCTGATATCCAGTGCTGGGATGTCTCATGCACAGTGCAAAGGCTATGCTCAGAGCTGGGGCCATGCACAGTGTTTGTCCCCCAGGCTCATGCCCAGCCTGTGGCAGATCCCACTGCTTCAACAGACAGAGCCACCAGGCCCTGCACTGCCCGGGCCTGGGGCCACTGCTGAGCTTTCTGGCTTTGAAGCCCCTCTAGACCCTGCCAAACCCCTGCAGAGTGGCAGTGTCTTGGGAGCAGTGCTTGGGACTGGATGAGCGGGTTTGCTCTACCCCTGGTACTGAAAAAGGGTCTGGTGTTAGAGGCATCAGTTTGCCCTGCTGTGTCCTTCCCAGGCTGCTGAACAACGAGGGGTCCCTGCTTGCCTACTCGGGCTATGGGGACACTGATGCCAGGGTCACTGCGGCCATTGCCAGCAACATCTGGGTGGCCTACGACAAGAATGGGCACCAGGCATTCAATGAGGACAACCTCAAATTTATCCTCATGGACTGTATGGTATGTGGGGCTGGGGCCTGCCCTGCCCTCCTTGGGGACCTGGCTGTGGTGCCAGGACTGTGCTGGGAGTCCAGGCCAACCTGGGGTGCAACAGGTGCTGTTTCTTCCTGGGCAGGAGGGGCGAGTGGCCATCACACGGGTGGCAAACCTGCTGCTCTGCATGTACGCCAAGGAGACAGTCGGATTTGGGATGCTGAAGGCCAAGGTAATGCTGGTTGGGAGGTGCCCAGGTGGTTTGCAGGGCTGCATTCCTGCTTTGGTATGGAAAAGAGCTCTTGAAGAGGATTGGGATGGAAGGGCTGGAGGAAGCTGCTGTGCTTGGGACACGCTTTTGCACCTCCCCCGTGCCTGCCCAGGGACCGCATCACACCTTTTTAAGGTTCTAAACTGAAATATAAATGACAATAAGCAAATGGGCAGTGGGTACACAGGTTGCAAAACCCACCTGAGCATGGCTCATGCCATTCTCTGCTTGCAGGCACAGGCGCTAGTCCAGTACCTGGAGGAGCCGCTCACACAGGTGGCCGCATCATGAGCATGCAGTGGAGGGCTCTGCAGTGCCACTGGGCTCCGACACCATCACCGTCACCAGCGTGGGTTGGGTGTGAGTGGCCCCATGGGCATCCTGGAGCTCTGGTGTGGTCTTAAAAATAAGGTGGAAGGAATATAAAAGCTGGGGGGAATAAAAGTGTGTTTGATGCTTGTGTCCATTGTGTCTGTTGTTGGCTTGTGTCCATTGCATCTGTTGTTGGGGGAGCTGAGGGGGTAACACAGCCTGGCTGGGTTGCAGGTGCCCATTGCAGAAGTTGCAAGGGGCTGTTGTCAAAGGAGAGGGGTTACAACAGCTCTGCACAGCCCTGCTGGTCACACTGGGATAGCTGGGAGTGGCGGGGGCTCCATCCCATCCCAATTTCCCTGGCTTTCACACGATGGCAGCAGAGTCGAGGGAACATTCACAGCGGCGGGAGCCGGGCTGAGCACGGGTTCTGCTCCTGGCACAAGTGCCCTCGCTGCCGTCCCACCCCACAGTGCCCTGCTCTGCCCATGCTGTCTCGGTCTGCCTTTGCTGCCATCGCACCACACGTTTCCCTGCTCTGTCCATGCTGCCCCAGTCTGCCATCGCTGCCTGCGATACCATCGCACCCCTCCCCTCCCCACGCTGCTCACAGTGCCCTCCCTGCCCATGCCGTCTTCCCTGTGCACGCCGGCCGTGTTGCCTTCACTGTCCTGTGCGCCCTGCTCCAGCCTGGCCACGCTGCCTTCACACCCCACGGTGCCCTCGCATACCTCCCTGCCTATGTTGCCCATACTGTTCATGCTGTTCGCGCTGCCTCAGCCTGCCCTGCATTCAGGATCAGGCCCTGGCTCCTCCTCCAGCCATCCCGTGACGGTCCCAGGGGTGACACTACCTGCCCAACCTGCGCTGCGACACCCAGTCCCACCCCTTGAGTCAACCGGGAGCGTTGTTGCCATCTCGGCCGCTCTCGCCTCCGCTGCCCCAGACCTTCCGCTCTCCCGTGGACCCCCTTCGGTGCCGCTCCCTCCCCAACAGAGGGTAACCTTTAGTCGCTCTGTCTCCTCCCTCGGCGCCTCCGGGAGCCCGGCCCACCTCGCCGTCTGCTCGAGGGTTGGCAGCGGGAAGGAGGAAACCCGGGGCGGCCCTGCAAGGGCAGGCGGCAGTCGGGGCGACATGGCCAGCCCCGAGGAGGACTATAACTTTGTCTTCAAGGGTGAGTCTTGCGCTCGATGCGACCCTCCACTTCCCCAAAAGGAGTGGAGCAGAAAGCCAGGAGCTGCGGGGAGGGAACGAGGGTGCCCGTTCCCCAGAGCGGCTGTGTCCCGAGCTGGGACGTTGTTGACTATCCCTGCAGCTGTGATAGGAACCGGGAACGACGGAGGGTCAGGGAACTGGGGAACAGGCACCGACCACTGACAGCAGCGAGGCCAGGGCTGCTGAGCAGTGCCAGGGTCCCCAGAGACCCGGAGAGATCCACACTCACCTCAAGGCTGCGGGTGTGCAGTGCCAAGCAAATTACTGTTGCGAGATGGGGCTGAAAAAGCTGGGACTGAGTGTGTGAGACATAAATGCCACGAGAGCCTGTAACCTCCGAGAGCAGTGGGCATTGAAAAGTCATTTGCTGTGGTGACCTGGGCAGTGGCATGTGCGAAGAACATAGGGGTCAAACCTGAGCTGGAGAAATGAGGGCAATCTCACACCTCCCTTGCTGAGCTCCTTGGGTCCACCTGATCTCTGCCAGGTACTGGTGGCTGGACTCTGCTGGAACTCAGTGCTCCCTTTGGGCATGTGGAGACAGGCTCTGGCGTGCCACCCATCCTGGGTGCCCACTGCAGCAGGGTGACCCAGGGCTCATCAACATCCTTGCTCTGCTCCTGCTGCTCAGATCCCGATAGCCATGAACCCCCTGAACTACTCTGGGGCTGCACCAGCACTAGGGAGCGCAGCTGGCTCCCACAGGGCCCCTGTTTGCTGAAGGAGCAACCACACTAGGGTTCAAACCCACACAGCTGCCCAGCCTCTGCGATCCGTTTGGGGTCATTGGACAGCAAGCGATGCCCATGCAACCAGTGCTGGTAGCTGGGGCAGTCCAGTGGGATTTCTCCTTCCTTCCACAGTTGTCCTGATCGGGGAGTCTGGAGTGGGAAAAACAAACCTGCTCTCTCGTTTTACCCGCAATGAGTTCAACCATGACAGCCGCACCACCATTGGCGTGGAGTTCTCCACACGCACAATCCTGGTGGGAGACGCCGTGGTGAAGGCTCAGATCTGGGACACTGCTGGACTGGAGCGGTACCGCGCCATCACTTCAGCGTAAGGATGGGAGGCCTGAAGTCCATGCTTCTCCTGGGGCTTGGGTTCAGCCGTGTGGGTGAGGATGCTGAGGGTACGGTGGATCTGGAGCATGGAATGATGATGGGGTTCTGTCACAGGTATTACCGTGGGGCTGTGGGTGCCCTGGTTGTGTTTGATATCACCAAGCACCAGACATACGATGTGGTGGACCGCTGGCTGAAGGAGCTGTACGACCATGCTGAGGCCAGCATTGTTGTCATGCTGGTGGGGAACAAGACTGACCTCGCACAGGCTCGAGAGGTGCCCATGGAAGAGGCGAAAATGTTTGCAGGTACAGGCTGGCACCCCACCATAGGGCTGGGGGCTTAAGAACCTCCCCAAAAGCGTGGACCTGCACCAGTGCAGGCACCTGAACATCTCTAAAGGTGCTCCAGATTGGGGCCATGTCCTCACTGGGGTCTGCATCATCTCAAGAGGCTCCTCTTCTTGCAGACAACAATGGGCTGCTGTTTGTTGAGACCTCAGCACTGGACTCCACCAATGTTGAGGAAGCATTTGAGACGATCCTGAAAGGTACAGGCACTGGTGCCGTGGTGCAGCAAGGTCCCAGGGCATTGTGGAGTCCCTTTCCCAAGGATGCAGAGCTGGGCAGATGATGTGCAGCACTTCTCTCCCTGCTCCACTTGAGCTGTTTTGGGCTGGTTTCATGAGATCTTTTGGTGGTGTCTTTCTGGCTGCTTTGGCTTTCAGCCTTTGGTGCTGGGCGTTTCACTCCCCACACCTGAAGCTTTGTTCTCATGGCCTCTGGGAATCCCTGAAGCCCCAGGGGCTGCTTCTCCCCCATAATCTCCAGTCTCCTTCCTGTTGTCCTGGGCTCATGACTTGGTGTCTCCAGCATCCTGCCAAACCGGCCATGGGGACCTGGGGGGCCAGGGATGGAGTCTAAGAGCAACTCTCCAGGAATGGCAGCCAGCAGCATCTGGGCAGTGAGGTGTGCCATGCTATGCTGAGCCATGCCAAACCATGTGGTGATATTCCATGCCATGCTGTGCAGTGCTGTGCTGAACCACCCTGGCCCAGTGAGGTAGCAGCCCCAGCACAGGGTAAAGCACTAATCCCAGGTTGAGCAAGCGGAAATTGCCCAAGCACAGGGTGTTCCCCAAGCACGTAGAGATGCAACCTGTGAGAGCTGCTCCCTTGTTACCCCTCAAGTCACCCCTCTGCTGCATAGAGGGGAAGGAGAGCCACTGGCATGCCAAGCTGTGGGAGAGCAGTGGGGGCTGCAGGCTTGAAGCTGTCCCTGCATCCCCAGGGGGCCTTGGCTGACATACTTCCTCTTTGGCAGAAATCTTCTACAAAGTGCAGAAGCAGAAGCAGAGGAGCAGCCAAAGCAACACGGTGTCACTTGCCAACGAGAACCCTGCAAGCCTGGCCCCAGTGCAGGAGGAGAGGCGCCCGTGCTGCGTGCCCCTCTGAGCCCGCCAAGTACCCCGGGAAGTCCCCAGGGAACCCCACAGCCCTGGGACACACCAGTGGCCACCAGCACAGGCTGTTGTCACCCTACCTGCACTGCCACCCCTGTCCTGGTGCAGTGGGGACCAGCAGCCTGGACAAGAGCCAAATTCTGCCATAAACAGTGAGAAGCCCCAGCTCCAGGAGCTCTTCTCTCTCGGTTTCATTTTTGCTGAGCCCTGATTCGCATCACCACTGTCACGCACCGTATCAGCCCTTCTGGAGCTGCAGGGCAAAAGGACCAGGGACACCCCTGAGGCACTTCTGGGGAAGAAGCCAAGAGGTTCTGGGCAGGATCATACCAGCAACAGGAGCCTTTCTGGTTGCCTCTGGCCCTGAGGTTTCTCCAGTAGGGCCACTCTGTGCTGTGCACTGAGGATGTGGCTGACCAAAAGGTATCTGTCCCACCAGGGACTGCTCTGGAGTTGAGCCAAGCCCTATGGTGTGAAGTGGCAGCACTCAGCCTTTGGCTGTCTCATCCCTAGATATCTGTCCCATCCCTAGACATGGGGCACATGTGGCAGAAGGACCAAGCAAAGGTGCCTACTGTCTGCATGGCAGGACAGGGCTTGGCGCAGGGCCCAGTGCCATGGGGCCGGGAGCAGCTCTGTGTCCAGCAGGGGCGTGACACAATCATTAAAGGACTTGTGAAATGCAGGTTTACTGAGCTGGAATTCCTGCGTGTTTGTGGTCGACGCCCTGGATCTCCACCTTTATAATGTGCTGAAGATCATGGCCTCCAAAGCAGCCCAGCTGGATGCCATGTCGCCCCTGTGCCCCCTCCTACCCCAATATCATGGCCCTCCTGCACTCCCTCCCACCCTGAAGCTAGGCGCGTCCTGCACCCTCTCCCACCCTAAAGCCATGGTCCCCCTGTGCCTCCTCCTCATGCAGCCTTTCCCAGTTTAGGTCCTCTGTTCGAACTTTATCAGTTCGAACGATGACGAAGCCTCTGTTATCTGAAACCCCTTGGAAACGGGATAATTCCTGATGGATTCTCTGTGTCTTCATTTGCTTTCCCTTTGCACCACGCCAGACGTGCCAGCCCAGCTCCACGTCACACCCACGGCTCTGCGTGGAACGTGTGGCCAGCACTGTCCCCATCAGGAGCACACACAGGTAGTGGCCTGTCCCTGCCGCCATGCAGCATCCCTGCCCCCTTACCTGGCCTAGGTGAACACACCTGAGTGCTGACGGGCGGCCCCGGCCGCCAATGGGTGTGGAGCAGGAAAGGCTGTGGCCACCAATGGGTGGCGGGGGACAGCCCCTGCTAGGGCTGGATAAGGCCCGGAAATCCCAGTTGGCTCGGTGGGAGTGGGGCTGTGGTGCTGGGCGAGATGCGGGGCAAGGAGGATGAGTACGATTATCTCTTCAAAGGTGGGTCTGCTGCCCGGCCTGCGCTGGCCATGCCTGCAATGAGCGTGCCTGTGCCCGGCCTCAGCCTGCTGCCGTCCGGGCCGGCTCCACGCAGCACCCTCGGCGTGGAACTGGGATCTGAGGCTCGTACTGGGATATAACACTCAGTTCTCAGGACGAGGCGGGAGGGGGGGGCTTCTTGTGGTGCTCCACCGTGCTGGGAAGGAGGGTGGATACTGGTGAGGCTGGGATGGAAGTGTTACTGTGGTCGGAGGGTTTGCTAGAGCTGGTCTGATGGTTTGTGGTCTCGATGCTCATTACAGCAGCACTTTGCTGCTGCGGGAGTCGGCTGGAGGCCACAGCGTCAAGGAGCGGTGGCTGTGGCGATGGCCGTGGCGATGGCAGGGTGCTGATGCCAGGGGTAGAGTGGGGAAGGCTGGTCCGTGGGACTCTGTGGGTGCCGTGTTGGCCCCTGAGCACCCGTGGGTGCTCTGCTCTGTCGCACTGGGTGAGGGGAGCACATCTGAGAGCTAAGTAATCAACCCCAGGAGAGAAAGCCGTGCTGGTCCCCAGCTGCAGTGGAAGGAGAGGATCCAGGGATTTGGGCTTGTCCTTTCTAGTGCTGGTCATGCTCTGACTACTGCTATGCACGGGGCGGGTGGGGGACAGGGGCAGGCCCTTGGAGACACTACCTTGGCGTTTCTGCCTGTGGGAGCCCAGCATCCCCGTGAAGCATCCCCATCCCTGTGCATGCCAGGCTTCCCTGCAGTCTGCTGTGGCCAAAGCGGGTGCTGGGGAAGCAAAGGGACATCTTGGCAATGCCACAGCTTCCTGAGCCATAAAATCCAGGGTGTGAGCTCACCAGTGGGTGGCTGTGAGTCAGCCTACCCACACAGGCCTGCCCGCAAGGCCCCAAGTAATTCTAGCCACCGACACGACGTAATTCCAGCCAGCAACATGCTGGTAGCCCCTGGTTCCTTGCATACCTCCCCTGGCTGCTGCCCAGGAAAATCTTCCTCCCTGGAGTTAGTCAGGGACCTGGTGTGGGGGAAACTGCTGCTGAGTGGTGCCTCGAGTACAATGAGGGAGGAGCTCTCTCAGCTGCTTTGTTCTGCACTTCTCTCCTGGTGCTGTGCCAGCTGTGTGGCTCTGAGGGGCCCTCAGCACATGGTCCTCCTGTGTCTGTCCATCCCCTGTCATCCTACAGGAGCCAGGGCTGGGAGCAGTTCACATAGATTCTTCATTCCCCTCTTGGATCTCATGGTGGTCTCTAAAATTCTAGAGAACTCAGTTTTCAATGCAAGGGCAGCTCATCCTTTCCAAAGCCAGAGCAAAGTCAAGGGGTATTTATAGGCAGCAGTGATGCTGCTGGGAGGAGTAGAGGTGGCTGGTCCTGCTCTGCTTCACCCCTTACCAGTCAGTTTCTCATGGATGAGATGGGGTCTGGGTGAGGGGAGGCACCTGGGGAAATTCCCATCCGTGGCAGGCTGTGGGGTGGGTGGCTTTCCTGGGTGGCTGGGGGAACTGACACTGTATTTGTGCCCCCCAGTTGTGCTCATCGGGGACTCAGGGGTGGGGAAGAGCAACCTGCTTTCGCGCTTCACCCGCAATGAGTTCAACCTGGAGAGCAAGAGTACCATTGGGGTGGAGTTTGCGACAAGGAGCATCCAGGTGGACAACAAGACAGTGAAGGCTCAGATCTGGGATACAGCCGGGCAGGAGCGGTACCGGGCCATCACCTCAGCGTGAGTTTCCTTGCTCTCAACCTGTGGCCTTTGCCTGGGGCCCTGCTGTGACCCTGTCCCCTCACTATCCCCCAGGTACTACCGGGGGGCAGTGGGAGCTCTGCTCGTCTATGACATTGCCAAGTACCTGACATATGAGAATGCAGAGCGCTGGCTGAAGGAACTGCAGGACCATGCTGACGCCAACATTGTCATCATGCTAGTGGGCAATAAGAGTGACCTGCGACACCTGCGGGCTGTACCCACCGATGAGGCCAGGAGCTTTGCAGGTATCTTCTCCCATTCTGTCCGGTCCCGTCCCATCCCATCTGGCTGGAGTTCATGGCACTCACCTGAGCTCACATTGTTCTTGCAGAGAAGAATGGGCTGTCCTTCCTTGAGACATCTGCTCTGGATTCCACCAATGTGGAGACAGCTTTCCACAACATCCTTTCAGGTAAGGGGCAACCAGAAGAGGGAGGGACAGGGATAGAGATGGCTTTGGACATTGTGTCTTCTCAGGACACTGCTGGGGGCCTGGTTGGAATCCTGCTCCCCTGGATGGGGAGAGGTGGGCATTTGCATCCCTGGAGCTATATTTTTGTGGAGGGAGCAGATCCCCTACTGAAATACTTACCTAAACAATTTTTTCACTTCTCCTCTCTCTGCTGGCAGAGATCTACCGCATCGTGTCCCAGAGGCAGATCACTGGGCAGCCGGAGCCAGAGTTTGGCCCCTCCACCACCATTGAGCCCATCCGGGTGCTGCCCACGCAGCAGGAGGGCCGGCAGGCACCTTGTTGCCAGAACATCTGAGCCCCTGGGGTGCCCCCACCTTGACCCCCCCCACCACACAGCACATGGTGGCATCATGCCTCACCTTCCACCTCTGCCCACCACAGCTCCCTGAGTAGTGCAGGCTGGTGGCTGCTTTTGTGTGCACCATGATCCTGCCTGTATGCTTCTCCGCCTGTGTTTATGTAGGACCAACAAATAGCGGGGGGTTGTCTCCCCTCTCTCCCCAAGGTTGGGGGCATGCCATCCCCTGTGTCCCTGCTCCCTTTAGCCCTGCAGGCGTAGTTGCTGGGTGACTGGGTGGCACTGAACAAGCCCAAACATGGTGAGTCCCTGTTTGGTGATGCCCTGTGTGCAGCCCCATGGGATGGGTGTGGAGGGGGACACTGGGTGCATCCTTCTCCTGCCTGGTGAAACCAGCAGTGATGTGGCTGGTTGTGCCCAGCCTGGTCCCTGCGGCACTGAGAGCTGGGATTGCCTCTGGGTGCTGCTGGGGCCATCCAGGATGGGTTGTGGGGGGTGACACTGTTTTTGCATTGTGAGCCCCTCCCTGTGGCATGACCCCAGCAAAGGGAAAAGCTGTGACTCTTCCATGGAAAAAGATGGGAGCAGAGGCTGGGGGGCCTTGGCCAAGGAGGGGTCAAGGGGGGACCAGGGATTTGGAGGGCTGAGGGCGAGGGCAGGGATGAGGTGCTTAGGCTGGGCACATTGTCCTTCTGCACAGCTCTCTGTGTGGGAGCCAGTGTCAGCACTGAGGACCCCTTGGCTCCAGCTGCAAGGACCCCCTGGCATGGCTTGGCCCTTCCCTTCTTGAGTGTGTGGCCACTGTGGCTGGTGGCTGCATGGCCCAGCCTGGGGACATGCCATCACTGGATGGAGCGTCTACTATGTCAGTGACTGCCTTGGGGACAGCGGCCACTCGCCAGGGTAGGCATCATCCGAGATGTTGAGACAGATTGTGCTGAGTCCTGTGCTGCTATCAGGGGTGGTTGGCAGGTGTCAGTCAAGAGAGGTGCAGGTGGGAAACCCTGCACTGTTGAGCCAGTACTGGGAGTGTGGCCCCTGTCACAGTGTGGGGTTTTGGAGGATCTCTTTCTCTCCAGAGCTGCCCCCAGTCTCTGCATCTCACTTGGTTGTACCAGTAGGATCTGGGATAGGGTTCCCCCTTGGAGCATGATTTCTCAGTGAAATGGAAATTGAGGCAAAATCCCCAAATAAAGCTGCTGTTGAAGCCTTTTCTAACTCTGCCAGGTCCTTCCTTCAGGCAAGAGCAGTGCCAGCCCTACATGGGGCAGCTGGGAAGTATCCACAGGTAATGAAGGGTGAGGAGGAGGGTTGGGAGGAAGGTATGATTGTAGCCTGGGCAAGGTAGTGTCCTGCTGGGAGGCCAGAGGGGAGACCTTGAAATCAGGATTAGAAGAACAGGTGGGATCCTGCTGCTGGCACAGGGGCAGTGCAGGGATGCACAAACGGGGCACAGAAGCGACCACACCTTATGGGTGCCCCTTTTTATCCACCCACTGTGCAACCACCCCAGCCCTGGCAGCACCTTAACCTTGACTCCAGGCCCCTGGCACTGTGTCCCTACACCATGGCACTGCCCCCTCCTGAGGCAGCCTCATCCCTGAGCTGGCCAGACCCATCCTCTGTCTGGGTCTGACTACAGCTGGGGGCCATCCCCAGGTGAATGGTGGCCACTGCCCCACAGGCTGTACTTCGCCTCATGCCCACCTCAGCTGGCAAAGCCCTGGCAACATGGAGACCAGCTGGAGCTGTCAAGCATCACCTCCTCCCACACCATCTGCCCACACCAAAACACGGTGCCAAGAGGTGATGTCAGCCCCACCGGCTGGAGAGGTGGGCACGCGGGTGATGGATGCTGCTCCACAAAGGGACAAAGCTGAGCCACATGTCTCTTGGGCCTCCCTGCCACTGGACATGCCATCAGCCAGGCTCTGGCATGGACACACAGGATGATGAGTTCATTTAGACTCATGGAGACACTCTTGGCCAGGCAACTCAGTTTTGTTCTATGCTTTCCAGTTTTCGGATGTTTTCTGCTGGGATGAAGAAGTGGGAAGGGTGAAATGTGGCACGGGGTGGCTCATGGACATGGGACCTGCTAGCACCAACACTGGGAGAAGCAGCTGCCTTAGGAGGCTTATCATCTCACAACTGCTTTAATTAACCCCAAGAAGTGCTGCCAAAAGCCTGGGACTAGTGGGAGACACAGGAGAGGTGGCAGACGGAGGTCCAGCCCCACTGCCCTGGAACTCAGCCCAGCAGCGCCTTGTTTCCAGCCACTGCTCCTGGCCCTTCCTGAGCTGTGAACAGACACAAACCAAGAGCAGATACCAGGTTTCTTAAGTAATAATACTTTAATAAAATTAAGTTCTTAATGTAATTTAGCACATTTAATACATTAACCCTTTCCCTTCTTTGTTTTCTACAAGTTGTGCAACATCATTATTTTAATTTTATTTTATTTTAATTTTTTTCCTTCTCCCATTATACTATATGCCTCAAAACTCAGACAACAAGCCTAACTCTACTTCTATGTTCGGTTACATCTCTCTCTCAGGCCTTTATTTTTGCGTAACGCCAGAGAGATGAAAATACCTGGATGGAACATGTGATCGGTTTCCAATAGTAACAATCCTGACTACAGGTTCCCTATGATGTTAAAAGAAAAGAGGAGAAAAAAAAAAAAAAAAAGCTAACACAAAATAATAGGGAATGGACTTTGAATGGAAGGGCCACACAGTCAGCATGGCTGGCAAGGACCAGGAGACTTGGTGGCCAGCTGGCTCAGCACGAGGTGGTAGTACTGTAGAGCAGGACCGTGCAACAGCGCCCAGACCCAAGGGAAAGTGGATACACACAAACTCATACATTAGTCTGAAGTGAGGATGAGAGGAAGCACACATGATGCTGTGCAAGCAAAGCATGAAGGGCTGGGGAGGGCTGTGCTACCCTGGGTGAGTATCAGTGAGATCAACTGCTGTGGGGACCCTGTGGCTTGGGTTTCATTTTAGCATGTCTCATGTGAGGAAATCCCATTGGAGTTGGCCTGCTAGAGTCCCAATGGCAGCAAGCTGGAGCCTGGATCTCTTTGATACCAGAGCAGAGCCAGAGGAAGTCCTCTGCAGCCCCACAGACTCCCGACTTCGAAGTCAGATGCCCAGGGGCTGCTCTGAGCATCTCTGGGGATTTCCTTGGCTTGCCTGGGGCTGGGATCAGAGCCGGTTCTGCAGCAGTTGCCAAACCTTCCAGTCTGGGATCCGCCAGCCCTTGTGCCCTTTGCCTTTCATGTTTGCTTAACACTGCTTTCTAACTCAGGAGCAAATCCCATACAGCAAAACAGGATCCAGCCCCTGGTCGTTTCCCCCCCCCCTCCCCTTTTTTTTAATGATTATCTTGACGAGAATTCATTAAAGAAAAAGGAAAAAAGAATGCTTATGGTTTCACAGATAAGCAAAACAACCTGTGACCATGTCTTGTGTCCCAGCTGGAAGCCAAGAGCAGATCTCAACAGCCACACCACCGTGCTATGTCTCACCACTCCATTTCTCTGCAAGTTGTTTCAAGAGCATCATCATAAGCCCAGAAAGCACATCCTGCTGTCAGCAACCTGGTGCCACCATTGGAGGGGGAATTCATTTTGCACAGACAGTAGTGGAACTACTCCAGATTTTACATTAGTGTCACTTTACTGGGGGTGACTTTCAATTTGCTCCATTAGCAGCCCTGAAGCGATGTTGGAGCAGATCCAGCAGGGATGCCGCAGCCTGCCAGGGCTGCAGTGACTCCAGATTCCAGTGAAGTAACCCACTGGAATGGGGGAGTCACACAGGAAGGAGGCAGGAGCTGCCCAATCTCTGCTGGCATGGCACAGGTAAACCAAAGTCTGCCTAGCACAATCCCAGCTGAATTTTTCACTGGGTCAACTGACAGCAGAACGTGACTTCAAGTTTCTACAGGATGTGAAAACCCACACTGAAACACAGAGATTCCTCCCTAACATCCTAGAAAGCGTTTTGGAAGAACCAGCCCACGCTGGCTCTGCTGCCACCAAGGACACCTTGCTGGGGCTCGGCAGAGGTGGGATGGGACCCACCATCCGTACACAAGTGACGATAAAGTGCATCCACTCTCCAGTCCAGAGCACTACTGTACAATGTCCATCACTGACGCTTCTTCAAGTATCAAATAAAAAAATGAGGTAAAACAAAACTGAAAGAGCAAACAGACCTGCCTCGCCCCCCTGGCAGGGAAGGACCAGGCGCTTGATTCCACGGAGCATGAACCCCCCTGGACGTGCAGGAGACATCGTGCCCTGCTTCCCAAAACATCCCAGCATGCCAGGAGGGATCCGAGGAGGTTCTCAGATTCACAGTGCTATTTATACGCAGAAACCGAATGACAGCTGTCTTCATTCCTGTCCTGACCTATTGCATGGCTTTGCTGAGTGATGAATGCTGGTAAAGGCTACTCCAGCCCCCCAAAGCAGGCACCGTCAGGCAGCAAGGGGCAGCCACCGCGCTTCTTGAAGGCATGTGTGGATGCTCCCAAGCTGCAGGAGATCCGTGGGTTTGCTACAGCTGAGCCACAACACAAAGAGGAGCAAAGGCTAAACCCAGAGGGAACCAACTTCCAAGGGTGGTTTTTTTGTGGCACTCAGCTTTGCTAATGATAACATCGCCTCTTGGATGTTTCTTTCTGAATTCTCTCCTTTAAGCAGAGATTTTGGTGCAGTGAAAAGCATCACCATCATCCAGAGAGAAGTGATGGCCTTTCTCTGGAATGAATGGAGCTGCTAACAGGGGCATGGGTCATGTCCTGCCCCAATGCTGGTGCCAGAGCTGCCTTGTCCTGTCCTGCAGTGTTCAGAGTGGGTCTGCCATTGCAGTACCCCCTGCATGCTGCTGGCTTGAGGAACCTTTGCTCCCGCTCTTGGCACTGCAGGGATTCAGGATGCATCCAGAGCACAACATGCTGTGCTGACTAAGAACAGCCTTCAGCCTCCTCCACACCCCTGCAGCCAGAAACCAGGCATGTGCCATGAGCAGGACAGTGCTGTCCCATGAACAGGACAGTGTCGAGGCAGCTGTTGGGAAGCAAGGCTGTGGGATCAGGAATGTCATGGCCCATCAAGGCTGCAAGAAGGCCCTCTTGGGCCAGCAAGGGCTTTTCCAAACATCTCACCTACAGCTCCAATGCTGAAAACCGATGCTTGGAAGCTAAGTAAAGAAACACCCAACAACCCATATCTGGAAGATGCCACATGTAAACAAGTGAGCTCATCCCGAGGTGCACGGTGTCTCCCAGTGCAATGCAACCGGGATGACAGAGAACCAAGAAAAAGAAAGAAAACAAAGCAAAGAGGGAACAAACCAACCCTAATGCCCTGACACTGCCCAGTGCAAGGGCAGAGCCTCCGCCCGGCACCTCGCTGCCTTTGAGCTCTGTCTGTCACCTTACAGAGGGGAGATCACTCAATCTTCCTTCCCTTCTCCTTCCTGCCTGGGATGGTCCCACCTGCCCGTCCCAGGATCTTCCCACACCTTTGGTGCTTGGAGAAGTTCAAAAACCAAGAACAACCCAAGGAAAGTAACAGCAACTTTGAACATTTTTCTGCAATTTCCTGCTCCAAGCCCAAGGCTGGAAGTCAGAATAAGGCAAAATTTAATGGCCTAAAACTTCCTTATTTTGTTCCATGACTAGCCAAATCTGTCTATTTTTATTAAAAAAAACCAACATAAACCCCCAAATGTATCTTTTTAAAAAAATACATAATATTAGATCCCTTTTTTGTTTGTTTGTTTTTGTTGGGGTTTTTTTTGTTTTGTTTTTTTTGTTTGTTTTGTTTTGTTTGTTTTGTTTGTTTTGTTTTTTTTGTTTTTGTTTTTTTTGGGGGGGGGTTGGGTTTTGGTTTTTTGGTTTTTTGTTTTTTTTTTTCCCCTCTATAAAAATAACTTCAGGACTTTGATTGACAGAAGGTACCAATTGGTGGTTGTTATTTTGTTAGGCTGTCAGTCATTTATTTGTTTGCATCAGAAAAATAGTACCAAAAAAAGATGGAATTCCTGGGGAAGTTAACAATGATCATGTTCACAAGTTTATTTTACATTCTGCTCTGTCTGGGATCACTTGGATCTACTATAGATTAAACAATATGGATAGCATCTACTATTTGAACTAGTTAATTTTTTTTTAATCTTTACTCTAGGATTATATGAAATAAATTTGAGTGTTTGTTATTATTAACATTTTTTAAATACCCATCAATGCAAACCTTTTCTTTTCTTCTCATTTTTGGTTAAAAACAAACTAACAGAAAAAAAAAATCTTATTTTAAAATGCTTCTTTGAAAGGCAACAGAGCAGAAGCATCACCCCATCTTCCTGCTGCTTTGGGAGGGGAGCAGGGAACGGGCTGCATTCCGGGTGTGAGGAGGAAGACTTCCCCCACTCCCCAGCCCACAGGGAGGTCATGGCTGCTCAACATATCCCTAAAGCAGCTTCTGGGACAAGATCCTGTGAAACACTTCAGGATGTGCCGGAGCCAAGTGCATGCTGAAGTGCTTCCCTGGATTCAAGGAATCTCAGAACCCAGCTGGGGGAACTCCCATTGCTCTGGCTGTCCCTGTGTCCCTGCAATCAGTGTCTTGCTGGAGCTGTGCCCACACTGGCTTGGGGGAGCACACAGGGTGAACTATTCCCATCTAGGATGGGCTGGAGCCGTCTGGGAGCTCTGTGTAAGCTCAGCCCCTGGCTGGTCAAAACATCACAACAAGCCCACCAAGGAATGACCATGGATGTTCTTAAGATCATGCCTCACCTGAACACTGGGACCAAACCCTCCTGCCACTGCAACCCACCCAGCACAGGAAGAGACGGAGCCAAAGCCTAAAGGGAGGCAACTGACAGTGACCACACAGTAGGTCTCCAAAGCCCCCCCCCGAGCATGCCCAGCCGGGTGTCTGTGCCAGTAGTGGCCATCAGTCCTGCCCAGCAAGGCTGGGGAAAGGACCATAAATTTTCATATTACACTGGGCTCTCTGCAACCAGATCAAGGATAAGACTCCTCTGGCTCCCTGGGATGAGATCAGGCCGACAGCGCTGGCAAGAAGGAGGAGGAGGGCAGGGAGGTGGGTAGTGCCAGCACTTGCCTTCCAAGCACCCAACTCTCCACAAGCCCCTGTCCCAGGGAACCACAGCAGGAGCAAACTCTGTTTCCCAGCACCTGCCCAGGTGGTGGGTCAGGTGGGATGGGGTTGGACCCTGGGATGTTCAGGGTGCCCAGGAAGGGCTGTGCCACAGCATGGGGCCAGCACGGGGTGATGCCGCCCAAAAACTGCCCCAGAGCCAGCCCCGAGCCAAAGTCCACTCAGACCTTCACCCTTTCCAAGAGGACTCCCAGATGGAGAAGCCACAGGATGGGGGCAGAGGCTTGGGTTTATAGTGGTTTTTCTCTTCTACTTCTCTCCTTTTAATTACCTTTTTCTTCTCTCTTTTTTTTTTTTTTTTTTTTTTTGTTTTGTTTTGTTTTGTTTTGTTTTGTTTTTTTGCTTAAATACATCCAACTGTGTTAATTTCTTATTTGTGGAAAGGGCTATCTGCACCATAACTATCACCTTTACATACACACACGCACACACGAAAAAGGAAACATATATTAAAAACACTTTTTAAGCAATACTCTGGATACAAATGTATTTTTTAACCTACATATATTCTAAACCTTCTAAACTTTTAAGGATCACTTTATCATAAAATAAAATATCCTTTTTTCTTATAATAAATTACCTAATAAAAAGTATTTTTATTAGCCCAGTTCCTTGCTACATTTACATGTAATAAATGCATTTATTAAAATAGAATATTAAATTATAAAGAAATGTTCTAATTTTAAAATCTTAATCTTTTTTTCCCTCCTCTCTCTCTCTTTAAAAAACACCAGGAAATGCATCAAAATAAACCCTTCAAAACACCAAACAAAACAAGTTGGAGTATTTTGATTTCAGAGGTTAACAATATTAACAGTCTGAGCCTTTGTATGTATGAAGATTTTTTTTTTTAAGAAAGAAAGAAAAGAGAAAAAAATAATAGATATCCCTCCAGCTGAAAAATACTTTTGCAAATGGGAGCTAGGACAAGATATTTTTGTAGTATCTCCTCATTAACTATAAATCCAATTTTGGTTCTTTTTTCTTTCTTTTGTATGCATTATAATACACACTATTCTCTATATAATTTATGTCCATGAGGATGACATCACAGCATGATACTACTTTTTCCCTCTGTTTCCCTTTGCTATATTTTGTCACCCGCTCCCCTGCACCGTCCCTTGTCCAGGAGTCTCTGTCCTCGCCGCAGCAGTTGGCAAACACCGCCCGAGGACGCAGTTTTGGGCGACGACGCACTATCCCGGCACCCCGCGGCCCTGGTCACATCTCCCCGCCGTGCCGGGTCCGGGGAGCCCTTGCTCCCACAGTCCTGACACGGCTCGGCTCCGCCCGGGAGGTCACATCCACAAGGAGAGGTCACAGGATGAGTCCCAAATCCAGCACAGCCCCAAGACCCGCTCCCTTTTTGCAGCCAATGCCGAAATCGGCGGCAGTTTGGCAAAGCACGTGTAGAAATCCCAGCGCTGAACTGGGCGGGCACCGCGCTGGAGGCCCTCCGTCCCCCCGCGAGGCTGATCTCGTCTGGACCTGGCCACGTCCTGCCACCAGCTCAGCACCTTCCAGCACAACTCTGGTCTCGCTGGTGCCAGCCCTGGGCTTTGGGCACCTGCCCTCAGTGCCACTGCCTCGCAAAAGACCACCACCACCGGCATTCACACGGCACGGCATGGGTCACCTCGGTCCCCACCCTGGCTCCACCGGCCCCACGGGCAAATCCCGGGGAACTCCCCACTCCCCAGCCGGGCCGAGGGGAAACCCGCAACGCCCATTGGCACCGGGCCCCCTCGGGGGGTGCCCGTGTCCTGCCATTGTTGCCAAGAACCCACCTCAATTTGGTGGGACATGATTTTGCAGGATGGAGGTCTCACGGACCAGGCTTCCCACAAGGGTCTTGCTGCTCCTAATCCAGAGGGAGGAAGATCTGGTTGGGCGTGTCGGGTCCCTATTCCACCTACCTCCTTCCAGCCCAGGCACAAGTGGGGTGTCCCCATCACTTTAGCACTCCAAGGGCATTATCCCAAAAGCCTGGGAAGGATCATGGGGGCAGCTGAAGCGAGAGAGGTTCAGTCCAGCTGGTTCACACTGCAAGAAGGGCTCACCAAGAGCATCCTCGTGGTGGGAGGGAAGGGGAGAAGTGCAAGGACCCTGGGTGCTCTATTGGACGCTGCAGAAAAGGGATGGGTGCAGGAGGAGGGGGCTGTCTTTAGTTATCGTTATTGCTGGTGAATTAGACCAACAAGTCATTTTTAGTCACCTATCAAGGAAGATACAAGTCAGAGCAAATAGTTAAGGTCATGGGCGTTTTTCTCGTTTTTTGTTTTTATTTTTTTTTTTTTTTAAGATTTTTATATATATACATATATTTAAAAAGAGAAAAAAATTACGCAAATTTGTCGTTCAAGCCCCACAACCGGGCTCCCCATGGATGCCAACAGGCAGGGCCCAGGCTGCCCCTCTCCGCATGCCCCATGGGGCCAGGGAGAGGCCCAAGCTCCCCAAGTTCCCTGCAGCCCCCGCTCAAGGCAGAGGTAGCTCTCGGTGCATTTACAGCGCCTGTTTTTTCCTTCTTCCAAAGTTGCTACATCAAAATATGGAGTCGGTGGGGGTACAGAGGGAAGCAGGGGACAGGGGAAAATCAAAATAAAACAGGGGCCGAAATACTTCTATTCATTTTAAACTAGAACTGCTACATCAAGCTTTTTTTTAATATATATGTATATGTATATATATATGTGTATATATATATATATATATATAAAGGTTATTGGAACTGAAGATTTTATTAAAGGCCAACTTGGAGACAGCCTCCCCCAGGACAGCCCCACTCATGTTCCCAACAGCAAGCATTGGACGTTTGTTTGGGTCATGATTTTTTTTTTCCCTTTCTTTTATTTTTTTAAAAGAAAGGGGGTTTGTTTTTTTCTCTAACATTTTTCAGCATGCAGGAGGCTTTTACATCGTTTTCGTGTGTTAAGGTGAGGGAGGAGATACAAGGAGCAGAGGTGAGCCTCCTGTACCTTCCCCATTCCCCACTCCCTACAGTCAGTGCTAGAACAGGTCCCCCCACCCCAGGTCCCCAACACAGGGGTCTCCTTCCCCCCTCCCCACTCCCACCCACCTCTTCACAACCTGGCATCAAATAAAGACATTGATCAAGAACTTGCTCACATTACCACGAACAGACTCCACTCAGCCAAGAACAACTACTCACTCACTAACACAGCGGCGCGGGGCTGCGGCCACCGCCGCGTCCAGCTCAGCCCCTCCAGCACCAACACGAACATTTCTGAATGCCCCTCTGAAGGGTGGTTGATCCCCTCGCCCACCCCCCGCCCCCCAGCTCGTGCTCCAACCACTCTCTCTACATCAGTGGGGGAATTTTGCGCAATGAACAGATAAAACACAACCCTGGGGTGGGCAGGACATGATGGAGAGGGTGGCACTGGGGAGAGAAGAGAGGTTCCCAGAGAACAGGAATGTTGCCCTCTCCCTTCCCTTCCTTTCCCTTCGACCAAAATGAGGCCAGATTTTGAATGAGAACTGGGTCAGTTTTAGGAAGGATGTAGCCAGTGCTGGCTGGGGCTCCAAAGCCTTTGCTGAGGCCATGCTGCCACGGGGAGGGATGGCTGTGCCTCAGGACAATGCCGGGATATGGGGGCTCTGGGAGTTCATCCAGAGCACCCCAGCCCCTCCATCACCCTACAACCCCCACACCGGTGCCTTCCCCCGAGCAGTTCACTGAGGAAAGTACTCACATCCCAACCCGGTCCTGGTGTGAATGGCTGTGCCGCAGGGTCGGGACAACCACACGGCCAGAGATTTCTCAGAGCTTTGGGGAGGAGGGGAGTACCAATTCTGCCTGACGGTGTCCCATTAGGACGGCATTGTTACTTTTATCTTTACTTTTTCCAAAACATCAACGTCTACTACAGCCTGGGAACATTGTCCACCCCTCCAATCTACCTCTCACCCCTACGGAATATATTACTGTTGATGCAAAACAGTGGAGGCATCCCATCATCCCACCATCATTTCAAACCCTCCAACTGGTATCTGAAGATCAAAAGTGGATATTTATCAGCTCAGAGCACCAGCACCACCTGCCCCAGCACAGTGAGCTCAGCCCCTTCAGTGACTGCAGCTGGTGACCATGGCTGGCCTGAGCCCACTGTGCCAGCACACAGACAGCAACTGGGAGCAAGCAAACTGAGCAGAAGAAAAGATGTTCCCAGGAACATTATTACGATGAAAATAAAGTCTCCTGTAACTGAAGGGTATAAAAAAATCTCAGGCGATTTTTTGTTTTTTGGTTTTGTTTTTTTTTTTTTTTCTGTTAGAACTGTCTCTGCCAAGTTGTGAAACTTGTTGGTTCAGTTCTAAATCAGGGTCCAGGATCTGTGAGCAGAAGTTGAGGGGTAAGAAATGGGGAAGTGGTGGTATTGGGATAAAAATTATATATATGGGTTTATATACACACATATATATATATATATATATAGGTGCTTGATTAATTAAGTGCCTATATATATATATATATACACACATATATTTATAGTTGCATGTACTGGTAGTCAATAGGTCAATCCAACACATTTTTACTATCACAGCATTTTGTCATCCACAGACCAGCTGAACAAACCTGATGGAGTGAAGGTGCTGGCCTGCACCTTGCATGCGTTGGCACGGGAGCCAGATCTGAAGCCCATCATTTCCCACTTCCCAATGGTTTTAAAGTATCTCATTTAACAAAACCAGGAGTCTTGAAATTATTAAAGGATGTTCAACAAGGCAATTTTTTTGTTTTGTTTCATTCTGAAAAAAATATATATAAAAGTGGCCAACCTCAGGAAGATCCAGGAAAAGGACAGCTGAAGAGGTTTTGGTCCATAAAGAAATACTTTTTCTTCTTTTTTTGTTGGGTTTTTTTTTTTTTTTTTTTTTCTTTCCCCACTCAGTTTGGGTAACAAAAGTTTTGGTCCAGTTTAAAAACGACGACAACAAAATTATCTCTATAAACTCAGGGTTTTTTTGCTCTCTGTTGGGATGCATGTTGGTCTCATGGGCTCATTGCCTGTATTGCATGATCGTCTCTCTTAGGTTTTGGTGCAATAGGTATATTTTTTAAGAAAAGAAAAGCACAATATTCTGTGTGTATGTGTGTGTAGCTGCAGCTGGTATCACTTGGAGAAAAGAATGAAGAGTGACCTATGGAAATGTGGAAGTTGATGCACTCCCCCCATGGATGGGAACTCAGGACTGCTTTGGAAATACCCTGTTAGTGACTCCTGATTGGACTGATGAACAAATCCCTGCTTGGATAAGGAAAAAAGAACAAAGTTCCAGACTCCATGGTGGCTCAGAATAACAAAATAAACGCTCGTCACCTGGTGTGATCCCAATAGGTTCTTCCAAACCTTTTTCAGTTTCACCGGCGTTGTTTTTATTTCTTCACCTTCTTCTTTTGATTTTTTTGTGTTTTTGTTTGGTTTTTTTTAAGAAAAAAAGGAAAACAATAAAAGTTCTTTAGCTGTGATTTTTTTGTTTAAATCTTTGAGGTAATACAGTTGTGCCCTCGTTCTAACAGGTTCCCAGAGGTTGATGGTTTCTTTCTTGTTCTTCTAAATCCCTGTCATCCGTTTTCCTTTCTTTCTGTTGTTTCTTTCTGAGCTCCTAGTTGGGCCAACAACCCTGGGGGGAGGAGAGTGGGGGCTTCAGGCCAAGACAAAGGTTGAAGGTGGCTGGAGAAAGGCTGGCAAGGCCCTCCCTGCATCCCTGCTCCCTCCCCAGTCGATCCAGGTGTCCTGGTTTGATCATTGCCAAGAAGTCCCAATCTCACCACCAAAAAGAACTGAACTAAACCGCTTTGCTTGCAAGATCCGAGTGTGCGTTCTGAGTACTTGGTTTGCAAAAGACATTGCGGGCTGGAGCATTGTTTGCCCTTCAAAATTTCTGGCTTTGCTATTCATTTTAATTTTATTATTCACTTTTTTTTTTAAAAAATAACATACATTGCTTGTAAAATAATTTCTTTTCTTCTTCTTCTTCTTTAAATTAATTTATTCTTCCATTCATTTTTTGTTCTTCAGATGTCATTATTATTATTATTAATATTATCATCATTATTATTATCATCATCATTTTTCTTTCATGGTCCCCCCCACTCTCCCTTCCTACCCCCACCCCCCCAATGCCCTGCTCTGTCTCTTTAGGAAAATATTCTAATGGCCTGAGTGGCTGCCGCGTGGCAAACGGGGCACTCGGGATCAGTCCTCTCACAGATCCTCACGGCACACTCCATGCAAAAGAGGTTGTGGCCACACGGCACCAGTGCAGCCGTGACCTCACTCTCAAAGCACACCATGCACTCACGGCTGCTGGCAACGGACGTCCGGGCAGCAGCGGGCGCTCCCAGCTTGCAAAACCCCTGGAGTGGCTCCCCCTGTGACCGCCTGGGCAGCCCTGAGAGGCTGGGCTCTGGGATGGAGGAGGATGGGGAGCGGTGGGAATTGGGATGGATGGTGCCTGTGCTGCTGGAGCGCTGTTGCTTTGAGAAGAGCACCGAGACAGGGTTGGTGTTCTCCTGCCCTGCCCACATGGGAGCCCCTGACTCTGGCACCCCATAGTACAGATCCTGCTTGTTCACACTGTAATTGGGGAAGAGGTAACCATAATTGAAGTCATTTTGGTCATTCAGCCGGGGGGTCTCATAGACTGGGTCAACAGAGCAGTCACCAATGCAGCCCAGGCTGTTCTGACGGAAGGTGGAGAGAGGCTTGCAGCCCGGCGCTGGTGTGTGGACTCGCCAGGCCTCTGAGTAGCGGTTCTCCATGCCAGAGTCAGGGCTGCTGGAGAGGAAGTCATTCTCATTGTTATACTCCAGAATCTTGCCTGTCCTCACCGCAATGTGCGTCTCGATCTCCTCCCGGGCACGCTCCACGTTGCCCGGTGCACCAGTGATCTCAAAGACAGGGTCCCGGTCTCGGCTTGGCGTGATGATGTAGGTGTTGGTCTGCTGCTGGATCCGCTTGATGGTGGCTCCCTTGGGGCCCACCACCAGCCCCACCACACGGTAGGGCACACGCACCCGGATGGTGACCTGCCCCGGCAGGGTGGGCGCGCTGCCGAAGGTGGTGCCTGCCTTGTTGCGGGAGGCCCTGATCATGGAGAAGTGCTCGGCTGCTGAGATGATCTCCCGCCGGGCCATGGCCACGTCCTCCCGCCGCCCTGTCACCATGAAGACTGGCTCCTCCCCCCGCACTGGGGTCTTGATGTAGGTGTTGGTCTTTGCCCGCAGGGCTTTGATCTTGCAGCCTTGGGAAGAGAGAGAAGAAGGCACGGTAGTTAATGAGGCTGTCCCACGGCTTGCCCTGCTCTCCAGGACACTGGGCTGAGTGGCCATAATCTCCTGTGTCACCTGGCAGCCACTGCGCAGGACATGGAACAAGGGAAAGGCCCTATCCCCCTAACTCTGAGGGGAAATGCCAAAGGGAGGTCCACCCTCATCATTTCCAGAGACTCCCTCCCTCAGCATTGCCATGCTCCCTCATCCCCCAAAATGGGGGTTCACCATTTGGTGGTGTATCCTACCACACCATCCCCCCTGACTGCCTTCCTTCAGCAGTCATCTCTAAGATCTCCCTTCCACACACCCCAACACCACGGAGTAATGAAGGATCCACCCCAGGTCTCAGTGGTCTCTATGATTAGGCCTGTCCCCAGAGCCCCAGGATGGGCCCCCAGAGGCAATGGTCATTCTTGGGCTCTGGGGACAGGGATGATGCATGGGACAGCCTGGACATCACAGGAGAACAGGGGGATGCTGGTCACACAGCCTGGATGGCCAATGTGGAACCCTCTGTCCACCCTATGCCAGCTCCCAAAGGGAGTCACCTGCCATAACTCCAGAGAGACAGAGGATTTTGGTACTACTGAGGAGGTTTTGGGGTGAATGCAGTGAACTTGAGGGGGCCAAGTTTGGAGGAGAGTTGCCGAGACACAGCAGTTTGGACCTCCCCACTGGCAGGACTGCAAATGCCAGCAGAGCTACATGGCCAGGGGTAGCAGGAGGCCAGGATTTGCTTTGGGGCTGAAACAGCAAGAAATTGGGCAGGGCTGCCCTCCTGTGAGCCCCACAGCAGGCTGTGCAAAGACTCCTGCTCTAGGTGCTCAGACCCTCTCCCAGGATCACTGGCCAAGTGATGCTTTTGTGTACACACAGTGTCCACATCCCAGAGCCCATTGAGCCCATTCCTCAACTCCTAGAACCTACCAAGCCCACTCATCAGCTCCTCCAAAGCTCAGAAAACAGGCTTCTGCTTTCCCAAAAAGGGCAAAAGACTTTCCAGTGTGTTTTGGCTTCCAAATAATCTTTTGGAGGGTCTTGATCCAGCTGTTTGGCTCCAGGTTCCCAGATGACACCAGGATGCCATCAAGCAACTAAGTGTTTTTACAGATGGGGCACAGTTCTCCAAATTACTCCTGGACCCCACTCTGCTGCTGTCCTGCCCCTCAGACCCCTCTCTCAAAAAGCCTCACTTGGTGCCCCAAGGCATTTTCTGAAGCCTGGCACTGAGCTCCCATGCAGGCTGGGGGTTCCTATGCAGGAGGTATGCTCTGAGCTCAGATCCCAAAGAAAAGTTAAAACCTGTGATTCTCCAGTGGAGATGAAGTAAGGTGAGCACTTTGCTTCAGTGTCCCAAGGATTTGGATATCTGATGCAGGGCTCACAGAACCAGAGGACGAGGACACAGCATTGGGACCTCTGTGAGATGCCTCAGCACCTCCTACCTACCTTCTCTCCCCAGAAAAGAAATCTCCTGTACTTCCTCTGACTATCTGACACCAGCAGGTTTTCCTTCACACACTCCACTGATATCACACTTCAACACACAAGGACCTGCAAACGATGCCTCTGCAACCACGAAATGCAGATTCCTCAGCTCCTGGGCTGGAACATTATTATTTATCCAGATCCTAATAAATAACAGTATCTCTCAGGCTGGGAGCTCAGGGCTGCCACTCAACCACAGCTCCTCTGGTGAGACATGGGCTGGCAACATCGGGGTGTTCACTGGAATGAAGCAATCCTACCACCCTGTATCATTGGCAAGAACTGAAGCTCAGACATGTGGCAATGGAAACAGCCTCGTGCCAGTAGAGCTGACAGGAATGACTCCCTGGGCTTGTGGCAGTGGCTGCAACCAGCAGTGCCCAGCATGGAGCACGCTCAGCCCAGCCAGCCACGCTCACGGCACTGGCACCACACAGGCACAGCCCTGGCCCCCGGCACAGCCATGAACCCACTGCCCCTCAGAGGGTCTTGGCAGCAGCGTCGGACAGCCCTGGTAAATCAGAACTTCACTGTCGACCCACAGTGTGACTTTTAACTCCTCAGAGCTACTTCAGCTTACAGAGCCTCATTTCCCATTTCTGGAGCAGGAATGGCTGTCTCCGCCCTTGTGCTCCTGCAGAATTTCCTCTTAACATTCCACATCACAGTGCTGCTGCACTAAACCCATCTCTGAAACAGGAATTCCACACTCCTGGGGAATATAAAAGCCAGATCTGGCACAAAGAAGATCTGGGAAAATCTCCAAATCCAAACCAAATCCACCTCCTGTCAAACCCAGTGCAGCTCATGGGTTACTCCCCAGTTTGTATCATGAGGTATATTTGTGATGCTTTGTTAAGTAAAGCTTCTAAACAGCCCATGTGGACCAATGGTCACCCAGTGGTGCGCTATTAATTCCCAGGAAACCTAAAGGCTCCTCATGGAGCCTGGCTCAACTCCATTGTAGGATAAACCCACACAGGCAAAATCCATAATAAAGGTTCATCCCAAGGAGAGCTGGATAAAACCGTGAGAGGTCACTCATGCCCTCTGGCACCCCTGGGCAGGTAGGCTGTCCCTGACCCACCGCTGGCAGACATCCTGGCAGACATTTCCCTGCCCCACTCTTGTGCCACTCACTCCAAAGAGGGAGATTCCATCTTAGGAAGATTAACCGAGATGCCACCATTTCCCCAGGGATATCAGTGGAGCATCACATGGACAGACAGGGGTGTTAATGGCAAGCATCAAGCTGAAAATGCCTTCCCATGCATCACTCCAGGCTGCAGGAGCTCCACTGAATTCCGCAGTGACCCACACTCTGCCTCTGGAGTGCAAGGCTTGCTCTCCTGTGCAGAAAAGACCTCAGACAGGCGTGTGGCACGGCTGGGATTGGGCTCCGCGTTGTTCTGAGCTGTGGGACAATGACGGCGTGTGGGGGAGAGGGATCTGAGCCCTACAGGACAGGAAACAATCACGGAGCCGACAGGGAGGGTCAGGCAGGCAGAGCAGTGACAAAGGACGGGGCTCCACGCTGGGGACAGATGCAAGGGAACAGTGGCAAGGAATACACATGAATGAGGGCAAATGTAAGCATGTTACATGAGCTGCAGGAGTGGGAGGGAGTTAGGGATGGAGCAAAGGTGATGGAAATTGAGGAAGAGGCACACCCTGATCCCTCCAGGGGAGGAGAGTGAGGTGTGTAGAGGCAAAGCCAAGACACCCCAAAACAGCAAAAGAAAGAAGAGCAAGGAGAGAACACAGTGAGAGGGAGGGGAAGGAGGATCTGGAACGGACAAAAGGACGCATGGTGCAATCAGTGGTGTGAGAAGGGGGGGAGGAGGGAGGGTCTCTGTGCAGGCCTGCAGACGGGAAAGCCAGCTTTGTAGAGACAGACAGATGGGAATCCTGTGCTTAAAAACAGGAGAAAATCACCTCCTAGGAAATTAGACCAATTCCAGCAAGCCCAGCAGCCCAGTGGGCTCAGAGGCCCCACCCTCCAGCAGCTCTAAACTGGCACAGAGAAGGGCCAAACCATCAACAGCCCAAATCCAGAGACCTCCACAACTTCCAGGGGCACTGTACTGGTGGTTTACATCAGCCAAAACCAGGCTGGGCTTAAACGTGATTTACTCACTTAGTGCCAAGGCTCTGGGCCCATCTCAGCCCCATTCCTGACTCTGCTTTGTACACTAAAAAGGAGCTGAGCCTTCTTTGAGATCACCCTCTTTCTGATGGAGCCCAGCTGGATAAGGATGTGGCCCATGACATCCCAACCAGATGGGCAGCACATCCTGATGTGCTTATTCCAAACAAAATTTCTTCTGCATGGGGTGGTTTTTTTGACACTTTCTCTTCGTGCATAACTGAAATTTGAAAACACCATCTAACAAAGCATTTTACTAGGGGATTATTCAAAGGGGAGGGAGGTGGAAGGGAGGGAATTGACTAGCAGGTGGTATCAAAATGAAGCTAAGGGAAGAAAAGGACCCATGAAAGCTGTACTAATACATAACTTGGTGTATGTTCTCCTCATTATGGAAGCGCACAGACATCAGTGTGTCGATCCCTGGAAGACCCCTGCCACTTAGATTTTTATTAAGCCCTTTCTCATTGTGTTTCCACAGTCTACCTTCTATTATCCTGGTTTTCACCAATGATGCAGATCCCAAAGCATTTCATGAATGAGGTTGTAAGTTCAGTTCCTCCACTCATCCTTTTTTGTCTTTAATTACACTGATTACCAATTGACTCAAAGTAGATGTGTTTGCAAATTACCTGAGTACATCACAAACATTCCCACACAGGACCAAATCCTGGAGGAGTGGAGAGCCTCTGGTGCCCAGACCAGTCAGCTAACTGGAATTAATCCAGAGAGCAGCCATCTCTGGATGAAAACATATAAATAAACTGAGTCTAGACATTGCCAATATGGGTGGTGGGGATCAGGGGGAGACCTGGATGCACAGCCACCTTCATGTCTCTCCTTACCCCTGCATCAGGGCAACGAATTCACCAAAATTAACAGAGAAGGCTCTAGGAGCTTGGTTCACCTCTCCAGCAAAGGCAGCTGCTCACAAGGGACACACAGGTGCTGGATGCATCTGATCTAACTTGCTTCCTTGGCATGAACCCATCCCAAATATTCTCACTCTGAGCAGCCCCAAACCAATGTGTTTCCACAGGACCTCACCAAGGCTCCCAGGCACTGCTCCATCAGCGAGCAGAGGACAGATCAGTGCATGGAATGGCTGTGCCCAGCACACCACCACGATAACAATGCCATCAGGACAGTGCAATGGCACACGCGGCTCTGCCTGTGGAGTAGACCCCTCAAATAATTTCACTTTGGTGTATGTAAATTCAGAGTTAGACCTGCTGATGACCTTCTCCTTGGTGCTGCCACAAGGCCAAATCCTGCACAGGTATATTCTGCTACTGATGCAGTCTAGAGAGTCCCATCTGGCATCAACTGGTACCTCCAGCCCAGGAGCGTGACCCTGACTCTGGAAGCACCAGAGGAGCTGTAGCAGCTACAGAAAAAAGCTCCGGAGCTGACCCCAAGGTGGATCTTTTTGTTTCATTGACTGTGTTGTGGTTTTATTTTGGAAAACACACCCCACAAATCACTCGATCCCGGATATTTCTTTTTAGCCCTCTTCTCATTTATCCCAAGGCACTGTTATACTGCACAGATAAAAATTACACCTGTAAATACCCCATGCAGTCTGTTCTGGTGGTGCTAGTGGGGTGCAAGAGGGTCTAAGGGCAAATTAGAACTTGATCTTTTTTTTTCTATTGTAGTAAAAAAATTGAAGAGGATCATAAAATAAACAACCCTCAGCTACCTCGGGTAAGGTGGGGCATTCTTTTCCTCATTAACATGAAAGCCTTGTTAAAAGACAAGCACACAAAGAACCTCACAAATAAACCCTCCTGACGGCCTGTGGGGTAAGGTTTTCCTGCATTGAAAACCTGATGAAAGTGGTGTCAAAAAACACAAATGCACACAAAGGACCACAACCAAACAACTAAATCTCTTTGCACCAAGGGCTTATTGTCCTGATGATGCAAGTTGTGTTTACAAGAAGGAGGGAAACGCCACCCAACACACCATGCCAGGAAAATCAGCGACTGCCTTGCTCCAGTGCAGCGATTTTACGCTTTTTCACATTGTGATGAAAGTTGTTAATGGGAAAAAAAAAAAAAAAAAAAAAAAAAAAAAAAAAAAAAAAAAAAAAAAAAAAAAAGGAAGAAAAAGCCCACCAAAACACCCAACAATAATAGCCCCAGTGCCACAGGCAATCACTGCCTTGTGTGGTGGAGGAAAGTTGGGAAGTGGAAGCCCCCAGCCCCGCCAGCCATGCATGGCGTGGAGTGGGTGTGCCCGTGGCGCCCCGCATGGCACAATCCTGCCGCGGCCCCGGCACACGCGCGGCGCTGGAGCCGAGCTGGAGCCGGGCAGTGCCGGGGGAAGCGGGGCATGGCGAGCGGCGGGGGAACGCGGGGAGGGGGCTGCCAGACAAAGGCGGAGGCCCCCACCCAATGACAGCACGCTTTCCCACTGCCCTAGATTCCGGGCGGCTGCGCTGCGGCGCGGTTCACTCGGTCAGCGCGGCATCCAGCCGCCCGATCCGATGCGCGGAGGAGCGTTCGTGTCTCCCTAGAAAATTCCCTTTGTCTCTCTCTCAGACCCGTTTTCTCCTCCCACCTCCAGTTCAAACAGCACGAAGTCGACCCCGTTCCGCACTTTTCCCTTGTGTAAATTCAGACCAATTCTCATTAACACTTTATAACAACCCCACACCGACTGCAATATCTCTCTCCCTTTAAGGCCCATCCTGAGCTGCCAGAGCAGCGTACAGACCCCACCAGATCGGGTGGCTTTCGCTCCAAGATTTCGGCGAAGCAAAGAGACAAGAAAATCTGCCCCCCTTGCTGCTCCTGGATGCTGTACATACATCAACCTCCACAGGGTGGATGGGGGAGCTGCCATCATCAGAATTCCTCAATGGAAAAGGCCTCCTTGGACTATTTTTAAATGCTGAAAGCATTGGGGCATGTTTGGAGCTACACAGAGAGCCAAATCACCTGGGCTTAGTGGGGCCTCTTGTTATTTGACTTCACCTTGCCAAGAAAGAGCAATTTATATTAAGATCCTCTCTCACATAATCTCATTCCTGGTGACAACAGGCTGGTTGGAGCAGGCTGGGAGGTGCTGCATCAAAGGGTGTCTGTGAGTACAGGTGACAATGGATGCTATTACTGTGATGAGACCAAGAACCCTCAGGAGGACCAAAAATCCTTACTCCAAAAATTCTTACAGGGAAAGCCTCATCTGGGAGTGGGTGCAGCACGAAGCCAAACCAACCCCACACCTTTTCCCAACACCTGCACACACCAGACACACAAAGAACCAGCACCATGTCTCCCTAACCAGACCTGGCCCTAAATGTGCTTTGTGACCTCTTCCCTGGCTCCACCAACAGCAGCCCAGTTTGTCTGTGGGAGCAGGCAGAAAAGTTGGATGCGAATCTTGATCTGGCTGATCCACACCCACCTACGGTCACTTCTAGGGAAAAACCCGGACACTGCAGTGACTGAGGATTTCTGCCTCTTTCTAATTTCACAGCCTGCACAACCAAAACATGATGCCCTTCAGACATTCTCCATTTCTCCCAGCACCTCTTCCATCTCAACTCACATCCCTTGATGTCTCACCATCTCCTCAAAAACCTACGGCAAACCCCTCCAGTGCTTTGTCTTCACAATTTCATCGGCGCGGCTGTGAGAGCCAGCACAGTCACGGACAAGCTATTGCAGGCAGGACACCTACAACCTGAGCTGGCAGGAGAAATATAAGAGCCACCAAGCATCCTGGACTAGCTCTAGAACCAGGGAGCACTGTCCAGGCCACGGCACACACCAGGAGGTTCGGTCACCCAACTCAGCACAGGTGGAGTTCACACACATTCCAGGGAAGGGGGGATGACCTGCAGGAGCCCTGACTCAGGCACAGACCCACCTGTGCCCTTCACCCTCACAGCAACAGGACAGGCATGGAGATCATGGCTCCACCTCCAGCCAGGGAAGGGGTGTCACTACCAACCATGCCCAGGGGTCATAGGCACCAGTCAAAGGGATTCTTGTGACTTCATCCCCTCATTCTTCCTTTTCCAGTTTCCTGTCCTCGAGTTTGCAAAGCAGCCCTTGGCACATCCCACTAGCCACCCAGCTCTTTGCCATGGATCCTGGGGCACCAGGTGGAGGAGCCTATCTGGCCAGTTCCCATCAATCCCCATTTCCAGAGCCCACCATCGCATCCCAGCCAGTCCCCCATCCCAGCTGGCTCATGGCTGTGCTGCTGGAGACGCGCTGCTCAAATTCAGTGCACAAACTAGCCCCAGTGCAAACCGGAGCAAGATTTCCAGCAGGCAATTGGCTCCGCGAGGGCACGTTCACAGCTCCTGGGGAAAGCAGGAGCTGCCAAGCTCAGGTTGAGTTTCTGCAGCATCTCTTGCTTGGAGTGGAGCCACCCTCTCTGCCACAATTACATCTCTTCACAAACCACCCTTACAGACATTCCAATAAAAATATATTGGGCTTGAGCCTTATTTACACTTAAGTGCCTTTTCACTTCTTTGGCCAAGTGAGAGGTAGCCTGATGGCAGGTGGAATTCCCATGGCCAAGTGTACGCACCAGGGCCCCTGTGTCCGGATCCAGGCCTCTCATATCCACACCTGCCTGTGAGGAACGCTTTCATAGATGGTTGATATTATTATAAAACAATCTGAAGGGATAGTGCGTTTCTTCAGAAAAAGCTAAACCTTGTTACCATGTAAAGCTGTGAAATAAATTTTGATTTCATTATTATTTTTCCCCCTCCCTTCTGCAAGATGTTCATCACCCTGTTCACAGGTACCCATAAAACAATTGTTTCCCTAGAAAACCATCTGCCACAGGAGCAGTACTACCAAGGGGTGACAATCTGCAGTTTCTGGGATTCCTGGTCAGGCATCCATGAGAGTCCAGGATTCAATCCCTCTGGGAGCCCTGCACCCAACTCCAGACCCTCTTAATGTGGCCCTCTACACAAAAACAAGGCACTGGAGACAGTGGAGACATTCCTACAGGCCTTTTGAAACAAGTGTGGGCCATGATCTCTGCTGGACTGAAGAGCTGTAGCTACAGGGTCTGTGCTGAAGGAATCCCCAGCACAGGATCCATCCCACTCACCTCCATGATGGGGCACAGGCTACACCATCTGCCCCACCAGCCAAAAGAGCACAGTCACAATTGCATCCCCGCAGGTCCAGCGCACTGACATTTCAGTTTCCCAGATGTGGAAAAACCCTCACACAGAAAAAAAAAAAAATGGTGGAAAAAATCCAGGTCTCCACGTTCCTCTCCATCACTCTGGACACAACAGGCACGTGCTGTGCTCTGAACACATCGGAACACACCCCCTTCTCAGGAGTCTGAAGCAGCAGTGAGATCCTGGAAGAAAACAGCCCTGGCACATTTCCCCTCGGTTCCGCCTGCCGAATCTTCTTTCCCAACTTTATTAAACAAAGGAGGCCTCATTCTCCTATAGCCTCACACCCATCAGTGCAGAGTTGGGGCTGAGCCCCACCGTGTCTGCCCACTCTCCGCTCCTGGCAATGTAAAGGCAGCACAGGCAGGATCAGAATCCAGGCCAGTGCGATCTCCGGGGCCAGACCTTCACCCCTTCCTGCCCATCTCTCCGGGTCCCCAATTAGAGACCCCCATCCCAGTGTGGATGCCAGAGCAAGAGTTGTTTCTTCAGCTTCAGATGCTCCAAGTTTTAGGGAGGTCAGCACACCCCGGACCCCTGCCCGCTCTCCATCCCGGTGTGGGAACCGGACCCTTGCTCCACGGGTGGGGGCAAGCGGAGCCTCTGCAGGCCCCATTGTTCCAACTGCACGCCCTAGCGTCAGAGATGCCCAGCAAGGAGCCAATTGTGTCCCTCTCAACGCGGCTTCCCCTCACCCACCTCAACCCTTCTCGGGACACAGGGAGTCATCACCCCTCGAGTACCACCACAAACCCCCTGCTCAGGGGCCTTCTATCCCAACCCACAAGGGAGCATCTGCCCATGGAGCCGCAGCCTCTGCCCATCGCACTTCCAGAGCGTCAAGTTACTTGTTCAGAAAGAAAGAAAGAAAAAGAAAGACAAAAAAAGAAAAAGCCCAACACTTCGCCGTACTATTTTTTTTTTCCTTTGTAGCACAAAACTTCTCTCGGCAGCGCCGTGCCCGGGCTCCCGCAGTGCCCACGAGCAGCGCGGGGCCCCGCACCGCACACCCGGGAGTGGTGAGGGTGGGCGAGGGGTGACTTAAGAGTGGGTGTGGTATGGAGATACACACACACACACACACACACACACACACACAAATATATATATATATATATATATATATATATGTAATTTTTTAAAAAGCCCTCCTCCATTCCACCTCGCTCCGAACGGAGCCGTGAGGAGAACAAAAGCATCACTGTGGCGGCGCGCGGGCAGCGACTGCGGGGGGGCCAACGCGGGACAGCGGGTCCCGCTCCAGAGTACCCTCGCTCCCAGGGGCGGCAGGAGGAGCTCGGCTCCCACCCGCTCACCGGCTACTCGGACCGAGCCTGGCACCACCACACCCCCTCCGCCCGGCCAACAAAGCGGGACTCCGAGGCGCGGGGCCGGGCTCAGCCTGCACCCCCCGCCCTTCCCCCGCCTTATTCCCATTTATTTTTTTTTTTTTTTTCCTTAAGGAGAGCGGGGTCGAGATCGGCTCTGGCAGAACAGGGGAGCGGCGCGTGGGGCTCCGGTGCCGGCAGCCAGACAAGCCCCCGCAGCATTCCCACAGATCCCCCATCCCACCCTTCCCAAAATCCCCCGTGCCGGGAGCGCAGCCACCCGCCCACAGCCCGGGAGTCCCGGGCTTTGTCCTCGGCGGGGCCGAGCGGCCCCGGCCCCGAACAATGGGCGGGAGGGAGCGGCGGGGGCGGCGGCGGGGCCCCCCGGCCGCGGGGGAGTGTCCCGAGGCCGGCGACCGGTGACACCGGGAGCGATCGCGGGTACCGGGGGCCCGGCGCTCACCTTGCCGTCCCACGATTTCGGCCACGTGCTCGGAGCTGGGCACCGGGACGCACTCGGTGGTGTTGGAGCTGCTCTTGAGCCGCAGCTCGGCCTCCTTGTAGAGCGCGCACAACTTGGGCTCCGCCGCCCCGGCACTGGGCGCCGCCGAGCCCTTCGGGGCCGCCGGGGGCGGCGGCGGCGGCGGCGGCGGCGGCTGCTGCGGCGGCGGCGGCGGCGGCGGGGGCTGCTGCGGCGGCGGCGGCGGCGGGTTATTGTTGTTGTTGTTGCTGTCCTCCACCAGCACCACGGCCGAGGAGGAGGAGGAGGAAGAAGGCTCGCCTAGCCCCAGCAGGCAGAGCTGGTCCAGGGCGAGCTGCAGCGCCCGGTCATCCTCAAGCAGCGCTCTGTCTTTGCCGCTCCCACCGAAACAGCCTAAATCGCCGAAACCCCCGTTCCTTTCCATTATCCCTGGGACTACCAGGCTAGGCATGGCTAACAAAGGCTTGGGAGGGGGCTGGGGGCTGGGGGGGGGGGGGGGGGGGGCGAGAGGAGGGGAGGGGGGGGACACAAAGAGCTCGGGAGGGAGAAGGAAAAAAAAAAGGCAGAGGGAGAGAACGAGAGAGAGAAAAGGACCCTCCGCCCCCCGCCCCCCTCCTGGCCAAGCCCCTTTCCCGTGTAACCCGAGCCCCGCGCCCGCCGCCTCCACCGCGGTCCCCCCGCCGACGCCCCCGCCCCCGGCCGCCGCCGCCAGGGGGTGCGGGGGGTGCGGGGGGCGCTGAGCGGAGCGCGGCCCCGCGGGGGGAAACTCTTTTGTTTGAAGGCGGCTGGGCGCTGCGGGAGCGGCCCGGCCCGCGGGCTGATGGGGGATGTAGTCCGGCTGCGGCACACCCCCGCCCGCGGCGGCGGGGATCGGGGCGGCGGGACCGGAGCGGCGAGGACCGGGGCGGCGGGGCCCGGAGGTCGCGGGGGCAGGCGATATGGGGCGGAGGACCCGCTGTGACACGGGGAGGGGGATGTGGAGACCCACGGTGACACAGGTGGATGTGGGATGTGGGGGGACCGGCTATGACACGGTGAGGAAGCTACAGGGGACCTACCGTGATACGAGTGGAGAGCACGGGTGCACGGGCATCCACGGTGACATGAGTGGAGCGTGATGTGCGGGACCGTCTGGGACACGGAGGGGAGGTTGCTGTGGGGGGCACATTGTGCGGTGGGTGAAGGTGCTGTAGGGCTCACACGGTGTCATGGGTGTAGGGGCTGCAGGGGCACCACGCGGTGGAGGGGGATGCAGGAGGATCCACCATGTCACCGGTGGAGGGACTGCAGAGGGACATGCCATGACATGGGGGTGGGGGGTACATGCTATGCCTCGCATTAGGGAGGTGTGAGGGGACCAGCCATGCAACGAGCGAGTGGAGGGGACTGCGTGGGAAGCCACTGTGACACGGCTGGAGGATGATGCAAGGGGATCAGCCATGCAGTGGGTGGAAGGGACTGTGGTGGGACCCATTGTGCAATAGGCGCAGTGGGCTGCAGTGGGATTCCCTGTGTCACTTGTGGAGGGGGCTCCTTGGGGACCCACCATGCAATAGGTGGGTGGAGAGAGCTGCATGGGAACCCACCGAGACACAGGTGTAGGGGCTGCGTGGGGACCTACTCTGGGTTCCATGAGGGGCTCACTGTGCATGCACCTGGCATTGAAGTATCACAGGAAAGAAGGGTCTGTGAGGGGACTCACTGGGTGCACCCAGCATGGAGGGGTCATGAGTGGAAGGGGTCGATGTGGGGACTCACCACATGCCCCCCATTGTGTAGGGGTCATGGGTGAAGGAGGGTATTTGTGCAGACTTGTTGTTGCCCACTCATGAGGGGTGCTGCAGAGGTGTCCAGGGTTGGGATCCATCCAGAGATCCACAGGGACAACAGGGATTCCTGGGAGGAGTGGTGGCTTCACAGGGACGCCTCGGGGTGGAACTGCTTGGGTACAAGCTAGCGGGGCACCAGGGTCAGCAGGGTGAATGTTGGGACAATGGGACAGGAACCTCCTCCTATGGACAAGGAGCACACTGCTTCATCCTTGTGCAGGAGGACATGGTCTTCCAAAAGGGTTCCCCACAAACATGAGGACTTCAGTCTTGCAATGGGAAGACCCCTGACACAGCCACGAGCATTTGAGGGACAATATTGCATATCCACCATTATGGAAATTACAGAAAACAAGACGGGGAAGCCCCCCAGCCCCCCAAAGTGTTGTAGTGGCTCCAGGCACAGTGAGGCTTAGTGAGGCTGCTGGAGCTCAGTCCCCACCCTTGGCTCCGTGCCCCAGCAAAGCCCCTTTCTGCAGACTGGGAATGCTGGGGGGGCCGCGGGACAGCCCTGCTCTCTGGGCTGGCCTTTCTCATTGAAATTAAGGAGGATTCAGCATGGAGGGAAGAAGCATTGACAAGAAGCATTGACAATCGCTCCCCAGCTCCCAGCCAGCCAGGCTGGGCAGTGAGTGTGTAAGCATGCAGTTCTCCCCTCGCTCCTTTCTTCACTTTGAATCAAACCAGATGTCTCCCATGAAATGAGATTGCTGGAGCTCACACTGGAGTGGGACAGTGTAGAGGGATGCGAGGCTCATGCGGAGCCACATCGCACTGCAGCTCTGGCAAAGGCAACGGCTGCGGCCAGGGCTGTGGGCTGGTGGCACTGGTGCCTTGTCACTGGGGCTGGACCTTTCTACCCCACACTGTATCCTTTATGATTTGCTCTCTCTGGCTCTGGGATCCTTATAGGAAGGTTTTTTCTTTCCCTCCCATCCGCTTTCTGGGTCCACCAAGCAGAAGATCTCAGCTGTGGCTTAACTCGGCAGATGGAGCACCCAGCATAAGGAGATGGCTCATCCACTGATTCAGCTGGTAAGGTCCTGCTGGAGCTTTCCCTGTGAGTTTGCCCAGGCACTTTGGGAAGGGAAATTTTTGCTTTCAGTTTGGTTTTGGCATCCAGGTTTCCTGATGTGTAGTACAAACTCGGGGAGATGCTGGGACACCAGCTGGAGGGGCTGCTGCTGGCAGGTCCTCTCTGCAGCAGGACCTGGCATGGAGCAGCTGTGGGTTAGAGCTTGTGGCAGTTGTGCACAAAGAAAAAAAAAAAAAAAAAAAGCGGAGAAAAAAGTAAATCTAAGGGTAGGAGAACCCACCCACTGCTGTGTTTCATGAAGCTCATTTTGGTCATGATTGTAGAACAGTGTCCTGAATTAGGCTTTATTTCTTTTTTCACCTTTGTGTGGTGATGGGACTCCTGAGAGTGGCAGTTTGGGATATTCCTGCTTCTAAGAGGTGTCATCTGTTTGTATTGGGATATAATGGATGATGGCTGCAAAGGGCAGATACACATCACACAGCAAGTTTTAACACAGGCACTCGGCTGGGTATGCCCCATTTAATGGCCAGAAATGTGCATTTAATGCTCATGGATGTTTACACACACACTGCTGGTTCCCTTGCACACACCTGCTGGTTGTGGCTCACTCCACACTTACAACCAGGCTAAATCCTTGTGTGTGTCTGTGTAAGCATGTGTTACAGGTGCAAACACATAGAATTATGTACATTGAAATATGTCTATAAATCACATGCTTTTGTGTACGAGGTGTTTGTACGCACACGTCTCCATGCAGGGGTGTTCCCACTATGGATGAGGATTATGTGTGCCTATGTGCTGGAACACATGTGGTGGTGGTGGAAAGTATCATATTCTGCCCTTTAAATTATGGACTTTTCACTTGTCCAAGTTGGATCTTATGTGTGAGGCTAGGAGCAATGCCTGCTCTGGAGGCAGCATGTCATTTTAGGGACATGGTTTTGCTTGCACCTCCATTTTAATTTCTCCATTGTCATGGAGATCTCAGGAGAAGAAAGTGCCCTTGGAAATCAGAAAGTGAAAGAAAAAAAAGTAAGAACTATGGACCTCCAACTCTGAGCATTCCAGCAGAGTGAGCCAGGCCCAGAAATCACCAAACTGACTAAAAAGTTTGTGTGACTCCAAAAAAAGAATTGAAAATTGAGTTTCTTTTCATTTGCCTTCTCCTGGGGCTGTTAGATTTCACTCTGGTTGCATCACCTTGCTTTTCTGCACAGCCACAAGGTCTAGAAACTTACTTTAAAAAACAAAAATTCATACTCGCACAGATTCACATGACTCACAGAGTTGGGAATTTAAGGCAACCAGAAACGCTCATTTAAAAATCACAGGAACTGGCAACATGGGCAGTGACTAATCCTGATGGATCCCTGATAGCAGCATCTCTCAGTTCATACAATATTTTAGGGGCGTAGCTGCTCTACAACCAAGACTTTGATCTTCTTCCCAGTGATAGCAGCTGCTTGGGAATGATCTTACCTCCTGTCTGGCATCACTGCCTCTGGGGAAGCTGGATTTCAGGAGTAATTCAGGTTAAAGTTAGCTCTGCCAGGTGGCTTGAACCAGCTCGAGTAGGAGCTGGAGTAGGTCATAGGGGCTCATGGCACAGGGCTGTTGGGGGCTGGATCATTCACAGCTCCCTCGATAGAGGGGTAAAAGGTTATTTTTGGGGGCAGGTAGTGCTGGATTCAGAGTGAGAATTTCACCATGGGTGTAGTCTCTGCACAGCTACATCCACTCAGCGAACACCCCTGCCGAGGTTTTGGCAGAAACACAGTGTTTCTAGTTAAAAGGCGGGTATTTCCAAATGCTTTAAAATCCACATCCCCGAATTACTGTCGGGGGGAAAAAAGTATTAATTAAAGCCAGGCACGGCGGCAGAGTCCTCCGAGCGGAGAGGTCGGGATCAGGCAGCGCTATCACGTGCCCCTTCCTGAGGCAGGAGGCTGCAGAACGATCAAAGGAAAGGGAGAAATTGCGAACTGCAGCTGCTGCCGGTGCCAGAGCCGTCGGGGAGGGGTGGCCGGGCACCACGGCTGGTGACAGAAAGTTCTGTGGGAAGCAGGAATAAAGCTGACATTCACTGAAGAAGTGCCAGCAGCCTGTCCCTAGGCAAAACAGAGACTTAGAGTCACCATCAAGAACCAACGCGGAGAGAAACTTTCTGGATGAATTTGTGTCATCAATGTGAAGCCAAATTTGGCTCTTCCCAGTGCTGCATCCCTCTGCCCACTGACATGACCCAAGTCTGGGGGAAATGTGGCAGCTACTAGGGAAGGTTTAATGCTGTGGAAGCATTGCACGTCCCATAGACATGAGGTGAGGAGCTGATGGTGGGGAGGACAGGGGGAGTAAACACCTGCTTGGAACCAGGACACTTTTTTTAGGCTTGTCTTCATTTTCATCTTGCATGGAATCATAGAATATCCCGAGTTAGAAAGCTCAAGCTGGGATACCATCACCACGAGTGGTTTGAGACAACTGCTCAGCTGTACACGAAACAGAAGTACCCCAAATGATGGAAAGCTGGAAGGGCTCCCTTCCACTCTGAGCCCTCAGCCCTATGTGCTGGCCGATCCCTGAAGCACATGGTTAGGGGGGGACTCTGTGCTCCCTGGTGGCTGATCCACCCGGGATGTCATTCCAGCCCTGTCTGTGGCTGCCACTGTCCATACAATTCATCTGCTGGCTGTTGATGTTAAACCTCTTTGCTTTGTCAATGGCACTGGCAGCAAGAGGAGTCTCACTGTCCATGCAAGGATCCTAAAGTGCTTTGCAAACATTTGTTAATTAAGCTGTTCTATGAGATAAGTAAATTAGCACAAAGCCTGATCCAAAGCTCCTTGAAGTCCATTGGTTTCGGTGAGTCCAGGTCCATGGGATCAGGCCCAGGAGACCAGATTTTAAAACCCCTCAATTTTGTTAAGAGCTCAGCATATTGGCTGCAGATGGGTGCTAAGCTACAGGGACAATCTGGCACTGGGATCGCCAGTGCTGCGCCATTGGCAGACTTGGTTGCGTTCATAACGTGGTGGGTTTGGACTTCTGGTCATGAGGGGTTCTTTTTTAAAAACTGCACTAAGGTTGCTGAAGAAACTTCTGCTGAAATCTGGACAATGTTAGGTCTGGCATCAAAAGGGGGTGTTCAATTTCAAGGTCACACTCTCCCTTTATTCCTGCTGCTTATACATGTAGTTCATTTTCCAAGGAACACGTTTTCCTCCCATTGGAATCCCATCTTCTGCAAGAAGATAATTCCCAATTTCAATTTCTAGAAGATCAGAATTACCATGTGTTTCCTTGAGTATGTCCTCTTTTGAATTTTGTCCAGGGGCATGTTGGGGATTTGGCACTTGCCTGTGTCTGAATCTCCATCAGCCCAGAAATGCCGGTGCAGCCACAGATCAGCCCCGTGAGCATCACCCCCACCTCCACTGAGGTGCCAGTGGGGCCAGTTTCCTGCATGTGCTCCCACTGCCTGCCTGGTGCATCTGCCATCAGTCAGATGCTTCCTGGACATGTCAAGCCCAAGGCCCATGTGTTGGCCAGATGGTCCATGTGTGCCCAGCAAATCCAACATGTCTAGGATGTGTTGTATTTGCTGCACATTCACTGTCAAGCTGTGCAGTGCATGTGCACATATTTCTGTCCAGGAAATCTTGAAGGGAAATATGGCAGCTTCATCCAAGGAGACTTACCTGTCTCCTGTTATCCTGACAAACAAGCCCTGTCTGTTAGGGTCCACCTGAGAGAAGGGGAAGAGCCATATTCTGAGGACAAAGGGAAACAGTTTCAAACCAAAGAGGTTTACATTAGATATTAGGAGGAAATTCTTCCCTGTGAGAGAGGTGAAGCACTGGCACAGGTTGCCCAGAGAAGCTGTGGATGCCCCATCCCTGGAAGTGTTCAAGGCCAGGTTGGATGGAGCTTGGAGCAACCAGGGATAGTGAAAAGTGTCCCTGCTTATGGCAAGGGGATGGAACTTGATGAGCTTTAAGGTCCTGTCCAACACTAATCATCTCATGATTCTATGATTCTATGATTTCTAGTTTCAAAACAAGAATGTAAATCATGGAGTCAAACTAACTTGCACTAGGTGCAGCAAAAGTGGCACTGGCATTTCTGTGAGCTACACACAAGCTCCTTCAGCACAGTCATATCTTCCCACTTGGAGACTCAGTGCACCCACTTTTAATGATCTTTCTGGTTATGAGTTATTTTAAATGAAAATAGGGGAAGGTTATAGGAGGGGCCATGCCCAATGAAATCCCATTCTTTCAGGAACATGGATGTGGGTGCTGTTGGCTATTTTTAGCCAAAGAAGGCCAACAAAGAGTTTTGAAGCATGAATTTGGTGCTGGAGAGGAGTGACACTGATTATTCATACTCACAACATATACAGTTAAATACATGTAAAACATGTAAAACATTTTTTACTTTTTATCTGGGTGTTTTCTCGCCATTTATAAATCTCAGGTGAAGCTAGCATGCATGATCCTTAAGTCTTTTGTGTCTTTCTAAGCAATTTCATCAAAGTCATGCAGCAGGTCCAGGGTGTAGTCCACAGAGCCAGCATCCTGTTTTATCTCCTCTGAACAAGTGCTATATCACTCCAATTTTGTGCAGAAGCACTTTCTCCTGTATCACTGCCTCACTTTTCTCTATCATATTCCACAACGATTGCTGCACATTTTGACAGAGATGAGGAAAGTCATTACGTTGCAGGTGATGCCTCCTTTCCAAGGAGGCTCTAATCACCCTGTTATGCTCCAGAGCTCTTCCTGTCAGTGCTAATTTTAGTCTCATGGTGGAAGTTGCTGCTGGGTGCTTGGGATGGGATGGAGCCTGAGCCACACAGGTGTGTTTGCAATCCTAATGCTGCTCCGGCATCCTGCATGGCCCAGCAGTCTGGATGTCAGATCTTGTTGGGAAAAGTCAGAGGAACACATCTCAGCACTTTTTTAGCTGTTTTGCACTTGCTTATGCCAGTCCACAGATGGCTAATGCCTCTCCAGGGCACAGCAGGGACAGTGGGGACCTGCTTTTCCAAATAGTTCAGTGTCATGCAGGCATCTAATCCAAGGCCAGGTTTTCCCAAGCATTCACCTCCTGGCTATGTCTGTTAGGAAGGCTCCTGTGAGAACGCTGAGCAATTCTGAGAGAACAGGTCCTTGCTCTGCCATGCAGAGAAGACCTTGTCAGCACAGGGACTTTGGGCACAAACAAGCAGGTGACACTGTCCAGTCTTTGCATTTATTTTCTCTCTGCAATTCTAGATCCTTTTGGAAGCATCTCAAAGCTTGAAAAGAGGGTATTTTATCATGGTTCTGGTGACAACCTTGCACTGCTCTGCTCTGGACACTGCTTTTGGTGGTGTAGGTTGATGAGTGGGACACAAGGACCTGATGTGTGAGAGACAGAGCAGAGTGACCCAGAGAAGCTGTGGCTGCCCCATGTCCTTGGCTGAAAACAAGTTCCAAGGGAACTTAAAGCTCATCCAGTCCCAGCCCTTTCCATGGGCAGAGACCAGGTTGCTCCAAGCCCTGTCCAACCTGGCCTTGAACACTTCCAGGGATCCAGGGGCAGCCACAGCTTCTCTGGGCAACCTGTGCCAGGGCCTCACCTCCCTCACAGGGAACAATTTCCTCCCAATATCCCATTTAACCCTGCCCTCTGGCAGTGGGAAGCCATTGCCTCTTGACCTGTTCCTTCAGACCCTTGTCCAAAGTCCCTCTGCAGCTCTACTGAAGTCTCCTTTAGGTGCTGGAAGCAGCTCTAAGGTCTCCTTGGAGCCTTCTCTTCTCCAGGCTGAATTAGATCACATTAAAAGTTTCTTAGAGCTCTCTTCACCTCTGCCTCCCACAGGTTAACAGTCCTGGAAGTACTCTGATTTCTAGGTTTAAAATCTGGGAGGAACAAGTACTTTGTCTAGCCTGGTATAAACTTCTGGTCTCAACCCACCTCAGTTTTGCCTGGGCACCACAGTGTGCTGCTGCGCCAAGCACATGGCAAGGCAGAATCAGGCCCTGAGCCAATTTACCCCTTCTTCTTATCAGTCTAGACATCCTCATTATCCAGATAAAAGTCTGATCCCTCACTGAATCCCACTAAGCTCCTGCCTGTACGGTACTGAAGGCAGAGGGCACTCGCCCTCACCCAGGACTCCCCTGTGGATGGGAGATGCTGCCCGCGGCTCCAGTTCCTGCACTGGGAGCAGGTCGTGGGGTGAGCATATATTATCTGAATGCTTTACCAATTACAAGTCATTACTAATGCTTTTATTACCATTATTTAATAGATGGTGTTAATTATTATTATTAATTTGCTTTAAAAGCAGTGTTTCCATAGCAACAGGAAGATGTGTGGTGCTTTTCAGGCACTTCAAGTGGACACATTCCCCTCTCTTCCCCAATGGACTGGCAGCCCACCGCAGAGCTGGGTGATGGAGAGAGCTGTGCTTTGGTCCCTGAGGGGATGGTACCAGCAGGGCCATCCAGGAAAGATGAGAGTACCATCTCTGTCACTGGAGAGTCCCTTGTGCCATTAAAAAGTTCCTGCAGGATGCAGACTTGGTGCCTAAATGCTGCAGATGCCCCAAGAGAGCAGAGCAGATGTGGTAATGTTTGTACCTCTGTGTGACCCAGCAGTGAAGGTGCTACTGTCAATTCCCATGTTGCTGATTCCCTGGACTCCAGCGCTCCCTCAGAAAGTGCCTTGTCTCCTTTTATGTTTTCCAGTCAGCTGTAGAAGGACCAGACAGAAGTCCAGCAGACCTGGCTGTGGGATGCCAAATCTCAAAGAGGTCTGCAGTGAGTTGGGAGCTGCTGCTGGCATGCAGGGAACCTCTGAGTGTCAGCAGGTGCCACAATGGTTCCAGGGGAAAAGGACCACCCAGGATGCTGAGATGCCACTTCCCAGTCTCAGGCTGTCTACAGGCTCTGGTACAGGTATCCTGTGGTGAGAGGGAGATGCAGGTTTGATGCCAACTCTTCTGGGGTGTGTTGAAGGCTTTGCTAAGGCAGGGAAGCATGCACACTGCTTTGTAGATTTTCACACTAAAGGAGTTTAAACACTGAACTCATCTTTAAAGTTGGCCTCTGAACCATCATGTCCCTCTGACACTGTGCCCAGCTGGCCTTTGCCCCATACTGCCACAGTCACTCTTTCCAGGAGGGATGTGCCTCTTACACAGCTTCTGGGGGGCTGAGAGGCTGAGGGTGTCATTTGCAGGAGTGTCATTACCCCATTGGTGGTGGAGGTGCCTGCACGTTGGGCTGTGTCCTTGCGAGAGAAATTTACAGCAGAGGAGATGCAAAAGGCCAAGGCTAAGCTCAGCCAGGAGCAGTCTGTCAGGGCACGTTCTGAGCCCCGCACTGCTCAGGGAGACCCCGTACCCAGTGATCGCTCCAAAACAAGCTGCAACACTAATTGCTGGCAGCCAGAACATAGGGGCCATCACTGAAGAGCCCATGGGGACCACGGCTCCATCTGCCCAACCTAAAGGAGTCCCTGAAGGGCTGGAGCCAGACATGCTGTCACCTTATCCCTGCTGGTCCAGGTGGCTCCAAGGGTTGCACCAGGAGCAGACTCACATTCTCACACCGGCTGGGTGCCCTGCCTCTGCCTCCTGCTGGCAGGTCATCACCAATTAATTTGCTCACTGCTTTCTATGTTGTCAGAGCAGTGGAAATCCATTGTCTTCAGGAAGGTTCCAGCCAAAGCCTCGATCCAGCAGCTCCTCAACGGGAGTTTGGAAGCTACAGCCTTAAAGGAACACCAGCAGTGACACCTGGACAAGCAGCAGCACTCAAGGCACTTATGGTAAAGCTAGAAACACTTGCTCCACAGTGGCACATCCCACATCATTCCAGTTCACCCTGCTCTCCTGGGGTGATGGGTTCTGTGGGGCTGGGAGAGGGGATTACCCTGCTCAGTCCTGCATGTCCCTGAGGAGAGCAACTCCTGGCAGAGTTTGACTGCTTGGGGTCAAAAATGGGGGTGGCAGGTGGCTGGGACAAAGCCTCATGTCGCTGTCAGCCTCCCGCGCCAGCTGTGGCATTCCCAGGGTTCGGGGGTTCTGGCTGCCCCGATGTGGGTAGGCGGGGTGCAGGTATGTCCAGATGGGACCCACCGGAAGCGCGGTGGGACTGCAGTCCTGCAGGGACACTCGTGCAGCCAGCTCCGCGCTGCACTAAAGCTGCCGGACGCGCCCGCGCCTCCCCCTGATCCTCGAGAAGTGGAGAAACAATTAGAGAGGCAGGAGGGCTGGGAGCGGTGGGAGGGAGGGGGGGAGGGAGAATCCCCCATGCCCGGAGCTAATCCTAGCTCCTCTAGGAGAGGGATCTCGAATAACAACCGTCCGTGGTTGAGGCCAGATGGATTTGATTTAATAACAAAGCAGGGGAGCTCGGAATCATTTCGGAGCCTGCCAAAGGGCCGGATCCTCGGCAAGCAGCAAAGGGCCATCCAAGTGGTGTAAATCCAAGCGTGAGCTGCAGACTGCTTGCATGCTTCCCAAAATGCCGGGATTGACTCGGCTGTGGGAACATCTTCTGCTTCTTGAGAGCTCCCTGAGTCCCGGCCACCAGTGGGGCACAGGGCAGGCACAGGCACACGGCGCCAAATGCACAGGGGCTCTGTGTTTGTCTCGTGGTCATAGCCAGGAGGCAAAGGGGAAGGGGATTGGGGGGCAATTCCTGAGCCTTCCACAGGCCCAGCTGTGGTGTCTCACCACTCGGCACTGCTGTGGGCTCAGACCCCTTTATGGAGCACAGGACAGCCGTTGGTCTTGCTTTTGCAAATCCAGGAGACTCCTACTGCACCCCACAGTGGCTGAAGCCTCCCACTCCTTAGTTTCAGCATCTCGGAGGCAGGGAGGTGGCTCAGGACAGTGTCACCCTGTCCCTGTGCCATGCCAAAGGAGGAGGCTGTGGGTTAGGAGAGGGGGTAGCACACGGGGCAGCAATGCTGATCCCAGGTTTTACCGTGCTCCTGCCTCAAATTCCATCTTGGGTTTGCCTTGGAGAGGGTGGGTGAGTGCAGGGAGGAGTTTCCTGCACATGGCAAGAATTCAGCATTTGGAGAAAGACACACACCCCACACCCCTCCTCCAGCTGTCTGAGGCCCTCCCATGCTTCCAGGACCCTGTTCCTGACCCCGTTGTCAGAAGATGCAGTGAGCACCTTGGGCCATGCCTGGCCTGTTCCCTTCCTTGGAGCAGCTGCAGACAGAGCCAGTACCAGCAGGCAGATGCTGGAGACCAGCTGGCTGAAGCAACACCAAAATCCCCGTATTCATTCCTGTCCCCCATGGTCCTTTGGGATGCTCAGAAGGTCCTGTGTCAGGCAGATCGTGGTGCAGCAGAGCAGCACCTTGCTGCCAGGCCGTCCCCACCGCCCTGCTTGCCACGTCTGCCAGTTGGTGCTTGGGCCAGCAGCCTCCCTGGAGATCCTGTTTCTGGAAACCGGAGCAGCCTTGGCGCTGCCCCACCAGCTCTCCAAGCAGTAGGTGGTGCTGCCATCAGCCCAACACCTGCAGCTCAGCCTGCGACTGTTCCCATCCAGATCGCTTGGCCCTCTGCCTTGGGAGTAATGAAATCCCGGCACCAGTGATGTGCTGGCAAGAGCAAGAGGGGTGTTTTCTGCTTGGGGGAGGATGCCAGGGCTGTGCAGCTGGGCTGGAAGAGTACTGGGATGCAGGAAGAACTGTGGGTCCATCCCAGAAGCAGAGAGCCAGGAGCCTGGCTGTGTGTCCAGCATGTTCTGTGCAGAGAGGCTGGGATGCAGAAGCTCTCGCTTGCATCCCATATCTCAAATGGACTGTGTGTCCTGCTCCAACGGACTCCTTCTCAGGGACCTGTGCTCATCTCATCCCTGTCTTACCTGCTCTTTGGTGACATCATGTTCGCTCACTTGTGTGGGAGCTGGAGCTGGTTTCTGATTCCTGCTTCTGCTCAGCAATGGCATTGGCAGGAAGTCTCGTCTCCTGGCTGGCTCACCGGGACCATCTGCTGTCCGGGAACCTTTTCCCCCCTCTCTGTTGTCAAAAATCCTGGAGGGAGGACCGGGTCAGCATGGGCTGGTTGAGGGAGGCATAGGCTGTGCTGCCACTGCTCTTCCACAGCTGGGTTAGGACATGGTTGTTCCTCCCCACACCAGCGTCAAGGGGATATTCCCACTACACTGGGTGTTTGGTGCCTCAGGGACAAGTGCTGCCAGCAGAGTAGACCCCGGCAAGGGATGGCCTCTCTCCTCACCCACTTGGGAAGACGCCAGCCTGGTATGCGAGCTCGAGACCATTTACTCCCAGCTCTGCTTCTCTAATGAGAAGGAGTCTCTAAGCCTTGGCCCCGTGCCTGTAAAACGAATCTGTGCTTGTGCTTTCGGTGCCGCGTGCTCTGCGGCCAGAGCAGGGGGTCTGTGGAGAGGGGTGGCATCCCCGCGGGCGAGCACTCCACGGCTGCTGGGAGTCTGAGGGCTCTGGAGGGACGCTGCTCTGAGTCTCCAGGCTGGGACCTCGCAGAGCTTAGTGACACCTCCGTCCCGAGTCTCAGCCTCCTTCAGGAGCCACAGGGTGAGGCTGGCCGTGAGTTAGGGCAGCCCCCCGAGCCCACCCGCCGGGACGCGGGACAAGGAGCCGCCGTGTCCAGCGCTGTCCCGGGGCTGGGCTTCCCGCTCTGTACTGCGGGCGTCAGACACGAGGTGGAGCTGCCGATCCCTCCTGTACCCTGCCAGGACTCGGGCTGTGCTCAGCTGAGCCTTGGCCCCTGGCCCGCCAGGCCACCCAACTGCAGAGCACAGTACGAATGACCTTGGTATCACCTCCGGGGGCTGGAAGGTCCCCTTGGCGGCGCGTCTGGGGGTGCGGGAAGGTGGGGGCAGGGTCTTGAGGGTGCGGGTCCGCGGGTCAGAGAGGGTTTGGTGCTGTGTCTTTGTTGATACAGTCCCATGGGGACTGCCCTTGGGCTGGCCTCTCACTGCCTAGAGGAGGGGAACCAGGATGGTGTGTGTCACAGCAAAACCACATGACTGGTCAGACCCTGGGGGTTACAGAATCACAGAGTAGTTGGGGCTGGAAGAGACTTTAAAGCACATCTTCCACCATGCTGCCATGGGGAGGGACACATTCCACTATCCCAGGTCACTCCAAGCCCTATCCAACCTGGCCTTGAAAAATTCCAGGGATGAGCCATCTGCAGTTTCTCTCAGCAGCCTGTGCCAGGGCCTCATCACCCTTCTCTTTTATCCTTTTAGAGAGCAGAGGATTGTGCAGAGCCTGCAGTGTGGATGATGCTGTATAATCATTAATAACACATTACTTTATTTGCATTATGGTAATTTCCAGCATCCTCATATGAGAGCAGGGGTTGGCTTTGCAAGGGGCCATGTATGGAAATCCTACCAGAGAGGATATATCATGAGACCTGTTGATCACCAATGCAAGTGAGCTCATCAGCGACATCAAGATTGGAGGCAGCCTGGGCTGCAGTGACCACGCACCAGTGGGAGTTCACAGCCCTGAGAAATGTGGGACAGGCAAAGGTTTAAGTTAGGACTGGACCCTGAATTTTAGGAAAGCAAAATGCAAGCTGTTCAATGAGTTGGTCAATGGGACCCCTAAGAAACTGCCCTTAGGGACAAGGAGACAGAACAGAGTTAGCAGGTCTTTAAGGACTCTTTCCATAGACTGGAAGAACTCTCAATCCACATGAGTAAGAAATCAGGAAAGAAAGACGAGACTGGCATGGCTGAGTGGACACCTACTGGTGTACTGGAAGGGCAAGAAGGAAATGGACAGGCAGTGGGGGCAGGGATCATGGAAAGAGGACAAATGGCAATGGCTTAAAACTTTAAAAGAGTAGGTTTAGATTAGATATTAGGAAGAAATTATTCCCCACGAGGGTGGTGAGGCACCAGCACAGGTTGCCCAGAGAAGCTGTGGCTGCCCTATCTGTGGAAGTGTTCAAGCTTGAGAGGGCTTGGAGCAACCTGTTCCAGTGGAAGGTGCCACTGCCCATGGCAGGGGTGTGGAAGGAGATGGACTTTAAGGTTCCTGCTACCCCAATCAGTCTGTGATTCTGAGATTCTGTGTGAAGGAAGAGACCATCTCTATGCAGACAAACCCCCAGCGTCTTACTGTGTTAAGACAGTGATGGAAGAATGTGCTGAACCCAGCCTGGCAAATGAAGAAACCAAGGCATGGACCTCTGCATCATTGACAGATGAGCTCTGAAGACTCCAAAGCTCACAGGATGGTGGAGGGGATGTTTTAGCACTTGGGCTGACCACTGCAGACCAGGCAAATCTGAGCATCCAGTGAGTAGGCCAGGCTTTGCACAGAGAAGGACAAAAGGTAGAAGTGGAGGCAGTGGAAAGAACTCACATCCAGCATGGAACAGGAGGGGCAGTTTGGTGCTCTCTGTCTTTGTCGTTGGAGCCAAGGGTGTTTTCTGATTGTCAGTGAGTCATTCCCAGTAGGGTCTGTCCTCCAGCCTCCATTGTATAATTGTTCTTGGGGCTGGTGTGTCACAGCACCCTCTGCTTCTGCCACTGGCCCCCACAGCCTCCATCCTACTGCTCTCTGCAGCAACTCGGGTCTCCAGCCAGCACAGTCCCCTCTCCTGGTACCACGGCTCCATCCTGCCTAGTCCAACCCCACCCTGTGGTCTCAGCTCTGCCCTCAGATCACAGCAGGGATCCCGCAGCTTCCCCATCCCAAACCGTCTTGAAAGAGTGGCTGAACCACAGTGCTCACAGATCCCAATCAGCCGCCACGGGGTCCTTGGCAACAGGCAAACAAACAGCCTGTCGGTGGCTTCATCACCAGTGTGATTCATGGTGAGGCCGGGAGCGCCTGTTTGGCCACTTGGCCTCTCCTGCCTGGGACATGCTGGGATGAAGCACTTTTTAATCATATTTTTTCTTTGATGTTAATCAGCTTATCTCCAGCCTCTACTGCCAAACCCCATTAAGAAAACTCACACTGCTCCTCCGCCCACTAGCCTGGGGACGCTGCAGAGCAGCTCCAATGGGCAGCACAAGTGAGCCTCAGCCATGGGGCTGTTCTGGCTTTGTCCCGTGCTGCCAGCCCTGGATTCCCCCTGCAAACCACAACTCAGGGTCTCTCTGAGGACATTTTGGCCCTTCCCTGGAGCCAACACCCAGGGCTTTCCCCACAGGGTAGATTTGTTTACCCTGCTTCGGGAAAAGACTTCTACCTCCCAGCTTGGAAGAGAGCAGCCTCAGGGCTGTTCTACCTGTGCAGGGGTGATAATGAGTCCCACACCTCCCTCTGCATGCTCTGACTCTGGCTTTGTGCAAGATCCTGCTCTAATTTTTACAACTAAACCCATTTTTGTTTTCTCCTTTAATCTGAGGGACTCTTCCAGCACTTGGGTTTTGTACTATCTTGAGTGCAATTTTTTTTTTTTTAATTTGGCTTTTTGGATCACTAAATGTGGTAAAGCCAACCAGCCGCACCATGCTGCCCTCCACCCCTGTGGCAACACTCAGAGGGCCAGGAGGCAGAAGTGTAATGAATAGCAGGGAAACAGTCCTGTTGCAGAAAGCACTGTGGATGAAAATGAATGGAAGGGGCTGTGGACACACCTGTCAGGGCTGGCAAGGTTTGCCCGGTGCAGCTCTTCCTGCTGATGGAATACGGGCAATGATGGTTCATCTCCAGGAAATACAGAGTGTGGAGATGGGGAAAGGTGCTCAGCAGCCTCCATGGCCCATGCCCTGGTCTGGTGTCCATCAGTGCCTGGCAGTGCAGGTTCCCTCCCCAGACGCTGCAGCCCCAGTGCTGAGCTCTGGCTGCTCTGAGCAGCTCTTCTGATGCAGAAGGAGCCAGGGGATGCTCAACATGCTGAGTGCATAGGGAGCATGAGCCTTGGGACAGGGAGAGAATTCCCTGAGGGAGTGGCTGGAACTGTGCCAGGGGAGGTCAGGCTGGATATCAGGAAAAGTCTCTTCCCACAGAGGGTGGTCAGGCACTGGCCAGGCTCCCAAGGGAATGGTCACAGCACCAAGGCTGCCAGTGCTCAAGAAGCATTTGGACAATGCTCCCAGGCACACGGTGGGGTTGTTGGGTGTCTGTGCAGAGACAGGTGTTGGACTCATGATCCTTGTGGGTCCCTTCCAACTCAGGATATTCCATAATTCTGTTTTTTTCCCATGGAAATCGTGCTCTCTGAGCTTGTTAATATTGCTCAGATTTGCCTCTGCAGCAGCAAAGGAGGCAGATTTGAAAGGAAAGAATGGAAGAATGGAGACTTCCATGTCCCTGACATTCTGAGCTGAAATAAGCTAACGTCATATTTTATATGAGAAAATGTCTGGGATGTTCCTGGCAGGATGTGCTGACACTGAGGTGTTCATTGCTGTTGGATCCAGGATGGCCAAAGGACAGACAGGGGTGAGATGCTGGGTTTGGAGGATCAGTGAGTTTATAAAACATCTCTGGCATAAGAAGACCTCAAGATGCTGATAGCTGGATTTGCTGGGGCTTGGTTTTGCCAGTGTGGAACAGTCCATCTGCTTTGTTCCCAGCTGGTCACAGACAAGTGCCCCTTCCCTGAGGAGCTGCCAAGGACAGAGGAGGTGGCACCACCTGAGGAGCTGGAACAGCATGAAGACTGCTGGGGAGATGGGATGCTGTTTGGAAACATGGAGTGTGTCTGCTCTGTCCTCTCTGCACTGAGGATCCCAGGAGGAATATGCCAAGGCCTCTTCCCCTTTCTGACTTTTAAAGGCAGTGAAAAGGGATGTGAATATCTGCACAGCAATGTTTGTCCCCGCTCATGTGCCTTGTCCCTGTCCCCATCCCTTCCCCAGGGCAGCAGGAATGAGAGGGCCAGGTCTGTGGGCTACTCTCTACTACAGCCCCCAGTCGAAGGTGGGCTTTAATCTCTGCAGTGGAGCAGAGAGGCAGAGCTGGACATTATGCACACAAGCAAAATGGAGAAGAGGAAGATGTCACCACTCTAGATATGGGAATAGTTCATCCTGAAGCTGTTCCTGGAAATTATTTTTCTTGTGGGATCCTTAAAGCCCCAAGCAGTGGAGACCTTTGAGCACAAGGATGTTTTACTGCAGGAGCAGCAGCAGCCGTAGGCTGCAGTTTCTTACATCAGAAGACACCCACTCAGGGGCTTCTCCCGGGATAGAGTGAAGGTGCTGGGAGCCCTGCCAACCCAGGCACTTGGGCCCTCAGGCCAGATTTGGGGCTGGGCTGGCATCCTGGAGGATGCTGGGCAAGTTCAGCAGGGCTGTGGTGAGCCCTGGAGGCAGGATGGCTTTTATCCACCTTCAGCATGGCAATGGCGAGGTCTAAGCCCTTCCAATGGCCTGGATCCTCTCCAGCTCTATTCTGCACAAACATCCCCTTGGCACCTCCACTGCCCTGTAAGGAAACTGGTGAGCTGCCACGCTGCTGAGAGCCGGGGATTCCTCTGGCCCAGGATGAGGGCAAACAGGTCCACATCCTGTCCATGGTGCTGGCTGCCAGACCTGCTGGGGCCCAGCGGCTCCAGTGTTCTGCATGCCAGGGTGAGCTGGCACGGACTACAGGAGAAAAACCTCCACAGCCCTGCAAACCACATCCCTGTCCTGGCATCCCTGGCCATGCCACAGGCTGGAGAGGCAATGCCACAGGACTGGCTGGGGGGCTCCAGAGGTGTTCCCAGCCCCTGCATTGACCACCTCATCCCTACCTGGGAGTATCCCAAGGGACATCTCATTCCTGCCTGGCAATCTCCTAAGGGACATCCCTGCTTTACACCTTTTCTAGCACAAATGGTGAGAGTTGGCAGGAATTACCTCAGGCAGCTCTATTGGTTTATTTGTGAAGCCTCTGGTTCCTGCTCTGCCTCGAGGCACCATGCATCCCACAGAGAGCACCAACTACTGCAGATCCCCCACCCTCTCCATGGCTGAGATGACTCTGCTGCTGCAGTGTGGGAAGCAAAGACTAATTTCCAGCTGTGCTGAGGTTCCCCTAATTTGCCCCAAATGTCTGGATTGTTTAACTCCTTTGAGTCACCCCTCACGATTGACGGGGGTGAGCCAGGGTCCCACCAGTCACTGCAGGTTTAGGGGCTGTTCCAAGGTGGCATTTAATGGGGTACATCCGAGGCTGGTGTCTGTGTGTGTGAGCCCCTATCCCTCTGCCCCACGCTGGCCTGGTCTCATGCCAGCCCATTGTCTTTTGGCTTTTCCTGCAGGCGCCAAGCTCACTGCTTTGGGAAAACTGGTCACGAGAATGTGAGTGTGACCCCAACCCCACAGTGCTGGGGGTTATGGGGAGCAGGGAACTGGCTTGTTTGGGATCTTATATTCAGAAACACTTCTTTCAGTGAAATGGGATATTTTGAGTAGATGTTTATGTGGTCTACTGACTGCATGAAAAGTAGGCCGATCCTGCTCGATAGAAGGATTTTCCTTTAAAGCCCTCCACTTGGGAGGGCTCATGGGAAGCCATGAGATGCATTTTCCATGGAGCCACCACTTGCCACTTGGCGGTCTGACCACAGCACCCGTGCTTGGGGTTTGGGAGAGCTTGGAGCAAGATGCACACCCAAGAGTACATTCCCCTCTGCCTGGCAGTGTGGGTGGGCTTCCATCTGTGCTACTGCACCCACAGGTCCCTGCATCCATGGGTCCCTGATATCTCTTAAAGAGAGATTCAGACACTGGATTATGGGGATGGTTTTTCTCCTGAAAGTGAAGTATGGGAATGTGGGAGGACACAGGCATCTCTACAGCCATTTCTGTGGGCAGACATCTGCCCCAGGACATGCAGACAGAGCTATTCCCATCTCAGAATCTCCAGCAGAGCAGAGGTGACTTGTTCCAGGGTCCCCAAGGGACCTGTCAGGGACACCGTGAGCCTGAGCCTGCACCTACAGGGCCTCATATTCCCATTTGGCCTGTCTGTCCATCTGCTCTGCTTGGCTGCTGGTCGTGGGGCAGTCCGCTGGTGCTGATGGTTCTCAGATGTTCTCAGGGTGGAGGGGCAGGATCCATGCCAGAGAGGCTTGGTGTTTGCTCTCCTTCCCACTATTGCATATCAGAGCAGAACCACCAGTGCTGCCCTGGCTGTTGCTGCCAGTCGCAGCTCCTCAATAGATACAACTGGTAAATCTATTAATTTTACAGCTCTAATTGATGTATTGCTGTAATTACCTTTTATAACAAGGCAATTAAACCCTATTAAAGATTATTAGCTAATCAAAACTCCTCTGTGCACACACCCCAATCCCCTTATGTGCACAGATTGTTGGATGAGGGAACTGGAATTGGAAGCCCATTGCAGCTAGGTCTTGAGGTCAGCATGATGTATGGCATGATGTGATGGGTCAGGATGCTGGATGGGGAGATCATGGAATCACAGGCTCCTTTGCATTGAAAGGAACCTTAAAACCCATCTCATTCCACCTCCCTGGCATGGGCAGGGACACCTTCCACTATCTCAGGTTGTTCCAACCCTGTCCAACCTGGTGCTGAACACTTCCAGGGATGGGGCAGGCACAGCTCCTCTGGGTAGCCTCTGCTGATGCCTCACCACATTCACAGGGAACAATTTCTTCCCAAACATCTCCTATAAACCATCTCTTTTCCAGTTTAAAGCCATTCACCCTTCTCCATGTCCCATTCCTGCCTGTACCACCATCTGTCTCTTCATACTTGGGTGTGTACTTAGCCAGGGCTATAAGGAATCCAGACTGCTGCATGCATCCAACCCAGCAATTTTCAGCTTTCTGGGATCAGATAGGAAAAATATTTGAGGCTGGGATCTTCTCCTCCTGGTAGTGAGGTGGATGGAAGTATAGGGCTAAGGATGGGCCCTTGGCCAGAAGAATGGGTTTAAAGGGGAAAAGCCCCACTTGGAGATGGGGTGTGTATGCCTTGGAAAAGAGAAATGGCCCTGTACTGGAAGCAGGACTGAGGGGAGTACATTGGCTGGGGAGAGAACTTGGAAGGTGTTTGGGAGACAGAGGTGGCTCAGCCCTGGGTTCCACCTGTGAAAGCAGGTGCCAAAAGCTGTGCAGTCTAGGAAGTGAACCCTCAGGTCCTTGTGAAGAGCCTAAAAGACCTGAAAAGCCATCAGAAAAGCAGCCCACAGGAGTCCCCCCAGGGACACTGCCTGACTGCATGGCTCATCCCCTTCCTGTGTCCCTCCATGTGGAGCAGCCAGGGAGTGCGGGTCCCTGGAGTTGCAGGTCCTCTTGTCGCTCCCAAACCAAGTTTCATCACTGCCCACATGTTCATTTGTATCATGAAATTGTATCAATTACAGGCCCCAAAACTGGGATTTTTTTTTTGGAGGCTAAAGAGCTGGAAGTGCGTTGAAATTCCAAGGATGTGGCTGCTTTCTGCCTTTTGAGTCACACAAGTAAGATACAGCCTCTGCTGAGACCCTCTCCTCAAGCCCCAGACTCTTGTTCTTGCCTTGTCCCTCACCTGTCCATTACTCTGCTCCAGCATTCTGCACCTTGAGTTCCCTCGGTGTCCACAGAACCTGAAGAAATCCATGTTAGTGGGTTGAAGCACAGTGCTGTGCCTGTGCCAGATCTGTGGAGTGCAGCCAGTCCTCCTAGCTCATCTGGTTTGAGTTAAGCCCTCCTGCCTTGCGCAAGTGCCAAGCATCTCTTCGCCAGACCCAGTGACCAGCTCAGGGCTGTGCTAGCAGTGGGCTCCCTGTCCCCATTTTGGGTTGGGATGCTCCTACCCCTGGGGGCTGGTGGGGAAGTGGAGCAGCATGGACTTGTCCGTGTCCAGGAGATGAGGGTCTGCAGAGGAGCAGTGTGGGGTCAGCACTGTCCACCCCATTCCGGGGGAGCTGTGTGTGGAGCAACTACTGCAAAGGAGCTGAAGTCTGATTCTCCCTGGGGACTTTTCACTCCAGGCTGCCAACAACTCCTGCAGGCTCCAGAGCAAGCTGGGTCCCCCAGGTCCCCCATCTTGTCCTGCTTGCCCAGCCCAAAGGAGCCCTCAGGTTTGAATCCCGAGCAGTGACGCGTGGGATACTGAGCCGGGGTCCCGTTCACAGCAGGAGCTTTGCGGGGAGCATGAGGAGCCAGGAGGTGCCGGGAGTGCCAGATCCACGATAGGCTGTGCCAGTGACCCTTAGCCGTGATTTCCAGCTGTTTGCCCAAGCTGGTCCTTCCCTGCCTTTACCCTGGATGCTGTTTCCCATATCAAGGCAAGGAAGCATTAGCCCCGCCGTTCGTGACCTTAGAAATGCTCTGGTCTGTGGCCCCGCGGATGCCCTGGACCCTGGCAGGCACCTCCTGCTGAGGGAGCACCCTCGGGCGAAACGGCCTTTCCCTCCCACCCGGCGCTTACCATTTGAAACAAAACAAAACAGAGGCGCGCAGGGGCGGGCGGCTCCGCGCGTCCCACAGTGCTGCGCGCCTTGGCAGCCGGCGAGCGCCGCCACGCCCGCCCACCGCGGCCGTACTCTGTTGGGCGGCCTTGAGGGGCCTGTGGCCACCATCCCTGGCTGCTCCCGGCCTCATGGCCCGCTCACAGGGTCCTGTCGGCTCTGCCTGCCTTGGTGTGTGACACGCACGGGGGTTCCCAGGACTGCGGTGTCCCCCGCCAGGGAAGGGGCTATGGGCATGAGAGGAGGAAGGAAAGGTGTGGGGAAGGAAAAGACAACCCGGGACAGACAAGGAGGCAGGAAAAGAGGAATTTGTGTGGAAATGAACAAAGGAATGAGATGAAGAAGCACAGCCTCCCGCCGGAGACGCGGGGAGACCGGTGCTGGGTGGGTGGTGGCACAGTAACTCCCTGCCTACAGCACTCATGGGCACTTCTCCATGCAGAGAGGGTTACCCTCTGCGAGGTGGGGTGGGGAAGGGTGTAGCGAGGCCGGGGGGGTTAGGGGAGAAGGAGGGGGAATCCCAACCCCTCGGCCTGGCTGTGCCAGGAGGGCTGAGCCCAGCTGACACCCTCCTAACCCTCCCCCCCCACCCCGCCTCCACTTTTCCCTCCTTTCCATTCCTGTCTTTGACGTGGCGCTGGGGCAGATTCCCCAGCGAATCGAACTGTTGCTTTTTGAAAGTTCGACCCTAGGCTGTTGCCGGGGTCTCTTCCCTACCCCTCTACCATGCACCGGCAGCCGGGCCTGAGCAGCTGCCAGCGGGTTAATCATTCCCGGAGAGGGCGCATACACGTGTGTCCTGTGTGTGCTTTTCGTGTTTGCGTGTGTTGCTCCGTTGCTGTGTGAGTCATTCTCAGCCTGCCTGGGGCTCTGCTGTGCTCCCTTAGCTGACAAGCAAACTGAGTCTGGATTGCAGCACGGACAGGGGGAGTCAGGCGGCCGTGGCTCGGGAGGCGGCTCGGGTTGGCTGTGGCCTTGACCTTGGACCCCTCTTCGCGGGGAATGCTTGGGGGAGGTTGTGCTTTAGGGTGCTCCGGCTCTCGCCAGTGTCTTCAGCTGCGAGGTGCAGCTGCCTTCCCAGTTTTCCTTGCCGCAGAGCCCAACTTTCCAAGCAGGAGTTCACAAGGAGGAAGCTAGACCTCTCCGGGCCCTGCCTACTCCTCATTTCTATGGTGTAAAAGGAGTGCTTTTCTGTTCCCATTGTAATTTCATTCCCATTTCTCACACACAGGAGAGTTTGGCTCCACAGCACAACGCAGGGAGGGGGAAGAAGTCCAAGGAGGGGACACCCTCTTTGTGGTAGCACTGGGAGTCCCTGGAAGCATTTGGCAGACCTGGAAATCACGAGCTGCCTGAGTGTCGGCAGCACTTCGAGGGAGACAGAGCATCCCGCACCTGCTGGGAGGACTGGGAACCACCCCCGCTGGATGCTGTCGATACCTGAAAGGTGGTTGAGTGGGACTAGAGAGGGCTGGGAGGCAGGAGAACAGGAAACAGTGCAGGGAATTGGGGAGGGGGCTCAACTGGTGCTCAGAATTTGGGGAGTTTGCCAGACTGGCACAGCTGGCACTGAGGAGAGCTGGGAAATTAGGCAAACCAGTGCTGACAGAACTGGGCAAAATCAGTGCAGGGAAGTGGGTAGGTGGGTGGGGGGATTCTTGGGTTCCCCGGAGCTGTTTGTGTGGGATGCCTCAGGATTCAGGGGAACCCAGACCAGAGTGTTTTAGGTGACTTGGGACTGGCTTTGGGTCCCTAGACCCCAGAGTTTCAGGTACCCCAGGGTCCTGTGCAGCCTATGGCTCCTGCATTCAGGGTGTGCCAGGACCGCCCCCCCCCCCCCCCCCGGGTGCCAGTTGTTGAGATGCTGCCTGCCCTGCCCTATAGGACAGCAATGACTTGGAGGTGCTCAGCCCAAGGGTCCTGGGGGTTCCTGGCTGCACCCCCTCATTGCAGCCCCTCTCAGGGTGCCTTTTTCCCTGCCCAAGTCCCCCTAGTCTGCAATCCAGCCTCTGTCGGGAGAATCGCCCTAGAAAAGGGTGTGGAAGGGGGTTACCCCAGACTGCATCCCCAGAGACGCCCTCTCAAGGCCCCTTTACCCAGAGATATTTTCCCAGCCTTTCCTAAGGAAGGGCTGGAACTGATGCGAGTTGTCTCCACCCAGGTTTTGGATAACTCCACCCGCCGCCGCCTCGCAGCTCCTCCTCCCAGTGAGCAGCCCAGCTGGGATATAAGCAAGTCACTCAGAGACCAGGAGCTGCCGCGACAGCTGGGTGGGTGGCGTGGGACATCGCGCCGTGACCTGAGCTGTGCCCTTCGCCTCGACACCGGACCCCATGGCAACACCTTCGCAAAAAAGAAGCACCCGCAGCGGGGCTTCGGGGACCCCCTTGTCGCCTACACGCATCACCCGCCTCCAGGAGAAGGAGGACCTGCAGGAGCTCAATGACCGCTTAGCCGTCTACATCGACAAGGTGCGCTCGCTGGAGCTGGAGAACGCCGGCCTGCGGCTCCGCATCACGGAGTCCGAGGAGGTGGTGAGCCGCGAGGTCTCCGGCATCAAGGCTGCCTACGAGTCGGAGCTGGCGGATGCCCGCAAGACCTTGGATTCAGTGGCCAAGGAGAGAGCTCGGCTGCAGCTAGAGCTCAGTAAAGTCCGGGAGGAGCACAAGGAGCTGAAAGCGCGGTGAGTGCCCTGGGGATGGGTGCTGTCGTCATGCTTGGCAGGGAGCCGGGAGGGAGGAAGAAGCGACGTGGAGGAGGCAGGGAGAGAGAGGAAAAATCCGTGGCCTGGCCGGGGCTGAAGTGTCTGTGGTAGGGAGCGAAAGAAGAGAGAAGCTATCTCGTCATTCCTGCTCTCTTTCCAAGCGCCATCTTTGGCTGGGTTGCCCTTGGAACGGGGCTTTAGGAGCAGAGCTTGGGCTTCAGGGGACGCTTGGGTCTGGGGCTGAGCAGATATGCCCTGGGCCCCCGGCAGGGTCTGTGCTATGCGGGCTGCAAGCGCCGGGCTGGCGGCCCCTCTACCTTCGTCATGCTGAAGCTATTCCTAAACACGCTCTGGCACAGCCCGGGAAGCAGTGCCAGCCAGCTGGCTCTGTCCTGCCTACAGATTTCGCCTGCTCGTCCTATTTTCCTTTGCTATCTTTGGCACCGGTTAAAGAACCTGGTCCAGGTTTTGTGTGTCTTAACCCTCCCTGTGCCAAGCTTCTCTCACTCTGTGGGATTCCTGGCTTTGGGGGAAGCAGTGTTTGGGCAGCACTCATGTCCCTCTCCCACCAGCTGTCTCTGGGTGATATGCTCCCAGTCCGCACTGAGGCACGAATTCCTCTGGCCACTTCCCATAGGGTTCGTTTCTTTCCCTCCCTGCCTTCAGAAATACCTTCCTCATGGACTGCTCCCTGCTGCCACTGGGTACCTTTGCCCTCCTCAGGGCTGTCACTGGTTACCAGCACAGGTCCCCTGAGGACACGGGGCTCCCTGGCCAGTGTCACTGCTGGCCATGCAGGGGCTGGCACTGGGCTTCCCCAGGACTCTGCCAGCCCGTGCAGCGTCGGGATGTGTCCCTGTATCGCTCAGTTCCCTGAATCCTGCTCCATGGAAGAAGCCAGCAGATCCCTTTCCGTCATCAGCTTTGGCTCACAGCCGGATCCGGGCTGGGCAGTGTCGGGACAGCCCCCTCTTACTCCATTTGATCTTTTGCCTATTATTCTGGATGCCTCGTTTTGAGCCTGTACCAAATGAGGCTAAAATTAACCTCCTTAGTTGATGCCATGAATATTCTACCTGGGAGGGAGCGACTGCGCTACCCGTTACAGCCGTCTCCAAAAGCCATGTGGGGTTATATTTAGCTTTGTATTTCCCGTACACTGCTGCAGCTTCGTCCTCGGATAAGGCGGTTTGCTGCTTGCCAGATCCCTGCTCCCGGATCCGGAGGATCCGAATGCTGGTGAGAGGAGGAGCTGAGCTGTCTAAAGGCTTTTTCTGCCTTATGCAAACCCAGAACTATCTTCGCCGCGATCTTTCGAGGGCTGGAAAAAAATGCCCGGCCCGCAGCAGTGGCTGGAGGGGAGTTGGCTGCGCTGTGGAGCCGGCCGTGTGGAAAACGGATGTGGAATTTTTCCCTGGGATGGGCTGCACTCCGGGAGCTTCTGTGCTTGTTCCCGGGCGCTGACAAATCTCCTGAAAATGTGCTGTGACTCGCGGGGGTTCCCAAAGAGCAGCCTGTGCTTCAGAGATGGGTTTCGGTGCGTTTTGGAGAGCAGGTGGTGCGCGGGGCTCTGGAGGACAGGGGCGTTTCCGTGTTGAGTCATCTCTGAGTCACGATCGGTGAGATGGAAGAGCGGAGATGCGGGGGAAGTCGTTGTTATTCATTCCTGCCTCTGGCTTGTCCCCTCTTCCTAGGGCGCGGTATGAGGATTGCTCTCTAACCCCCAAAACCCTTGCAAGGAGGCTGCAGCTCATCTTGTTTCCCTGGGGACCTGCTCGATGTGGCAGGGCTGCTCAGGGAGCAGCACAATAGGCTGCCGAGCTGCGATTCAGCTCCTTGGGCTCAGTTTGAAGTGTCCCGAATCTTTGGGGCATGAGGGAATGGGGCCGCCACGAGCCCAACCCTGCGGAGGGGTCAGAACTGTTGGCGGGATTAGGAGGGCCCTGTTCAGACGCTGTCCTGCTCCCTGCCATCCAGTTGGGCAGGGATGCGCCTGCTCTGCCGGCTCTCCCCGCCCACCCTGAGCCCTTGGGTCAGCACCTGGTATTGGGTCACTTCACTGTCCTTGACACAGCGAGACTTTAGCTAATAAGTAACTGGCAGCCCTCTGCAGCCCTCGCTGTGCCTGTCAGCCCCAGGGAAGTGCCGAATATCTCCCGCAGGGCAGGCGCCCGGGGGCGCGTTATCAGCACCCACAGCATCGCCACTGCCCGATGCGGGGGTTGTCTCGCCAGCACAGAGGGAGGGTGGGGGGCTGGGATGCCAGGGCATGACGTGTCTGGATGTGACACGGCCCCGGCTGCTGGGTGCTCTGTCTGGGGTGGGGAAAGAGGTGCTGACTGGAGGGGGACAAAGTGTGCAAACAGGAGACCAGTCTAACCAGTACCAACGCATGAATGCAAGAGCTGCATGGGTGGAGGGGGGTCTGAGAAGGGCTGGTCTGCTTGCCCTCTGCCTCATGCCACCCCTCTGTTCCTGGCCCACTTCTCTTCTCCTTTCTTGGGGAGGTTCCCAGTGCGATCTTCCCGCTGCCTGTTTGGTTGCTTCCAGTGGTGATCGAGGAGGGGTTTCCCAAAGTGCTCACCTGGCTCTTTGCACAGGGACCCTCAGCCCTGTGCAGCCTGATACTGGTTGTGCCCCAGGACAAGGGGCCCCTGGACAAGGGACCCCTCTGGGCAATCATGCCTGTCCTGGTGCCACATGTGCCCCCAGCTCTGGATGGCCTCTGGCTATGCCATAGCCACACTTTAGGCAAAGCAGAGGGTGCCATGAAGGTGGCTGGTGACTCAGAGGTACTAGCAACACCAGCATCATCCCCTCCCAGGCCATGGGTAGAGACAGGACTAGTCTGAAATGCCCGTGTTCCTAGTATTCTCAAGCTTCTGTCCCCCTCCTTAGAGGACACCTGGATTTCAGCATGGCACCAGAGGTTGGAGAGATGATCTGTGCTTAGTCCTGCCCATTGTCCCCTCTCCTTAAGCTGGCTTCTGACTCACAGGGTGAACAGAGACACAGCCCGTGCTTTGCTCCATGAGAGTTCATCCCATCCCACAAAGTGGGAGACATTTGTCAGTGCAAGCAAGCCCCCGTCTGGAGGTGCAGGGGTGTAGAATACAGCCTTCGGGCATCTTCAGTCCCAGGAGAGACCCCCTGAGGAATTCAGTGCCCACTCCATGAGCAAGGAGTGGCCATGCAGTGGCCATGTGATAGCCATACAGTGACCAGCTCCCTTCTCCAAGGCAGGAACCAGTCCTTGTTAGTACCGTAGCTGATGGGTGATGCCTTCCTGAATTGCAGCCTCTAACCTGATTAAGCCAGTGCCTTGGCAGTGCCTCTTTCTCCTGGGGCCCAGATCTCATCCCTGGCCCTAATGAGGACAAATCTTCTATTTCCCAAATGTTGTTTTGGAGGGAGGAAGCTCATCCAAGGGCAGAGCAAGGGAGGCAGGAGTGGGGTGCCAGGAGGTGAACTCGACAACCCTTCCCCAGCCCAAGGGGGATTTGCCTTATGCTTTGTTCAGTGATGACCCTCCAGGCAGGAGCAGGTAAACGAAACCTGTTTAGTTGATAAAAGGGAGGAAAAAAATTAGGACTCCGTACTCAGTGCTGCTGGTGGCGGGGGGCGGGGGGGGGGGGGGGTGGACGGGGGTGGGGGCGCGGCGAGGAACGTACTTCCTTCAGCAGCAATAAGCTTGTGCTGGAACATTTTGCGTGGGGTGAAACCTCAGGCTCCTGGGTTTCTCCCCCGTCTGCCTCATGGAATCCCTGCCAGGGAGGGAATGCTTTGGCTGGGAGGAGGCTTTGCCCTTTCAGGGCAAACAAAGAGCAGCTTGTGCAGCTGGGATACTTGGGGGGAGTCGTGAAGACAGAGCTGGGCTGATCCAGACCTCCATGGCCCTCTGGGACCCTCTTAAACATGCTACCCTGAATCTCCAGCCTTGTGGACACATTGGTTCTCCCTTGACATCTGCAGCCAGCAGCTCAGGATGGCTGGGCATGCCGGCCCTCCTGGCACGCTGCAGGACTGGAGGGTTCTGTGGCAAAATATTTCTTCGAAGGTCAAGGTTTTCATTAACTGTTACCAGTAGAGAGGAATTCTCGCCTGTGCAAACATCCAGCCCAAGAAAAATTATGGCAGTAAAACACGTTCCAGCACTTTAGGTTTGTGACCTCGCTCCCGTTGCTGTGTTTGCCAGTGCCTTACAGCCACGGCTCATCCCCTCAGTTTTCCCAGGGATGAGGGGAGTGAGAGGAAATCCTGTTGTCTTATATATATTTAGGATGATAGGATCCACTCTGGTAAATTAAGGACTTTATCCTTGGAGCTGGGGATTAAGGAGAAGCGATTGCAAAGAGAATCAGGGCTGCTTTTGGTGTGGCAGGGGATCCATCCCTGACAGCTCGTCCCAGCCTGCCCCGACCCCACATGCTGCCGCAAGTGTTTCTCAGCCTTGCATATGTCACTTCATTTGTCTGAATCCCATCAACACTCAAACTCTGGAGCTCAGAGGACAGGGAGTTGTTCCCAGTGTGGTGCTCAGCGATGCAGACAGAGAGGGGTGGCACAGCCAGGGTGGGACATGTGGGGTGGCTGCCAGCTCCATATTCTGCTGAATTTGTACCCTTTGGGAGGTATAGTTTCCTTTTGTGCTGCTGACAACCAGGAAAGGAGGAAGTCAGCAGAGTTCTCTCTGGTCCTGGACAAAATTAGGGCTGTCATGGAGGATTCCCCATGAAGTGTTTGCCCAGTAGGTTCAGGATGAGCTGGGAATCACCTTCCACTGTCCCGCCACTGCATTACCAGTTTTGCCATCCTGCTCTTCCTGAGGTTGTTTGCTGAGCCTGTTCCTTTGTGACCAGCTCAGCATGTTCCCAAACAGCTGAGGCCAGTGCCTTGTAAAACCTTTCTCTGTCAACAACTGCCATCAAACAGCATGGTGTCAGGGCTGGGTGCCCACCTGTCTCTGCTCCCTTCCCCTCCCTGCCCAGGGTTGAATATCCCCAGTGTGAAGCTGAACAACTGTGGGGGCTGGCATAGTCCCCCAGCCCCACCTGGTGCAGTGGCAGCTGCAGCCCTGACTGCAGAGACATCTCTGTGACAGCCAGGCTCTTGGCTACCCAGGAGAAGCCCTATCCTTCCAGGGACAGGGTATCCATAGCATTTCTGAGCAAGCTATGCCAGGGCCTCACTAACCTCACGGGGAAGGGTTTCTTCTTAATACCTCATCTGAATCTGCCCTCTCACTTTAAAGCTATTCTGCTTTGCCCAGTCATTCTATGTCCTTGATAAGAGTATAATAAAATATAAGCATTTTTCCTTGTTCCTGTATATGCAGGATGTCACAGCATGTCCATGAACCACAGTGTGATCCAGGGTTGTGGGTGTTGGGGAAAGCCAAAGGGTGTGGAAGTTGGTTAATTAAGTGCATTGAACTCAGCCCACAGAAATACCACAAAACCCAGCTAGGGCTGGGACACCTCCGTTCCTGGCAAGGCTGAGTCAGCATCTCACTTCTCTGCCAAAAACAAATTACCTTTTCCCAGTGAAGGTGAAGGTGCCCTTGGCTTGGGGTGTCCTCCAAGCTGCAGCCAGTGCTGTATTTCTGCCTCCCATGGTTAGTAGAGCTAGGAATTGCAACAGCAGCAGGGACAAAGTTCCCCAGCACACGGGGTGCAAGGTGGATGCTGCCCTGCCTGTATTGTACCTTCCTTAATTATGGAGTTGCACCATTGCAGGTGTTGGCACCATGTCCCTGCAGAGACATGGTGGAGCCAGGGCAGAAACAAACATGGGCTCTCCTGAATTTTTGTGTCGGGGCTGTGAGTGGCTCAGAAGCACCTCTGTAGGAGCAAGGTTCTGATAGCAGAGGTCTCTCCCTCCTTCTTGCACAAAATCTATCACCACCCACTTGCTCTGGCTGCTGCTTTCCACACACTTGTCCTCCTGCCATCCAGTCCAGTGCCACCATCCTGTTCGGGTAGCGCTTGACATCTCCACACTTCAGCGCTCAACTGGAGCTCAGAACTTTCAGTTTGTTGGTGTTTTTATTTATTAAGAGCTTGAGGACACAGTTTCTCCTTAAAACCCCATCTGAGGTACATGAGCCCAAAGAAACATCCAAGCTCTTGGTGTGGATGTGTAATGTGGTCTTCAAAAGAGGTGGTAGCCCAAAGGAAACTTGGTCCCAGTGCCCCTTGGCACTGAGGGGTGGCCAGCTGCCCCACTTGCAGCTCCCAGTCCCCACTGTGAAGAGCTGTGTGTCCCCCTCTCCTTGCAGTGCAGTGCAGTGGGCTTGCCATGGCTGTGGAAGGGCTCTGGATCAGCCCTGGCAGAGCAGGGAGATGAGTCATGCTCAGCCATGTGTCTCTGGGCTGGAGCAGGGTGCGGCACCACAGGGCCGTGCTTTGAGAGGGCCCCCTCCAGTCCGGCAGTCACGCTCTGTCCCTTCCTTTCTGACATGATGGCAGATAACCTGGCAGCATCTGTGGGGTGTGAGGATGCTCCCCCATGGGGCACCAGGCTACACTGGGAAAAACTGGGGGAGTTTTCTAAGTTGATCCTCCATGCCGTGGGCTTTAGTGGGGAAGGGGAGCACTGAGGAGAGCAGCCTCACCCCTGGGCATTGTGCTTTGCTGTTTGGGTGGCTGCCAGGCCCCCCTTTCAGGGCAGAGACACTGCTCTGTGCAACCCAGCCTCAGCTCTGCCATTCCAGTGCAAAAAGCCACTGGAGTGGGGTTTGCCTGATTGTGAGTGTGTTGAGGGCATGTAAGGCTGAGCAGGAGGGAGGTGGAGGGGAGGCTGGACCATCTCATGGTGGTCCTGTTCACCAGCAGGTCTGTGCAAACAGCAACTGGGGCTAAATTGTGCCTTCTAGGGATGCCACATCTGCAGTCTTTGCTCTGGGGAGGTGCTTATTTCCTGCCCACGTGCCAAGCAGGTCTGGGCTCCATCCCAGCACAGTGCAGACTGGCAGAGAAAGTGGGCAGAGGTGTGCTGGTAGCTCTACACATGGCACAGTGCAGCAAAACACAGGTATTCACCTTGGTTGCTGCTCATCCCTGTGCTGAGCTGCATTTTCCCGATGGCATTCTATCCATACCCATTCCCACAGCCACCCCAACTGCAGCTGGAGCTCCTGGTGCCAGCAGTGACTCAACGTCGGCAGCCCCAGTGCAGCCTGCACCAGCCTTGCTGCCACCGCCACACGCAAACAGACCTTGTGGCAATGTAAACACCTTGTCTGCCTTTATCTGCACTGCTGGAGCCGGGATAGCAAATCCTTTTGTTTCCAGGAATATGTGTGGCATCTGGATCCAACAATCCCCTGCTTTGTTTCTTAAGCAAATGTTGCTGGCCGGAAGCTTTGCGTACCCAATTTATGAAAAGCGGGGTGAGCTACTGCTGCTTCTGAAGAGAAAATAGAGGCCTTGAACTGTCCCATTTTGCCTCTTTTGGCTCCTTTCTGCCTTGTTCCACCTTGCACAGGGACCTGGTTTCCATTGTGGATCAGGATGCAGAAGTTACAGATCGACCTCCTCATCCCTTTCTATCACCCCTTTGGGCTCAAAAACTGCATCTGTGAGCAGAGGAAGGGGGAGTTAGAGCCCTTGCTCCTAGGGGTGGGATTGCATCCCTGCTCCACATCCTGGCTGTGTCAACAGTTCCTAGCAAAACATGAGCTTACAGACTTTTCCCCCAGTGCTCCTGGTCCTGAAGACATGACTAATACAAGTGACTCAGCTCCCTGTTTTTAACTCCCTTTGTAAGTCTCCAGCCATGCCCAATCTCCCAAGGAAACACCGGGAATCTCTGCTTTGTCTTCATCCTTTGAGATGGTGGTTTATGGGCTTAGCATTTCTTGTTCATCCGTAGAAGGATGTATTGAAGTGGAATGTTCTGGGGTTTCCATGGAGGGGCAACACTCAGAGCTGTTCTAGGCAGAAGAAACAAAAAAAAAAAAAAAAAAAAAAAAAAAAACCAAAAACAAACAAACAAACAAAAAAAAAAAACCACCACAACTTTCCCATTAAGTTTTAGCCCAATTATTCAAAAACTGGCTTTTGCTGTGTTGGAGTAAGATAGTCAAGGCTGGGCAAAACTCCTTAAATTTCACCCAGTCCAAAGCTTAATTTTGAATATGTCATTACTTTACACATAATATAACTATATTTATGACACGAGACTGACTTGTTGACTTGTTAAAATGGTGAGTGTTCAGAGTAGCACCATGAAGACTTGGAATTTCCTTGTTCCTTCGTTTTCCCAAAGGCTTTGGCTTAGGCAGCAATAGACAACACTGCAAACTGTTAGCAAATTCTGGATTGGGAAAACATGCTGACAATGTCCTCAAGCACATGGTGGGATTTTTGGGGCTGTCCTGTGCAGGAGTTGAAATCAATGATCCTTATGGGTCCCTTCCAATTCAGGATATTCCACGATCTCAAAACTTTTGTTTTGTGTCTCTTTCTTACTGAAATCTTGCCCTCAGGAGATGGAATTGAGTGGAGTGGAAAGTAGTGTATTGACATATTTAAGTTTTGTCTAAAAAATTTCTCTTTCCAGCTCAATTCCAAGCTTTCTTTAGCAAGTTTCTTTTACTTAGGGTATTATTGCTTTGATATACTTATGATAGTTCAATTCCTGGCCATCAAGTGTCTTCTAGATAAGCCAATTCAAGATTTCATGTGAAGCCAGGAAAAGGCAGGCTGGCATGTTCAGAATAGATGGGTTTAGGTTGTGCCAAGCCTGGGCTGCATGTGGGCTTGACCAGTGTTTGATTGTGGTGTTCTGAGTGGTTGAGATGTTCAGGTTTATAAAGAGATAGAATCACATAACAGTTTAGGTTGGAAAAGCCTTCCTCCAAGATCATCGCATTCCCCTAGCCCTGCCAAGGTCACCACTAAACCGTGTCCCCAAATGCCACATCTACGTGTCTGTTAAATCTCTCCAGGAAGTGGGCAACTCCACCACTGCCCTGGGCAGCCTGTTCAAGTGTTTGATGACTTTTTTCAATGGAAAATGCAGTTTTTTCATGCAAGGAACTGGCCTCCCTCTGGAAACACTGGGCTCAGCCCATCCCCTCAGGACTTGCACAAACACTGGCCAGGTTTTCCCAGTGTCATGCAGACAATTCCCAAGCTCTTCAGGATCAGCTCTGGTAACCGACCTGGGACTGGGCCAGGTTGGCTAAATCAAGTTTCAACTGGTAGCACTTTGCATGTCACCCCAGCCTGGAGGCTTGTTCCAGGTAACCCAGGCTTTGGTGGTAGACATTCCCCACAGGGAAATCCTGCCCTCATTTTGCTGGGCTCCCTGTGCTACCAACACTGGGGACTCCAGTGGCTGATCCTCCTTGTACTTTGCATCTTCTTTGCATCTCTCTCCTGGGGCTCGCTGTGCCCTGGAAGGGCTTTTTCCAGGCAGCTGGGAAAAGGAATCCTGTGGGTAACAGGGGGTCCTACAAACAGCAAATGGGGTTCCACAGGTGGCAGGGGGTCTCCCAGGCAGCCAGGTGCTGGCAGACCTGCTGGAGTGTTGTGATGCATACTGCAAGCTGAGACATTTGTCCATGCAGGGTAAGTCCTTCCCTTTGTCTTGTGCAGACACAGAGATTTATGCCTGATACAAACCTCCCCCAAAAACACAATGTGGGCTGTGAAAAACCAAGTCCTTCCCATTCCCCTGGTGACTGCCACATGGCAAAAGGACAAAACCTGCTTTTCCAGCTCTGAAACCCCTCTGGTAATGCCGTCTCCCCTCCAAAACCACAGATTATTCTGTTACTATGGGGGACTCAGCCCAAACAGCAGCGTCAGTTGGTGACTTGGGATTTCCATTCCAAGCTGCTGGTGGAGGCTGGGATGAGTCACCAGCTGGCATGACAGCCCGGACAGGGAGTGAGCAACACTGGGGCTCCCCAGCCATCCCTGAGCTGCAGCATTGTTAATTCTAAACAATTAATACACTATCAATTCTCAGAAATATGTTTTTTTAAAATAAGCTCTTAAGCAGCACATGGCTGTTAGTTGTGATGCTGCTGAAGCTGAAGTGCATCTCCCATGGTGAGAGGGGAGGCTGAATGGTGTCAGGTCTTTGCTCTGGTGCATCCAGGACAAGAAGAGCTCCTTCAAACCTTTGGAGGGAATGTGTGTGGCTGATTCCTGGCAGTGTCAGTACCAGTTACGGTCAGATTCCATCACACTTGAGTTTGTGTGCACCCACAGCTCCCAGCAGTGTTCCTGATGGTGGGAGCTGTGGAGGGATAGGAACATCTTGGATTTGGGGAATCCTAGACAGGGGGGTCCGTTTGCTGCCCCATGAAAGGCTTTTTCCTGGTTCCCAATGAAGCAGCAGTTTTGGTTCATTTTAAGGGTCAACGAAAAGCCAGATCTCTGTTCCAGGAGGGGAAGCCCAGCTCTTGGGAGATGCCAGTGAGCTGTTTTTGCTCCCCTGGGGCCACATGGATCTGGACAAGCCCCTCAGCCCCATGGATGAGCATATCGTGAGTGTATCAGGAGCATGTGGCAGGGCCAGCACTGGCCCTCGCACCAGGAAAGCTTTTTGGCAGCACTGATGCCAGAGGTGGAAGCTGTTTCCATGCATCTGTGAACGCAGCTGGTGCTGGCATCTTTAACTCCCTCTGGCAGGGGTCTGGTGCCCAACAGGATGTCGGCTCCCTGCAGACGTTGTCCTCACTATACATCATGCTGGCTATTTCCAGCTCCCCTGCTAGGAGACCAGCCTGTGTTTATCCTGGTGATTTGGCAGAGATGCTGTGGCACAGATGAGTCAGAAGCTGGGAGAAGCTGCTTTGCCACATTCCCATCACCCCAATCGCAGAGGTTTTCCAGGTCCGCCTCTCCTTGTGCTGTCCTTGCTGCTTTTCCTGTGGGGCCCTGGTCCCTGGGATAGGGGAACAATCCTTGATGGAGGAACAGTCCCTGGGACTGGGAAACTTTCCCTGCAATGGGGTGATGATCCCTGGGATAGGGGAGTGGTCCCTGGGATACGTGTGGTGATCCTGGAACAGATCCCTGGCACTGGAGGCAGCGCCATGGAGAGCACCCTGCCCGAGGTGGGACAGAGAGGGTTTCCTGGGTCCTCCAAGTAATCAGAGACTTCCATGGGCACACACTGACACTCCTGTCTCGGGTTCCCAAGCTGTAAACATGTCAAAGCCTTTTCTGGGATAGTGTTCTCAGCCTGTGTAGCCAGGAGCAGACAGCTGTGGCCCCTGGAAGTCAGGTGGGACTGAGACCTGCAGTCTTGGGAGATTTGCAGATGTCCATAAAGATTTATGGATGGGGCAGAAGCCAGAAGTTCCCTGAGTTGGCACCTTTTCCAGGGTGGGGCAACTGCAATTTAGAGGCAGGGAAGGAGGGCAATGCCTGCGCCTCTACGAGCTCCATCCCACTCATTGGTCCTTTTCCAGTGTATGAAGCCCAGTGCTGCCCATGCTTCAGGAACACTTGTGGGGATTAGTAGTGCAGAGGGAAACCAAAGAGTGTTTTCTAAAAATGCATTGAGTGGGCTCTGGCATCTCAGAGAGGGCTGGCATTTTTCCACCAGCATGAGCTGATGGGCTCATGCCTGGAGCTGTTCCAACAAGCTCTGATGACTTTGTCCTGTCTTGACTTTTCCAGAGGGAGAGCCCAGACCTGCCAGGTTTCCTGGCTGGGATTTTGGGGCAGAGTGGGGGGAGCAGTAGCAGATGCTGCTCTGCAGGGCTGTCCCTGAGCCCTCTCTGAATCCATCATGTCGACTTTGCAGCCTCACGTCTGTCTGTGTTGAGCACAGCCAGAGCAGATCCAACTTTCCATTAACATTTGGATTTTCTGGCAGCTTAGCTGCAATATTCAATCTTTTTTTTTTTTCCTTCTTCCTGCTTTTAAAAGCTAAAAATAAAATGTCTTGAGGCCCCTTTTCCCTCCATCTTTTCTCTTGAGACATTTGTTTCTTGAGGATTTGATGCCTCTGTTGCTTTTTCTCCTCTTGGATTGTTTTTACCCATGGCTCTTGCAGTACAGGGGATCAAATCCTGTGGGATTTGGAGGCACCCAGCCCTCCAGGATGAGTCTCCGCTTCCCTTTTCACTGGGGAATTTGGGATCTTGGAGGCTCTAGCAGGCAGGATGGAGAGGCCAGTGAAACCCTCTGGGGTGGAGGAGGAAGGTCTGTCTCTGTCCTCCGCTCCAGGGAAGTGGGAGTGACACCGCTGCCATGGAGTTTTTATTTTTAGCCCAGCACCAGCTGGAGCCTGTGAGGCTTCCTGGGAATAAAAGCAGGACCTGAGAGCAGGAGAAGGGGAAACTCAAACCTTGGCTGGGCTGGAGCGGGGATCAACAAGGCTGGTGTGAAGCAGTGAGCTGGGGTCCTCAAGGCTAGAGAAGACTCACCTGTGTGCTGATACCTGATCCAGAGGCTGCTGCCATGTTTGGGGTGTTTGGTAGGAATATGGGGGGAGGTGCTCAAGTCCCAGGGAGCCAAATTCTGCTGACCACTGGACCTCCCAGAGCAGAGGACAGGAGAGGATTTGTCTCACCTCTCTCCATCTGGCATAACTACACCTAACTCAGCCCCATGACTGGTAAGCTCCAAGCTTCTGGCTCTGCTCCTCTCAGTGGAATCCAGAGTTGAGCAAAGGAGGCTTCTAAAGAAAAAGGATTTGTCCTTGAGTCATCTGAGATTTACTATGGGGCTTTCCAGGCACTGATGCCCAGAATCCTGGATACTTCTGGTCCCTGGAGTGGGCAAATCTGCTGTAGACACAAGTGTAACCAGCAGTTTTCCCTCGTTTGTCACTTATCAATGGAACTGCTGTCCTTTGAAAGAATCCTAGGATCCAGGTTGTGCTGGAACTCCCATCCCAAAGAGCCAGTGTCCTACAGCTGTACCCAAACCTCTACAGCCAACACAGCAAGCAAAGAGCAGCAGCAAAACACCAGGAGAGAGGAGCTCTTCCTGGAGTCACATGGCAGTTCACTCCATCAGGAACGACAGGACAGGGCCCCGCTGGCAATGCTGGGGTGGCCACGCTGGCTGCGGGTATGAGCCAGGGCCAGATGGGAAAACTCAGCCTCAAACACTGGTTGCAGTGAGCCTTGGAGCCTCGGATCCGCTCCCAGTTGGCATTCTTGTCCTATGAGTCACTGGCACAAAAGGAGTGGGTTGAACAGGAAGGACCCAGCACAGAGCTCCAGCAGCAGCTCCAGCAAGCAAGACTGTGGTTCCCTGGAAAAGGGGGGCCAGCAGCATTTCTTTGTCAGTTATTCCACTGTGGGCTAAATTCCAAATTCTCTAGACTGGTTAAATGCTATTTAGACATAAAAGAGGCTATTTTATGGAATTTATGGACTATGAAATCATACTCTATGCATATCATTGACACCCTCTTACCTGAGAGCCCCAAACATTAAATTATGAAAATCCAACCACAGAAACATTATAAAATTAATTACAGATCCAACATGTTATCCTAAGCCCTTTACACCACAATAAAGAGTGTTCTGGCTTGGGAAAGGAGGTTTCTGAAATTGAAAGAAAGGCTGAAGATAGATCTTCACTCACTTCCAAGAAAAAGTCTGCAAGCTGCTCCTGGATTCCCAGAGGCTCTTGGGCTCTGCTCTTCCTGACAGCAGCACTTTAAGTGATTCCGAATTTCATTACTGTACATGTAGGAATTGTTATTTTTAAACTGTCTTTAAGTGGAATTCCTGCTCTTTTAACATGGAATATCCTGGGATTCGAAGTGAGGTTTGCACTTAAAAACAGTAGCCTGGGATTTTGAAATCATTGCTTTAGTCTGCAAAATAACAGAATAACTTCTCCATGCTGGCTAGGGTCAGGAAACAGAAGGAAATGCAGAAAAATCTGCTGCTGGCCAATCCTGGAGCTTCCGACATCCCGCACCTGCAGGTTTGGGAACGTGGTCCCTGCTGGTTCTGGGTCCCATTCCTGGTGGTCTGGATCCTCCTCTGGAATGGGCTGAGTGCCGGCGGTGCCGCACCCGCTCCCTGGTATTTGTGACCCGCGATGTCACGGCGCGGGTGCGCCCTCCTTGGCCCAGGAATGCGCCGCGCTGCCGGCGTGCGGCAGCTCCTCGCCCACGGCCGGGGGGCTCCGCGGCCACTCCTCGGGCACGTTTCACCCCCGCCAGTCCCACACCCCATTTTGAGGGAGGTGGGTGACAATCCCACCCCGGGGTTGGCAGGTGCTAGAGGGCCGTTGGGTCTTTTCTTCTTATAGGACTTACCAAAATAGCTCCAGACTGTTTTGGTGGTGCAGTCAGATCAGATTCCCTGGTCACACGGTGGCTCTGTAGGGAGTGGCTTTCACCTACTTGTCAGAGGGCTGGAAAAGAGAGGGGGGCAGTGGGGGCCAGGATAGTGCAGGAGTGTGGATGGTGATGCCAGAGGTCGGACTGGTGGGCTGAGGCACCGGAGCTCTGCATCCACTGAGAAACAGCTGAGCTCATGGCGAGGCACAGCCACAGGCAGCCCCTAGCCCCCCGCTTATCACCTGGTGCTCCTTGTTCACTCTAGCAGAGGCATCGAACTCTTGGCACTAACAGAGTGCTACAGGCTCCTCTGCCTGGCCACCTCAGGTGGGCAACACTGGCTATGGGGCAGTTTCAACTCCTCCCTCAGCTGCTGCTCCACCATCCAGCCCCATGTCACACAATGCCACGCTGTGCTGAGCCACGCTACAGCACATCTGACTGTATCGTGCTGTGGTGGGCTGTGCCACACCTTGTAGTGCAGATCCATGTCATGCTGTACCACATTCTGCCACACCACAACATGCTCCAGGTGTCCCACCATGCCATACGGTGCCACTCTGGCCCCAGGCTCATCAGCACTGGTCTCTTGTGATGCAGCCATGCCGTGGGTGTGCATATTGCACACTGAGATTCCTCCTGCTCTGCCAGACTTTCCCAGCCCTTCCTGCTTTCCAGTATCCAAACTAGGGCTGGGTGTGTCGGGTGGCTGGGTGCTGGTTCCCTTCGTAGGTGGTTGTTAGGGACAGTGGTGCAACCCTTCTGGGAGTGATCACAGGGGGCAGGTGTGACACTCTTTGTGCTTGGAGTACAGTGCACAATCTTTTCTGAAAACTGCCCTGAGGAGAAGAACTTGGAAGTTTTGGTGGATGAGAAGCTTGACAAGACCTTAGAGTCACTTCCAGTACTTAGAAGGACTCCAAAATTTTGAGAGGGAACTTCAGATAAGGGTCTGGAGTGACGGGACAAGGGAGAATGTCTTCTCTCTGCCAGAGGGCAGGGTTAGATGGGATATTGGGAAGAAATTGTTCCCTTTGAGGGTCGTGAAGCCCTGGCACAGGTTGCCCAGAGAAGCTGTGGCTGCCCCTGCATCCCCGGAAGTGTTCAAGACCAGGTTGGACAGGGCTTGGAGCAACTTGATTTAGTGGAAGATGTCCCTGCCCATGGCAGGGGGTGGAACTAGATGTTCTTTAAGGTCCCTTTGAACCAAACAATTCCATCATTTCCTGATGACTATGATTATTCTTGCTGTGCCACTCACCTGTGCCACCCTTTGCTGGACAGGAATGCCAAGAAGGAAGGGGACCTGCTGACTGCCCAGGCACGCCTTAAGGATGTGGAAGCTTTACTTAATTCCAAGGAGGCTGCGCTCTCCACAGCCCTGGGTGAGAAGAGGAATCTGGAAACTGAAGTGCGGGACCTGAGGGGACAGGTGGCCAAGGTGAGCAGTGGCAGCTTTGTCTCCAACTGACCCAGGGATCCCTTTTTACCTCCCTACTTGGGGGCTGCCAGGTTCCCACTATGCCAGGGGCTGTGGGGCAGATGCAGTTGGGTTGTGGGTCCTCAGCCATGCCAGGTGCAGTGCCCAGACCCTCTGTAATGGTCCTTCTCAATTCCCTGCCAGCTGGAAAGTGCCTTGAACGAAGCCAAGAAGCAGCTGCAGGATGAGATGCTGCGCCGCGTGGATGCTGAGAACCGGCTGCAGACCCTGAAGGAAGAGCTTGAATTCCAGAAGAACATTTACAGCGAGGTGAGCTGTGATGCACTGCAGTGGAGCTGGGATCACTTGCAATAACCCCCCACTACGTGTGTTGTGTCCCTTCCCTGAGGTGACACAGTGTCCCCTGACTTGTCCCCAGGAGCTGCGGGAGACCAAGCGGCGCCATGAAACCCGGCTGGTGGAGATCGACAATGGGCGGCAGCGGGAGTTTGAGAGCAAGCTCTCTGAGGCCCTGCAGGAGCTGCGGAGCCAGCACGAAGCCCAGATCAGGCTTTACAAGGAGGAACTGGAGAAAACCTATGGGGCGAAGGTGAGCAACCTCCCCACGCCACTCTCCTCTCCCTCCAGCCCCACAGAGCAAGGGTGGGCTGTGGATGCTGAGATGCTGATCCCCCTGTCCTGTCCTCCAGCTGGAGAATGCCAAGCAGTCAGCTGAGAGGAACAGCAACATGGTGGGTGCTGCCCATGAGGAGCTGCAGCAGACCCGTATCCGCATTGACAACCTCTCCTCAGAAGTCAGCCAGCTGCAGAAGCAGGTGAGTTGAGACCAAAGGGTTTCTTGGGATGTCTGCCCTGGGGATGGTCCACTTCTGGACATGGTCCCTCATCTTTCCTCTCCACAGCTGGCTGCCAAGGAAGCAAAGCTGCATGATCTGGAGGATATTCTGGCCAGGGAAAGAGAGACCAACAGGCGCCTGCTCTCCGACAAGGAGCGGGAGATGGCTGAGATGCGGGCACGCATGCAGCAGCAGCTGGATGAGTACCAGGAGCTGCTGGACATCAAGCTGGCTCTGGATATGGAGATCAATGCCTACCGCAAGCTGCTGGAGGGCGAGGAGGAGAGGTGAGCACAGGATGCTGTGCCCAGCTCTGGGCTACATGGGTCCCAGCCCTTGTGTCCTCACTGGCTTCATCTTTTCCCCCTGCCAGGCTGAGGCTGTCCCCCAGCCCTTCATCCCACAAAGGTGCGTCCCGAAGCCACCTGTCCACCCCAGGCTCCTCCAAGAAGCGGAAGCTGGAGGACAGTGAGAGCCGGACCAGCTTCTCCCACCATGCCCGGACCAGTGGCCGTGTTGGTGTGGAGGAGGTGGACTTGGAGGGCAAGTTTGTCCGTCTCAGGAACAAGTCCAACGAGGTGAGTTTGCCTTTGGGAAGATTCGTAGTGTCCCTAGGGTGAGGTTCACCCTGCAGGCAGGACATGAATGGGACAAGTTTGAGGGGAACCAGGGTTCTGAGGGTTGCTACTCTCTCTCACAGGACCAGGCCATGGGGAACTGGCAGATCAAGCGGCAAAATGGGGACGATCCCCCTATTACCTACCGCTTTCCCCCAAAGTTCACCCTGAAGGCTGGCCAGGTGGTCACGGTGAGTCACTGCCTGGTGGAGAACCCAGGCAAGATCCCAAACCCTCCCAGGCCACTGGTTACATGGAGTGGTTGGGGTGCAGCTTTTTGTGGTGATAGACCCCTGTCCCTGGGCTGTGGAATCTGCAGACCTGAGAAGTCACTTTTCTCCTGCTTTTCTCCCTAGATCTGGGCCTCAGGAGCTGGAGCAACCCACAGCCCCCCCAGTAATGTGGTATGGAAAGCCCAGAGCAGCTGGGGCTCTGGGGATAGCCTGCGCACTGCCCTCATCAACTCCAATGGGGAGGTGAGAGCTGATGGCAGCTCCAGCACGGGGCATGGAGGGTGGCCAGCACTGAACCTCCCAACTCACCTCCTGTTCCTTGCAGGAGGTGGCCATGCGGAAGCTGGTCCGCACTGTAATCATCAATGATGATGAGGATGAGGACGATGATGAAATGAGCATCCACCACCGCCATCACCATGTGAGTAGGGTGCTCATTCCAAGGGGTCCAAGGGGGTGCAGCTTCGGTCAGGGTGGGAGGGAGCTCAGCATCACACAGGATCGGGCATATAGGAGAAGTCAGTGGGGAAGCTGCTGTGGAAACAACTGCATGAGAGAAGCCAACAGACCTCTGGCATCTGGAGATTGCTGCTCACTATAAAAGCTCTGAAGACCTTACTGGAAGTTGTCCCCAACACTAAGGAACCCAGATATGCCATGAAAAGGGCCAGAAGAGTCAGAGGGAGGCTGGGCTGGTATCCAGCATGGCTTGGAGGAGAGGATGGTGGGAAGTTGATGGGCAACACTTCTCAGCAGCTGCTCTGTCCTCTCTGCTTCATGAGGGTGCTGGAACAAATCCAGAGGTGGCTTTGTTCTTCCTCTCAGCCCATCTTTCCCCATATGGAGCTGAAATATGCACCAGGAGGAGCAGCAGGCAGAGAGCAGGCAGTGGGCAGAGAGCAGGCAACATGCCAGGAGCAGAGCTGCAGCCACTTCTCCCAAAGAAACATCCTTGGCTGCAGCCCAGCATCCCCCACCAGCCCATCCTGCAGGGTGTGTGTGTCCTGCATATGAGAGGTCCTCAGGGATCACATGCAGAGAAGTGATCAAGCCATGCCTCAACGATGGTGAAATCTTCTGGATACCATTTCCAGAGCTCTGCAGGAGCAAAATGGGGCATCCATCATCCACATCCCTTTGAGTTCTCTGGATCTGAAGAGCTGTGCCGAGACTAATATCAGCACATTGAGCTAGTGGATTGTCTTCCTCTACTCTGCCCTCGTGAGACCCACCTGCAGTGCAGGATCCAGATCTTGGGCCCCCAGCACAAGAAGGACACGGAATTGCTGGAGCAAGTCCAGAGGTAGCCATGAAGATGCTCTGAGGGCTGGAGTCTCTGCTCTGGAGGCAGGCTGGATGAGTTTGGGGGCAGCCTGGAGAAAAGAAGACTTCAGGAAGACCTTAGAACTCCTTCCAGGGCCTAAAGGGGCTCCAAGACAGCTGAAGACAGACTTTGGACAAGGGCTTGGAGTGACAGGACAAGGGAGAATGGCTTCCCACTGCCAGTTAGGGGGTAGAGTTAGATGGGGTACTGGAAGGAAATTGTTACCTGTGAGGGAGGTGAGTCACTGGCACAGGTTACCCAGGAAAACTGTGGCTGTCCGTGGATCCCTGGAAGTGTTCAAGGCCAGGTTGGACGGGGCTTAGAGCAACTTGGTGTACTGGAAGATATCCTGCCCATGGCAGGAAGCTGGAATAAGATGGGCTTTCAAGTCCATTCCAAACCATTTTATGATTCTGTGATTCTTTTCTATATTGACTATCCATGGACAGAGGAGCCAAGCTCCTGCAGCCAGTGCTGCCCAGTCGCCTGGAGGCTGAATCCTTTCCAAGAGCAAATTTCCCATCGGAAAGCTGCCAGCTCATGAAGTGGTGAGGAAGAGGATGTTTTCAGGAGCACAGTTCAGGTGTCTCCCATGTGTCAAGAGCTCGGGGTGCAAGGTCAGGGCAGAAGGGTAGGTCACCCACTGGCAGTGTGCTGGCCCTGGTCACTTGGGATTAGAAACACAATAATAAGGACTCTATTTTATTTTTTTAAAACCACGTGATTGAGAGGACAGGTGAGTCAGGCTCTCTTCAAGGCCTAATGTGAAGAGCTCTCCTGGGTCACACTGGTGTTGCCACCATCCTCAGGGCAAAGGAGGCTCTGGCAGGGGCTTGAGGTTATTTTCTCTATCTCCCCCAATGTCTAGGGCTGCAGCAGCTCTGGGGACCCTGGTGAATACAACCTGCGCTCCCGCACAGTCGTCTGTGGCACGTGTGGTCAGCCGGCCGACAAGTCGGGCACCCAGAACGCCGGCATCAACACCATGTCCTCAGGCTCGTCCACATCCAGCGTGACCGTCACCCGCAGCTACCGCAGCATGGGTGACTCTGGCATTGGCCTTGGGGACAGCCTGGTGTCCAGGAACTACCTCCTGGGGAACTCCAGCCCCCGCAGGCAGGTCAGTGCCATTCCCAGACCCTGGGTCAAGTCCCTGGCACTGGACCACCAGCTGTCCTGGTGCTGCTGGGTCTCCCTGTCCTGGCATCGTCCTTTCCCAAAAGGGCTTTGCTGCAGGGTCCTATCCCCTCCCACCTCTCCTCCCTGTCCTTCCTCTTCCTCCTTGGTCTCGCGCAAGCCTCTTTATAAGGGATGGGAGATTGTGAGAGGGATTGGAAAGGGATGTGGCCATAGCAGCTTCCCACCACATTCCATCTTATGCTTGGCCCCTTGGCACCCCAGAGCATTCCCCATCCTCCACATCACTCTTTCCACTGCTGCTAAGTGTTCAGGCTGGTAATGGTGAATGTTTCAGCACTTTAATATATATATTTTATATCTATATATTAGATTGATGCATAATATAGTCTATATTGATACTCTCAGTCAATATTGTAATCCTCATGTATCACCTACCACTAATTCTCATTTTGGAGCTATGAAACATCCCAGTTTGGGAGAATTTATTTATCACACCACAAGGACCAGGATGGAGGAGAGTCTGGGGGCACTGTGGGTATCCAAAGGATCCCACTGGACACTTTGCAGTCAAAGCAAATGGATGGTGACACTGGGATCTTCTTAACTCTCTTCTTTTTCTTTCTCCCTCACAGGCTCAGGCTGTGCAGAGCTGCAGCATCATGTAATTCCATGGCAGATTCCTGTGGTTCCTGCCCGTCTCCCACTAGGTTTTTTTTTCCCAAAGCAACAGATTTTTTTTTTTCCCTTAAAAAAGCAAGACATCAAAAACCAAGGGGTTCTTTTTTGTTTTCTATAGCAGGAATTTTATATATATATATATATATATTAAAAGTGCTAAAAGATGCTTTGATTTTTTTTTTTTGTAAAGAAAAATCTATTTCTATATAAAAAAAACTAAACCAAAAAATAGCTTTTCAGCTTCAAATATTTTTTAGAACTTCAGCCAAAGACAGCAAAGAACTGTGTTTACAGAGCACCCATGCAGGAGGAGTTTGTAGCTGAAATGCTCCTTAGATTGTACCTTTTTTGCCAAAACTTTTTACATAGGACAGGGAGAAGTGCAGCCATATCCATGGAGCTGCATGCCACAGGGGCTGCTGTCCTGTCTCAAGTGGAGCACAGTGCCTTTACAACCCTTTTTCTTGGGATCTGAAGCCAAAATTCCCTTTTTTCCTCTTTTTTTGAATTGTGATTCCTGGCGATGCTGGCGCGGGGGCTCCTGGCAGCTCAGGGGTGATGCCCATGTCTCTCTGTGGCCATTGCCCCCTCCCCAGCCCCCTGCCCGCCTGCACTCCCGGCACTCTATGTACTGTATTCCCCATATTCCACATCCCAGGCACCTCTTGCCCTTTGGGTTCCCTTTTTCTTAATCAGCCAAGTTGTGCCTTAGCTGAGGCGGGGGCCAGGCTGGGAACCCCATTGGACCCCACCTGGCATCATGTGGAGATGGAGTAGGAGAAGTAAAAACACACCAGAGCTGTGTTCTGGGACCAGATGGATTTGACAGCTGGGGTGATGGACCTCGGTCCTGCGAGCTCAGCCCTAGCGGGGCCCCCAGGTCCCCTCTTCAGGAGCCACTGCATCCAGCGGAGTTCACCCCAGCTTTTCTCAGCTGCGGTTATTCGGGCTCGTCTCTGGTGACCGGAGCTCAGGAGCTGTTTCATGGATTAAGCGAAAGATGCTCAGTCCAGGTCAGAGCTGGTTTTCCAGGAAGGCACCTAGGGAGGCTTTTTGTTCTAGGTAGATGGATTTTGGGATCTAGTAGGTGCAGTTTCTCCCTTGGCAAGAGTCCATCCAGCCACTGACAGATGTCTTGGCTTTTTGCCTTGATTGGGAAATGCCCGCAGCCCCCTCAAACTCAAGTGCAGCAGAGGGATGGGGCTGGAGAAGGTGCCAGGACAAGCCCCCCCACTACAGTGTGTTTTGGGGAGGTCATGTATGTATCCATGCTTGCAAAGCTTCTGTATTACTGCCTGTAGTTCTTCCAGAGTCAAAATACAGCTGAACCCTTCCCATGCTGTGTGCTGTCAATCATTGCTGTCCAGGGGGATTTGGGGGTCCTGTGCTGCACCCCAGCAGCAAAAATCCCCCAGGGATCTCTTTCCACCCCACAGCCAGGGCTAGGGCACAATACCCACCATGGATGGGGGCAAGTGGAGTGGCCCTTTACACCCTGGCTCACTCGAGGGTGCGTTGCTAAGAACTGGGCCAGCTAGGCAAGAAGCCCCCCAGAGAGGGACTAGACAGGGGATGGAATTTGAGGTAAGAGAGACTCACAGGTTCCTCTTGGGGGTTTGGGGACCGGACATTCTCCAAGATGGGATGGACTGGAGGGGTGCAGAACCTGAGTGAAGGTTTGCTCCTACCGTAGGGATGACCCCACACTCTGCCAAGGGGACCCCCTGTGCCCCCAAGCCGTGCCAGGCACTGGAGCGAGGCAGGAGGGGATGCTGGGGAGAAGGAGAGCTGTAAAGCCGATGCATAATCGGCTTTACCAGGCACAGCACTGCAGAGCCACGATGTGAGGGGACGCAGGCAGGTGCCCGGGGCACAGGCACAACCAGGTAGGTTCCTGGGATGTCTGGTTGGGGGGTATCCCCTGCCCCAGTGCTTGGATGCCTGGGTCCCCCCCCATGCTGTGTGGGGCCACATCTCCCCAGGTTTGGGTGCAGCAGGGCTGAGGTTCAGGAGGGCAGGGAGTGCCGGGGGTCTAGGGCATTGCTGCCACCTCCCAGCTTCAAGTGAGCTTGTAGAGACACAGCAAGGTGCCATCTCCCCTCCCAGGAGACGGGTGCAGAGAGGTGCTCACAGCATGAGAGGGGACACACTGGCCTCCTCTTTGTGCCCTATTTGCCTCCCATTTCTCCCAGCCCAGGGATACCCATGCCACAATGCTGGGGCAGCTACCCTCACAATGCTTCAGCCTGTCCCCTTTCATGGGGATTCAGCCATACTCCAGGCCTGGCGTTGCCAGCCCCCAAAAGTCATGAGGTTCTGCCCAAAATAGCAGGTTCTAGAACGATGCGGGGAAACCAACCATGCTTCTGGCACCTCGTGCTGCTGCCTGGCCATGTTCTTGGGAAGAAACAGGTCAGGAGACACGGGAACTGCCATGGGGAACTGCCATGGGGAAATGCAACAGGGAAATAATGCCCTGGATCCTCCCCACACCTCCCCCTCCCGACAGGGCCCCAGGGTCTTGGCACTCCTGGGCTGGGTCACTCTGGGGAAAGGTTGAGTGCACAGCCCTCAGGGACATCGCAAAGCCCTGTAAGTACAATACAGACATTGTGGGTCCCTTACAGAGCCACATGGGGCCCATACACTCCCCCACAGGAATTCTGCACACCCCATTGTAGACCTTGCATAACCCCCTGAAGACCTCTCACATTTCTATGGAGCCATGTGCAGCCCATGGGGACCTTGCACAGCCCACGGGGGAGCTACAGCCCACAGGCACCTCACACCCCCCTATGGGGACTTTGCAAAAGAGCCTGTGAAAGAGCTCCAGCTCCCACTCAAGCCAAAGCACTGACTCAAGATCAGGTTTCTCCCTCTCCTCCTGTTGTCCCACAGATCTGAGCCCTGCTTCGGGTCCTCCCTGGCAGGAGAGAGATGGGATCCCAGAGCAAGAGTGATAGCCTGGCCTTGCTCACTTGTGATCTGAATGTTGGGGTCTCTTCAGAGGCACCCTGAGTGGGCAGAAGCACCAGGGTTCGGGCACATGTGGAGGACCACAAGTTTTTTTGGGGGAAAGTCTGGCACAGGAAGCCTTGGAGCAATCACTGGGATGGGGTAGAGCTGGGACTGACTCCAGTGTCTGGCAAACCACCAGGGTTTTCCAGCCAGGGCATGGCTGAGTGGGTGCTGGGGGCCCCGCCAGCCCCACACCAGTTCCTCCAGGCCCCTGCGTGCCCAGGGAGATTAAGGTCAAGCCACCCTGCTAATCCCAAGGTGGGGTCAAGATGTGAGCTTGTGCCCACTGCTACCCCCTGAAGCTGCACCCCAAGGTGCTGCAAGTTGTACGACCCCCATAAGGCACTCTGGGGGTGTCCAGGCAGGGCTGAGAGGCTGCAGCTCAGCCTTGGAGTGGGAGAAGTCTCTGCAGCAGGCTCCAGCTAAGCTTCCAGTGCTGGTGGGCACTAGGCACAAGCTCCTTACAGATTCCTGCAAAAGGCTTCAACCTGCTGAACCCTGTGAGAGCTGCAGGGGCACTTGGCTCTGCTCTCCAGCCCTGACAGAGCAAGTTCTGCCAGGCAATGGGCCTGCCGCAGGCTTGTGGTTTTTGGGGGTGCTGATACTGCACCCCAGCTGATGCAGGGGCTGGCAGCTCTCCAGTGCTTCGGCTGCAGTTGTGCAAGACTGAGGTCATGCAGAGAAGGTGGTTGCAGAGCAGGGGAGGAAGTGCTGGCTGGGGATCCTGTTTTGGGGCTCATGGCACCAAGTTCTCACACACAACTGGGAAGGGGAAGGGAGCAAGTTCCACAGGAGAAGTGAGGTCTGCAAGCACCAGCTAGGCCAGGCTTTCTGGCAAGGGAAATTCCAGTGGGGGAAATGCCATAAACCAAAATTTGTGGATTCTGGGGGGGGGGGGACAAGCATGCAGCCCAGTGCCATGGCTACACCCCAAGCCTTCTCCTGGGACCCCACAAATCCACATAGCATGGGAAGCCAGAGCCAGCAGCACTCATCTGGGACGAGTCAAGAGGGAGGGCTGAGACAGGAATAGGCATGCAGGGATGGAGTGTGGGTATGGGGGTGCAGGGATGGGATGTGCGTATGGGATGCAGGGATAGAGGATCTAGAGATGTTGAGATGGCAGTGCAGGGACTTGTTGCCAAAAGCTGAGAGCAAAACTGGGTTGAAGGGCCCCAATGTAGTTATAGGGGCACAGGAAATTGTCGGGAGAGGGGTTGGATGTAACACGTGTAGGGGCAGAGGGTTGTCCCTGCACCTCCTGGGGATGGGGGTGTAGGTGGTGTGTGTGGGTAGGGGGAGGTAGTGCCCGCCCTCCGTACGGGGGGCCATGTCCCGCTGCAGGGGGTCTCGGGGTCCGCAGCCCCGTGTCCGTCCGTCAGGGTCTGTCAGTGCGGGGGGGTCGCGGACTGCCGAGGTACAGCCGTAGCCATGACGACGTGAGCCGGATGCAGGGCCGGGGGATGCTGCTCCCGCCCGCCCGCCGCAGGTCGGTACCGCCGCACCGCGACTGGGGCTGGGGGCGGTCGGGGGGGCCGAGGGGATCTGGGGAGGCTCCGCGTGGGCGAGAGATCGAGCGGGAAGGGGGAAGTCGCCATAGTGGGGTTGGTCTTGGGGGACCCCCAGCGCTGATGCTGCCAGCCAGCAACAAAGAGGCCGAGGTCCTGGCCCTGGGGAGACTCCCGGCAGCCCCCGGGCAGCCCCCTGCACTCCCTGCCTTCACATTCCTCCCAACACCCCCCCTCCCCCTTCCCCTATCTCTTGTGCACCCCTCCACACCTCCTCCACCCTGCAACTCCCTTCTGTGCATCTTCCTCTCTTTTACCTGCACCCCCCCAGCTCTCCCCACCCTTTCTACGGAACACCCCCATCGATACAATCATCTCCCATTTCCTCTTGCATACACTCCCCAAATTTCCTCCCCTTCATCCTCCCAGGTTCTTAGTCCACACCCCACTCCCCCTTTGCCTTCCATCTCCCCCCCACACAACCCCTGCTCTGGATCGGGGCGGGCCGGTTGAAAGAGCTTACCCCAGGCTGAGGTGCCCCAGCCCCTCTTCGGTGTTGGGAGCATTCCTGCTACCCCCCACACCACAGGGATGCTCCTGGGATGCAACATGGGCAAGGGATTGAAGTCCATCTGCAGAGAAGGACTAAACTCTTCTCTGCTGTGGGAAATTGAGGCACGGAGAATGTCTGAGCAGCTGAGAGACCAGTGTCACCAGCTTCACACCTGCACTGCATCCGTCACAGTTCACCTTGCTCGAGCGTAAGCTGGCAGGTGATGTGCTTTTTGCAGGGAGTGTGCATGTTCATTAACAGCATAATATTCCCTGGCTTAAAGGGAATCCTCCAGGAGGAGGAGATCCAAGCAGGAGCAAGACCCATGAAGCCACAGCTGTGGTCAACCTGAAAGCACCAGGGGAAACTAAACCACCCCAGTGTTGAGAGACCCTTGGTGTCACTTACTCCCATGTGCCAAATCCTATACAAGGAGACTGTAAATTACATCCCCCTACCATGTCTCCATGTCCCATGTACACAGTGTCACCACTGTGACCAGGGCACCCAAAAAAGAGGAGAGACTGGGCTGAGAAGGATTCCAGTTTCCCACACTGCTGGAGCAGCCTTGAGGCTGCTGTCACCTCACATCCTGTATCAGCCCTGGCTCATGCTGGGGAACACTCTGGCGGCTTTCCTCAGCCCCACCACAGCCCCAGTCAAGCCTTCAGCCTCGCCAAGGATCCTCTGCTCCCTTTCCCATCCCTCCTCCCCCTCCGCGGCCTTGGTGGCTCTGGCCCAGGGCAGAACAATGCAGCCGGTCCAAGGCTCCGTGCAGCCCCGTCCCTCAGCCAGCCCTTCGCCAAGTGGGAAATCCGGGGCAGAGTAACCTACTTTCTGTGCTCACAAGGAGCTTCTGTCCCAGCCAAGCAAGGTGGTGAGGACAGCGCTGCCCTCCCAGGGCTCCATGTCCCAGTGGGCTGCTGTGGAGACAGGAGAGGCAGGTAAGGAGGCCCCAACAGGGTGGGATGCTTCTCAGCCCTGTCTAGAGGGATATTGGGGTACCTCAGGTATGGCTCTGATGTTGAGGAACTCCAGAGCTCTGGCTTTGGCGGGTTTCTTGCCTACAGCCACCCCAGAGCAGCCTGGGGTTAAGGATAGAATCTACAGGGAGGTGTGGTCCTGGAACAGCTGCAGGAGCTTTGTGGGGGCAATGCTCGGCCCCATGGGGCTGTTTGTGGGGAGCAATGCTCAGCCCTGAGGGGCTGGTTTTCTGGGTGATGCTTGTCCCCGTGGGGCTGGTTTTAGGGGTGATGCTCAAGGCCCACTGTTGGTCTGCACAATCCACAGGAAAAATGCCAATTTTTTCCTCACCCCAAAGATTTCCCCAGCAAGCAAACCCAGGCATCTGTGCGTATCTGTCTCCTGCACGTCACCCCCTGGGCAGCAGCTGGAGGAGCAGAGCTCCCTGGTTCCCATCCCAGCTGCCTCCACCAGGCTTCGCTGCTGTCCTTGCGGGGGTGCGAGGCAGAGAAGGCGGGTGCAGGCGCCCACTGCCCCAGCCTGCCGAGGCTCGTCCTCTTCCAGCAGGACTTTCAGGTTCCCGCAGTCCCGGCGGAGCCACGCAGGGTTGGGTTGGGCTGGGCTGGGCCGGGCTGCAGCGAGCCCAGCACGAGCAGGGCTGGGAGCGTGACAGCACGGCCACCCTTCAGCTGGATACAGGGCATGGGCCCACGGGAGTCTCGTGGCCACAGCCCTCAGGGCTCAGGCGCCTGCCTGGTGCCCATGCTCCAGGGGTGGAGGTGAGCAGCTCTGTCCTCGCCCGCCAGAGAGGTAATGCCGCTCGCTGGGGACACGGTGGCCATCAGCAAAGGGGTCCTGGGGACCATGAGGTTCTTGAGACGTGGCTCTTTCCCCAGTGCTTCTGGTACGAGCTGCAGAAAGAGCTGGAAGAAGAGGGTTCCCATATACGTTCCCCCCCATTTTGCGGATGCTCTGATAACTGACAGAACCAGTCAGAGGAATCCCTGATGGGGACAGACTCTGAGGCTCTGGGGGCAAAGGCAGGAGCATCTGGACACCTCTGTGCCAGGGTCCCTCGTGCAGGAGCCCCAGAGCATGAGGGGAAGTCACTAACTGTGCCAGAGATGGTGCAGGAGCCCCACAGGGCGAGGGGACATCTCTGACTGCCGGTGTAGCAGTAGGAAGTTCGTGCCCAAACTGGGGGGGGGCAAGTGTGGCTCGAGGCACTGAGGGCCCCCCATCCCCCACCTCTCAGCCGGGTGCTGCTTCCTCGTCTCATTTCCGCTGGGTGAAGTGACACGCACCCCAGCAGCGTGTGCCCTTCACCCTTGCCCTCCCCACAGGGATGGTGGTGGGACCCTCTTGGGGCGCATCCCTGCTGCCCTCCACCATGCCCGCTGCCCTTCGCCTGCTCTGTGGGGTGGTGGTGCCGGCTGCCATGCTCTGCGCAGAGTCCCTGCCCCGCGTCACCTTCCCCAGTGGTGAGTATGGCACTGGGAGCAGGAGCACTGGGAAGAGCTGGGACAACTGGGGAGGGGGATACAAAACCTCTGCGTGGGAGAATGTCCATCTCCAAGGTTGAGCACCTGCATTAGGAACCCTGGGGTGCCCTCCATCATAGCTCCTCTGCCCCATCACTGACCCTCACGAGGGGCTGGAGACAGTGCCCGTGGCCGCAGGTGATGCAGTGGGGGATGAGAGCAGATGAGGCTGCTTGGCACCCCAACACTCAACGGGTCAGATCCAGCAGCGATTTTGTCACCCACCTGGCACCCAAGGTCTGCTCGGGGTCACCCTGGGGGGAGGAAAAGCTGCCTCTGAAAGGGACTGGGCACGGCATGTCCAGCTGAAAGGCAGGTGGCAAAGCAGGAGCTTGGGGGAGCTGTGATGTGGCAGTTGGGCTCCAAGAGTGTCTGTGCCCCACGGCAGGGTCATGCCATTCCAGCCCTGACTGCACTGCCACTTCCATTTCCCCATGCAGCCATGCCCAGAATAGCAAAAATCCCCCAGCCTGGTGGGATGAAAATGAATCTGCAGTCCCTGGCTGTGCCTAAGGGCACCCTGGGGGCTGGTAAGCCCTCCAGTCTGGCACCTCGGGGTCTTGTAATCCCTCCATGGTGGTACCCTGGGGCAGTGCATCCTGCAAATGGAGCACTGCCCTTGGCCATGGCCTCAAAGCATCACAGGCACAGCCTGGGGGAAAATGCACCCCATTTCTGGGGGTCTGCAGCTTGGGGATGTTCAGCTCTTGGAGTAGGACCTAGAGGGGACAGGGAGAGGTGGGAACCTGGAGGGCGAAGGGGTGATGGTGATGTGGGAGCTGAAGGGGAAGAACTGCACCCTGTGTGAAATGTAACAAGAACTGCAATGGCAACAGCTGCCACATCTGCAGCGAATAACAGTGGTGCTGTGTGAGTGACCCCTTGGCCCCTGTCATCCCCTTTGCTCCTGCCAGGGGACCCCCGGCGGACCCTCACCCACTTCAGCCAGGACAACGTCTCCCATTACGACATCTTCCTCCTGGATGAGAGCAAGGAGGAGCTGTACGTGGGGGCACGTGACTGGGTGCTGGCCCTCAGTCATGACACCCCTGGCAGCATCCATGCCAAAGCCTCGGTGAGCAGCCACCACTTTTGGGGAGTTGGAAGGGGGGGCACCTCCACTGTCTTTCAGTTTCCCTATGGAGCTGGGCTCAACAGCCCAGGAACATCTTCATTCCCTTTGCAGTTAATGTGGGGACCCACAGCCGAGAAAACCTCTGAATGTGCTTTTAAGAAGAAGAGCCAAGAGGTGAGATGGCCCTGTGGGGGCTCAGGGGTCCCACAAAGCCACTGGGGTGCTCAGCACCCAACTCTGCTCTTTCCCTCTCAGACCGAGTGCTTCAACTTCATCCGAGTCCTGGTGGCCCTGAACCAGACCCACCTCTACGTCTGTGGGACCTACGCCTTCAGCCCTGCATGCACCTACATTGTGAGTGTCCTGCCTAGGATAGGGTGCAGCAGGTCCCTGGGCAGGTTGTAGTGTTGCTGTGAGGACTCACAAAATACAGTCCCAGAAGTGAATTGTCCCCAGGATGGGGGTGCTGGGTGTTCCCCCCAAGGGACATCTTTGTGTCCCATCTGCTAAAGGAGCCCTTGGTGATTCTCATTCAGCTGCCAGCAACTCTTCCTCTGGCAGGGAAACCCCGGTTTTGGGTCCCCTCAGGTGACTCAAGGCTCTCTGTTGCTGTCTCAGTTTCCTCTATGCTGAGCACATGGTGGGGACTGCCACTCCCCAAAATGAAAATGAGGGAAGGTGACAGGAGTTGGGTGCCCCCAGCATCCTTTGTCATCACCCCTGCCATCATCCCTCCACCCACCTTGAAGACACCCCATGACTGCAAGGTATTCCACAGTCATTCCCTATAGATTTGGGGTTGTTTTCACTTCTTTGGCTGATTTTTCTCCCCTTATCCACAGCATCTGGAAAACTTCACACTGGTGTCCAGTGGCAGAGGACAACTCTTTCTGGATGGGAAGGGCCAGTGCCCCTTTGATCCCCAGCACACCTACACGGCCCTGCTGGTGGGTGAGTATGGGGCCAGTGGCCTCATGGGTGGGCACCCATCCCTGGGATGGAGTGGAGGGTGGGGGTCCTCACTGCAGCTCACCCCCCACTCTGTCCCTGGGCAGATGGAGAGCTCTATGCCGGCACCATGAACAACTTCCAGGGCAACGAGCCCATCATCTCCCGCTCACTGGGCACCCGCACCCTGCTCAAAACAGACGCCTTCCTCCGCTGGCTCTCGGGTGAGCAGAGGGAAGGTCCTGAAGAGGATTCCTGGGGAGGTGCCTGCAGCCTGCCCTGGCTCCAGCTCCTAACCCACCTGCCCTGGCTGTGCCTGTAGCCGACACCGCCTTCGTGGCCTCCTTCAGCATACCTGGGGACGACAAGGTCTACTTCTTCTTCGAGGAGACAGCGGATGAGTTCGACTTCTTTGAGCGGCTCCTGGTGCCGCGGGTGGCCCGTGTCTGCAAGGTGTGTGCAGGGGTGACAGCAGGGAATGATGGTGGGCTACAATGAGAGTGCAGTGACAGGGGATGATGACCATGTGGGACAGTGATAGGAGACGATAATGGGGACAATAGTTGTACTGTGATTGGCATCGATGATAGGGGACAATGACTTGATGGGACAAAGGGAGCAACTGGGTCTTGTTACCTTGGTAATAAGCACCCTCTGGCTCCTGCAGAGTGATGTAGGGGGGGACAAGGTGCTGCAGAAGAAGTGGACAACTTTCCTGAAGGCGCAGCTGGTGTGCTCCCAGACTGGCCACTTTCCCTTCAATGTCATCCAACACGCCTTTGCCCTGCTCCGCCATGACGGCCGTGCCGACTTCTATGCCATCTTCACCTCGCAGTGGTGAGTGCCCAGGGGTGTGGAGGAAATCTGGGGGCCTGTGCCCTGCCACTGCTCACATGGCCATCTCTCCCTGCAGGCAGGCGGGCAGGGCAGGCGGCACGGCTGTCTGTGCCTACAGCCAAGAGGATCTGGAGAAGGTCTTTGAGGGCAAGTACAAGGAGCTGAACAAGGAGAGCTCCCGCTGGACCGTCTACAGTGGCCCCGACATGAATCCTCGACCTGGCAGCGTGAGTGCTGCCCACTCAGGGGGACTGGACTTTCCAGGGGATAATGTTGGTCCTCAGGAGATGGAGTCTGTCTATCCCAGTTTGCCCTGTGTGCTCACACTTGCAAGCAGGATGAGAAAGGAGAAGGGTCCCTCTGCATCCCACTGATGCTGGCACAGGGCAGTGCAGTGATGCAGCACATCCTGCCTTCCCCATGCCCCAGTTTCCTACACCAGCAGAGATCCTTTTCTTCCCCTACAGTGCTCCATGGGTCCATCCTCAGACAAAGCCCTCACCTTCATGAAGGACCATTTCCTGATGGATGGGAAGGTGTCACCCATCCAGGGGCAGCCTCTCCTGGTGAAGTCAGACGTGACCTACACACGCATCACAGTACATGAGACTCGTGGCGTCTTGGGGATAATGTATCGTGTCATGTTCCTGGCCACAGGTGGGTTAATACAGGGGTGCATACAGGGTCACCCCTCCGACCCTTCCCTTGGCTCCAAATCCTCAGTGATGTCCCCTGTCCCCCACAGCTGAGGGCCTCCTGCACAAGGCAGTGGAGCTGCCTGAGGGTCCCCACATTGTGGAGAGCATCCAGCTCTTTGCAATGCCAGAGCCGGTGAAGAACCTGCTGCTGGCCCCAGGGAAGGTAGGGTAGATGTGGTCACCCAGACCACCCAACAGCCATCCAGCCCTGGCACGGGAGGCTGGGGGGAGGCTCAGCCCTGTCCCTCTCCCTCCCCAGGGCATCCTCTATGTGGGTTACTCCAGAGGCATCCTGCAGATCCCACTGGCCAACTGCAGCCTGCACCAGAGCTGCGCTGAGTGCGTGCTGGCACGGGACCCTTACTGCGCCTGGCACATCCCCAACGGCTCCTGCCGGCCTGCACGCTTCACCACCAAGGATACGTGAGCAGGGGAACAAGAATGGGAGGGGGTGTGGAATGGGGGTCATTGGGATGCTGACTCCACTCTCTGACTGCAGGAATGTGTGGCTGCAGGACATCGAGACAGGGAGCCCAGTCACCACATGTCACCGTGGGAGGAGTGCAGCCATGCCCCGAGCCTGGGGGGCACCCGAGGATCCCACCGTACAGAGTTGAGTATGGTAGCACAGCTGGGTGGGGCACATGGGGTTGGATGAGGCAGCACATCACCCTGTTCTCTGCACCCACAGAGCTCAGCCCCCAGATGAACACCGTGGTCCAGCTGCCGTGCCCTCGACACTCTGCACTGGCCACCTACAGCTGGCAGCAGCCCAGCAGTGCCCAGGGGCACACAGTGATGCTGCCTGACCACACTCTGGTGGTCATCATGCAGCAGGGAATGGCCGGCACCTACAAGTGCCAGGCCACAGAGAATGGCTACACCTGGACTGTGGCTCACTACCAGCTCAGGGGCCTGGGGGATGGGTTGGATGAAGAGGAGTTGGCCTGGGGGTCCTCAGGCCGTGGCATCCTCCGGTCATACTGGCCACAGTTTGTCACGGTGACAGTGCTGCTGGCAGTGACACTGACCGTGGCTGCCTGCCTGGCCCTCCTGGCCTACCGTGACCAGCTCAAAGCTCGGAGCAAGGTGAGGGGCTGCAGCACGCCCCACAGCCCCCCATTCCGTCACCGGGAGAAGGTGCCTCTCAATGGGGGCACCAGAGAGCCCCCAGCACCTGGAGCTGCCACCGAGGAGGAGGAGGAAGATGAAGGATCTCACGCTTGCTGCCTCCAGCTTGATGGGGACATCGACGCTGACAACAACCGACTTCACATGCCAGCACAGGACACGGCGTGACACTGCCAGCAGAACAGGGAGACCATGGGGAGGAGGGATATGGGGAGGGGTGTGAATATGAAAGAGTTTTTGTTTGGGTTGTTTTTTTGGGTTTTTTTTTGGTTTTTTTTGTTTGTTTGTTTGTTTGGTTTTTTTTAATTTAATACACCTGTTTTAACCTAAGGTTCACATTCTGAGGCAGGGGGTGGAATTGGCCCTGGGAACAGCAAGGATGGGATGGGGCAAGGGAGTGGGATAGGAAGAGAGTGGGGGGCAAAAGAAAGTCATGGGGAGAGCCAAAGTATGTGGCACAGAGGAGAAATGTGGCCGTGGGGCAAGGACACGGGGTGGGGATGGCTGGAAATGGTGGATGCTGATACCGCTATTACCCCAAGAAAAAAACTCAGGTTCCATAAAAACTTCAACATGGGCTAAGCTGTGCTCACAAGGTTCCGTAAGCCAACCCCGTGGGCACTGACCCTGCACTGCCACCCACCCCTCAACGCTGCATGATCTCGACCCTTGGGACCCCAGGGTGGCCGAGCTTCCCACTTCTCCCTACCTATCCCCCCCACCCCCCACACCATTTCCAATACCTTTTATCTGCCTTTTTAAAGTCAAACCAGCTGTAAGTTTTTCTGCTCTTTCCTTTTTTATTAAAAAAGGAAAACTCAGTGCCTCACATTGCTGGGTCCATGGAGCAGCCCCGGGGGACTTTTGGGCAATGTGCGTGGGGGTGTGCAAAGCCTGGGCCAAGGGAACACGTACGCACACGAGCGGGCGTGTAGGGACACTCGGTCCTGTGCAGTGTGCACCAGGTGCAGTGAGGGGCAGGGAGAGTAGGGGACAACTCTCTCACATTTGCCCATCACTCCTTTCCTGTGGGTGCATCCCCTCCTCGCCGCGCCCCGGCCCCTCCAGCCCGTGGCACACAGGACCCGGACACCTCCGCTGACGGCCACTGGGCCTTTAAGAGCCGCAATTCAGCGCGGTCCCTTTAAGGCGCGCGCCCCCTCCCTGCCGCCCTCTTTACTGCGGACCGGAAACGCGTAGCGCTTTCCGTGCTGCTTCTGCCCGTTTCCAAGATGGCAGCGGCGCTCGGGTGCTGACGCTGCCGGTCACTTCCGGCCGGGGAACGGCCATGGGGCTGCCAGGCCGGGCCGGCTGGGGGGTCGTCGGGGGTCCCTCCCGGCGGCATGAGGTGAGGGGTCGGCGGGGCCGGGGCCGGGCCTGCGGCGGGCTGGGGAGAGGCGTTGCCTGGGCCAGCAGCGGCGCGGCAGGGCCTAACAGTGATGGCCCAGCCCGACGCGGCGCCGGTGCGGGCGGCGGCGACTGAGCGGAGGCCTGGGCAGGTGTGGAGGCTGCGCGGCTGGACGGGAGGGCGGCAGGTGGGGGAGAGGGGGACGGCTAACGAGGGGTGCACGTAAAGCGGGGTGGGGGAGGGGGTTGGTGTGAAACCCATTTGGCATTGAAAGACCCCGGGAGAAGGGGCTGGAGGGTCCCAGGGCAGATGGGGAAGGGCCCAGAGCCCCCCTCAGCGAGGCCCCCTCGGGGCAGGCGGGACAAGGCTTGAACGGCTGCGGGGAAATAAGCTGGATAGTCTGAGGACCCTCCCCAGGGTAGAGGCCGAAGTCCTCCCCGGGGTGGACGGGGAAGTGGCCGGAACCTCTCGGGGCTGCTGGGGTAAAGCTGGCTTGGGGACAGTGGGGACACCCCCGCGACATGGAGCCGCGGTGCTGGGGACGCGTCTGGCCCGGCAGTGACCTTGAGCGGATCCCGGACCGAACTCTTCCACTGTTCACGGCCTCAGAGCACGCCCGAGCTTTTGTGGACCGGGGATCAGAGTTGGTGGTTTCACTCGGGGAGTTGGAGGGTGGAGGGCTCCCGCCCGCGGGGCTGGGGGTGCTGGGGAGAGAAGTGCTGTCATCAGAGTGCCGCTGCTACATTGGTTACGGAGCGACAGCTGCTCCGGAGAGCTGCGGGTTGTCAGCGGGGCTGGGGTTATAGCCAGGAGTCCCTCGCGGGTTTGTATCCGTTCCCACCGTGGGGTGAATTTAAGGAGCGAACAGTGGGTTAGCTTAGCTCGGTGACTTGGATATGGTGCTAATAACACCAAGGTCAAAGTTCATCCCCGAATGGGCTATTCACTCAGGAGTTGGACTCGATGGCCCTTCCGGGTCCCGTCCAACTCAGACTATTCTGTGATTCTTTGCTGAAGGAGATGCCAGACAGCCTCAGCGCTGACTCCGGATGCTTCCCAGGAGGGTGCTGAGGCATTAGCATGCTGGGCACGACACATTCCTGGCCAGGGCACACAAAGGCCCTGTCTCTGTTTGCCAGAGAATCATCTTTAGCTCCAGCTGCAACAAAGAGCGGTTTGGGGACCAGACTGACAGGGTGGCATTAAAAGGACATAAACTGGGGACAGTTATGCTAAGTTCAGTCCTGTGTATAGGAGACTGAAGCTGTGCCCAGACAAGAGAGCAGGACCAAGGACACCATGCTTAGTATCCCCTGCTTGGATTTCCAGGCAGAAGTTCAAGAAATGCTGGTTTGTACGTGGTGGCAAGGAACCACTGAGGGATGGCTTTGGCGCAGAAGCTGCTTTAGCATTTAAGGATGTATGAGCTGTGGTGTGCTTGTACCTTGTTTTGGAGGGCAGGTCAGTTCTTAGGAGATTATTAGGAGCTATTACTTTTGTATCAGTCTCCCTAAAATTACTTGAAAGATCATCAAAGAGTTGCATAATGAGTGTGACGGGATCCCTGCCCTGAGTAAGGCCTTGGTCTAAGTTTCTGGAAGATTAAATGCTCTGGGTAAAATTCTTTATGTTGGCAAGGTAAGAATTGCAGCCATGCTGGTCATCCCTGGAGCTGCCAGGACCCCTTCCTTCTTCCACACAGGAGAGACTTTGAGTGCCTCAGAACCATGGGGTTAAAGTGACTTCATCTAATTCAGATCTTGAATGAGAGGAGTTATTGGTGAGCATCCAAAGAAAGTACAGCTGTTTCCTCAAGAAGTTGTGGCTGAAATTCTAAACCCAAAGCACTAGAGCACATAAAAGTAAATAAAGATCAAGGATACTTCATTACTGTGATTATTATTATTATTTTGTTTTCCATACTGCAGTAATGAGAATCTTTTTTGCAGGCAGCCCTTCCTCCTTTTTGGGGAGCTCAATTCCATCTCTGGGTGGCAGAGAAATTTGGAATATGAACTAAACGCTCTGGCTTCACCAGGGAATCATATTGGCTAGACTCTATTTTATTTTTTAAAACAAAATATTAAGCTGATGGGACTCCCAACACGAACCAAGTAATAGGTTCTCATAGGTGCTGTGTGCAGATCATTCCTGTGCATGAAGCTTTGTGTGTCAAATCACGTTGATATTAGTGAACCCAGTAAGGCTGTAATTGTAACTAAAGCAATCCAAACTTTGTTTAGCCAGGCTGTGGTGTTTGTTATGCCTTAACTGCAAAGGTAATTGCCTGGGAGGGTGAAGTGTAGCTCTCTTTACAATAGTAAAAATGTTGGACCCAGGTGCCCTTGGGTGTTTTTAACTCCCCAGCCCATCTGCAGGAGCTGTGGTAGCCTGTAATGCTGTTTGCTCTTGTTCAGCAAATATTTTGTTGGCCAGCAGACAATGAAATGAACACTGACCCCTGATCTGCCACAATTTCATAACTGTAATTTCTTCTCTGTTCCAGAGGTAAACCACTTCCAGTTGTTTTGTTACTGTATTTCTAACAGAATGTCTGTGGCCTGTGTGAGTTCTTCATGAATTCTGAAGTGTTGAGACATTGCCCCAAGAATCACAGATTGGTTTGGGTTGGAAGGGACCTTAAAGCCCATACCATCCCACCCCCTGCCATGGACAGGGACACCTTCCACTATCCCAGGTTGCTCCAAGCCCTGTCCAGTCTGGCCTTGGACACTTCCAGGCATGGGGCAGCCACAGCTTCTCTGGGCACCCTGTGCCAGGGCCTCACCACCCTCACAGGGAACGATTTCTTCTCAGTATCTCGTCTAACCCTGCTCTTGGTCAATGGGAAGCCATTCCACCTGTCCTGTCACTCCAGGCACTTGTCTCAAGTCCCCCTCCCTTGAAGCTCTTTTAAGCACTGATGTTGTGGCTTGGTAATGTAAAGTGCCTCCAAATTTGTGTGTGGTGATGACTGCCTGTCTCTTTGAGTTCTCATTTGGTGTATCTGTTTTGAGATCTCTTTGTTCCTGTTTCTGCTTCTTGCTCTAGCTCTGCTCTCCAGCAGTTCAGCTCATGCCTGGGCACATGCTTCCAGTACCCTCTTGCCAGCCCCTGGAATACAAGTTATGATCCACCTGCAGACCTTTCCCAAAAGTTCAGCCATCCAAACATCCCAGGGTTTTGTTTTTTTGTTTTGTGGTGGTTTTTTTGGTTGTGGTGGGGGTTTGTTTGTTTGTTTGTTTGTTTTGGTTTGTTTTGGTTTGTTTTGGTTTTGGTTTTTTTGTTTTGTTTTGTTTTTTGTTTGTTTGGGGTTTTTTTTGTTTTTTTTAATTTCATGCAGAAAGTCCTTACAGGGAGTGAAATGGTCCATGTTGCATTGGGTGATTCTCTCTTGTTGCCTGGCCCTGTGTGTAGATTCCCTTAGTCCAAGCTTGGTTAATCATGCAGCAAGTTAATTTACTAATTACAGCAGCTGAAAGTATCAGGAGCCTAGTTGTGGACAAGCAGTTGGTGCCTGCTGGGACATGGTGATGAGCTGCAGCAACTGGGGCTAGGGGTGGCTGAACCAGCCCCTCCCTCCTTATCCTCCCCATTCCTGGTGCTCTGAGCACAGCCAGCAGTGGAAGGGGGGGTTATCAGACCAGGAGCAGCAATGGAGTGTTGGAAGGGAGGGTGAACTTTGCTCATGTAGCTGACAAGCAGCTCAACAGAGAGATCCTGGGCTGTGATTTAACCCTTTCTTTTCAGGGTCTTGGTAATCAATGTGGCGACTACATGGCTGTTTTGCCTTGTTTCCCCATTGTTCTTCTTTTCACCTTCTCATCACCCTCCAGCTTTAGGAAGATAAGAATGGAAGTGCCCAAAGAAATGTGTCTAATTCATGCAGGGAATCTAGGAGCACAAAAGGACTTTTCACTTTCTTCTTTGTACAGATCCTGAAACTGTAAAGTGATGTCCTGACACCTGAGAGCAACACAGACCTGGAATGACTGGGGAGAAGCTGCTTTGGTTGGCCATCCCTGATCCTGAGTATCCATTAAAAGGTGTGTGTGCTGCTGGAGTGGTGGTCATCTGCTGGCTCTCAGCCTACTTCCCAAAGCATGGGAGCTTTGCTTTTCCAGAGAGCAGTCTGAGCTGTGGTGAGAGCTGCCACATGTGCCAGCTGCTGCTGGAGCTCAGAAAACAGCCATAGTGACATCAGAAGGTGTCACCATCAGCCACGTGGTAGGGCCCTGCCTCTGGAGGTTACAGTCCCTCTGCTGGGCTGGCACAAAGCTATGCAAGGGCTTGCTGTGTGCTAGAGGAGAGTCAGCAAAGTTTGAAGTGATGTGGATGGCTGTAGTGAATGGAGCTTTTTCCTCTACCCAAGGGGTCTCTCATTTCAGGTGCCAGTACTTGCAGTCTGGTTGGTCAAGGCTGGAAGGCTGGGCCTGGATCTGCTCTGTACCTTTGAGGGAAATTCGGACCTCTCCTGCCTGACCCCAAGGAGCCATGGAGGACAAACGCAACATCCCCATCATTGAGTGGGAGCACCTGGACAAAAGGAAATTCTATGTGTTTGGGATTTGCATGACTATGATGATCCGGGTGAGCGTTTACCCCTTCACGCTCATCCGGACACGGTTGCAGGTTCAGAAGGGCAAGAGCCTGTACAACGGGACTTTCGATGCCTTTGTGAAAATCCTGCGGACAGAAGGGGCGGCTGGGCTCTACCGTGGCTTTTTGGTCAACACCTTCACCCTGATCTCGGGACAGTGCTACGTGACAACGTATGAGCTCACTCGGAAGTATGTGTCACGGTACAACAACAACAATGCTGTGAAGTCTCTGGTGGCCGGGGGCTCAGCCTCCCTCGTGGCTCAGAGCATCACGGTGCCCATCGATGTCATCTCCCAGCACCTCATGATGCAGAGGAAGGGGGAAAGCATGGGCAGGTTCAAGGTGCAGAACCAAGATGGCAAGCGTCTGCTGGTCTTTGGCCAAACCAAGGACATCATTGTACAGATTTTCAAGGCTGACGGTTTTAGAGGCTTCTACAGGGGTTATGTGGCCTCGCTGCTCACTTATATTCCCAACAGTGCAGTCTGGTGGCCCTTCTACCACTTCTATGCTGGTAAGTGAAAGGAGGCTTGAAATGTATCTTACTTTAGGAGACCCAGAAGCCCCTTGGATCATCTCTTGACACTGCAGATTCAGTGTGATTAATTTTCTCTCTGGGGGTGGGAGCAGAATCTGTCCTGAGCTAGGGAGCTGTATCTGGTTGTGTAGGAATTCTGCAGGTGTTGGGTGGAAGTTTAACAGAGCAGCACTGTTTCAATGCAGAACAAGGGGTCCAAGTGCTATAGGACTTCAAACTGGATGGCTCTAGGGAGGTGTGGGTTTTACGCATCTGCTTTAACTTTCTTTTCCACTAATCCCAAATAATGCCTTCTCCACGGGAGTGAGGAAGGCTCTTGTGTTGAGCAGAGTTTTGGAGCCACCATGTAAGTATAGTTCATCTTTCAGTTCATGTGGACTCAGGAATCTCAGGCAAAGGGACTTCTAGAGAAGTCCTCTTCATGAATCTCATGACGAAACCAAACAACAGGCAGAGGCAAGGGCCAAATCTCCCCTGGGTTTCTGTCAGGTGTTGCTTCAGTTTTGGCAACTTTAAAATTGGCACCAAGTCTCGTGATGAAAAACTGTACTCAGTAGAATGTTCTTTCTCCCTAGGTCAGTTCTGGTATTCCTTAGGGTGTTTCCAAAGGCTAAAGGTATTGGCCAGCTGAGGTTTATTTACACCTCTGATGATTCTTTAGATTTCCACTGTACAACTTTGCGTGTGGTTTTTAGGTATCTAGTTACCTAATTTCTGCCAAAAGATGATGATAATGAGCAGTTTGGATTTTGCTGTACTGGGCCTAAAGAACATCTTGGAGGTCGCCTGTTCTTCAAAATCCAGATGTCTCAATCCAGATGTTTCCAGAGTTCTGGTAGCTAGACGAAGCATTGGTTCTCCATCTGGGCTACATTTAAATGGCAGTGGCAGCTTGGCACGTTGGTCTGTACTTTGTGGGAGTGCTTCCATCAGTCTCCATGTCAACAGTTTATAAGACCAAAGCCCACTGTATTAACTGTAAGATTTTCATTCCAAAAGGGCTCAAGAGAGGACATGTAAGAACAAGGCAGTTGATATGGAGAGACCAGAGCTCTCAGCTTCCAGGTGTTTGCTATTTCCCTGTCTTCTCAGTGGAAATTGAGATGATGGGAAACATAAGCCCCAACTGTCAATGAATCTCTGCTTTGGCTGCATTTCCCAGTCCTCTGTCCCTGGAGCAGCAGCAGGGGTCACTGAACCCTCTTCGGGTTCAAAGGACACTTCTGGCCTTGATTCCAATCAATGTTCGAGGTCTCAAACAGAGCCACTTCCTTCCCTCCTGCCAGACAGGCTTCCTCATTGTCAAAAAAAAAAAAAAAAAAAAAAAAAAAAAAAAAAAAAAAAGGGGGCTTTTGAACAGTCTTCTGTCCAACTTTAACTAATAAAAGTGTGGGAGATTCAAATCCTATTCACCAGGCAGCAGGAGCAGAGTGAGGAAATCTGGGATGAGCACTATATGGTACTTTTCTCCTTAGGGATCCACAGTGGGATACAGGGTATCTCCTGGACAGCGTGCCCAGTAGTGACAGCTTTCTGCTCAAATCTCTGCAGACACCTTCCAATAGAGCCTTGTCTTAAGGCTTCCCCCACCTTCTAAAGAGGGTGGGTACTTTCATGCCTTGTTCTGGGGACACTGAAGCTCATTCTGTCCAGTTTGCCCCACAGGCCTGGGAGCTAGTGTGGCAGGTGATGGTAGGCTGTGGGACAAAGCATGGGGAGTGTCCTGCAGCCAGCAGTGTGATGAGTCCTGCTCCCTGTGCTGTGCCAGCTTTCTGGTTGGTGTAGGAAGCACCAATTCGAGATTCTGTGGGAGGAGCTGTCAGGCTGTAAATCAAGGATTCTGCCCACTGCAAATCAGTTGGAGTTAGGGGTTGAGTTAAGGAAATTATAAGGAGCTACTGAAAGTCTGAAACTTTCCTCTCTCTCTCCTGTTCACAGAACAGCTTTCGAGTTTGACTCCTAAAGACTGTCCCCACCTCCTTCTGCAAGCGATATCAGGGCCACTTGCAGCTGCAACAGCTTCTACGCTCACCAACCCCATGGATGTGGTGAGGGCTCGGGTCCAGGTAAGAGCTCAGCGTGCTTGGCACAGTGCAGGGTGGGGTTCAGCCTTGGCTCTCTCATCTCTGTGGTGTCAGTTGAGCTGCTTCCCTGCTCTCCCCAGGCCTTTCATCCTGGGTAGTAGCTGCTTAATTAGCCCTCAACATTAGCAAGAGGAGCCTGGGGAGCAAGGCTGGCAGTGCTGGCCTGGCCTGCTCAGACAGTCTTTCTCTTCAGAAAGGGAGAGGTGCTTCCTGCTGCCTCCTTAGGAGTTTGTGGTTATTTGCTCCACTTCTCAGGGGGTTCTGGAGACCAGATCAAGGCTGTTGGACTGGTTGATCTGTTGTCTCCAGTGTTCAGTTGCAGCAGAGCCCCAGAGCAGCTCAGTATGGAGTTTGGCAGCTCTGTCAATGTTTGTTCTGGCATTACAGGTGGAAGGCAAGAGCTCCATCATTCTCACCTTCAAACAGCTTATTGCAGAGGAAGGTCCCTGGGGGCTGACTAAAGGCCTCTCTGCCCGCATCATTTCAGCCACTCCTTCCACCATTGTCATCGTGGTGGGGTACGAAACACTGAAGAAGCTGAGCCTGCGCCCAGAGCTGGTGGACTCAAGGCACTGGTAGAGGCAGCTGGTGGAGGAGAACCTTCCTGTGAACCCTCTGAGTTTGGACTGTTGCAGAGGAGAGCCTGGGATGCAACACAGTTGCTGTGCCTTTGTCTCTGGCTGGTTTCACAGCACAAGGCAGATGCAAAAGCAACTGCACTTCACCTCTTTAGATTTGAGTGTCATACAATGGTCTGCTGCTGGTTTTGCTTAAACTGTGACCTTTGGCAGTGCTGTTTGCCTGGGACAGTCCATTCCAGGTGTGTGAACGCATCCTGGCAAGTTATTAACTCCTTTTTTCTTAAAGACTTACTGGCTCAAGCAAAAAGACAGTTTATTCACTTTAAATTATTTTCTTCTTTGCCAAACTTCCAAGGAGAGGAGTCTCACCGCCTGCAGCAGGACTCTCTGATGGGATGTTTCTAGTGGCAGTTGTGCTGTAGTAAGCTGGAAGCAGAAAATAGACAAGTGACTTTCTCCAATTTACCTGCATTTATTTCTAGAAGATGTGAGACAAGAGTAACCTGGAACCACTTCAGACCTGATTTCCTGTGTTTTGAATAGGTCTACATACTTGTTTTGTATATTCTTGGAAATGTTCCCTGTCTCTCATCCTCCAAACAGCAAGCTGGCTGATAGCTAGTCAGGAACTGAGCTGTCTGCTTGGAATTAGCTGATGGCGGTTTTGACACCTAACCTGTGTTTTTAATCTTTGTAATTTAATTTTTTTTTTTTTTTTTTAATTTTAAGGAAGCTTTTTCTGATTTCTGGGGAACTGAATGGTTGTCCTGTGGCCTTGTTCAGTGTGTCAATCCTGCATGTTCAGAGTGGCTGTGACCACTTTCCACCTTAGTTAGTTTAAGTCCAGAAATGCAGTTTGGAAGTGTCCAATTGTGGTGCTGCCGGCAGCTGAATGAGAACTGAATGGGGTTTGAGCTACAATTAGATGGGAGGTGGGGAAGGAAAAACCTTGTCCTGGCTTTTGATCTAGTTCAAACCTGACGGACATGTTCATATTGAATAAGAAGTGATGGTTCACTTAATGAGTTTAAATTCTGCTCATCCAGTTTGGGAAGGGCAAGGATAATGTTTTGCACAATTGCTGGATCAGAAGCCTGAGCTATGGTCTGTATATTTTACCAGGTGAAAAGTTCAGGGGGATGAAACCCCCCTGAAGAGGCTGCTTTTTGGGGAGGGGGAGGGAAGGGATTGTTTGACTACTCTGCTGCTCTTGGTGGTTGAGATTTGCCTTTGATGCTGCCGGCCCACACGTGGTGCTTGTCCCGGTTAGCCACATCCATGGGGGTTTGGGATGCACCTTCAGACAACAGAGTGCACCATCTCCATTCCCCTTCTGCCATAACCAGGAATTTTGGTTGAGATGTTGATTGTGCCAACCTGTGGCTGTTGCTGGGCTCCTCTTGGATGTCTCTTCCGAAGGGGTCTCACCAAGTGTGGCTCTGCCCTTCATCCCAAGTGTTGTCCCTGCCCAGCAGGCACTGGTCATGCCACCATGTCTGCTGGAGATGGAGAATGCTGAAGCTGCTGCTGAGGTGGGAGAGGCTTCTGTGCTAAGGGCAGAGCTTGATTCTAAGGTGCAGTGATGTGATGGGGCTGCAAGTGAATCATCAAAGCCCTCTTCATTTCATTTTTGTTTCTTGCAGTGCTCAGAAAGGCAGTGGATGCTGGAGCCACTGGTGGAGTTTGTTGGAGCAGCACCTTCTGCACCTGCTCTGGTCACCTGTTGTTTAAAAGTTGACACCACTTGGCTCTTGCTCTAATAACAGATTCTGCTCTGAAAAGCGAAACAACAGCACACCAAATTGCAAGGCAGCAGTAACGCTAATATTAACAGAAACAATAACAGTCGACCTCTGCCAAGTGCAGCAAAGCCAGTCCCAGTGTGTGGCATGGAGGGGTGGCAGCACCAGTGGGGGGAGACACTGTCAAACTTAATGTTCCTCTCGTAACCAGCAGCGTTCTCGGCAACTAATAAACTTGTGAGACCTTCAGTTTGGTGCCTGCGTTTAAAAGCACATGACTCTCCTTGCCAGGGGAGGCTGTCGCTTTTTGTCGTGTCTCAGAAAGGGTCTCCCGCTTTGCCTTTGGACTAGGAGAGGGACGTGAGCTGCCTGAGAACGCAGCGACAAGTGGCTGCTCCGTGGCGTAACGAGCCAGGGAAAAACAGCTGAAGCACGTGGAGTGTCTGGGAGCAGCTGAAGTGACCCAGAGCCGCCCTGAGGGTGCGGGACTGGGTTTTCGTTGGCTACTACATGAGAAATGTCGCCTTTTTTATTGTCTAACCGAGCTGAACTTTGCTGCTTCTTTCCTCGTTGAATTCTTCAGGCTTGATCATTTTATTTCAGTAAAAGACCGAGAGCCCCAGTCGCTGGGGGACAGGGCCGGCATTTCCACGGGAACTGGGGAGAGAAGGACGGTTTGTCATGCTGCGTCGCTCCTGGACCGGGCGGAGCCCCGCGCCGGGAGGCAGCAGCTTCCCCTCGCGGTGTGTTTTTTTGGCGTTTTGGGTTGGAAGCGGGAGGGACCGTGCCGGAAGCGGCCCCGCCGAGCGGCGCCAGTCGCCCGGGCCGCGCTCCCTTCCCGCGCTTGCGGCCGGCGGGGGCGGGTCCCGGTGCCTCGGCCAATGGGAGCGGTGCCCGCGCGCCAGCCAGGCCATGGCGGCAGCGGGCGGTGATGGCGGCCCGGCCCCGGCGGAGGACGGGGGCGCTGATATCGGTGGCGGCTCGGCCCTGGCGGCGGCCCCGGGTCGCGCCCAGGTGTTCACCACTGTGGTAGATACATTCCTGGAGAAGCTGGTGGCCGCCGGAAGGTGAGGCGGGAGCGGGGTCGCGCGGGGCGAGGAGGGATCCTTGACCCCGGTCCCAACCGTGCCATGACCCTGGGCCTACCCGGATCTCCTGACCCCGGCCCCATCGCTAACCCTGCACCCGGCTCTGAGCCTGGCCCTGACCCCGGACCCATCGCTAACCCTGACTCCCACCCCACAGTGACCCCAGTCCTGATCCTGCCCTTTTACCCGCACAATTGGTCTTGCAGCTACCAGAGATTTGTCAACTGCTACCGCTGCTTCTACAAGCTGCAGCCCCAGCTGACCAGGAGCATTTACGATCAGTTCATCTCCCAGCTACAGGCGTCCATAAAGGTGAACGGGGGATTGAGCCGGGTGCCTGGGGGGCTGTGGAGGGGCTTGGTGCAGTCAAAAGAGGATTCAAATCCGTGTGAAAAAGTGATGAACATGTTGATGTTAAGGGCAGCAAATGTACTTCCTAAATGGCAAAAGCAGAAAGTTGAGGCTGCTCTCCAGAGTTCTGTCTTCCCCAGAAAAGCTGTAGGATCATTCAGATTGGAAAACACCACTAGGACTGTCAAGTCCAAGCATTTCCCCAGCACTGCCAAGGCCACTACTAAACCATGTCCCTAAATGCCACATCCACACAACTGTTAAATACCCCCTTGGGATGGTGATTCCCAGAGAGTGTAAGCCCTTCATCCAGGAAAAAGCTGGAAGGACTTTGCATAAGGGATGGAGGGACAGGACAAGGGGGAATGGCTTCCCAGTGCCAGAGGGCAGGGTTAGGTGGGATATTGGGAAGAAATTCTTCCCTGAGAGGGTGGTGAAGCCCTGGGACAGAGTGCTCAGAGAAGCTGTGGCTGCCCCATCCCTGAATGAGTTTAAGGGCAGGTTGGACAGGGCTTGGAGCCACATGGTCTAGTGGAAGCTGGAATGAGATGTGCTTTAAGGTTCTTTTGAACCCAAACAATTCCCTGATTCCATGACCAGCAAAGGCTCACAAGCAGAGTGGTGCCTGTGTTTGTTCACTTTGTGTCCTTCCTTCACAGGAAGAGATCCAGGAGGTGAAAAATGAAGGGAATCTGGAGGGACTCTTTAGTTCACTTGATAAGATCGTGGAGGAGGCAAAGGACCGGGAAGAGCCGGCATGGTATGGATGGCCAGGGGTGGGGGTCATGTTCCTACAAGTGCAACAGGCAGTTCCTGGGCAGTGTCTGGGTATCCTGTTGGCCTCATGCTCAAGAGAGGGTCTGAAAGCTGCTGTATCTTTACAGCAATGTCACTGGGCCTAAAACACACAACGATTAGTTTAGTCTGTGCTTCTCTGGATCCAGGATCCATTTCCATTCACTTCATTAGTGCAGGGAGGTCAGTGCCACTGAGGTGGGGGAACAAGCCAATTATGACCAATCCAAAGGGCTGATGGAATGTTTTGGGCACAACACCTGTCCAACAGTAAAACTCCCCTGGGTGCTTTTTGTATCCCTGGCTCGGGGCCTCAGCAGGACATACAGGTGCTGTTTGGCTGCCTGGGAGACAGACTAGAGATTGTAACCAGAAACACAAGATTCTGTGTTTTTATGCTGAGAGGGTGAATGACATCCTGCCTGCTCCAAGCATCCACTCAGGGCCAGGCTTGGGAAGGGCTCCTTGTTCCCTCTTGTGGGGCTCCACACTGGGGTCCCTGCTCCGGCTGTCCTCAGTTCCCTGTGCCAGAGGAAACTGGGAGCCACAGAGCTGATCCCACCTGGTAGCAGTTCAGCATCCAACTGGGATGTGTGTGACTAATGCCGGGCAGGATTGCTGCTCTCTGGCTGCCTCACGTGCTGCTGTGTGCCCAGGCGGCCCAGCGGGATCCCAGAGCAGGATGTCCGCAGCACCATGGTGCCCTACTTCCTGAAGCACCGCTCCCACCTGCGCAGAATTCTCAGGGAGAAGGAGGAACAGAACAGGAAGATGGCCGAGTCCGTGCTGATGGGGAGGGACAGGATTGCAGAGTTGCAGCAGCTGATCCATGCTCACCAACAGGCCTGGCAGGTAAAAACAGACCAAGCCAAACTCCTTCTTGCAGTACCCGCTGGAGCGGGGCCCAGTGGGGCCTGGAATGACTTTCAAACCCTCCACTTCTCCAAGACCTCCCCAGCAGCCAAGTCCTGCTGAAACTTTAAGTGTGGACATTTTCTCGGAGGTTGTAGGTGCTTTTCCCTGTGCAGTGGGTGGGATGTGGGATGGTCCCAGGGGAGATAAGGGGGTTATGTTCTGCGCACACAGGCAACAGCAGCGTGTGGCGCACACAGCCCACATCTGCCCTGAGTGTGGCAGGGTGGGAGAAGCATCACGCTGAGGGCTGTGGGTCATGTTCCTTTCAGGCAATCAGTAAGGAGCAACGAGAACTCATCATGATATTCCAGGAGCCCCAGTGATGCTACAGGATGTCCCACACGCTCTGCTGACACAGTTCATCATCCTAAAGCACTGATGGGACAAGGCATGCACAGGACCCAAACTGAGAATCACCCCGTCACGCCACTGGAGACTGCAGAGGGACTGAAATGTCTGCTGGACTGACACAGTTTGATCAGATTTGGTGCAGAAACAAAAAAAAAACAACAAACATTGGTATCTTTGGAAATGTATGTCAGTTCCCTATTTCCTGCTCAGAGAGGAATGTCACAAAGTGTATCTGTGCTCTCACCTGCCCCACTCAGTGTTGTGACAGGCCTGGTTCCAGTTTCCAAAGCCACGTTTGGGTTTTTGTAGCTGTTTAGCTGTGTGTTAGACAAAATTCAATGCCTTAAGCCCCAAGCCAGGCTGTGCCCAGGCCTGAGGAGCCCACAAGCTGGAGCGCATCTGAGGGTGGGTCACAGTCAACACTCCTGCCTGTACTTGCAGGTTCATTCAGTTTTCATGTGTTCAAACCACTCCTCATTGCAGATGTGGCAGCAACTGCTGCACCAAGTTCCTCATTACCATTAATTCTGTTCTTCCAAGTTATTTTCTACCCCTGGTCCACTCCCAGCAGCCTGAGGTATCTGGGAGTCTGTGCAGAGGTTGGAACAGCCCTGCCTCCACTTTGTGGGCTTGTGGCACAGGGATTTAATGTTTTTCTGTGAAACCTTCTAGAACCAGACTGGTTTCCTCCACCCACAGTTGTCTGTTACTGCCTCATCAGAAGTTTGCAGGCTGGGGAAGCAAAGGCTCCCAGGATCTCTCTGGCAGAGCCCCACCAGTGATGGGTGCCTCCAGCATGAACAGGTTGTTCATGGGGCTGGGCAGGGCATGAGGAGAGTGTCCCCACACTTGATGAGGACTGAGAGAGGTTCTGAGTCCAAAAGCCACTGAGGGCAGCAGGTTCTGTGGTCTCTACCCCAAGGAGAGGCCATGCCATGACAAACTGGGGAGCAGCAATGGCCACTTGCACCACGCCCCAACCTCTGCTGCAATTAGAGCCAGCTGCAACAGTTTCCCCTCTGCCTCCCCTTGCTGTGTTGGAATCTCAATAAATTGGGGCTGTTGTTCCCAGCTTGGCTTCCACTGCACACTTGGCCCATCTACTCTGTACTTTATGGGTTTGTCTGACAAAGGCCCTGATTCAGCAGTTTTGTCTGCCTTCTGCTCCAAAGCCTCCAGTTCCGCTTTTCAAGACAGGATTGGGATTTATAGGATGAGAAAGTAGTCAAGATCTGGAAGAGGAATGTTATTCAGGGGCTCTGACTGCCCTGGCCATGCAGCATCTCCCTCTAGCATGTGGCAGGGAGGAGCTGTGCAAAGACCAAGGGCATAGACACCTGCTTACGTTTCTCCAGGGACACATTGTGACAATACCGCAAAAGAAGCATGTGCTAGCCCCCCAAAAGTGGGCCAGCAAGTTCCTGCTGGCTCCACCCATGGAGGAAAACTCCACAGGTTTTGGCAGGAAAGTCTCCCCGTGTCACAGAAGACAGTTCTGGGATCCAGCAGTGGGAACTGGGACAGGGCAGTGAGTGACTGGGGAATGCAGTGAGGAGCCCCCAGTGGCCCATCACCCATTCCAGTGGGGACTGGGTGCTGCCAGGCTGGCAGGGCTGGGCCCACCAACAAAACCCCCTGGCCCGCAGCCACTTTTCCCTCCCTTTGTGGGCTCTGGCTGGGCATAGGGGGACCAAGTTCATCCCAAACCACAATTGCCACCTCTGCTGGCAGCTCCGGCCATGGCGGATGTGCTGGAAATAACTCTGGTGGGGCCATGCCCCCCCTTGCCAAGGCCACAGGACCCTATAAAGATAGCCAGGGAGCCAGGGCTGCACTCAGCCCGGCACAGGGAGGCACCATGAAGTCCCTCGTCCTGCTGACCCTCTTGGCCTTGCTCACCCTTGGCCTCTGCCGCAGAGGTACGGGGCGGGGTCCAGGGCTGATGGGGAAAATGGGGGTGATTCTGTGCTCTGGGAAGGGCTCTGGAGGGAGCAAAGGGACTGAGAAAAATTTGCTGAGGCTTGGGGCAGGGGGCACAGGGATGCAACAGGGAGCAGGATATCCTTCAGCAGATTGGGGGGGTGGGGTCTCAGTGAGGGATTTGAGCTCCAAAAGGAGTGGGGTGAAATCAGTCCCCACATGGAGCCTTCCTGAGCCCTCCATGTCACTTGCAGCTGCCGATGACTCCACCAGCACCAACGACTCACCCAGCTCTGAAGGTGAGTGATCACAGCTGTTCAGCCCCACTATCCTGGGGAGAGGGGGACATGACCCCCCCCCCCCAACCCACCGCACTGTCCCTGCAGCCTTTGTCTCCAGACGTGCCAGCGCCGAGGTGGTGCAGAGACAGAAGCGGAATTACGGCTATGACAGGTAGTGCTTCATCGTGCTGGGTGAGGGATCAGGGCCCCCAGGTAAGGGGAGGCTTGCTGGCTCAGCCCCTCTCCAGGAGCCTCCAGCTCCCATGGAAACCCCTAACTCCCCCTGGGTCCCCCATTTGTCCCCAGCAGCGTCTATGGAGCCCCGCGGGACCCACTGGAGGCCAAACGCGAGGTGTGCGAGCTCAACCCCGACTGTGATGAGTTGGCTGACCAGATTGGATTCCAGGAGGCCTATCGGCGCTACTATGGCCTCGTGTAGCCCCAGCCACCCCCTGCTGGGTTGTGGGGCAGGGACTGACCTCCCATAAATCCATGTCAGCCCCCTCTCCCTACACCTTCACCCTCACCCTTTCTGTTAGCCCTGGAAAGAAATAAACGCAAATGGTGGAGCCACTTCCTTCCCAAGCTTAGGGCATGGGTGGGTGGGAGGCTGCAGTGGATGTGCCCCATGTCACCCCACCCCACACAGTTGAGGACTCCTGATTTTCCTCCCTGTGCCCCCCCAGGCTCTAAGGAGGATCAGTGCTATCATCCCCAGATCATGTTCCCAGCAGTGAGGAGCCCAGAGCTGCGCCATCATTATTCTAGTTTAATTTAAAGCTACTTCTCCCAAGTGTGGGGTTATTGGGGAAGAGCAGAGCTTCTCTGTGCACCCCAGGGCCCTTTGGCCTGCCCTAAAATTTCATCACAAACCACCTAATTATTCATTAACCTTGACATGCACATGCACATTTACACTGCTGGGTCCCCACATAGGATGACATATTGTCCCTGCCCCAAATTCGTGGAATCACTACCGGTTTGCATTGGAAGAACTAAGGCACAGACTGGGTGCAGACGGAGTCAGGAGAGTGAACACTGCAAGACACCCAATAACAGGACTCGCCACAAAGAGGCTGCCAGGATGCTGGGTTCTCCCAGGCTCTGCAGCCCAGCCCCTCACACACAGTATCACAGGTCCTTCCGGTGCCCAGCCCCAGTGGGGACACCTGGAGACCAGCAACGCCACAGTCAAGCCACTGATGATGGCAGCATTCCCCACAAGGGCCCACCTGGCAATGCTGAAGGTTCTTGGGATCCTGGTGGGGCTCAGGTGGCCCCACAGCCAAACCTGGAGACATCACAGAGGATGTCCTCCAGCTGCAAGGGGGTGCACAGCACAGAACAGATATTGAAAAGCTGGTAGCTGGTGGCTCTTCTGTCAGGCTGAGAGGCCATCACCTGTGGCTGCTGGGGCTCCTTGTACAGCTCCTGCTGCAAGAGGCTGCTCTGGGGGCAGGGAACAGGAGCCATGGCAGTGAGAGGCACTGGGGGTTGCTGCTCACTGATGCAGTCAGAGCAGCACAAGGCACTCGGGCAGGTGGGATGTGAAGAGGAAGCCAGTGAGCAGTGCAAAGAAGAGGCAGTGACAGTACCTGACCTCAGCTTCACTCCAGGCACAGTCACACCAGCAGCAGCAGAGAAGTTGTGGGGAGGAGAGTAAGAACCAGCAGGGAGCATCTGGAAGCACCCTGGGACCCGTGAGGTGGGGGCATCTGACTCTTGCCCTGGGCCACCCTGACTCACCAGGTATAAGAGCAGGATGTTGTTGTAAAGGAAGGGGCACAAAAAACTCACAGCACCTTGCTCAGCTGGGCATGCTCCAGCTTGGAGAAGTTGTGAAGGAGGAAAGGGTGGGGGAGTACAGACTCCTGTCAGCTTCCACAGTGAGGACCGTTGCAAAAACTTTGGCTTTCGGCCTGATTCGGGGGAATCACAAAGAGGATCAAAAAGCTGAGAAGGAGGAAACCTCCAGCACAAGTTTCCTTATCCCAAATATACTGGGAATAGCCAAGAGAGGTCAGTGCAGATGAAAGAGTTCAAAACAACCACAGGGACAAAGCAACGGTGCCAGACATCGCTGACCCAGGACTCTGGCATGACGTAGGCACCACACAGGCAAACTCGCAGCCTGTGACAGACGTGGTGTCATGAGGCCTGCAGCTCCATGTGCCAGCCCATCCCTGTGCCAGCCCATCTCCGCTAAGCCTCTCCTCAGGGGCAAAGGGATAGACAAGCAGCAGCAGATGAGCAGTGGCCAGTGGTGGACCCACCAGATCTCCAGGGAGGATGAGAGCACCAGGCAGCACCACATGAAACACCCACTAGCACAGCATGTTTTGAGGTGAGTTCTGCCTCTGTCCCTATCCCCGTCCTTGTCTCCATCCTCTCATCCTGTATGTGTCCCTAACTCCATCTCTGTCTCAGGCCCTGTCCCTAATCCCATCTCTATCCCCATTGCCAGCCTTTCTTTGTCCCCATCTCCATCCTCTTCTCATCCCCATCCCTGCCCTCATTCCCATCCCATAATTTCATCACTCCCATCCTTGTCCATGTTCCCATCAGATCTCCATTCCCATGCCCATCACCATTCCTAATTCCCATTCTCCTCTCCATTCCTGTCCTGATCCCCACCTGATCAGCAGGAAGTGCATCCAGGACTGTCTCATTCATCATCTGAAAGGAGCTGAGGACACAGTGAAGGACTGAGCTCTTGGGGTGCCAGTACCCCAACACAATCCCATCCTCCCAGAAGATCTGTGGGGCCAGTGGGGCTGGTCAGAGGACACCCCAGGGAGAGCAGGACAGCCCAAGAGCTGCTTTTGGATTGTGGTGGGTAGGGAAACTGAGGCAAGGTAGGCAGAGAATATCTCCAGCTGAAACAAGGTTTCATGGGGAGTCCAGGTGATTTCCTACTTTGGATGAGGGAACTGGGGGAAGAAACCTGAGGACAGAGCCTCCCCCTACCCCAGCCAGACATCCCCAAGGCACCTGGTTGACCCTGAAGGCCTTACCAGCAGCATGGTGGGCCCAGCACTCAGGGTGAGAGAGAGGTTGGATCTTCAGGACCAAGCCCACTGGGGGATGGGGATTGTGGCTGCAGGAGCCAGGACAGACACACCCAGGAAGGCTTCCAGCTTTTTCCAAGGTTGTATGCAGCAAAGCCTACTTTCTGTTTGGCTCTTCCAGAGAGCCACTGACTGGACAGGATCAGGACCCCAGGCCCAGAATGGGAGAGGACATTAGGGTCAGGGATGGGGGCTGCAGGAAAGAATGAGATCCTGCTTCATCCCCCACACCACTGTACACCCTCTCCCCAGAGAGGCTCCCAACCCTACAGATGTCCTTGGCAGATTCAGGCTTAGGACCACCATGGCAGGAACAAGCCCCCATAGACACCCTGCAGCCTCCCAAGCCCCAGCCCAGTGAAGCTGTTACACAGGGCCTGATGAAGGACACTGAACTGGGCAGGTGGGGAAATTGGGGCAACACGAAGAGGAGCTCAGCAGGACAAGGGGTGTTATAAGCATCCCACTCACCCCTCAGACCAAAACTCATACAGTGGTTTAGAGGAAGGAAAATCCAAAATAATCCAAAAGTATCTGGACAAATTCCCTGCTGCTCTGCACTGAGCAGGAGCCAGAGCAGTGCTGGCGAGAAACACCAGTGGTGCGGTGGCCGCGTGGGCATCCCCTCTATCATCTGCCCTGAAGAGTCCCCTCCTCACCACTGCCTTTGGGCCGGGGGTCTCAGTCCTGCCACTGCCACTGGCTGCCCTTCTCCTGGCTCCATTCTGGATCCCTCCCTGGTAGCTCTCCCTCACTGGCAGAAGGGGAACACGGGGCCTCTGCATGGGCTCAAAGGCAACTTTGTGCTGGACAGATTGCCAACCCTGCCACGGCCTTGCCTTGGCTGAGATCCCCTCAAATTCCTGCTGAAGACACAACCCCTCCACATGGGCCTCCAGCACTGGAGGGGCCACAGGAAGGCAGTTCTGGGCACCAGACTTTAAATGCCACCAAGCTGGAAGAGCCAGGGCAGATGACAAAACTGAGCGCAGGTCCATGCAGGGTACCTCAATAACACCCACCGTGTCACACTGCAGAGTCCCACCACAGGAGATCTGGGAAGGAAGAGATGGAGAAAGCAAGTTTGTGGAAACAAAACTGACCTGGCAGCAGAAGGGTAGGCAGTGGCTCCCACTTAGTTCATGGGGGCAAATGCCAGCAGAAGGTCCATGCTGCAGCTGGATAGAGCTCAGGGGACAGAGGACTGAGCTGGGAGCAGGATGGATACTTTCTAAAGCCCCTATCTTTGGGGATCTATTGATCCCCAGGGGACTTGTGTAGAGTGCTGGGCATAGCATGAGCAGCTCAAAACCACCGAACACCTGTCCTGAAGAGCCCGAGGTGCAGGCTGGTCCACACCAGAGCTCTGCTGCTCTGGTGGCCCCAGCCAAGGAGAAGTCACTTGCCCTCAGGGGTGTTGGCAGGAGGCCAAAGGGAGGGTTTGGGGGTCTCCACACTGGGATGAAGACCCTGGTGCTGGTGCTGAGCAGTCCCTCCAAAATAACCCATGAGGCACAGCAAACCCAGCCAGGGAGATGTTCAAGGTAGGGGCATGACACGTCTGTAGCAGAAGTGGGAAGTAGAGGCACAGAAAAAGAGGGGAACAGGCAGTGAGTGGGGCTAGAGAGCAGCTCCTGGGGGTCCTTGAGGATTCACCTCCCCAGTGAGCAGGACCAGGAATCCCAGCCCCTGATGAGTATTGTGGCCTATTCCTGCTTCAATTTTACCTTGGTTGGTTCCCATGCAAGGGCTCTGAGACACACCCCCACCCATGGACCCTCCCCACCAACACCATTATGGACGCTGAGGGTTTGTTATGGGGTTGGCAGCCTCTTGGAATGGCCCTTCCAAGCTGGAAAAACCATTGCCAGCCCTGTTCAGGGGGATGGAGCCAGCAGCGACAGTCCTTTTCTGCCAGCTTGGTAGGTCTCACCCCTGGCTCATTTCCCTACTGGAGACTGACGTTGGATTCACCTTTTCACAACCCCCCTCTCTGACCTCACCAGTGGCAGCCTCCAAAGAACCCAAGAGGGAAAGAAAATTATGACAGTGCCCAGCTCGGTGCTCCCCACCAGGGGAAGCAGATCAGGGAGCTTTGACAGTAACGAATTCAGGGCAGAAATACTGATTTATTTCCTCTCCCTACCTCCCAGCTACCCTTGGCACCAGAGCATGGTGGGACCCTCGCACAGCCCAATCTCCAGCCTGCAGCCCCCAGCCTATCCTCTTGCAAAGGTGGCAAGGGAAATGTTATTCCCATCACAAGGACGAGGAAGGATCCACTTGCACTTACTGGAAAGTCTGGTCAGCAAAGCATATGCCTGAGGGTGGATTTACAGATGGAAAATGCCCTCAGCCCCAGGGGTGCACAGGCAAGTTGAGATGGGCTGGGAATGACCACAGGACACAAAGTACAAACATCTGGTATTTTATTAAGCCATTCGCTGTGTTCAGACCATGGTCAGACATGTGCTGGGAGCCCCAGCCCCTCCTCACCCAGCTGGGCCCCATGTCCCTTTGTCCCTCAATGAGAGCGATTCTCTCTGGCTTTGCAAGCCCATGTACCACACGAGGGCTGAGGAGAGGTGATTGTCCCTTGCCTCAAACCTACAGTCCCCTCGCTGAGACCAGCAAGTCCAGCAACATGGCCCCTGTGCCAGCTTGCCTTGTCCCCACCCTGGCCAGCCCGGCCAGTGCTGCTGCACACCAAGAAGGAAAAGAGCCCTAAATTGAAGATGCAAGACAAAACTCAAGGCATTGAGGGTGGCTTCAAGCCAAGCAAGGATGGGAGCAGAGGAGCCGCTTGGAACAGCTCATGAAACCATGGAGCAGAAGCCCAACAAGCACCAGTGGCTGTGTCCACCATGGTTTGGGGACAGCCCAGCCAGCTTCAGCCACCACAGACCTGTGTCCTCCCAGCATGGGGTCACCCCAAAAACCCCCAACAATTCAACAGGGTGGTAATGAAGAGAAAAAACAAACCCAAGAAACATACCAGTACACATGAAAAGTCTTGTTTTCAGCCCACAAGATGTTTTTTCTGTTTGCTCTCCTTCCCAGCGCAGCAGACACTACCAGACTGGCTTTACAGCTGCTACGGGGAAAGCCTGGAGTTGGTGCAGGAGCACTGCAGGGAAGAGCCATGGCCAGTGCCTGCACAGTCTCCATCCTATGTGATACTCTCCTGAAGAGGCAGCTCACAGTTCTGGCTTGGACCAGGATGCACAGGGTGGGAGGCTCCCAGGGAGCCCCCGCTGCAGCACCACAGCAGCCACAGGCTGCACAGAGCCTCCCACAGACCACCCCATTTCCTTCCACCCCAAGACCCACTTCATATAGCAACCACCATACCAGGGGAGAAACACAATGACCCTTAGACAGAGCAGATCTGCTCAAGGTGGAAACTCCAGCTCATCCCAAGTGTTGGTTTGAGGGCAGAGAAATGCCTTCCTTTACCGAAATCCTGGGGTGACACGTTGAGCCTCCTCCAAAGGCCACGCTATATGCCATCTCCCCACGGCTGCTCTGCAGCCACACTGCTCCCATGTTCTGGAGCCTTCCCAGTTTTTCAGTTCCGGGCATCTCTAACTGGGGATGCAAATCCAAACACCATTCACCAGGTCCTCAAGCACAGCTGCATGCTCTGGAGAGGAAAAGGGTAGCATATGAACCCTTCATGTGTCCTTTTTAAAGGTCACAATCCCTCCCCATCCAGCCCAGAATGGAAGGTACGATGGGGGCAGTCAGGATTCCCCATTGCATGGTGAGGGCTTCCTTCTCCCCTCCAGGTATGCAAAAACTTGGAATATTAAACCAGTGCCTCAGAGGACCAGAGCGGTGACCAAGGGATAGCTGTGAGCAGCCCCTGCTGTCACCATGTGGCCCCACATGCACTCATAGCAGCTCCACTGTTCTGGTTACAGGAATTGAGTTTATTTACTTTTGTTCTTAAACTGCATTCTCTGCCCACACAAGGCCTCAGTGACTCAGAACACAGCTCCTCCTCAGCCTGCCCAACTGTGCAGCACTTGGCTCCCAGCTGCCACCCTGCACAGCTGCGGGAGCTGAAAGAACTGAAAACACCTGCCATCAACTGAAACACTTGCCACCAGTGAGACAGGAATTCCCTCTGGGCTGCTGCTTTACCTGTACTGCTTGCTCTTCTCTCCCCTCAAGATCCAGCCAGGACCTAAAGAATGCTCAACCCAGATTGAAGCAAAAGACTGTTCCCAGCTCCTCCCTGCTTTGACCATAGCTCAGCAAAACTTCTCTTCACCAACCCCAAGTGCAGCTGCAAGGGTGACACACACACTAGGCTCAGCCTCAGTGACCTCCAGACTCCTCTGCTGTGCTCGGCAGCCAGGATAAGGGGGGGGGGGATTCTTCAGCAGCAGGAAAAAGCAGAGCACATCAACTCTTCGTGTTCCCCACCAGATAAGGAAGGTTTCACCTCAGCAACAGTCCCACAAGGTGATTCTCTTTTCTTTTTCCACCTCATTGAAATAATGAGCTACACAAATAAATGGCTTCAAATAAAAACACTGGAGGGAAGAGTGACTATGAGCTTTACAACCCATCTCAGATCTCCCAAGAATCCCCAAGGTATGCTGGAGTCTCTGACGTGCTGTCCTGCATATGATCTTTTCTTGGCTTAGCCAAGCAAAGCATTGTGAGTTTCAGGAGAAGCTGTAAAAGGGAAGATCTTGCAGGGAAACCCCTGTCCCTCACAACCAGCCTGTCAGCCTCCAGGGATAGACCAGCTGTACCATGGAGGTTGGCATTTCCCTCTGCTGTGCTGCAAAGGAGCTGGAACTGCAATAGAAATTAATCTTCTGGTACTTGTGCTGGTATTTTTAGTTTTTACCTGAAAACAAAGAACACCCTGCCCCTGAAGTACAACACACCACGCTCAGAGTCTGCACAGAGTGGAGTATGTGGCTCAGCTTCTCATGTTATGCTCTGGCTGTAGCAGCTTCTGGTTGGCCCATGTGAGAACACAGATAGAAGACTCCAATGGTTTGTACTTGCATAGCTGCTGCTGGTTCATGTGGATGGAGACATATGTTCCGTGGCCACAGAGAGGCAAGAGGGAGCATGAAGAGACCTCCCAGCCCCTCTGCTGCTGCCCTGTGAGCAACCTGCAACTTTCCTATGCGAGCACCAGCCAAGTGATGCTGTCAGGATGGACGTCTGCGGGATCCCTCACAGGCCACCTGGGGAACCAGGTCTTCCAGCATCCGTCCAGGTAGCATCAGCCCTTCTGTTTGAGATAGGAAAAGCACGGAACAGTCTGTGAGTTCAGTGCTCCCAGGCAGCAGCAGTCATGGCACTGCCTCTGCCAGCCCATAAGGACGTGAGAAAGGGGGACACAAACACTCCAGCTCTGTCACCATCTCTAGCACAGCATTGCAGCAGTGGTGCATCAAACAACCAACAGAAGATAATGGCTTTGAGATTCTCCTTCCTCCTCCACACCCTACTGAAAGATTTAGTGGGGAAAAAAAGATGAAAAAGAGGCTTTGGGTCCTTTGGAGGCATCTGCTCCATCCCAGTGTTGCAGTGCTCAAGCCAAGCATTTGAGCCTTAATGGTGCATAAATCCCACCCAGCTCTTCTCTCTTTCAGCAGTTGTGCCAGATTACTCCTTTTCTCAAAGGTCTAATGCAAAGTGGGAGAAACTGGGGATGGAGGCACAGAGTCCTGTGGCCTCCCTGGCGCAGCACGGTTGAGCTCATGAAACGTGCAGCTCCCAGGGAGAGTGGAGTGCAATGTGGGGCCACTCCCTCCTCACAGGCCAACATCCCTTTGCACTGAGCCTGCACTATGGGGGCCTGGGAAAGGAAATAAATATGCTTGTTCTAGGACAAAAAAAATTATATTAAGAGCTTTCCCCCCCTTTTAAATAGAGTGTCTCCTTTTCTTTCTGACATTGGAAGAGTATCCAAAACTCCAAAGGAACTCCTCTTTTTTCTTTCTTTTTTTTTTTTTTTTAATATTATTCATATATATAAAAACTAAAAATTAAAAGGAAAAAACCCTTGAAAAATAATCAATTCAAAGGGGAAGGGGGGGAAATATTATCCGCTCTCCTGTCCCCAGACTGCTGAACGAAGAGCAAAACACTCTTTGGATCTTCTTTCCCAAACTGGAGGGTTCCATTTCTGCTGCACTGGTTTGGCTTTGCTGAAGTTAAGTCCATGCTTTGAACCACCAGCCTGCTTCTGCTGGCCAAGCAAGCTTTGGGAGGAAGGAGGGGGATGAAGGACTGCCCGTCTCTCGCCCATCTCTGCTGACTGGGAGAAGGACAGAGCTCTGCTCTGGCCATACCAAGGGGCCTCTCTCAGAGCAGTTGGCGCCACCAGAGCTGTACAGCCATCTGGTCAGGATACAGGTGGAGGGTGTCAGTGTGCGTGCCCACATTGGATTTTTTTTTTTCTAATTCATTTGGGTAGGTATTTTTGTTGCTGTTGCTGCTGCTGCTTCTTCGTGTCTTAAGTGTCGCCCAGATTGTTGTTTCCTTGGTTCAGACGCTGCACGTTGCAAGAGGGGGAGAGAAAGGTTCACCAACCCGAAGCCTTTCTGAACATCAGCCCATCTCTTTCCACTGCTTGTAGAATTCCAGAACATTTTTTATCTCTATGTTGGCATTGGCGGCTGCCTGGATGGCAGACTGCAAGCAAACACAGACAAAACAGGTGGTTAATTTTTAACTTGCCCCGTCAAGACAGCTGCCATTCCCAACCTGGGGACTCTTTGGCAGCCTGGCACAGCTGGAAGGCCAAATCCTCTCATTTCTCATTGCTCTGGTACAAGAGGCCTACACAGACACGAAATTAAATTCTCTCACCTGTCCCAGAATACTCTGTACCACAAAATCAAGAACCTTGAGGGAATAAGGAATCTCAACATATAAAGTAACTTCGGGGAAACCAGGGCTGTTATTAGCCAAGGCAAAAAAACATTAAAAAAAATCTTCTGCCAATCAATCATATTATATCCTTGCTAGGAAGCAGAATGCCTCAGCTCAGCCAGACAAGAGCTACCGACCTGCATGGGCATGGAGAACAAGCTCAGGTCCTCCAGCTGGAAGCCCGTGATGATGGTGACCATTCCCGTGGTGTCGTCCTCTCCACTGCCCTGGGACACTGTCAACTGTTTGCAGCTGTCCAGTATTTTATAGAGATTCCTGACAGAAAAGAGAAACAGAAGGGAAAGTCAGCAGGAAGACCACATCTGCTTGGGATAAGTGGGAAGCAGGGCTGCTTTCCTGCTCCTGTTAAGGACTTTTCTGAGACCTTTTTGAGCACAGAGTGCTTTGTGTAACATGCACAGGTGGCTGTCGGAACTTCATCATTATTCACACAGAACAAGCTCTGCAATGGTTCCCAGTGCTAACACCTCTTCCCAAAGCCACCTGCCAGCTGTGAACTGGGCTCGGACACCTTCAGATGCTAAAATCTTACCAGGCATCTAAATCTTGTCTCTTCAATTTATGCCTCTCAAAGCTCTTCCCAACATCTTTCTGGCAACGAATGTACCTAAGGAGAAAGCAGAGTCTCTGAGCCCATATGGAGACTGTCACACAGGCTAAAGTCAGTGCTCCACAGCAGCTCCTTTGGGTGCTGTAGGGCTTCCACCAACCCAACTTTAACACCCAAAAGTCCATGCAAGGAATCCCCTGTGAATCCCTTTGATCACCTTCCTGCCTCACCACCATTCCTGCATGCTGCTCACAGTACCACGTCTCAACCCCATCAGCCCTGACATTAGCCTCAGAGATGCAGTTTGTCCTCTCAATTGTGTTTCTGCAGAGCACCCAGGCACAATCCAGCTCTTCCAGCACTCCCACTGCAGTGGCAAAGGTCACTGCTCCAGTTTACACAGCAAGAGAGATGCAATGCCACCATTGCTCAGAAGCAGCTGCACTTCACAGCTGAGCAGCAACTACCAGCACATCTGAAGAACCAGCTGCTGAATGTGCTCCTTCACCACCTTCCCATTCCTGAAGTCTGGCTTTTTCTTGGCCCACTACTCATTCTGCTCCAAGGAATCCACAGCCTTCTTCCACCCAAAGCCCACCCATTCCAAAAACAAGGGAAAATCCCTCTCCTGCTCTCACCTGTTTCCCTTTTTAAATTCTGCTTCCAGATAACGAATGCTGTCCCTAGCACCGGCGTTCTCCTTTTTCAGGAAGTCTAGGCCATCAATAACTAACAGGAAAAACAAACAAACAAACAAGACCATCTTGTTTGCAGTTCTACTTCTGCAAACTAATCCAGAGGCATCAAGTACTTCCCATTCCACAGAACGCTGTCCAATAAATAGCTGCCACAAGAGAAGCAGAGGTGGAACAGGACCTCTCTCCTCTCAGCTCTTCTGACACACTCTGTCAAAATCCCAAGCATGGGCCACACATTGAACTGACCCCAAAAGCAACACATCAAAAGGGTGTTGCAACTGTTCCAGATGAAGTCAAGCATAAGAGCAGGAGGATGGAAAGGCACCACCCAGGCCCCTTGGGCCTGCTCCCAGCACAGAAGGGACAGGCAGCCACTGACAGTTACCTGCTGTGGAGTACCCATACCTGTTCGAGGGATGATGATTATGAACCTCCCACTAGTGGCCAGCTGCTTGACAAGAGCCAGATGCTGGCAGAGGGCCTGGGTGTCCGGAACAAGGTAAGGAGACATGGCTGACTGTGCCTTGGGCTGCTGGAGACTTCCCTCCAGCTGAGATACTTCCAGCTGGAAACACACATATAAAGACACTCATTTCACATTTATGCTGAAACAGTCCATCAAACAGGGCAAGACTTGCCCTGAAAAGTTCCACCAGACTCTTCCAACCTCTGTGCATACAGAACAGAGGACTAGATGCAGCAGAGGGTCAGCAAAAGGAGATGGTCTCACTCTGCACTGCCCAGTGCAGCCCCACCTCAAGTACTGTGAACAGTTTAGGGCACCTTGATGTAAGAGGGGCATCAAAATATTAGAGAGTGTCCAGAGTAGGATGACCAGGATGGTGAAAGGCCTCAGGTGGTTGAGGTCACTCAGTTTGCTCAGACTGGGGCAGAGAAGGCTGAGGGTGACTGCCCCATCACAGCCTACGCCTTCCTCGAGGGGGTCAGCAAGCAGGAGGTGCTGACTTCCTCTCTCCAATGACCAGCAACAGGACATGAGGAAATGGTAGATTTTAATTCTAGCTTCATTGCTGCATCAGGGCAAGTTCAAGCTGAACATTAGGAAAAGGTTCTTTTCCCAGAGGGTGGCTAGTTCCTGAAACAAGCTCCTCAGGGAAGTGGTTGTCACACCAACCTGCCAGACCTCAAGAAGACATTCAGTTTAAAGTAGCCCTGTGAGGAGCAGGGACTGGGACCCCATGATCCTTACGGGATGCCTTCCAACTTCAGATATTCTACAGTTTGATCTATGTAGAATGGACTTACTGCCCCTGTGTGGGACAGGACCCTCTTCCCTTCCTAGCTTCTGACATTCCAGCCACTACCTTGCTGGTTTTCAGGCTGGAACTGGCATTTCCTACCTGCAGTCGAAGCTGAGCCATGTCTCTCATGAGCCTGTTCCGACGAGCTTCCTCTGCAGCCTAGTTGCAAAACCAAACTTCCATATAAGTTAGCAGGAAACAGACCAGCTGACACTAGCATACACTTCCAGAGTGAAAAGGGGGACACTGGAACAGCTTTAAGGAACAGAACTTTCCATCTCCTCCCAAAGTTCTGTGATTATAGTTACAAACTAACAGTAGCCTACAGGAAACTCTGCCAAGTACAGAGAATTCATTCACCTCTACCAACTCACCATGTGAAACTGGGCCTGGGCCTGGTGCAGCAAGTTGTCTTGCTCTGACTGTGCTATACTGATGAAGATCCCAAGCTCCGGGTTGAACTGCAGGATGCTGCCTTGCAAGTGGGTAATGAAGTGGCCAAAGCTCCGAATGCAGCAGATCCGCACGACAGACTGTAAGGAAGCAGGAGGCAGTCACCAGCCACTGCAACCATGGCGCTGGTGGCTGTGGCCTGAGGCAGTGCTGGCCTGCAGCTCACACTTTTGAAAAAGGCAGGAACTGATATTAAATGCCCAGTTCTGACGGATGTTTCTGATCTCTTCTGAAGTCAGAGACTGCAGGAGGGGGCTGCGGGAAAGACTACAGCTGGCCAGAAGGTTCAGGAGTGCTAGCAGTCTGGGCTTCCTCAACCCAAAAAAATCTTAGGAAACCTCAGCAGCACCCTGCCACGCCTGCTCCATAAACGTCTGATCAGGTCTTTAGTGCTAGGAAAAGGAACCACATAACACGACAATCCAGGTCTAATTTTTTTCAGGATTTACCCCAACTCACCTCCTCAAGTGCTGAGAAAATGGGCCGGTCCTGTTCAAAGTTAAACCTCTTGTGTGCATTTTTCAGAGGGGGAAGATTGCGCAGGGCCACATCTTCAGGGAGCAGCAGGTTGGCCTTCAGGTCTGGGAGCTCAGCATCACTCAGGATGTCTTTGACTTCTTCACACAGGGCCAGCCCTGGAGTGGAAGGACAAGAAGGAGAGCAAACCACTGATGAGGGGGATAAGAGGAGAACTGCTTTAAGGCACATGATCTGTAACGGTCATGGGCAGAGATATTAATGACACATGTTCTGTGAGCACCTGCTTAAGGAAGAACCACCCACAATACAAAGAGCAACTCTCCCAAACAATCTGCCAAGGGACTCTGGGAAATCACCTGTTTGGAGGGATAGCTTTCTCACCTATTCCAACTGATGAGCAACCCTGTTTAAATTCTGTTTCTCATGAACCATTGGGAACTTCAGGCTCAGCCCTGAAGAGGCACATGGCACATCATGAGCAGCTGGAGCTCTGAAACTATTTTCCAGGATTACCATGGCAAAATCACAGCCTTACTCCTGCCATTGGGAGTGAATTTCACTCCTGTTGGCCACACACAGATCCTCACATGCTGGTGTCAGTCAGTATGCTTCCAGCCATATTAATGTATTAATATAGCATTTTTGTGTGTGATTTTTGGAGTTGTCCTGTCAGGGCCAGGAGTTGAACTCAATCTTGGAGCAAGGGGGAGGTCTCTTCCAACTCAGGACAATCTGTGATTATATGATTCTAAAGTCTATGGGACAGTATAGGAATATATACATATATTCCTATATATAGTGTGTGTATATATATAAATATACACACTGGAATGGTGTTTAAACAAAAAACAAACAAAAAACCACACACAAAAACAGCACATGCACACATTACTTCCTATTGTGTTTATAAAAACTGCTACTAGGAAATCTTCCTCCCTGGGCTTTCACACACCCTGGGAATCACTGATGACTAGGCTTGGTGAAAAATCACATTGCCACTTCTTTTTCCAGTACCTGATTCCTGCAGGTCTGCAGCAGAAGGCAGAAGGTTCAGGAGCACAGACAGCCTGTTCCACAGGCTCTGAGAGCTCTGCAGGAATAGAACACAAAAGGCCATAGAAAATGTCAAGACGGACATATACAACAACTAGGCAGCATAGGCCTTCCAGCATCTCACGACCCTCAGAATGCTTTATGAAGAGTAAACCTCACCATCCTTCTTAGGCCCAGATTAGCTTAACTCAGCTGGAGGAGGACATAACATCACCCTCCACCCAGGACTGGGCCATGGCTGCAACCAGCCCAGGTAAGCTGGCCAGACAAAACCTTGTAGAGAGCCCCAACACCATCCTCACCTGAGCGCACATGATGATGAGGTCTGTGTTTGTCCTCAGCCAGTCCAGGAACACCTTGACAGTAAGCAGCAGCCCTTCATTGGTCACGATCTCCAGCTTTTCCTGAAGGGATCGCTCATTTCTGCAGGATTTGTTACTTGAAATGCTTTCTTCAGAGTCAGACACATCATCTGGAAAACAGAGGCAAGCCCAAGACAGCAGCTGTTAAACCTCCTGAGATGCCAAGTCCTGCTGGTGTCAGAACAGCACTGGGCTGGTAATAATTGAGTTGAAATACTTGGTGCCTCCACACGTCCTCACAAAACCAGTTCCTGTCCCCCATGCTGTTTCTAGAGTGTATCACCCCCACCTTTCCTTCCTCCTTGGGATAAGAGGGTTAAAATCTCCCTGTGAAGGTCTGGCCAATGCCTAACCTCTGCAGCAACAGCCTCCAAGAGGCTTGCTGACAGAGTGGGGCAGCACATGTCAGCACAAGGACCAGAGCAGTTCCTGCAGGGAACAGAGCCGTGAGGCCAACATGCTCCCAGCTTTGAGCCAGGCAGGAGAAGGAAATGGCAGGGGTCTGCCCTATGAGTCAGAGAATCTTAAATATTGAACATATTCTTTGCACTCTTCTAACTTTCCAGACCTGAGGATCTCAAAGCCGTTGCCAGTGGAATCACATGTGACATGAGTGATCTGAGGTCAAGTTGGGAATCAACCACACAATTTGCTACAGCCCCTTATTTCAGGTGAAACCACTGCTTCCCATTAGCACAGCTATGGGTATTCCATAAACCCTCGGAATCACAAGAAAGGAAGCGATTTATTAAGAACCCACCAATGACAGCGTTACACCACGAAAAAGCAGTTTGGATGCAACACAGATGAGGAGAGCTCAAAGCTAAAAAGTACACAATGAACTCATTCCATCTCTCATTTTCTACACCTGTAAAGGTATTGTGGCCACATGTTCCTGGAGCTGCAATAGCGAAATAACCACTGAGGGAAAGGGTTAAATAGACCAAAGCCCATTTGTTTCTTTCTTTACCCCCCATCTCTTTCATATAGCCATGGAGCAGTGCCAGGAGCCAGTCAACACTAACATGATCTAACACTGTGCCTTCAAATGCTGGCCCAGGCAATGCCTGAATCTTGCCAGTACTGTAGGCCAGTTGGATTTGGCAGCAGAATGTTTCCTTACTCCAGGGAAGCTGGGAGGAATGAAAAAACAAGACTGAACAGGCCCATGTAGTTTTATGTGAAATACAAACAATTCCCTGTAGTTTATCACATCTCCCTTTCCAGCTGTTTTTGCCCAGAACATCAGTCAGTAGTGCAAGCTGAACGGAAATTGGGCAGCTCCACCTGCTGTGCATCTCCCAGGGGCTCAGCACGGAACAGTCAGTGAGGCACACTTGGTGGGACACAGAGAGGCCCTCAACACCTCTCACATGCACCTGGGTCACATCTTCCACACAAACCCCTACATGAGCATTGGACTGATAATCTGTGATCTCATGGAGAACTTCCTGTCCTCCTTCTGCCCTGTCTGTCACCAAAGGGAAAAGGGAAGATGCAATCTTTAATACCTGTTGGAATTGTCCTCAGGAACCAAAATGGCTTCACTATGACAAATTGTGCCTGAAAAATTAATTTGCCTTCTACAGTAGGGTTATGGCAGTGGAGGATGAGGGAAGAGCAACTGACCTCATCTACCTGGGTTTGTGCAGAGCATTTCACACTGTCCTGCACAACATCCTTGTCTCTTAACTGGGGAGACATGGATTTGATCGACAGATCACTTAGTGAACAACGACTTGGCTGGATAGTCATAGTTAAAGAGCTGCAGCCAACAGCTCAATGTCCAAGTGGAGAGCAATGAAGAGGGGCATCCTCAGGGGTTGAGACCAGCAATTTTTAACATCTTTGTTGGTGTCACAGACAGATCAAGTGCACTTGCAGCCAGTTTGCTGACAACACTGAGTTGTGTGGTGGGGTCACACGTTGGAAGGAAGGGTTAGCACCAAAGAACCTGAACAGGCTGGAAAGGTGGGTCTGTGCCAACCCCAGAAGGAATAGCAAGGGCAAGGAGAAATGTTGCACTTGTATTGGGGCGACCCCAAGCACAAACACCAGCTGGAGGAGGATGGATAGAGAGCAGCCCTGAGAAAAATTTTGGAGAGATGGGTTGACAAGAAGCTCAGTATGCCATGGCAACGTGCACTGGGGGCCCAGAAACCAAACACTGTCAAGGCCAGGTTGGATGTAGTTTGGAACAACCTAGGGCAAGACAGATGAAATCATATGGATTTTAAAGTCCCTTCCAAACAAACTAGACTGTGAGCCTGTGATTATCACAGCAACTCAGAATTTAGTCTGCAGAACAGCAGTTGCTCTGGTCACTCTGGTTGGCTGCAGGTGTTTCCTTTGCTCGGTGCACACATTCCTGCATGCTAGGCAGTAAAATTCCTCCATCAGGAAATGTCCAACCCAAGGCCTGCCCACTACTTAGGCAACCTGGTCCTCCAAACCTAGCCAAAGGAGAGCTTGTACCATGGGAAGTAGGGAATTTAGCAAACAGACTGCTATAGTTTGCAGTTTTCTACACATAATTGCAATTACAAGGCCCTTACCTTGGTCTGCCAAGCTGGGCTTCTCCAGATCTCCATTGACACATGGCTTGCTCTCGATCCCGTCCTTCAAGGCAGGTGGTTCACTGTTGGGTTTCAGGAGGATGTTGCTGAATGTGGGAGCCAAGCGAAAGCAGCGTTTGGTCTGGAACAGCTGGGTGGACATGGCCTGGAGATTACTGGCTATGCTTGCATCATTAGTGCTCAAGGAAGCTGGCCCATTGACTGCTGAATCCACAGCCTCAATTCTAGAGATGCTTGGGCTCTTTAAGTCCCTCAGCCCACCGCCATCCACACAGTTCTTTAAGGCCTCTTTGGGCCCGCTTTTGCCTTGGCTGCTTCCCTCCTCACCCGGTTCATCCTCCATGTCCTCCAAGTCAGACCGAGATTCTTGGCTGTTCATGTCAGAGTCTGTCTCTACATCAAAAGCAGCTTCTGCTTCCTCATCACTCTTCTCTGAACCACTCTCTGAGCCATCACTGCCCTTGATGGAGCTCTGGCTGGAGTCAGAGTCAAAGCCCTCACTCAGGTCGCTCTCATCCACTTTCTGGGGGTGGCGGCGGCGGCGCAGACAGGAGAGACGAGAGTATTTTTTGCTTTTCTTGCAGTCGTTCTTCCGCTGTTCCTCGCTGGGCTGATGATTGGCCAACTCAGCTTCAGCTTCCTTCTCAAGTGAGTTCACAGGCTCCCGTGGCTCCTGATCATCTGCTTACAAGGAAATCATAAGTTTAAGTCAAAGTGTATTCCACGGGCTGCTGCTTGCCAGCCCTGGGCCCAGGGCTGCAAACCTCAGCCATCACTTCCATCAGTGTCTTCCACTGCAGAATAAGCAACTCCAACAGAAAGACTCACTTTCTAAAAGCACCTGGGAAGCTGGGATTCCTACTGCCCAAGCTGGGCCACTCTGTTACCAGGCAGCCTCAGTGCTCAAGGTTGCTAAACCAGCATAGAACACAGCTGAATTCTAACTCCTCCCAAACTTTCTACAGTCAAAGAGCTGAGTGACCCACCGAGCAGGACAAGGACATGTGCTCTGTAACCACACTGACCTGACCCAATCCCTTTCTTGACCAACACGCATGGAGCCTTTCTAGCAGCCCTGGATCACCATGACAGCTTCAAAACCTGCAGAGGAGGGGTCATTCATTGTTGCTTTTACCAGAAACTCCCTCACCCTGCATATTCAGTGAGGTATTGCAAATGGACTGTTTTCAGAGACAAGGTTTAGCAATTTTATTCGCTGCTCAATAAAATCCCCCAGAAATTCAAGAGCCACCCTTGCCTGAGCAGAACTGAGGTACGCTGAGAGGACCTGTCTACTTCAGCCTCACTCAGCCCCTTTCTGCCTCCCTTGGCCCATGTGTTTTAACTGAGATCATCTCCTCAGTGGAAGATAAAAGCAGCCAGTAAACAACAGCAAACAAAGACAGAGAATAAAGCCTCAGATTGGGATAAACAGATGATGAATGAATGAGCTACCAAGAGATACAGAAAGCAAATTCCTTATAAGGAAAGCAAGATGTTTATCCTGCAGTGATTCAGATACTCAGAAAGAGCATCCAAGTGGAGACAACTCAGCACATCAACCATCTTCAGGGATTCCAGATCAGCAGTAAAAGATCAATACACCTGTGCACTACAAAACCCATGCCCAGGGTAGAAAGGAGAGAAAGGGGAAAGACAGCCCTGTAGGCAGGCAACCTGGGAGAGCCAGGTGCTGCCGTCTCTGTTCTCTTACCTGTGCCATCACTCTGAAAGGCTGGGACAGGATTTTCCCCTTCTTCTAGCTCAGCCTGGAGGCGAATATTGACGTGATTTATCAGGTGAGAGAACAGGGCCAGCGTGAAGGCAATGGCTGCACTGTACTGCTTGGAACCTGCAACCAGACAGTACAGTGAGATGGAGGAAGTGAGCACTACACCATAACACGGATGCGAGTTCAGACAGCATCTCCAACGTAACTGTTGGATGTTCACCAGAAAATTTCCAAACAAAGTACTGGTTACCTGCCCTCTTGAGGCTGTGAACACTCATAAGGCAGATGATCACCATGCGAAAGATCAGGAGATCAGGAAGGAAGGAGTAGCCACTCTCATACTCTTCTTCATCTTCACTAGTTGAGCTCAAGTTAGGAGGAGAAGGCAGGTAGAACAAGCACAGGTTGAAATCCTCCAGCACAGACTGGCAGAGAGATGTCAGCTCAGAATCCAAAGAGCTTAAAAAGAGTGAAAAATAAATAAGAATTGTTAACTCAAGACTCATGCTCCTGGCATGTCTGCCCAGAAACTGAACCAAAACTAGCAGTTAGGCTGTCTTTAGCACTAGGCAGGATGAAGCACCAGGGAATATACTGCAGGCAACAACAGCTATGGGAAGTAAGTAACATTAATCAGATTATGTTCTCCTCTTTAAAGCTGCTAAACTAAAGACAAACAATACCTAGAGATGGGTCACCAAAAACCAGATTAATTTTCCCCTGGGAGCTCAGTGGTGGCCATTAAGATACACAAGGCACTTAAATGCTAAAGGGAGCAAAAGTTCTAGATGCACTGCTCAGTGAAAAGTATTACACTGCCACACACATGGGACTCAGTTTTTCCTTCTCCCATGTGTCTCCTGTAGCCCAGAATATCCCAAAATCCTCCACAGCTATTCAGTCCTTCAAAGGAACCGTCTATGAGATCAATCCAATGGGCTGTGGGAGCCTCCTAGTTACAAAACAGAGCTGCCTGTGAAACTTCCAGCAAGCCTTTTCAGGGGAAAGTGTGCTTGGGAAATTGAAGTAATTCCCAAATTTCTTATGTGCTAAATACATGTTGAGTGGATATTAGAGGAGCCTTGTGGTTCCACCTCAGTATAAGGCAGTACTGGAAAGCCAGTTCCATATTGGGTTGCATGAGCAAGGGCAGAGCCAGTAGGTTGAGGACATATTCTGCTTCTCTATTTAGCACTCAAAGGGGGCATCTGGGGCACTGTAGTTGGTCTTCAGGTCCCCAGGACAAAACCAAAAACAAACAAACAAACAAAACCCAAAACAAACAAACAAACAACAAAAAAAAACAACACACACACACACACAAAAAAAAAAAAACAAAAAAAAAAAAAAAAAAAAACAAAAAACAAAAACAAAAACAACAAACCCCACACATTGACAAACTGGATTTAATCCAGCAGAGGAACAGAGAACATGGTGAGAGAACACGAGAAGAGGCGAAGAGAATCGAGTTTGTTCAGCCTGAAAGACAGAAGGCATGGGGGTTGTCTTCTGCTTCCACATGCTAAACAGATGATTACAGAGGACCAATTAAGACTCTCCTGAGTGGTGCACACCAAAAAGAAGAGAAATTATGGGTACACACTACAGAAATGAAAAATGAAATTAGATGCAAGGATAAAAAAATTCTGTGGTGAAGATGGTCAAACACTGGAAACGGGACCAGAAAGGTGTGGGATTTCTGTCCTTGGATCCTGTGAAAATTCAGTGTGATGAGGCTGAGCAAGCTCATCCAACTTCACATCTGCATCTACTTTCACAGTGAAGTCTAGTTTGAGGAAGTACTGGACTCCAGAAGGTCCCTTCCAACCTAAACCACTCCATGATGAATTTAACTGCAGCTTGTATTAAGCCCTTTAAAACACCTGCTCTGTTTCAAGCAGTAAGAGGTTTATTTAAAATCACCTGAAAACCTCCAGCAGAGACAGAGAAAATGCAATAAAAAAATCTAAAAGCCTAAAATCACACAGTTCTATAAAGCTTCCCATTTGTTCTAACACAGCCAGGATGTGGTGTTTCCTTGAACAAGGTGTTTAGTTACAGACTTCCAAGTGCAGTGAATAGCCCCACACATGTGTGGACAGCAACTCTTTGCTGTCCCATCAGCCTGAATACAGGGCTTGATAGGAAAAAAGCATCTGATGACTGCATGGGGTAAGTAAACACCAAAGGCACAGTACAGCACAGAGACACTTGCAAGGTGCAGGAGCTCAGCACACACTCAGGTCGGCTTGATTTAAACAAGTCACAAAGTATTTAACCCTTTGGCATTGCAGCCTCCCCTGGAAACAAAATCTTCATGCTCCATGCACAGATAGTCCAAAGCCTTGGGTCTTTTGGCAGAAAGCCTCAGCACAGGTACTGTTACCCTACAGGAAACCATCCCTTCCAATTCCGAGTGTCTGCTACTGTGAATTATCAATAGAAGATATAATCTACCAAAACCTTACCTGCTCTTTGGCTGCAAAAGACTCTGCAGGTACATGAAGCTCACCAGCAACCTCTTAATGTCTTTTCCTCTAAAAAGATGGAGGAGAAACACTGTAAAGCAGGTGCCCCATCACAGAGATGAACTGGGCTGACAGAGCTCTATTAAAAGGTAAATCAGGTCTCAACTAAAAAGTCCATTCTGATGAAACTGGAGAGGAAGAAGACAGTTTATACACTGCAAACTTTCACCAATATGCCCCAACCCTCAAGAACAGTCCTCGACTCCAGGGAAGAATGAGAAAATTTCTCAATGCAAACTCTACACCTGGCCAGCATTCAGCTTTTCTCCTGAAATTGTGAACCCAGAGAGCACGAATGGGATCTAGAGTGGGGCTCTCAAAATTCTGGGAACAGTCACCGTGCTGAATGGCCCATCTACCAGCTCCACTTCCCACAAAGACACTACTCTCAACTCAGAGGATACACTAGTGGCACTGCAAACCCTCAGCCTGCACCTCTCCTTTTCTTTCCCTTCTTACCGTTTCTTGCTTGGAGACAACTTCCTGGTTTCACATTTCTTCAACTGATGATACATCTTGGCTGCTTTGTCATATAGCCGCTTCAGGTTCCCGTAGGCACCTTCGAAAGACACTTCAGACTGGATACTAAAGCATCAAAACAGGACACAGCCAAAGTTACTTCTCCACAAGGCCGCTCACATTTTATGGCTTTAACTCACTAGCAAGTTATTTAGGCACCAAGGCATGAGGACAGGTACCCAGTGTTGCTGTCTGAACATGCTGGGCAACTAAACTCCCACCGATGTCTGCAAACTGCACTTCAGTTGCCTCACAGCTTCCATCTGCCCTGCTTACACGTATTCTCAAATCAGTGCCTTCAAGACAGGAATTTCACGCAGTTCATACCACAGGGTGTCTCCCTCAGGACCTCCAACCCACTTCCAGCCTGGCTCTCCAGCTCACACAAGGGGCTTGGGCAAAGCTCTCCAGGTGCAGCCTTGCACAGGTGATTAGTAACCAGCACAATGGTTTGGTTTGACCGAGGCTCACTCTTATTACTGCCAGTCCTACTCAAGGGCACACCAAACTCATCTCTTTCTCTTCCCCCAAAATTCATTTGCCAAAAACTGTGCCAAGTTCAAAGTAAGGAGAATAGGATCTGGCACCCAAGTAGCAGTGCATGGCTTCCCTGCCCAGGACATCCGGATCTGCAGGAACTCACCAGCGTAAGTAGCAGTAGGTTGCTTCCACATTGTAGTATTTGCTCCCTGCCAATGTCCCCAGTTGGTTGAAGGGCATTCCTGTCAGGAAGGAGAGGGGCAATGGAATTCACTTAGAATTCTCCAATGGCCCTGGCTAGAAAGTGTATCCTTTCTCTTCCACCACATTTCCACCCAGGAGGGAAGCCAGGAGACACAAAGAGTAGTAAAGTTGTAGTACAAAGGTCGGGACTACTCAATCCTTCCACCATCAAGGGTTTGTTTTCCATTTTACAGAGCTTTTAGATCCTCCCCACTTTGTGCCAGTTATCTATATAAGAGAGAGGAGCAAACAACGCCTCCTCCTTTTATTAACAGCGGTGTGGCCTTGACTCCATACTCCCCAACAGACATGTCATGTTATCAGCATCTGAGAGCTCTATTCCAGCTCCTGTGGTGCAGAAACATTTGCCATTTTTATTTGGGAACGGCCTCTAAAACAGTTCAGTAAGAACTCTGCAAAGATAGCATAGAGAATGTAGAGAACTTTTGGCTGGAATCACACACTTTAAGGTATGACAAGCCCTCTACTCTGGCACTGATGTGTTCCCAGAAGGAGGCACTTATGAAGGAGGAAGCAGCATGAGATTTTTTTTCATGGATAAAAGGGGAAGGTGACTGATAATACTCTGCTTCTGGCAATGGAGAGCTGATCTGCCCTTAGCCCACAGGTACAACGTCACCACAGTCAGGGAAGTCTGAGCTTCTCAGAGGTTCTCATTAGAGTACAATGACGTCACTGGCAAAGAGCACCCTGGCTTTAGCTCCTCTGTTTGGCTTCCCAGCAAGAGAAGTTCTCAAAGGAAGCAACTTTAATCAGAAGATAAAACCAGTCTTCTCCCAGTTGCAGGATATAAACCTAACCAGTGCAGTACATTGTTTTTATGTTACAGCAACATGATTTTAACAACTATAAATTCATGGTAAGTCACTCACCAATTTGTGGTGCAACAGAAAGGGCTTGATAGTAAAATCGCTCAGCCAGCAGCTCTGTGTCCACGCCTGCCAGCTCATTCTGATAGCGAGCTGAAAGGAAACCACACACCATGCATCAGAAACCCAAAGGCAGCGGCTGCTGCAGAGCAGCACGGTTTCTCTATTAAAAATACCACAAAACTTGAAATACTAGCCAAGTCAACAAATCCACCAAAGAACTGCTCTTGGCAAACACTGCAACACACAGGGTTTGCCAGGCCTGTCTGAAACATTTCTCTTTGACCTGCTCACAACACACACAACTCCTTCCCCTTCCAGACGAGGGCAGAGCCTCCCACACTTGCAGCATCACATGAAAAAAGGAAAATGCTCTTCTGCTCCACGTGCTAAGTACTGATTCATCTATCCTTCAAGTAACTCAGACTTGTGTTCCATTTTCCTGTACCTCAGACTATATTCTAGTACAGCAGGGTGTGAAATCTAAATCAAGTCAGCTGACTTCATAAAATACCTGACTGTGGCTAGACTGAACTTTTTTTTTTTTTTTTTTTTTTTTTTTTTTTTTTTTTTTTTTACAAATGTAGGCATTTCGAAGACCTTAGGTGACAACACCGTGGAAAGGTGAGCACATTCCTCTCCCACCATTCAGGTAAGTCATTCCTACTATCTCCACAAGACATTATTTGCAATGCCACTCTTAGGCTGATTCATATGCAACACTAATGCCAAACAGCTTTCGCCAGCTGGCAGGCTGCAGCGTGAGACGTGTACCTGTGCCGCACTTCCAAGAGCTGCTTTCCACACAGTTACATTTTCTCCCTGTCTTTACTCCCACATATTCACCATCAAGAAGCTGACACACCACACACTTCATGAAGTCGCGACTGTGGGACAGTCATGCCTGCTATAAAAAGGATGCTGCACAGCCAGTGACAAAGAACCTGGGGCTTTGCAGTGGCAAAACTCTAGACTGATGCACAATATTCCCTAAATGTGATTTTCAGTCCCACTAGTGCTGATGGAAGTGGCTTTGTAAGTCACAGCTAAGCAGTCTGAACTGAACCCTCTTTGATCCCTCCCTTTTTTTGTCGAAACAAATGTAAATAAAAGCAAAGGCTTCCACTCTTACAGCCATGGCTACAGCTGGTTATCAGCAGCAAACTCATCTACTTGACCAAATACAAAGTTCCGGCAACCTATAGCAGTTCAGCCAGGAGGATTTTAGCTTATTCCAGTCTGTGACAAAGGTGTCAGAGGGAAACAGAATCTTCAAGTAACCTTGGCTGGTGCCCAACAGCAAAGGCCTCACATGGTACAGGAAGCATCTTTTCCCCATTTCAAAGGCTGCCCTGAGAGGCAATGCTGTCCTTACCTAGATCTCCCAGATAAACCAGACATCGGTGACAGGCCATCTGTGCCCACTCCATTTCCTTCTCTGACGCAGACACGGGTTTCTTGCAGCCTATAAGCAAACACAGAATCACTTAGAGCATTGGGTGGAGGCTGTTGGGAAGATACCAAAGCTGCCCATGCCTCTGCCCAAGACATCCAAATCAAATCCCACAACAGTCAGACCTCATTGCTGGTTGTGCCATCTTGTAGAGCAGCACTGGGTCACTCTTGTCAAAATGTGGAAAATAAATGCAGAAAAATACTTCCAGACTCTGCTGTTCACCTGCTCCGCCTGGATTCCCTTGTGATGGGGGCACAGTGCATGTCACCGCACCACTAAAATCACTGAAATAAATGACTGTCACCACGTCTGCAGGGTCTGCAACAGAGACCTATCTCCATCTGCCTTCACATGAGAGGACAAAGGACAATTCCTGTCTATAAGATCGTGTGATCACATTAACACAGCACTGAACACAAGTAATAAGGGTAATAAGGCTGATTTCATTAGCATGGCTAATGAGGGCTTCATGGGAGCAGGCACACATCCCTGGAAGCCAAAACAAACACTGAGTACTGGCACTGGGCAGGAACACATAATGGGGACAGAGCCTCTCCAACACTGAAGATGGAAACAAACTCATTGTCTCACGACCAAGACGTAGACTTAGGAGTGACCAGCCAAAAAGGGAAGAAGTTGAACAAGCAAAAACTAGGACGGAAACCTGTGCCGTAGGCAGGGCAGCTGGACTCAGTTAGTGAGAATTGCCTCTGGACAACAGTGCCTTTGCAGTGGGTTCAGAAGGGCAACCAAGCTGGTAACAGGGCTGGAAGGCACAGGCTTGGAAGAAAGGCCGCAGACTTCAGGCTTGTCTAAGTTGGAGGAGGCTGAGGGATACTTCATTGCTCTCTGCAGCTTCCTGAGGAGGGGAAGGTCTCTTCTCCTCGGCATCCAGTGACAGGACACATGGAAATGGTTCAAAGACGCATCAAAGGAGGTTTATATTGGACATGAGGAAGCCTGTCCTTACCAGAGGGTGGTCACACCCTGGAACGGGTTTCCTAGAGAGCTGGTAAATGCCCCAGATCTGCCACTGTTTAAGATGCATTTGAACGTTGTCCTTGACAACACGTTTTAACTACTGGTCAGCCCTGAGTTGCTCAGGCAGTTGGATTGGACAATCACAGGCCCCTCCCCACTGAGACAGTCTTGTATATTTTATACTAAACTTATAAAAAAAGAGCAATTCAGGCACCAGAAAGTGTCAAGAGCAAGAACAGACAAAGGCTGCAGCCAGCTGATCTGAACTAACTGAAGCCATCAAACATGACTCAGTTCCTGGGAAGAGTACAGGAACCCCTCAGCCAGTGGGGCCACAGTTCAGCCAGAGACCAGGAGGCAAAAGCTGCTGCGCCTGCACCTCCCCTCCGGAGCGTCCACTGCAGCTGGGCTACCAGCATCATGGACTCGGGCTGGCTTCAGTCCTCCTGCTGCCAAAGACTCATACCTTCTGGAGGAGAAAGTTCCCTCAAGCAGGAATCCCAAAGAAGATTTTGAAGACTGATCCAGTCTGCACTCTGCTTTCCTCCTGGCTGAGGCTAAAAGGGTGGACATGAAATCTGGAGGCTGCAGTGACCAGAGAGGAGCTGGTCCCACTTACCAACATGTATTTGTACAGTGTGGCATTGTACAAGCCACACTGTACAAATACACAGCCTTAAATCTGTGTCCACATACGCCGTTGGACTACTCCTCCCATTTTTGCTCTGAATCTTCTTGCTCCTATTCATATAGCCATCAAGCTGTGCCCACCCCCATATGGTTTATATGAGACCCTTTCAGATCCATCTTTTCTGGACAGGCAAAAGTTACATCTCTACTCTTCAGTCACGTGTTCACCTGCAGCATCCTTTTAAATTAAGAGCCCAAACACACCAAAAAGCCTGAACAAGGGGAGCCTTTCATATGCAATCACCCCTCAGGGTATAAACCCACTTGGAATGTGCATATTGAGGATTTATTAATTCTGCAGTACTGAGATACATTTCTAAAAACAGTTGCCAAGAACATCTGCCTTTTAAACCAACATTTTGAAGACAATAGTGATACCATCATTTCTCGGAACAAAAACTAGGATCCCAGGAAGTAAAACCTTCCTTTGCTAAAGACATGCCAACTTCCCTTAGCCAGGTGCTGCCGTCCTGTTCCTTGCCAACTTTAAGCACATTGGTTAAACCCATGCTCATACAGCTCTCAAAACAGAGGCTCCATTTCTCACCTGGACACCCCACAACAGAAACATGTACCCTGAGGCCATTGAGTACAACCCTAGGCAAACAACAACAGACCATTGCAAGGTACAGGGAAATCTGAGGGGATCTAAGGCCATGCAGAGGTCACACAGGCCAGCTAACATAAACTACAGGGCCTTCCTGTGTTCTCAGTCCAAGATGCAAAAGCCATTTCAAAGCCACACAGTGAAGAGAGCACAGACAGTAGAGGCACCAAAAAGATGAACAATGTCTTACCTCTAGTGAATAGGCAAATCTGTTGATTTCAATAACCTATTCTCATTTGTCTGCTTTAACTAAGATTTTAAAAACATGGTATACAGCCAGGAGTGCTCTTCAATTTTCCATAAAAATCTGCCATCACTGGACACTTACTAAAGAATTTTCTCACTGTTTTCTTCCTGTTAGAAACGCTTCTTTCTTCCCTAATTTAGTATTATAAAGAAAATAAAATTTTAAAAAAAAGTGCCATGGAGAAGAAAGCAGGACAGTCTGTTCTAAACTGAGACCTTGCTAATCATGGGGAAAAAAATTCCCTTGAATGCTGAAACAAAGATGGTCTTGTGCTAGGGGAAGTCACCTGTGGGGGATTCAGCCTTGCCCATGAACCAAACACCTTGAGCACAAACCTATGAGAGGGTCCGTCACGTGTGTCCAATCGATGCAGCACTGCAACTCCAGCTGATAATGAGACTGGATGTAGAGCAGGAGGTGCTGGTAAAATCCTATGCCAGCCACCAGGTGAGTCCGGTATGCACACTCCAGGGTGCTGCGGCTGTGGATGTGCTGGGAGAAGGAAAATGAGCACGTAAATGTAGCCCAGGGCACAGTTTAGGCTGGGCACCCAAGCTGTACTGAGTGTGAAGCAAGACAGTGGTAGCTCAGCTGTGACTGGTTTTGCACAGCTCCGTACCTTCTCCTGCTCAACAGTGTTCTCTCTAATGGTATTTACTAAGGGTCAGCATCAAGAAGAAATACTTGGAAAAATAAATAAATAAAATCAAAGTATCTGGTTAGAGCACCTTAAATGCACCCAGACTCCTGGAAAGTCAGGAAGGCTCATGGCATCAGAGAGCACTGAGGATCTTCCATTGATAAAGCCTCATAAAACAATCAGTCTACCTGGAGAGATCTGTCTTACGAAGAAGGGAACATAAAAAATAAACAAATTCTATTGAAATGCCTTCTACAACGGCAGGTCTCTCAACAGTATGTTAGTTAGCTTAAGTGCCCACTGCCAGACAAAGGTACAGGGCAGCTCCATAGAAATTTGAGAGTGCCCAGCTTCCCATCCTGGGCTCAGACCACAGCTTCTCCAAGCAAACAAAGCTTTAAACTTTGTGTCATCCACTGCACAGCCAGAGACTTTCCCATGCCAGAGTCACAGATACCTGCCTTTTTATTTGTTTTAATGAGCTGGATAACTTCATAGTAAACCTTTCTCCAGAGCAGTTCTTCTGCTTTTCTTCCATAATCCACTGGATGCAGGAACATCAGCTTCACACACAGCTCTCGCAGCCTAGGACAGAGAGCAGAGCATTCTCAGTGAGCTGCTGCAGCCTCAAACACAGCTGCCACTACAGAAGTACAGAAGAGGAAACTCTAAATCCATTAAAATGGCTGAGCCATGCCATCTGGTGACGGTACAGCCTGGACGACTCCTACTCAAAAGCACCAGGAAAAGCCAATACTTAAACCAGTGTCCTCTGGGCTCAGCTGGCCATCAGTAACTTACTTCCTGAAGTGCAGTAATTACAAGAATTGGCTTGACAGCTTAAAAAATTAGTAAGAATAATCCTCCTTGCTCAGCAACCCCTAAACCTGATAAAAGATTTTACACACGTATAAAAAATTTCTGCCCCCCAGTTTTTATTACAAAGAAGGGACTGGTCAACACAAAGACAATTCATTTGTATCAATGACATCCAGGAAAGCCTCCAGCCATGAACTGCACTGCTCAAATACAGGTCTGAAATCCAGCGTCTGCTTCCAAAACCTGGAAGGATCTCAGGTCAACAGGCACACTACAAACTAAATAAGCATTAAAACTGCAGATTCAACAGCTCCACATGTTGCTTCACATGGATTTTCCCCAGCCAAACACAAAATACAAGCATGATGCCCAACTTACTTGTTCCTCAAGCTGATGTTCTCTGGCTTGAACACGTCCTGATAAGCTGCCTTATTGCCAAGGATGAGATCCAGCCGGTGCACGGCCTCAACCACTGCCCTGCATGAGAACACAGAACCAAAAGTTTCAGGACAGCAGATCACCTGGGATCACTGAAGATCAGAGGTGTCTGCAAAGAACCACACCGGCCTATTTAATTCCACTGTCAGCACACTGCCCTGTACCACTATACCACAGTTACCGATCTCCTTTTTGCACTCTATTTGAAGAAGATTATGGAACCAGAAAAAAGCACAGTTACACATATTATAGGCATTTTTCTGCAGAACAGTGGTTTAATCACCACTTACTGCTGCCTGTTTGATCAAATATGTAAATTATTTCTACAGCTGCAAAATCAGAAATGGCTCTGGACATGTCGGCAACCTCAGCAATTAAACTTGCTATACCAACACTCTGATACATTTAAATGTCTTAAACTCTGTGATTTAAAAAATGGATTGAATTCAAATAACTACTCTTTTGATAGGGTAAGTTTTAATGGTGTAAGAATCAAACCTCCACCAATTCCTGTTTCCTTACCAACCTGCCTATGAAAGAAGGCAATACAAGTCTCTCATTTGGCAAAACTTCCCCATCTTCACTACAGAGATTCACTAGTTAAACCCCTAAAGTTACCTCAGTGACAGGTAATAGATATTCAAACCAAACCTAAAAGAGGAAAATTGTTTCAAAGTTTTCTCTCCTGAAACCCAGTCAAAAGAGAGAGCAAGTGACCTCCAAACCTCTGAGCCATGCAAAAAAGTACTTTGGTGAATCATTGCCCGAGACCCTCCTCCTGGAGGAAGAATCCCACACTGTGTGTGAATCTAAAGCACTCAAAAGTTTGTAGCTGTGAACAAATCAAACCACAATTCTGAATGCTGCAGTGAAACAAACCCAGAGATAGCTCCGGGACAGCTCAATAAAGCACATTAACCATCAACTCTTCCTACACAAGAGGTCACCTCCAGCACTACTCCAGCCTTTGTTCCATATGTACCTGAGGTTACCAAACCCACTCCTGTAGTTAACTTTCCCCAGCTCTTCTTTAAGCAGTACATCTCGCAAGCCATCAGCTACCAAACCCCAGTGGTCCTTGTTCTCCTGAGCTTCATATCTACCCCATCCATTGCCATTCCTAATTTGCACTAATACCTGTCCCACTGTGGCTGCTGAGCCTGCTGCACCCAAGAGCTGTTGGAGCAAGGAGCTGAAGACAATTGCAATACACTGCAAACACAAAAGAGGACCAGAGCTAACTCCTGCCAAGCAGAGCAGTGAGGTGCTGCAGCCAGTCTGCTCCCCCTCCTGAAATCTCCATCACTGCAGATTGAGAACTCCCCCATCACACTCACAGCACATCGCAGTGACTGAGCGTGCTACTCCTGCATTGATGGTGGACCAATGGAGCATAGGGCACTCTCAAACCAAAGCCTGCAAGCCCACGTTCTGGGAGGCTGAAACCACCACCACTTCCTTGAAAACTAAAGATATTACTGGGAAGTAACCAACAATTTCCTTATGCCAGCATCCTCCCAGCAAGGCCAATCTCTCTTCACAAACTCACTACACCCAAAGGAACCTTCCTGAAAAACGTCCCAACACATTACAGAGCTCACAGAGAAAATGTCTCATCTCCTGCTATGCCACAGAAAGCTCAAGGTAAAGAAATCTCACTTGTTTCCAGTAACCACAGAAACTGACAGGAAAAGGGAAGTGTGGGGAATAGAAGCATCTCATGCAATGCCTTGGGAGAGCAGAACACCATAGACTTGAACTAACTTCATCCTGAATAATCATTAAGAAAACCAAGGAGATAGGAAGAATCACACAAAAAATTCTGTTACATCTTTGACATCCAGCCCCTCCTGCTCACTCCCCTCTCTCTCTTATGGCCTGAAGGACATTTGCAAACTCTGACAGCTGCATGCCTTCACAGCAAGAAAAGAAGCAAGTAAAATACTTTTTGCTTTACGCAGCATCCAGCCAAGCTCATATTGGGGTTGGGACAGTCCTAAAAGCCCCCCGGTTTAGCTTCCCCACAACAGAACCCCACAAAACACCTGCAATGCTCCTTACTGTAGCCTGGGACTGCTGTCCTAGCTGTGGCTCTCAAAGTCCCTCCCAGCACACCAGGTGCTGACTGGCGTCCAGTCAACAAAGGGTGACCAGAGGAAAGAGGAACTGCTGGCTCATTTGATTCCCAGAGAGAACTACAGGAAAACTACAGTCATTTATTCCTGACATAGGCAGTAAAGAAGCTGTAAAATAACATTCTGTGAGCACTGAATCTCAGCTGCATGTGTCTGAAACAAGTGCACATGTCCATGACATCCAGTGTGGGAAATTATCCTAGTGGCCTGCCAAATGAGAAGTACAGAAAAGTTTCCTTCTAGAGACAGGCTGAGCAATGACATTGGAAGGTATTTCACCTTCCCCTCAAGGTGGCCTGGAGGGCATCTGCCACATAACCTAATTTTCTACAACAGCCCATGGATGGGCATATGTACACACTTGGTATTTCTGCTGTTATTTCAGGGTTTGTAAAGAAAGAGTTCATGACTGGAGAGCAGCAAGGCTTACACACTGGGTGTGGTTCGTCAGCCCTAAGGGAGGCCCCAGCTGAAGCACTGCCTTGCCCACATAGGCCCTATGGTGCTGCTGGAAGAGAAGGAGGCAGGAATAAAGCAGAATCTGTGACAGCCAGCAATTTCTTGTCAGGATCCCACATCTGTGGTGCTAAGGAAAGAGGACTTGGTGAGGACAAAAACACAAGTGCTGTGAACCTTGCACTGCTTGAAATGCACTTCAACATCTGTGCCCTGACTGGCCCAAGACCATGGGCTGAACTTTCCCTAGCAGTTAAGAGCACAAATCCTGTCCCAAGACCCATTTTTCTACCTGCTGTGTTTAAACATTGCTTTCAGACAGTGCATCAGAGCCACAAAGGAGTCACATCAGATGCCAGTCTATTAAAAGAAACAAGTACAGTACATGGTGCCAAGCAGGGTGGAAATAGCACAATGCCAAGCCCTCTCAAGCCATACAGACACTGATCTGTCCCTTTTCCTCTTTGCGATGAACAGTCTGGGATGGAGCAGGACCGCAGGGAGAATTATTTGTCCCCTCTGTTTCTTCATTAATACATCACTAAGAGCCACAGTGTCTGAAGAGTAAGACATTCCTCAGAGAAAAGACCTGCAAGTCATTAATCTCTGCTCTGGCATGTGTCAGTCCACAAATCACACTGTTTGGAACAGGCTCCACACAGGAACAGCAATGGTGAGTCCATGAGCTGATGGCTACCCAGAAATCTGTAAAATAAACCTGTCTTACGCTACAATACGCATTGTAGAAGTGCACCCATAATAATGCAGTTGCCACATTCCAAGGTGAAACCTGGGAACTACCAATCTAGGAAGACTTGGAAAAGATCAAAGAGTACCCTATGAGTATCAATGGGCACCCTCATCTCTGAAAGGACACTCCAACAGGCAACATCCTGCCCAGGACCTTGGAGACCCAAGCTCAAGTCCCACAGGCTGACAACACGCTGATACCATGGGATCACAGTTTAGAGCTGGGACTGTGAAATTCAGGTATCTGTGACTCAAAAGCGCCACTTAAGTGTGATAGTCGAGAGTTCTCAGAGACCATAGTCACAATACAACAGGCTGCTTCGAAAGCAGGAAACTCCCACTTCACGAAATCCCACTTCAGGCTGAGACAGAGAACTGACAGGAGACTGTTAAGGTGGAAACTTGCTCAGAGAACTGTCAGTTACAGAGACGAAAACTTGTGGCCATTGCAGGTACTATAAATCCTATGCTAAAAGCACAATGCTTCCTCTCAGCTAAAGAAGAGCTGTCCTGCAGGAGGGGGGTGGTTCTTTTTCTGCTGTAAAAATGCTCTAGAGCAACCACATGCCTTATTCTGCTATAAAAATTTAAACAGAAAACAACCCCCCCCTTGCCAGGATGCCAATCCCTCATCTGGCCACAGGCCATTCTCTTGCCAGCTGTAGCAGAACATGAGGTTCCACTTGACAGATGAGCTGAGCAGCACCAGGAAAACAAAGCAGAACAGGTCTTGAACCATTACAAGGATGGTTCCGACAAAACATGTTCTGTTTTGCAGGCAGAAGCACAGACATCCTGCACATCTTCTCCAGCCCTATCCCACACTCCTTGGGCAGGCACAGTGCTCTGTTGCTCCAGCTCAGCCTCCAGCTGACATGGTTGAGATCACTGCAGGTGTCTCAGCGTAGCAGCAGACACAGAGCTCCACAGCCCAAGATGCTCCAGGCAGGACCATGGAGCCCATACCTGCAGGACATCGAGCCGCTGGGTCCTACTTCTGACCTTGCACCAAGAAAAGCAACCCACTGAACCTCCAAAGTGCAGGAATATGCTTGCACTGAGCACATTGTGGAAACAGAGAAATAACCACCACCCAAACCTGCAGTTATTGGTGGGGATTCCGGGGCACAGATCCTGCTAGTGGCCTCAGCAGCAGGCCCTGCCCTGCTGTAGAGGAGGGCAGTCAGGTCCCACAAGGTTGGTGAAACAATATAGCCAATGTCACCAAGAAGAAAAGAAATAGAGCCCCATATAAAACTCATCTCTTGTCTCCATCACTTTGCTCATCTTTGAGACCCAGAGTTGCTGCTGGAACTCCTGTGGATCTGTTGTACTGACAGGGAACCTGAGCCAGAAGGGAACAATTTGTGGGCTGCCCTCACAAAACAAGTCATGAGGGGAGCAGAAGGGACCTGAGCTCACCAAGGCCAGTGGGAGTGCCCTAATCCTGTTCTCTGATGCCATTTCCAATGCATGTTGTGGAAATGTGGGACCAGAGTCACAGGGAGTGCTTAACTGGAAAGATCTACAGCTGGAGCAGTTCTGCCCTCCACACAACAGCAAGGTGCCCTGGCTCACACTCCTGCTCATCACAGCCTCTTCTCCAGCACTTCCTATGTAATCCCTGCCTACTGCCAAAGCCAAGTACACCCTCTCCAACTCCCCTCTCCCAGGATGACCCCACATCTCACCCCTATCCCATTGTATCCCAACAACTCCTTTCCACTCAGCCCCCATTGTATTCCCTGAATCACACAGGATTCTCTGAATCCTTTTTCCATCTCCCATGTCCTTACTCATTACCCTGGGTCTCCCCTGACTCTGTTCTTACTCTCCCACCTATCTTGTTCCCCCACCTCTCCATTCTCCCATCTTGCTTGGATCTCCCACAGCTTCTTCTCCCACTGTCCCTTGGTCTGACTCATCTGCTCTGGAGCCACCAGACTCCTTTTCCCCAGTGCTATCCTTCCATGAATTGCTTATCCTCTCTGGATCTCATACAACTCCCTTCCCCACATTCCCTTTCCCCAGTCTTCCCTAAACCTTCTCCTCCCCCTCTCCACTGCATCCTTTCCCTGGATTTCCCCACAACTTCTTCACTTCAATCTTCCCTAAATTCCATCATCTCCTTCCTCCATCTTCTCTGAACATCCCTTCGATCCCCTTCGCCCTCGTTCCCCCTAGATTCAAGACGCCCCTCCCGCACCGTTAATCCCTGTTGTTACCTCGATTCCGCCATCTCCTTCCCCAGTCCCCTGAATCGTTTCCTGACGACTGCCCCATCTCCTTTATTTACATCTTCCCTATATCCCCCCAACCCCTTCACCCTGGAGCTCCCCAACTCGCCCAACCTCTCCTGCCCCAGTCCCCTTCTATCCTATCACCCGCAGTCCCCGCCGGACATTGCTCAGCCCCATTCTCTCTCTGCTCTCCTCGGGCACCCCGTTACCCTCCCTCCCCAAATCCTTCCCCGTTCCCTTAAGTAATCCCCCGACCCTCTCCGCGCTGACCCTCTCCAGGCTCATCGGAGCCGCCCTGGCCCCTTCGGGACACCGGCTTCCTCCAGTGTCCCCTAGTCCCCTCCCCTTCTCGGCCACTCCATCCCCTCTGGCCCCTCTCCTCACCGGTATAGCCGCTTGGTGTGCAGCACCTTGGCGTCCGGCTCGCCGCTCTCGCCGGCGGCCCCGGCACCCTGGCTCATCGCGCCCGCAGCGGGCCCGGCCCAGCGCCGCGGCCCCTCAGCACCACCCGCGCCGCCGCCGCCGCCGCCCCCGGGCCCGCTCCGCCGCCATGGCTGCCCCCTGTCCCTCGCTGCTCTCGCGAGATTTCCCGCGGCTGCGCCGCGCCGGGTGGGCAGGGCGGTGGCAGGGGCGACCTCGCCTCGCGAGAACCAACCCGCGCAGCAGGCCCGCACTTAGTGCTGGCAACATGGCGGCGGCGTCGTCAGATCAGCTGGAACCGACTCCCAGTGGTAGCCCGGCGGGAGCGACCGATCGGGCTCCGAGCGACCCCGGGGATCGAGGGCTCGACCAGAGCCCCCCGTGGCTGTGGGACTGGAAGCGGGGGGAGCGGGGGGAACAGCACAGGAATCCCTCCGCGCTCTGGGATCCCCCCGTGCCGGGGGTCCCGAGGGACCGGCCAGGCATCTGGGCGAGTCCTGTGGGGCCGCGGCTCTCCCAGTAGTGTCTTCAAGCTGAATTATCGATCTTCAGGCTGAATCTTCTCACCTTTTGTAAACATGACTATGCCGTCACATAACTTCTGTAAAAAAAAGTAACTCAATAAAATAAAGACTTCGTATTTCAAGCATTGTGATAGGTTGCGGGACATAAATATTCATTAGGTGGGCGGGGAATGTGTATTAGACGGGTTTACGTAAATTTTACTGTATAAAAGCTGTAACTTTGTGTTACCCTTGGTGCGCTTGTTTTGTGGAAAACTCCACCACGCAGAATAAACAAGGACTGACTTGTCTGTCTCCTTTCTAAACGCTGTGTGTGTTTAAAGAGCTCTTTAACTTAGCACGCCCGGACTGGGATCCGAGGGGTCTCCTGCTGACACTGGGGATAGCGCCGGGGCTCGGCCCGAGCTGGGACGGGCGGAGGGCCCGCCCCTCCGCCCGCCCCACCTGAGCTGGTTCGGCAGGTTTGAGGTGGAGAGGCGGCCGGGAGAGCGCTGGAATCCCGCAGGGTCCCGGCAGAACTGCCCCGTGGCCCCCATGTCCCCTCGCCTCTGCCCGAGTAAGTGCTGCAGCGAGAGGAAGTGGTTCCGCGGGGGTAGCGGGGCTGGGGGCTGGGAGAGGCCTGGGATCTGGGATCTGGGCGCTGGAGGTGCGGGAAGCCCAGGAAGCTCTTTCAGACCTACTTCCGTGTGTGGATCTCGGAGGAAGCCCCAAGCGGCTCCGTGCCTCAGTTTCCCCACACCTGTGGCCAGGCCAAGGCTCCTTCTGAGGGTGCAGGGATGAATGTACTGAGAGGAATGAAGGAGCAATGTTCATTGCAGGAGACGGGCAGAACATCCAGGACAGACCAAGAGACAGGGTTCCCATAAATGGTAACAATGTGAGAGCTCTGCCTATACCTCCTGCACCCCATGAAGGGCACCCAGCAGCCCCTTTTGCCCACCCCACATCAGTCTCAGCTACAAGAGGCAGCAAACCTGAGCCATGCTGGCTGTAGCCAGGGTTCCCAGAAACAGCTAGGTCACCTCTCCCCAGGGCTTGGCTGGTCCTGGCGCAGGAGAGAGCCACAGAGGAGCCAGTTGTATCATCCAGGCTGTGCCCAACCAGAACCCCCAGGATGTTTTTTCAGTGGAGGAAGCAATTCTTAGGCTGCTCCATTTTGCAGCCAGACCTGCACCTCCACCACCCTGCCCAGGACAGTATGTGACGCCACTGCCAGGGGCCAGAGCATGAGGACACCAGGCACTGCTTTCCTCTCCTAGTGCAAAGACAGGTGGGTGGTAGAGGCTCCAGGGGTGCTAGTTTGCTCCTACTTCGTCACTGGGGCTGTCCACATGACCCCAAACCTCTCATTTCTGATGTAAAATTATATGTCTTCTTTCTCCCGGTCCAGGGTGAAAGCAGAAAGGACAGGAGCTTTGTCCCCTCTGAACACCACAAGTGCAGGCAGAAGTGTTACCAACCCCCAGCTGCATCCCCAGCAGTGTGAAACTGGACGCTCTCATGGCTGCTGTGGACCCTGTCCTGCCCCCTGAGGAGGTGGCTCTGCTGGAGGTGGAGAAGGTGGCCCTGGACAAGGAGCCACCAGCCCCAGATGAACACGTGGGAGACCCTGATGCCACCCTGCCATGGGACCGGTGTCAGCACAATGCCCAGGGCCAGCCAGAGCTTGTGGAGACAAAGAGGCGTTCAAGTCCTGAGGGGGGCCATGAAGACCCAGAGGAAGCTGTTCCCACATGCCCCACAATCGAGGCCAAAGATGAGGAAGTCCCCCGGCTGCCCGTGATGGCAGCCCACGTCTTCGTGCCCATCGACCCCCAGTGCATTGAGCAGAGCCCCTTAAAGCAGAAGCAGCACCCCACCTCATGGCCCCGGGAAGAGGGCAGGGGGAACCATGTACCCCACAGTGACAGATCCAGTAGCCTCCACCACAAGCAGGTCTTCCTCCCCCTCGGCCCCTCACGCTACCAGGACCCACTGGGCTTTGAGGGGCGCGTGACCAAGCCCCCAGCTGAGGCATTGCAGTGCCCATGTGCCAGGGACTGTGGTATTGATAACCTCAAGGCGGTGGCATCAGTCGCAGGGGCCCTGCTCCTCTGCCCTTGCCTCATCTATGGAGCCTACATCTTCTTGCCCTTCGATGCCCCACTGCTGCCCACCATCAGCACCCGCCTGGTCTATACACTGCGCTGTGCCGCCTTTGCCACCTTCCCCATCGTGCTGGGTGAGCCATGGGCTTGGGGTATGGGCACTTTGGTCCCGCTTTGGGCTGCATTAGCCCTGGGGCTGCAGGTGCAGAGCTGGGGCTGAGTTCTTTGTGGCTCTGTTGCTCCCACAAGGAGCAGCAGATGGAGTTTTTCTCCCCTTCGTCCTCCCCAAACCCCACCATGGCTCCTCTGGGCACCCACTCAGTCCCTCTGTCTGTCCCTCAGGAATGATTGTCAGCGCCATCTCCCGCCTCTGCTCCTCTGCCCTGGAGCCCTTTGGAGAGCTCCACCGGGAGGTGGAGATCCACCGCACTTACGTCTCCCAGTCCGTCCACCTCTTCATCCTCTACTTCTTCAACATGGCCGTGCTGGCCACCTACCTCCCACAGGAGCTCCTCAAGCTCATCCCACTGCTCACAGGGCTCTTTGCCATCTCCCGGTAAGTGACTCCTTCACCCCGCGGTGCTGTTGGGCTCTGTCGGTGCCAGCAAACACCATCCCTTGGAGCAAACTCCCACTCTGGCAGCACTTCACCAGAGCCAGAAAGGGTTCCTCTTCCTACAGCAGCCATGCCTGGGAAATCCTCACTGGTCCCATTGAGTGCCAGCCCCATAGCATCACCCGTGGCTGAGCCTGCACCCTCTGCCTTCTCCAGGTTGATTTTCTGGATGTCCTATGCCATCAGCCGCTCTTTCCGTGCCTTCGGCTTCAGCATGACCTTCCTGCCACTCCTGGCCATGCTGCTCTGGAACCTGTATGGCATGTTTGTCCTGGAGCCCGAGAACCTCCTCTCTGTGGCGGCGCCAACACCCGAGGGCCAGTCCAAGGAGAGCCGAGCCAAACTCCGGCACTGGGGGTGAAGGAGGCCAGGAGATGGGGCGCCTGGACCCTAAGAGCTTAAGCCCTGCTTAATGCCCTGCCTCAAGAGTTCTGACAGCACAGGGGTGCTGGCAGATCTAGCTGAGCCCCTGCTCCCTGCCTAGACACAGTCATGTTTTCCTGGGCCCACAGAACCAGGCTGCAAACCCTCTGCACCAGGAGACTCTTGCTGGAAGGTGAACAAGGCCCAGAGCATGACACATCAAGCCCTGTTCCCTGGGAGTGGGGTGGGATTTGCTTCACCTTCTGCTGGAGCCAGCTTTGCCCAATAAAGCCCTTACCAAGCAGCTGTGTGGCTGGTTTGCAGAGGGTGAGTTAAATTCTCCACATAATGACTCAGAGCTTTGCCTACAGGATGCAATCATCCAGCCTCAAAATTATGTTTCCAAGAGGTAAAAAATGTTTCCCCAAGACTGTCCCTCGCCTAACCCTGAGTCCCACTCCTGGATCCCTGCATACCCTGTCTCACCCTTTTTGTCCCTCCTCTTCCTCCTGGTGGAGGTTCGACGCCCAGTTCACAAACCAGTTGGTCAGACAAGAGGGAGGAAGCCCTCCCTACAGAGGGATGCAGGGAGAAGCCAGGTTGGGTGACATGGCAGCAGGTTTGCCCCTGCCCAGGGCTAGAGATGGCTAATCCTCCCCAGGATGGGTGCTGAGCCCCTCATTCTGCAGACATGAACAGACCCCTAGGAGTCACATGTCTTATGGCCTCAGTTCTCAGTCATAACCCAAAGCAGTTAAAACCCCACCCAATCCAGGAAAAGCCACTCCAGCTCCAGATCTGCCAAGTATCTGGCTTGTCCCACCTCCCATCCTGCAATGCTGTATCACAGAACAGCCCACCCATACCAGAGAAAGGGAATGAAGGACCTGAGGGGCTGGAATGAAGCTGTGTCAGGGGAGGTGTCTTGGTTTGAAAGACAGGTGTCTAACAAGGAAGGCAGGAACTTCCCCTGGAATAGAAAATGTGACCCCCTTCCCTCTGAATTATTATAACTCTGCAATCAAAGGGCTTTCAGGAAAAGATATGGAAAAAGGAGTAACACTTCTTTACAAGTATAGCAAAGCAAACAAACATCAACAACGGCAGCAACAGCAAACAGAACCAGAAAACCCACTAAACGTTCTTCTCGCTCTTTAAGCGATTTCCCCTTTGGTGCAGTTCAGGTCACAGCCGGCAGGAGCGCTGGTGGCTCCCGGTGGGTGGGGCAGGTGCGCTGATTCCCCCGCGATTGCAGGGGGCGCTGTGGCGCGAGGTCGGCCACCTCTCCGTGCGGTAATGGCGGTTTGGCTGAAGCGGGCGGTCGTGGGCGGCAGCTGGTGGCGATTGTCGGAATACCGCGCTGAGGTGGCCCGTACAGGGACACAGCAGACCGGGATCTCGGAGTCCAGCATACAGGAGTGACCGCGGCAACACTCTGCAAGCAGAGGGTCTGGCGGGAGCCGGTCCCGGTGCTTCGGCGCCACACGCGCTGGTTCTGAGCTCCCAGTGGTCAGACCTGTCAGAAAAATTAATCCACAAACACCAGAGGTTTATATCCAAAAAGGAGAAAGAGGAGACCTGTAATTTATTCGAATAAAGGGAGAGGCCATGGGCATTTTCCATGGAGTCTCTCAAATTTTTGGAGGACGCAGCCTCCTTTTTATCCTCATTTCCTGGCCGCATTTCTCTCTCTTTCCCCATTGGCTGTGGTACTTCAGAGGTATAGACTTCCCGAAACGCCTCATACCTGATACCCCCTTCTAATGTATATCCCCCCTTGTCTTTTGCTTGTGTCAATCGGTGGAATTCCTATGGAATTTATAGTTCTTCCCATTGTTTCTTTCATCTCTCGGTATCCAATTTTATTTATCAGCAGATGTACAGTTTGTTTGTTGACAAATCTCTCTTCATTCCATTCATCAATCAGTGGAATCCTTCCTTTTTTCTTTTCTTTTTTTTTTTTTTTTTAATCTCTCAGTGCTAGTTTTATCTTCTAGCAGACTCACAGGCTGTTTGTAAAGACAAATCCCTCATTCCCTTCAGGCCGCCCGGAAAAACGCAAACGGCTCCTTACGAACCCGGAAACCTGATTCCGCAAAAACCCAGCCAGACCTCCGGGATAGCCCCTTCACCGTTTTTTTCTGGTAGTATCACCCGCAACCCGACCGCAGCCAGGGCCATTTCAATGGAATGTTGCGACATCTAGATACATCTTTTGTTTCCTAATTGCCCCATTGGTCTCTCGGAGAACGCCGTCGCCCCGCATTGTCCTTTTTCCAGGTAGCAGATGAAAAAATCCACTGGATAAAACCAAACCCGGAACAGGAGATTTAGGCTGGATATCAGGAAAAGGCTCTTCCCCCAGAGGGTGGTCAGGCACTGCTCTGGCTCCCCAGGGCATGGTCACGGCTCCAAGGCTGCCAGTGCTCAAGGAGCATTTGGACAATGCTCCCAGGCACAGGGTTAGATTGTTGAGGTGTCTGTGCAGGGCCAGGAGTTGGTCTCTGTGAAAAATAGCGCTCGCTCTTTGAGATTTTTGAAAGTTTAAAAAGGGATAAAAAGGGACAAATATCCAGCGCTGGGGTGGGCTAAAACAATGTTCTCTATTTACTCTTACATTACAGGGATATATGCATATTCATGAGAGTTTATGCATTATTCAGACATTCCTGGGAGTTTAGATGTTCCAGGAATTCTTTTGGTTGGTTTTAACCTTTGACTTCTCTTCATGCCATCTTGTAGATTAAATATTTTTTTTTCTTTTCTTGATTCCATCCTGTTATTTGTACACTCCCTGATAATGAAGAGTCAATAAATTCTCTGGATGTTCTGGTTTTTGTCCCTGTTATCTTATACTTCAGATAAGATAGTCCACAAAACGTGGGAAACCACCTAATTGTCTTATGCCATTCTCTGAGTTAGTTAGATGAAAAAGAATTTTAACAGCACATAGTCTCTATTTTAATATAATGCCACAGTCTAAGATACATCTATCACACTACTATTTATATAAGCTACACATAAACTTTATACAAATGCATACATAAACTGACAGATTATACTATACCAAAAAGCAGTTAAAAGGAAATAGAAATTGTACAATATAAAAATCTTTGTGATTAATAATAATATGCAAAAGCTAATACATAAATGCAAAAGCCAATACTATATTGTCATTTATAACAGTCTCCACACCCCTTGCGTGTCCCTTCCAGCTCAGGAGATTCTGTGATTTCTGTAAGTCTTCTAAATGCACCTGTCATGAGGGACTTGACCCAGGCCACTGACCCAAGAGCTCACAGGCAAAGCCACCCTGAGTACCACATGCTGCTACAGGGCACAAGTCAGTCCAGGGGCACCTTCGGCTTCTGCTGGGCTCCAGCACCATCCCATTCCTGCCAGGCCTGAGAGCTCTTTTGATTTGTGGCCCATCCAGTTCTTTAGTGTTAATTACAGGGACTGAGGGCAGAAAACTAGCCTAGTTTGCCCTTTTATAGTGTCAGTGCCCAGAAAAGCTTCCACCTCTACACATTTTTCTCTCTCTAACTACTCTGCCCTACAACAAGGCTTTGTCTTCCCCTCTTAGAGTTACTGGGTCCCCTCCAGCTCCCAGGGTACCAGGAGCTGGCAGACTGGAAGGAAAATATAGAGAAGGTGTAGGCTGGATGCATTAACCTCTGACAGCCAGCACAAGAAAAGTGCTTTGCAGAGAAAGTCTCTTCTTTATAAAAAAGCTCTGAGTTTCTCACGCCTAGGACAGGTGATCGTGTCACTGTTTGGAGGCTGGGAAGAGCCTGCCCTGGCTGCAGCAAATCCTGTGAAGGGTGGGGTGGGAGAGAGAAGTCCAGCCTATGGTTCCGCAGCCTTAATGGCCAACAGGTAACAAAACTCTGGGTTGCTTTCCCAGCAACCAGTCAGCAGCTTGGAGAAGCTTTATCTGGGAAAGGAGCAGAGAAAAGATGAAAGTAAGGGAGAGAGTAGGAGAAAGTGTTAAGGGGGTTTGGGGCTTATTTGGGTTTTTTAAATTATTTTATATTTTTTAAAGGTAGACACAGGCATGCTGAGTGCAGCATTGCTAAAAGAAGAATTGATGATTTTGACATCATATTGGACTCTTATGACACTAAAGAGATACCGTAATTTTATATATTGGTTTTGATTATGTGGAGGAGCAGCTGATTCTATCCTGTTCCAGTCTACTCATTCCCATCTCCTCACTTTTCTTCCTGTGATGAAATACAACTATTTTCCTTAACTCCCAGAGCGAGCAACATGTCCCACACTGTGGTTCTGCAGCCTCTCAAAGCTGGGTACTTCAACTTCACCTCTGCCACCATCACGTACCTGGCACAGGAGGGTGCACAGGTCGTGGTAAGTGGTCGATTTATGGGAGCCCTGTTGTTACCCCTGCCCTTTAGAGGGGCAACACGTTGTGACGTGGGAGTGGACCTTGACAGAGGACAGCAGGCAGCAGCTTGGTGAAACATGGAAAGCTCTTTATTATCTGACTCCAAAGGCTTATATACATTTTGTACAGAGGGCCAAGATTGGCCCAAGGAGGTTACAACCTCCTGACTCCATTGGTCAATATGACCATCAGTCAAGTTCTCTCTCAGAGAACAAGAATGCAAAACATAGAGATAATTTCTAAGAATACATATTGTTTACATGAAGCAGCGTGAGAAGCTGCTGCAAAGACTCAAATACTTGAAGGCAAGAAATTCAGGGACGACACCCTGTAAATGCGCTCCTGGAGCCACGTGGTCGGGGATGATGCGTGTCCGTGTGCTCTCACCCTGTCCGGTTCTGGAGCGAGGAGGAAAGGTGGCAAAGCCTGTCTTTTCCCTGCCTTTTCCAGGTTGGATTCACTAGTGCTCCCAGGCAGGGAGGAATCCTGGCTCAGCGTGACTTTGACAGAAGGTTCTCCCCTCACTTTGTAAGTACCTTTCAAGTGACAATGGAAAAGTGCACCACGGCAGCTGCAGCCCAGTGCTGTGGCTTCCTACTCACCCAGGCCTGGCAGGCAGAGTGGGTGAGTGGCCTGGGGACAGATGTTCACCTGCCACTGTCCCTGTCACAGCTCCAGCTAAGGGGGAGAGCCCCTGGATGTGGGGGGTCTGCAGGACCAGGCCCTAGAGCCAGGGAATGTCCTGGAGCAGTGCCAGCAGAGCCAGAGTCATGGCCAAGGGCTTCCATAGCTGCCCCTGAGAGAAGCCTGTCTGGAGCCCTGCACTGTCCCCTTTTAGGGCAGGATGCTTTGAGGGCCAAGAGGAGCCAAGAGGCCACAGACCAGTGTTATAAATGCAACAGCAAAAATCGGATTAATAAAGAAACTATTTATTAGAAAAACAATCCCAATCATCGATAAAGAGAGAAACCACAAATAGGATGGGCAGCGCAGTGCTGGGTGGACAAGGGGTCCATATCCTAAGGTACAGATTTCCCAAATCCACATGGAGCGGATCACAGCCCGGGGTTTTATAGTGTTTTTTTGTGTCCCAAGGCAAAACAGGTGCATGGTATAGTCCAGCAAATAGTCCAAATACATCTTTGGATGGGTTTCCCGGATTTGTCGAACTTTGCAAATTGTATTCCGGGAAGGTTCTTTTCACATGTGGATGGGGCCCGCAGTCCATGGTTGTTCCGATGTGTAGTCTCCGACAGAGAATTCCCCTTGTTCGGGGAGGAATTTCTCTGTCTGGGTATGATGCCGATTCTTATCTGGGTTGGCTAGTGTCTTTGTTCATTCTGATGGCTCCTGTCCCGTTCTTTGTCTCGGGCTGGGAAACTGCAGCCGGCTAGCTTGGAGGAAATTTTTCTACAGACTATACCTTTTCACATTTTTATATTAACACCAATCTAACATATTTCTATATTCTTTTATCACGAATTTTTACCCCAATGTCACATTTATCACACCAGGAATGACAGCAGTGGGAGCTGGAGCAGGCACAGAGGAAGGTGAAGCAGAAGCAGCAGATGAGATGGAACTGGCTGGAGCAGGTGGCCCAGAAGGAACAGTACCTGGCCATGCAGGTGGAACAGGACTTCCAGGAATTCTGCAGGGTGCTCAGGTGATGTACATGATGCCAAGGGATGGCTGAGGCAGTGGCTGGGGGGCTCCCAGTTCCTGCTGGTGGCGCTGGGGGCTCCAATGCCAGCCCAAGTGCTGTACCAGGCATGAGGAGACTGTGACAGGGTCCCTGAGCCAGCCCAGCTCTCTCCCACAGGGCCTATTAGGAGGAGCTGGAGCGAGAGAAGCTGGAGCAGGCACAGAGGGCTGGCCTGCAGCATGCCCCTGCCAGTGAACTCCAGTGGCAGATCCAGGAGCTCCGGCAGCAGTGGGAGCAGGTGGCCCTCATCAAGGAGGGCCACTGGCAGAGGCAGGAGGCCCAGCAGCCCAGCCAGTGCCTCGCCCAGCTCAGGCAGCAGAACCTGCAGGAGTTCAGGTCAGGGGCTGCCAGTGATACTTCTCTGGGCTCCATACCATCCCATCTTGGGCCACGTCCCAGGTCCCCTTTCATCCTCAACAAACCTGCTGAGGGGCCCTGGACACAGAGCCATTGGGATCCTGATGGATTCTTTCCCTTGTCAAGCCATGGGAATTCTCAAGAAATACTGTGCCCAAGTGAAACAGAGTGGAGGGGCTGGAGCTGAGCCAGCACAGCCCCCAACTAGGACCAGCCCCAAAAGGAACCAGCTCCAATTTCCCAGTGATTTGGGGGTCCAGTTTCATTGACTGATTTTTCCAATAACAGATGTTTCCAGAGCAGACAGTGTTTTCCATTCTTCCCTTGCCTCAGGGCTGTGAGGGAGGACAGGGCAGAGTTGGAGAACCACTGAGGCTCCTTGTTCCACCTGCACCACTCTGGGCACAGAGGTTGTCCCTTGCCCTGCCCCTAGATCCACTTGGGTAGACTTCTTGGGAGAGGCTGTGTCCTCACAGGGTGTCTCCAGCCCAGGGTAGGGTCCTGACCGGCCAGCCGGGCTCTTGCCCACCTACAGCCCCACCAGTTCCACCTTGTTACTGCAGTGTCACCTGTGGCCCTGCATCTGGACCTTCCTCAGGAGAAAAGCAAAAGGACTAGAGTGTGATGCAAACATGTCAAATCCATACGGATGGGTACTGGTGGTTTCAGAGGACCTGGAGCCATGGGGTCCCACATGAGCAGCTCAGATTCATTTTTATCCATGTTTCACAATGTCACCCGTTATACATACATTCAGTTCTGCTCCTCCCTCTCTTCTTCCTCTCTGCTATATATGAGCAGCACAGAAGCACTTGGGTACACATTTCCATCCATAGGGATTGCACATAGACCTCGCACATTAACAAACACAGCGTTTTTCACACCCATCTTTCCCAGTGACATTCTAAAACACAAGACTGCAGAGCTAAGACACATACTGCGCACCAACCTACAGCATCCTATGCCACTCAACCAAGTGCCTCTGATTTTTTTCATTAGGCTCATTCCTCATTTAAGAATACCCTCAAGCGACTCAAAGAAACATTAAAGAGAAATGCTGCCAGTACTATGCAGCCAGCAATGCATGTCCTTTCCTAAAGCATCTGCTTCACAAAATTGGCTGTGAAGGTATTGGGGGGTTTTGTTTAGTTTTTTGTTGTTGTTAGGTTTGGTTTTCTTAAGCACAAAGTCCCCTGCAATTAACCAATAAGGTGCAGTTGTTTTAACAATTTGCTTATTTGAAACAGCTGCTATTTTTCAAAGGAAAGAGTTTATTTAGAAGAATTCTTAATGTAAAGTGATACTGACGAAGTTTGTCAAGTAATTAATCTTGTAAATAAAATTATTAAGGTGAGGAAATACAAAACAATTTTCATATTGACAGCTAAGTAAGGGTAATATTAGGCAAAAATGAAAACTTCAATGCAAAGTTGTTCTAAATTATTGTCTTGGTTTGAAAGACAGGTGTCTGCCAAGGAAGGCAGGAACTTCCCTTGGAATGGAGAATATGACCCCCTTCCCTCCAAATTTGAAATCAAAGGGCTTTCAGGCAAAAATATGAGAAAAGGAATAACAGTTCTTTACTACTATGTATGTGAATAACAAGGCAAACAAACAACAACAACAGCAGCAGCAACAACAACAAACAAAAAGAATAAACCAGAAAATCCAATAGTCTCTTCTCGCTCTTTAAGCGATTTCCCCTTTGGTGCAGTTCAGGTCACAGCCGGCAGGGGCGCTGGTGGCTCCCGGTGAGTGGGGCAAGTGCGCTGATTCCCCCGCGACTCTAGGGGGCGCCGTGGCGCGAGCTCAGGGAGCACGTGGTAATGGTGGCTCGGCCAAGCCAGGAAGGGATTGTAGAGAGGCTTTGCTTCACAAACCCCTGAGGCAGCCATCCCGGTGCATCAGCAGGACTCTCGGAAACAGCAAGCTGGGATGGCAGGAATGAGCAAAAATCCGGAGTGGTAGACGAGATGTATCCAACTCCGCAGCTGTGGCGGGAACCACGGCACAGGCTGGCAGGGAGTTAAACTAGATATTGCTGAGGTTAGATAAGCTTCCCGTTTGTTAACAGAAGCCGGATTTAAGGAACTGACAAATCATGAAGCCTATCCAACTATATTTGTGTATTCTGACTAATCAATAGACTCCAAGAATACAATACAATCATGAACAGGCCTGGAAAAACAGGATTCAGTTGTCATGCAACACTAAAAGGTTAAAAAGTCAAAGCGAGGAAGACCATCTTACTTCATCATTTTGGGACCTGCCCCATAAAAAGGACCACCGACCCATTTCGAAGAAAAAACTACACATGCTTAATAGCTTTTTGGCTAATTACCATATGAAACGGGGAATGGGATGTACCAGAGTTATGAATATGCATTTGTGTTTTGGGTATTCAATACTCCTGTACATAAAAAGACCCTGTGATCATCTGTAAATTGTGCGTGTGTATTTGGGAGCGATCCCCGCACGCTGCTTGGCGTCGTAACAAACATACACTTTCTAACTTTAAACTGTTAGAGAGTCTTTGTCCGTCAAAGTTGGATATTGGTATTAGATCAATATCCATTTTTTTTAATAATTCAACAGTGTAGTGAAAACCCGGAGCAGTGCGGAAGAAACGGCAGGGGGTGGGCAGCAGCAGCCCGGCTCCCAGCAGGGCAGAGAAAGAGAGGCTCCCTTGGAGGGGAAAGGGGCTCCGGGATGCCGGGGTTTCCCCTGAGGCACCCAAGAAGATGGGGAGGGTCCCTTTTTTGGCGAGGTAGGGTGTTAATAAGGTCCTAGTGCAACGGCCGCTCTTAGGAGCTCTGAGTGAGCTCCACTCACGGTAGAAGGGAGCAGGAGACAACTTCACAGTGGTGATGAGTTCTTCCCACAGTGACTAGACTCCTTCCCCTCTGTGAGAAACGACGCTCACTTTTAAAATGTCAAACGTTAATTAAACGTTAACAAAATACAACAAAAGCTAGAACAAGGAGACGGAGCAGCCCTGTGTCTCTCCATGACCAGGAACCCCGTGCTAGTCTACGAAATGGATGTTTTCCCTTTTCGACTCCTAGACCCTCCCAAAGTCTTGTCAGTCAACTCATTCTTTGCCGTCTATTGGTGGGAGGTCGATTTCTTACATCTTGATTGGAGGTCAGGTGTTGTCATAGTAACAAGCCCCCCCCGCAATGCCCCGAGGGCCAAGGCCAACGGTGACACTACAAGGGCGGGGGAGGTGTTGGAAGAGGGCTGTGGGGAGAACGTACTACAGTAACATAACTATACATCTATAAAACTTCTCTTAACATACACGTAATATTCATTGTGAGAGCCAACCATCGCATTACTCGTCCATAACACCTCCAAACGCCGAGAGAGCAAGGGAGAGGTAGGAGTTGCACCCCACTTCTTTTCCCCAGTCCAGTTCTCGAGGTATCTATGCCCTTCCGAGAGAAACCCCGAGGTAAAAAGAGAGTAGCCAACTGTACCCCTTTCCTGAGCTGTGGCAACTCTTTTGTCTCTGTTAAGTACCCGGTCGTTATTGTCTCCTAAGCAACACATAGGGGACAAAATTCCATGAGAGAAAGAAACAAACGGAAGAATCCTAAACCCCAACAATTATCCAAATGCGATTTTTTATAGACCTCCGAGCATCTGCTTCTCCTGCCCATCCTTATGCACCCAGTTTTTGATTTGGGGAAGAGAAAAAGGAAAAGAAAACGTATCGAAAAACTCCTGAAGGACAGCGCAGACATTGGTCACAGCCAGCACAGCTTCAGCAGGGGAAGGAAAGGTCTGCTTGTGAAATCTGATTTCCTTTTACGACACAGTATCCAGTTAGCTAATCAAGGGAAGCCAGTTGATGTAACCTTTTTGGATTTCAGCAGAGCTTTTGATACTATCTCTCATGGTATCCTTCTGGACAAAGCATCCAGGAGACTGCTGGATAAACACATCAACACATCATGTGGTGGGTCATCAACTGGCTCATGCGCCAGGCACAAAGGGTGGCAGTGAATGGTGTGACTGCCAGACTGGCAGCCAAGCATTTAGTGAGGTTCCAGGGCCAGCACTCTGGATGCAGGACTGGAAGGGACACTTGGTTTGCAGACAATAAAAAACAGGGATGAGCTGTCTACTCCCTGAAAAGCAGAGAGGTCTGGACAAATTAGAGGGCTGGGTAATCACCAACTGTATGAAATTTAACAAGGGCAAGTGCCAAATCCCACACCTGGAATGGGACAACCTTACTTTTGTGTATATACTTGGGAATGAGAGGCTGGAAAGCAGCTGCAGAAAGAGACCTGAGCATCCTGGTCCCTGGCAGGTTGGATCTGAGTCAGCAGTGCCCTGGCAGCCAGGAGGGCCAACCTGTCCTGAGGGACATCAGGCCCAGCATCCCTGGCTGGGCAAGGGAGGGACTTTCCTGCTCTGCTCTGCACTGGGGCAGCCTCACCTCCAGTCCTAGGGCAGTTTTGGGCATCCCAGTATAAAAAAGACATTGAGCTATTGGGCAGTGTATGACAGAGGGACATGAATATGCTGAAGAACCTTGAGGGGAAGCCTTATGAGATCTGGCTGAGATAATTTGGTTTGTTCAGCCTGGAGAAAAGGAAACGGAGGGGAGACACATTGGTATCTGCAGCTTCTTCACAAGGGCAAGCGGAGGTACCGATCACTCTTGTGACCAGTGACAGGACTGGACCTGAGTCAGGGGGGAGTTAGGTTGGGTATCAGGAAAAGATTCTTCACCCAGAGGGTGATTGGGCACTGAACAGGTTCCCCAGGGTTTGGTCATGGCCCCAAAGCTGCCAGATCTCAAGGAACTTTTGGACAAGGCTCTCAGGCACAGGGTGGGATTGTCAGAGTATTCTATGCAGGGCCAGGAGTTGGGCTTAATGGTCCTGATGGGGGCCTTCCAGTTCAGTAAGTTCTTTGGTTCTCTATGTCCTGCTCCTAGTCACTACTTGATTTTGACATGTGAAATTCCAGACATATCTTGAGTGCCAAGTTTATTTGTGCCTGTGGTTTTTCAGACCATGCTTTGTTGGCATTTGTGGTGGGTTGATGATGGCTGGACATCAGATACCAAAGCCATTCTATCACTCCCCCTCCTCAGCTGGAAAAGGTTAGAGAAGAAGATACGACAAAAGACTCATGGGTCAGGACAGGGAAGGATCACACACCAATTACCAGCATGGGAAAAACAGACTAAACTTGGGGAAAATTAATTTAATTTGTAACCAATCAAATTGAAGCAGGATACTGAGAAGGAAACCCGAATCTCAAAATACCTTCCCCAGCATTCTCTTTCTGCTGGGCTTAAGTTCATTCTTCATTTTCTCTCCCTTCTCCCAGCAGTGGCACCGGAGGAGAAGGAGATGGGGTTTACAGGCAGTTTGTCACACTCTCTCATCTCTGCCACTTCTCAAAGGGCAAGACTCCACACTTTCTTTCCCTGCTCCAGTGTGGGGTCCTTCCCGCAGGCGACAGTCTTCAACCAATTTTCCCAACATGAACTATTTCCACAAACTGTAGTTCTGCACAAATTGCTTCAGGAGAACCTCTTCCACAGAGTCAGTCATTCAGGAACAGGCTGCTGATCCCAAAAATTTTCATGGAGCAAAGGTTTTGATCCAGCACAACAAAGCCGTCTGGGGAGGCAAGATTGATCAACATGCCTGTCGGAAAAGGGGTGAAATCTTTCCCAAATGAAAGCTGTGAGAGTCAATTTGTGCTGAAATCTTCCAGATGACTAATTTTAACTGGTTAATGATAAAAACACATGCACCTCTTCTCTTTAAGTTAATGAATCAATTAGAAAAAATATTCTGAAAAGTTTGCTACATTGATAAAGTGGATTTTCCCTTAAAAACCTGGAAGCTCTTCTGAGAAACTTCATGCAGCTAGGTTACAGTGTTTTTTTCACTTACTTGTTTTCTAATTGCATGTAGATTACAACCAAAAACTTGCTGGGTCTGAACACACAGAGCCTCTGGCAGATGTGATCTGAGGTCAAAATTGAAATGTAGATTTGATAACTCTTTTTTCAAATTTCTAACATAACTATTACATTATTCAAAATTATCTGTTGTCTAAAATTCTGATGCACATCTTGTATTATTCAACCTTCTCAAGGCACTAAATTTCCCCCTTATTCCCCCGTTTTTGTTTTTTGTGTTAAAAGCAGCATGCATGTCTCTTGCTCAGAACATGAAAAAAATAACAAAACAAAACTATATATGTAGTGAAATAAAAAACTGACACCAATCAGGAATAAGTCAGGTACAACCCTTAGGAATATTTCAGATAATACACATAATCAGTCACACGTGTGAAATTAGGTAATTAGCAATCTCTGAAATACTGTACCAATCATACCAGACTCTGCAACAGCTGATAAACCACAAATCAGTGAAGACTTGGACAGTCATTCGCCAAGCTCTTGTCAAAGACAGGTCCAGCTGTTATATCCATAGGGTCAAATTGCCAAGTGTTCTGGTTTGGGTTGAATAAGGGGAGAATCTTCAAGGAATCCCCTAATAACAAAACCTCTACCACCCCTCCCCCAACCCTGGGTTTGGGAAGGAATCTCTTGAACACAAAGTGGAAAAAACCGGTTTATTAACAAATGAATAAACACCCCCTCGACACAAGGGAAAAAAAAAGAACAGAAAAAGCTCAGGTTACTGTGAGGGGGAGGGCGCAGAGCTTCTTTTATGAGCCCTGGCGATCCTCTTCGGACTCCTCCAGCCAGATCAGCTCTGGGTGCCGGTCCTAAATCTTAAAGGGGGGGGGGGGGGGGGGGAAGGGAGAAGAGGAAAAGGGAAAAAAAACCCAAACAGAGCACAGAGGCGGCAGAAAGAAAGGAAGAAAAAAACAAAAGAATGAAAGGGCAAGAAAATAGCAGAAATTGCGAGACGGCAAAGCACGCCTAAAAGCCAGGAAGCCAAAAGCAGCAGCAGCGGAAAGCGCCAGCAGGAAAGTGCCCGCCCCCCTAACAGGGAAGGGACAGCTTTTAGACATAACAAAGGAGTCCACGATATGGGATTATGGGATAGAGAGCACTGTCAGCCCAGGACATTCCACCCCTTATCCCATATCGTGGACACACAATAAAAACTTCCATCTCACTTACTCAGACCCTTGACACTTACACATTTCCATTCATCTTACTTGCTCAAACCTTTGACACTTACACGTTTCCTTCTGTTTCACCCTACATTCAGATCTCCCTGAGGTACGCATCGTGTTGTTCCATCTTTCTGCATTATCCACCACGTATAACCCGGTCCTTGAGCACACACAATTCCACGGATGGGTTTGCCTGTACTCGAGGCAGGGTTGATCCATACTGTCTTTCCCAACAAACCTCTAACATGGGCCACTGGAGCTTTATCTCCATCTACTATATTAAGGAGCTGGGACTGAGCAGGACTTGCTCGATTGGTAGAACCTTGGGTGTTAACTAGCCAGGTGGCCTTCACTAAATGCTGCTCCCAGTTTTTTAAGGACCCCCCACCCAATGCTTTCAGGGTGGTTTTTAACAACCCATTGTACCTCTCCACTTTACCTGCAGCTGGTGCATGGTAGGGGATATGGTACACCCATTCAATGCCATGTTCCCTCGCCCAGGTTTTAATAAGATTATTTTTAAAATGAGTCCCGTTGTCTGACTCAATTCTCTCGGGAGTACTGTGCCTCCAAAGGACCTGCTTTTCAAGGCCCAGAATAGTATTGCGGGCTGTAGCATGAGACACAGGGTAGGTTTCCAACCATCCCGTGGTGGCTTCTAGCATGGTCAGCACATGGCGCTTGCCTTGGCGGGTTTGAGGCAGTGTGATGTAATCAATCTGCCAGGCCTCCCCATACTTGTACTTAGACCACCGCCCTCCATACCAGAGGGGCTTCATCCGCTTGGCTTGTTTAATGGCAGCGCACGTCTCACAGTCATGGATAACCTGAGAAATGCTGTCCATGGTTAGATCCACCCCTCAGTCTCGTGCCCACTTATAGGTGGCATCCCTACCTTGGTGACCTGAGGCATCATGGGCCCATCGTGCTAGGAACAACTCTCCCTTGTGCTCCCAGTCTAGGTCTATCTTCAACTCTCCTATTTTTGCAGCTTGATCTACCCGCTGATTGTTTTGCTGCTCCTCATTAGCTTTACTTCTGGGGACATGGGCATCTACATGGCGAATCTTCACAGGTAGTTTCTCTAACCGGGCAGCAATATCTTTCCACTCTTCAGCAGCCCAAATTGGTTTTCCTCTACGCTGCCAGTTGGCCTCTTTCCATTTCTTCAGCCATCCCCACAGAGCGTTGGCTACCATCCAAGAATCAGTATACAGATAGAGCCTTGGCCATTTCTCTCTTTCTGCAATATCTAGGGCCAGTTGAATGGCTTTGAGTTCAGCAAATTGACTGGATCCACCCTCTCCTTCAGTGGCCTCTACGACCAGTCGTGTGGGGCTCCAGACAGCTGCTTTCCACCTTCGACTCATCCCTATGACGCGGCAGGAACCGTCGGTGAATAAAGCATAACGTGCTTCCTCTTCCGGCAGCTGGTTGTATGGCGGAGCTTCCTCAACCCGAGTCACTGGTTCTTGTTCTTCATCTGCGACGCTGAAACTTTCACCTTCAGGCCAGTTCGTGATTACTTCCAAAATTCCAGGACGATTCAGTTTCCCAACTCGGGCGTGTTGTGTAATGAGGGCAATCCACTTGCTCCAGGTAGCACTGGTGGCATGGTGGGTGGAGGGAACCTTTCCTCTAAACATCCACCCTAGCACTGGTAGTCGGGGTGCCAGGAGCAGTGGTGCTTCCGTACCGATCACCTCTGAAGCAGCTTGGATTCCCTCATAGGTGGCCAAGATTTCCTTTTCCGTTGGGGTGTAGTTATCTTCAGACCCCCTGTAGCTCCGACTCCAAAATCCCAGTGGTCGGCCTCGGGTCTCACCAGGTACCTTTTGCCAAAGGCTCCAGGACAGACCATGACTCCCAGCTGCAGAGTAGAGCACATTCTTCACATCTGGTCCCGTTCTGACTGGGCCAAGGGCTACAGCATGAGCAATCTCCTGCTTGATCTGGGTGAAAGCTTGCTGCTGCTCAGGGCCCCAGTAGAAATCGTTCTTCTTGCGGGTAACCAGATGAAAGGGCCTCACAATCTGACTGTATTCCAGAATGTGCATCCTCCAGAAACCTATGGCACCTAAGAAAGCTTGTGTTTCCTTCTTATTCGTTGGAGGGGACATAGCTGTAATTTTGTTAATAACGTCCGTAGGAATCTGATGCCGTCCATCTTGCCACTTCACTCCTAGGAACTGGATCTCCCGAGCAGGTCCCTTAACTTTACTTTTCTTAACAGCAAAGCTGGCTTCCAGGAGAATTTGGATGATTTTCTCTCCCTTTTCGAACACTTCTGTTGCTGTGTCTCCCCACACAATGATATCATCAATATATTGTAGATGTTCTGGGGCCTTACCCTTTTCTAGTGTGGCCTGGATCAGCCCATGGCAGATGGTGGGGCTGTGTTTCCACCCCTGGGGCAGTCTGTTCCAGGTGTACTGCACTCCCCTCCATGTAAAGGCAAACTGAGGCCGGCATTCGGCTGCCAGAGGAATAGAGAAAAATGTGTTTGCAATGTCGATAGTGGCGTACTACTTTGCTGCCTTGGACTCCAGCTCATACTGCAGTTCCAGCATGTCTGGTACGGCTACACTCAGAGGTGGGGTCACTTCATTCAAGGCACAATAATCCACAGTCAATCTCCATTCTCCGTCAGATTTCCGCACCGGCCAGATGGGGCTGTTAAAGGGTGAGTGGGTTTTGCTGACCACCCCTTGGCTTTCCAGCTCTCGAATCATCTTATGGATGGGGATCACAGCATCTCGAGTGGTTCTATATTGCTGCCGATGCACTATTGAAGTGGCAATTGGTACTACTTGTTCTTCTCCCTTCAAAAGTCCTACGGTGATCGGGTTCTCGGACAGTCCAGGCAAGGTGTTCAACTGTCGAATGCTTTCTGCCATCACAGTCGCTACTCCGAAGGCCCACCTGAACCCTTTCGGGTCTTTAAAATACCCACTCCGGAGGTAATCTATGCCCAAGATGCATGGGGCCTCTGGGCCGGTCGCAATAGGGTGTTTCTTCCACTCATTCTTAGTCAAGCTCACATCTGCCTCCACCAATGTATAGTCCTGTGATCCCCCAGTCACACCAGCAACAGAAATCGATTCTGCCCCTACACATCTCGATGGGATCAAGGTACACTGCGAGCCAGTGTCAACCAAAGCCTTATAGTCTTGTGGCTTCAATGTGCCAGGCCAACGAACCCACACAGTCCAAAACACACGATTTTCCCTAACCTCTACCTGGCTAGAGGCAGGGCCCCTCTAAGCATGATTATCCTTCTTTCCTGGGGTATATATCTTAGAGGTTCCTTCAAGGGGATCAGACATGTCATCATCGACATCATACTTGACATCCTGGCTGCGAATAACTGGAGCTGCTCTCTGTTTATTGAGACTTCCTCTTTGAATCCTACCTTCCTTCAAATTACGTACCCGTTGTGCCAGAGCAGCAGTGGGCTTTCCATCCCATCTCCTCATGTTCTCTCCAGATTCACGCAAGAAGAACCACAACTCAGCTCGTGGGGTGTACCTTCTCTCCCCATCAAAGGAGCGCCTGCGTTGGATACCAGGGCCTCTAATTTGCACAGCCGAGATTTGGAGGAAGTCCTCCTTAATCTCTTCCCTGAGTTTCCTATGATTCTCCTCTATTTTGTCCTCTAATTTCTGCAGTCGTGTTTCCACAGCTGCAATTCTGGCATGAGTTGGGCAATGTACAGCGTCAGCATATGCTCGAAGCTTTTTCGCCATATCGAGCACAGTCTCATCTGTCTCCTCTCGCTTCATTATTGCTAGGGCAGAGGCATATTCAGATGGCCCAAGTCGCACAAGTTTCCTCCACATTACAGGGGTACATGCTACCAGGTCTGGATTCCTAGTTGTTACATCATCTGAAAAAATAAGCTCTGCTACTGCCATCTCTCTCAGACGTTGGATCCCCTGTTCTATGGTCCTCCGCTGTGTCTGCTGCAAATAAAGGTCATCTGCACACAGGTATCTTTGTGCTACACCATCCAGAATCCGTTCCCAGAGGCTGTGAGGGCTAGCCTCCCTCATCATGCCCTGATCAATAACAGGGTCTAGCGACAGAGATCCCAAATGCCTCGCTTCAGTGCCATCCAGAACTGTAGCCTACCCTGCAGCATCCCAAAGGCGGACTAACCAACTTATTATAGATTCATCAGGTTGTCGCCTGTAATCTTTTCTCAGGCCTCGAAGGTCCTTTAGGGAAAATGAATCAATATTGGCTCCAGAATCTACACCCATCGATGTAGTTTCTGATTTTGGTGAAGGTCCTTCTCCTGGATTATCATCATCATCCTCCACCTTGCGATCGGTCTTAGTTGTACACTTTCCGCCTCTTCTATTAGCAGCAACAGCCCTCGGTTGAGCCCTGCTGTCTGATTCGACTACTGGCCTGGGATACTAGCTGCAGCCTGAGTAATTGGGATAGTAACTAGCTTATCTCCCTGTTCCCTGTCTTCTGTCTGCTGCCCTTCAGTATCTAAGAGAGTACGATAAACATATGCCAGGGCCCAGCTCACTGTAATAATCCTTTTCTCCTTGGTATTACCCTGGCACCTCTCTTTCAAATACTTAGCCACCTTGGCTGGGTTCTGAATTTGTTCGGATGGAAAGTCCCAGGCTATAGGGTCGGAAAATTCCTTTAAAATTTGGCCCATATCTTCCCATTTCCCACTCCACTCAAGATTTCTCCTACTTGGGTTTGCTGGTAACTCAGAAGTCTCATTAGCCCCTTTGGAAATCTCAGCTTTCATTTTATATAAACTGCAGACAGTATAGAGAATGCTTACTAAATTAAATGTCAGAAAGATGGTCTCTTTTACACTCAGGGGAAACTGAATATTTCTTAATAAAGATATAAACAATTCAAAGGAGAAGAGGGAAAACAGAGGCTGAAAAACCTCTTCCCCTGCTTCTCCCCTAACAAACTGAGTGCCCAACCATAACAATGAATCATCAAACATATTTACAACCTTCTTGTAAACAATCACAAACAATCCGAGCCCGGTCAATATTCTGGTTAGTGCCCCACGGCAACATAAGTTACACATAAGAAGAAATGCTAAAGCTATCTCCGGGTAAGGAAATAACCCTAGACACCACAGAAGTAATAAAATCTCAAAAAACCCTAGAGACCAGAAATATTGACAGGCTTTCACCCCGAATGCCATTACGAGTCCAGAAAAAAACATCCTGATACACCCACCTGTTGGAGTCCAGGACATCCCCTTGGATGACCTGAGACCTGGGAAAGAGAATTTGAGCCCTGGACAGGGGGGTGTAGAACCGGTCCAGGGGGGTTGGAAACCTTGGCACAGAGCCCAGGAAGACACTGAGTTTGATCTTAGCCCATGGGAAAAACTTCCAGCATTAGGAGAGGAATTGCAAATCACCAGGAAGTGAAAATAGTAGTATAACACAGTAGAACATACAAAATTCAGTAGTTTTAAGATTCTTAGAATAGAGGTAAATGGGGGACAAGATGGTGGAATTTGGGTGGTACCTCGTGTCCCTCTCCTTCTTCCTCGTCCTCCATCTTCTGGGGTGGTGATGAAATAAGATAGTTAGAGTGGATTGGGTCAAAGCAGAAGTGACCCTCTTAGTGTAAGCACTAGGCATTGGTGTGAAATAGTAAATATCCTATACGTAATTATCTGTATAAATGTAAGGTGACGTCCCATCGGTAGTCAGTCGCCTCGTGTCCCAGCCGCTGTCCGGACCTCGGCTGGGAGCGGAGAAAAACTTTGTGATATCAAATAATAAACAACTCGAGAAACCAGAAAGCAAGGCCTTGAAGACTCCGCTTCTTTGTACCAACGCGACTCGGGGCTTTTAGAGGGCCAAGGACTTTAAACAACTTGAATCTCGGGTGAGAAAACCAACCCGAGAATTGGCGTCCCTGGGTGCCTGGACGAGAATTAGCGTCCCTGGGTACTTTCCAGTGGACACACCAAGCCCTCTGAAGCCAGGAAAACAGCCAGAGAAGACAGGGGAAGATTTTTGGCCAAAGCAGCTGCCTTCAAATTCGCCTTGGACAGACGAACTTCAAGGGCCCTGAAGTCGTCACCCTGAGATCTGCTGGTCGGTGATCAGGACACCACCGGGACGAATTTGAGAACACCTGCACCCTGTTTTTCGGCTTTGGTAAGACCGGTCGAATTTAGAACACATGGGGGTGGGAATCTCCCAGGAACAGCAAAGGATCCTAGCAAAATTAAGGGTAGTTGTGTCTGCACATCCTGCAGGCCTTTCTGAAAAGGAGCTTCAAGCTCTTCTTTTGTGGGCTCGGTGTAACTTTCCACATTGTGAGACCCACGTTGTATTTGAGCCTGCATTTTGGCAAGAGGCAAACAGGGAACTTTACAACAGAGCAACTAAGAAAGATAAAGCAGCTGCGAAGCTTTTGCCCGCAGTGAGAACCATGCTAGAGTCCATTTCACGTAACAGAAAAGCAGTTCCTCCTTCTTTACAACAGCAGAGGACTGCGCAAGAGGGACAAAGCAAGGTTTCTTCCGCTGAGCAGCAGCCAGCAGCGACTTGTTCTGCCTCTCAGCAGCAGGCGGATCCCAAATCTCCTAGTGGGGATGTGGGAGGGGAGAGCCATCAGCTCACCCAGGCAACATCAGGGGAAAGCCAGCAGCTTCCCCGAGGTGAGGCACATGATGCACAGCAGCTTGTCTCGGTGCCTCAAACCCCAAAGCCTGATTCCCCAAAGCCAGTCCCGGGAAGGCAAAAACTTGTACTTTATCCCAGTGATCAAGATAGAGATACGCGTTCTTCTGAGACATGTCCCCTGGACATGGGACAATTGCCCCAGGGGGGGAAACAGGGAGATTTAGAACGTATTCCATCTAGAAGCCCGTTTACCCCCCCGCAGATATCATGCGAAATCGCTTCGCCGCCTCTCCCTCCAGCAGAGCAAGGACAAACACAGCAGGGGGGAGGGGGAGGGCGCCAAACACCAGAACAGCAGGGAAAACAACCCCAAATCGCGTCAGCCGCGGGAGATAAGACTGCAGCGCATGCGCGCGAAAGTGATCTGAATCAGTCGCGCCGGGAACAATCATATAGCGGTGACGGGGAACGTAACGGGGGGCAGCGGGAAAACATACCGTGTCAAGGGGGCGCGGATCGCGGGGAAAAACAACTCGCGGGCGATCGTCGGGATTTTGCAAACCGCGGGACCGGGACAGCAGCGGGGGGAAAGTCCATGCCGGTAGCTGAGCGCAGGTTGATGACGCAAGCTACGGGGAGCAATGTGGACCAAGTTACGTCCGCATCGCAAAGCATGGGCAAAGAGCCAGAAAGGGCGGCGCAGGCGCAGGCGCAGAGCCATGCACTGCAAACCCCAGAGGCGCTTGCGGCGGATTTTGGCGCAGGCGCGGTGGGAGTGGGTTGGATTCCAAGCCGCAGTCTCGCTCGGGGCGGGGTAAACCCCGATGGCGAGCGGGACGGGGCGGTCTCTGGGGGCGGGCCGAGAGGGAACGCCTCCCAGGGGGGTGCCGGGACAGCGCAAGCAGGATCGGAGCAGGCGGGGGTGGCGCAGGCGGGGATGGAGAGTGGCCAGGGCGGAGAATTTCTCCAGGGAGCCGCCTCCTCACGGCAGCCGCAGACCATGACCCCGCCCACGAGCGGCGCCTTGATACCAGCACAGCAGGCGCTCAGTGATTCAAAATCAGCTAGCTCGTTCATATGCATGGGCGCACGTCCAAAAAATATTACAACAGTTTCCAGAGATCCAGAAACGGAGAATTTGTTACAAGCACAGCGTCTTTTGTCGGAGCTGATGGAACAGATCCCAGAAAAAATACCTAGTGCCGGACAGGGTCCAGCTGTCTCGATGGCAGCGCCACCTAGTGGCGAGACTGTACAATTACAGCAAACACGGCAACTTCCATACTCAGCCAGTCCAGCAACAGCGCCAGCTAGTGGCGGAACACCCACATTACATCATTTTTTCCCAATTACATACAAAAAACAGATTTATTCTCCAAAGCAGCAATTTCTACAGGAACAAACACAGCCTGTGTCAACTTTAGAGGATCACGAAACAATTCAACTACAACAACAAGCAGTCAGCACGGATGAAAGCATGATTCATATCACTGCTTCGCAAGGCATCCCTTTCATATCAACAACAACAGCAACTGCAGATTCTTCATCTCAAGCTCCTTCAATTTTATTATCCAAAGATTTCATGAAGCAATTTCTCCTGCAATTTAAAGAAACAGCTTTGGAGCTCAACCCAGATTCAAACACTCAATTCCCTCAAGTGTTCCTTTCACCAAAAGACAATCAAGCTCCTCTTCAATCAACTGCACAGACGCATTCTCCATTTATCCTCCGGCTACCCGATGGATCAACCCTCTCCTTTGGTAGTGCTGCACAGGGATCACGTGCTGCACAGAAATCCCAGCTTCCTACTCCTCAATTAGGAGGAAAAGAAATCTCAAGAAGAGATATATCCCTCAGGGATGAAGGGATCACATCTCAAGAAGATGTGAACAAACACCAAACACAAGAAGACTCCGGAATGACAGGAGCAGCATCATCATGGAAATCGCAGCAATTAATTCCATTTTTGGAAGATTCACAGATATCTGATGCACAGGTACCCAGTGCAACAGATTGGACTGAGATAAAGAAAAAAGCATTGAAAGAATTCAATTTAACAGGTGCAAGAAGTCTAGCATTGCCAGTGGCATACGATGCGCAAGGTCAGAACCCGAGATGGGAGCGATTGGATCATGATGTCATCAAGGAATTAGTGAAAGCCATCCGTGATAATGGATTGGGATCCCCGTACTTCAAGCAGCTTTTGAAGGCAACATTCAACATATATGATCTAACGCCTTTTGATCTCAGATCTATCGCATCAATGATTCTAACAGATTCGCAAGTCCTTATCTGGGAAGCAAAATGGAAAAGAGCCCTTGAAGAGCTCAGGAGAAGATATCAAGGACGACCAAATGCAGGCATCACCGTGGCAGAAATGGCAGGTGATCCACCAAATGATGACCCAGGTCGTCAAGCAAGGAATTTGCCACGAGAGGTGTTGACAGATATAAAAGAAGCAGCAAGAAAAGCAATAGTGCAAATTCCACCAGCAGGAATTCCAGAAAGCATTTATACAGAGGTAAAGCAAAGCCCAACAGAATCTTTCTCCTCATTCATTGATCGTCTAACACAAGCAATAGACAGGCAAGTCAATGATGAGGGAGCGAAGCCGCATCTGCTTCGAAGTCTTTCTTTTGCAAATGCCAACGCAGACTGCAAACGCATCATCAGTGCAATGCCAGGCCAGCCGTCCTTGGCAGAAATGTTGGAAGCATGCAGCAAAGTAGGAACACCACAGCATGTCGCATCCATTCAAGCAAGCATCTGGGGAGAACAGATGGAAAAAATCATCAAAGCCCAGACTGAAAACCTTAAGGAGGCTTTGGCAGCTCTTCGACAAAATAATTCCACAACAGTAATGACAGCAAAACTTTCAGGAGCACAATGCTATAAGTGCGGCAAACAAGGGCACCTCAAGAGAAACTGTCCAGAACATGCAAAAAATGCAAGTTCATCAGGTGTTTGTCCAAGATGCAGAAGAGGGAAGCATCAAGCAAGCCATTGCCATGCAAAAACAGATGTGGATGGAAGACCTCTGCCTCTCTCGGGAAACTCCAAGAAGAGCGCGAATCGTCAACGCGCGACGACACAAGTGATGGCGATGACTCAAAATCAAATTCCACAAACAGGACAGTTGTCGGGGAACGTCAATGTGATACCCTCAGCAGGACAATCTACAGGATCCCCAGCGATCCAGACTTGCTGCCACCAGGGGCACAATGTGACTTGGCAGCTTCCAAAATGACTTGTTTCATGAATGAGAGCCATGCAGTGATACCCACCGGGGTCACTGGAACTTCATTGAAAAGCCAAGAATTTTTAATTATAGGTAAAGACAGAAGTAGTATTTTAGGTCTCATCATTTACCCAACACTTGTTTGGGCAAACTGCAATGAAGAATTGACAATCTTAGCCAAGGCTCTTCGACCACCGTTGGTCATTCCTGAGAACACTTCCATTGCCAAAGCCATTGCATTGCCATCTCACACCACGGAACAGGTCATGCCAGTGTTTCGTCAACAGGATTCCCCTTCGAGTGAGCACGTGGAGGTTCATGCCACATGGGTAAAGCATCTAGGTCGAGATCGACCCATCATTACATGTTCTTTGACCTACGGCCAGAAGACAATCACGCTCCAGGGAATGATTGACACAGGGGCCGATGTCACGGTAATTTCACATATTTTTTGGCCCAGAGAATGGAGCCTGATTGCACCTTTGAGCTCACTTTCAGGCATTGGAGGAAGTTCTGTTTGTCCACAGAGTGAAAATGCAATTCTCATCTCAGGACCAGGAAAAAAGACGGCAGTCATTCGTCCGTTCATCATACAAAAACCCATCACAGCGTGGGGAAGAGACATTTTGGCACAATGGGGTGCGAGAATGGAACTGGATTTTTAGTGGGGGTCACTGTGGCACTCACCACTTTGAAACTGACCTGGAAAACAGACGATCCTGTCTGGGTGGATCAGTGGCCCCTTGAGCAGAAAAAGTTGAGTGCACTTAAGCTTTTAGTTAAAGAACAGTTAGAAAAGGGACACATCAAACCAACCAATAGTCCATGGAATTCTCCGGTCTTTGTGATCCGCAAGAAAGCCTCAGGTTCATGGAGACTGCTTCATGATCTCAGAAAAATCAATGAGGTCATTGAAGAAATGGGTCCACTTCAATTAGGACTTCCAGCTCTCTCAATGATTCCGAGAGACTGGCCACTTGTGATCATCGATCTCAAGGATTGTTTCTTTAACATTCCACTTCATCCAGATGATGCTCCTCGATTTGCATTCTCCATCCCAAGCATCAACAGACAAGAACCTCTGGAAAGATACCATTGGGTGGTTTTACCCCAAGGACTCAAAAATTCTCCAACGATTTGCCAATGGTTTGTGGCACGAGCTTTGTCTCCAGCGCGAAAGAAATATCCGGAGGCAAGAATCGTTCACTACATGGACGATCTGCTCATCGCAGCATCGACACAACAGGAGCTGCAGAAAGCTCGTGACTCCGTGATTGCAGAAGTGCAAAATGCAGGATTGGAAATTTCTACTTCGAAAATTCAAGAATCTGCACCTTGGAAATACTTAGGATGGAAGATCTCAGAACAGACCATAAAACCTCAGAAAATTCAAATCAAAGCAGAAGTCAACAATCTGCAAGACTTGCAACAACTTTTGGGAGAAATCAACTGGATGAGACCAGTCTTAGGAATCACAAATGATGAACTTACATCATTGTTTAACCTTTTGAAAGGAGACTGCAATATAAAGTCTCCCAGAGCTCTCACGCTAGAAGCTCATAAAGCCCTTGAAAGGATTGCAGAAGCTCTTCAACAGAGACAGGCACATCGTTTTGTAGAATCATTACCATTCTTCCTTGCAGTGTTGGGAGAGAAAATACAACTGTATGGGTTGATTTTTCAATGGGATGCATCTCACACAGACCCATTGCTGATTTTAGAATGGATCTTTTTATCTTACAGGTCTCCAAGAACAATTCTCACAAGTCTAGAAATGATAGCTCAGATCATCATCAAAGCTAGGTCCAGACTGTTGACAATGGCAGGCAAAGATTTTACAACAATTTACCTGCCTTTGAAAAAAGATTATTTTGACTGGGCATTGCAAAAGTCAGAAGACTTGCAAATTGCATTGTTAGATTATCCTGGCACTTGCACGATCCACTTTCCAAGCCACAAATTGTTGAAAGCAAAAATAAGTTTTAGAGAAAAGCCAAAAATAAGTGAGGTGCCGTTGGATGCAATAACCATATTTACTGACGGCTCAGGAAAAACTCACAAATCAGTAATCACATGGCAAAATGCAACAACAGGAAAGTGGGAATCAAACATAGAAACAGTGCAAGGTTCACCACAGATAGTGGAGTTGGCAGCAGTGGTTCGAGTCTTTGAACTGTTTTCTCAACCTCTCAATCTGATCACAGATTCAGCATATGTAGCAAATGTGGTCAGAAGGCTTGAAAATTCACTTTTAAAGGAAGTCGACAATGAAGATTTGTATTCATACTTACTTTGTATGAGGACTCTATTACAAGAGAGAAAACATGAATATTTTGTTTCTCACATTAGGGCACACTCTTCCCTTCCAGGATTCTTAGCAGAGGGCAATGCACACGCAGATGAATTGGCTATGCCAATTTCAAACACTTTGCCAAACATTTTTGAGCAGGCAAAGTTGAGTCATGCATTTTTTCATCAGAATGCTCAGGCATTGATGGAAGCCTTTCGCATTTCCAAAAGCCAGGCAAAAGAAATCATCAATACCTGTCCAGACTGTCAGCGTGTACAGCCTCCTGCATCCATGGGAGCAGTCAATCCAAGAGGATTGCACAGTCTGCAACTGTGGCAGACAGATGTCACCAAATACTCATCTTTTGGCAAACTTAAAAACATCCATGTCTCAGTAGACACATTTTCAGGTGCAACTTTTGCATCATTGCACACAGGGGAGACGGCACAACACGCTTGTCGACACTTTTTACAAGCGTTTGCATCATTAGGTGTGCCGCAAGAAATCAAAACAGACAATGGTCCAACCTATACAGGGAAAGTGCTTGACAAATTTCTGAAAAGGTGGGGTGTCCATCACACTTTTGGTATCCCACATTCTCCAACAGGTCAAGCAATCATTGAAAGGACACACCAAACACTAAAAGCCCTTTTGGAAAAACAGAAAAGGGGGGAGGTGGATGCAACACCACACATGCGCTTGAACAAAGCCTTGTATGTGTTGAATTTTCTAAATGGCTCTTTTACAGAGCCCACTCCGCCAATCATCAGACACTTTTCAAATAATACAAAAGCAAAACTGAAGGAGAATCCTTTAGTTTTGGTCAGGAACCCAGACACAGGACAAATTGAAGGACCATTCAAATTAATAACTTGGGGCAAGGGTTATGCTTGTGTCTCCACAGGAGCTGGACCAAGATGGGTGGCTGCAAAGAACGTGAAGCCCTACCGAGTCCAAACGCAAGCAGACGCGGACCCCAAGACAGGCACGCAGACATGAACAGATGTCAAGACAGCGGACATCCCCTTGTTCTACATGCAAGAGAGACTTTGGGATTTGGGTTTCCCTTGGGACTTGGGTGGTGGTGCATTTTAGGAGTTCCTAGGGGAAGGAGGCCTCAGATAGCACACATTTGCCTCATTTTTTCATTGGTTGCCTTGAGCAACGCAGCAGATTGGCCCATGGCTCAACCAAAGGAAAATGTCTGGGAAACTCTGGCCAATGCATCAGGGCTGGACACCATTTGTTTGACACACTCAAAACCAGGGAAGCCTTTTTCAACATGTTTGGTAGGGTTGCCAGTGAGCAAATGGCCGATTCCAAAAAACGTCCCTCCAGCAATCTTAAAGATCATTTCAAATCCAGTGGACAAATGGGACGTTTGGACAAAGTTCCTTCCTGTGGCTCCTTTTGAACCTCAGGAACTGGAAATTCTTGGATCGGTCAGAATGAAATTTTGTGTGAAATTTAATCACTCTGGAGTGGCAGAAAACAAAACAATAGATGTCACTCCAAATCACATAATTTATAGAAAAGCATCGTCTTGGTGTAACTACACTAAGATGGTGAGCAGACCATCCAACCATGATCCAGTGCAATTGCCAAGAGGAATCTTTTTTATTTGTGGGGACAGAGTTTGGCCCGCAATCCCCGCAAATGTCAAAGGCGGTCCATGCAGCATTGGAAGACTTTCATTGTTAACACCCAACATAACGTTACTGAGAGAGCGAAATCCCAAAGAGAAAAGATCTATCCAGCAATATGATCCAAAATGTGATGATGATGTTCATACTTTGTCTAAGGCACAGAGAATTGCAGCTGCAATTTTTTCACCGCAGACAGCATCAGGAGTAGCCTTGACACAATTGGATCATATGGCTTGTTGGCTGAGTAAGCATGCCCGAGCCATTTCTCTTACACTGAGTGACATGTTAATGGACACCGATAGTGTAAGACGAGCAACTATCCAAAACAGGGCAGCAATTGATTATCTTTTGCTGTCACATGGGCACGGGTGTGAGGAATTTGAAGGGATGTGTTGCATGAACTTGTCAGATCATTCTAAATCAATCCATGAGAACATCAAACAATTGCGGGAAAGTGTGAACAAAATTGGAAAGGAAACAGGGTCGTGGTTGGATGGCATGTTCAATTTTTTAGACCTTTCACCTTTGTGGAAGGAAATTTCAAAAACAGGTTTTTGCATCCTGTTGGGATTTGTAATTCTTCTCATGGTCGTGCCGTGCTTCTTTCAATGCATACGGCGACTCATGCACAAGGCTGCAAAAGAGGTCTTTTTGGTGCAAACAGGAGGGGGAGATGTTGGAGTCCAGGACATCCCCTTGGATGACCTGAGACCTGGGAAAGAGAATTTGAGCCCTGGACAGGGGGGTGTAGAACCGGTCCAGGGGGGTTGGAAACCTTGGCACAGAGCCCAGGAAGACACTGAGTTTGATCTTAGCCCATGGGAAAAACTTCCAGCATTAGGAGAGGAATTGCAAATCACCAGGAAGTGAAAATAGTAGTATAACACAGTAGAACATACAAAATTCAGTAGTTTTAAGATTCTTAGAATAGAGGTAAATGGGGGACAAGATGGTGGAATTTGGGTGGTACCTCGTGTCCCTCTCCTTCTTCCTCGTCCTCCATCTTCTGGGGTGGTGATGAAATAAGATAGTTAGAGTGGATTGGGTCAAAGCAGAAGTGACCCTCTTAGTGTAAGCACTAGGCATTGGTGTGAAATAGTAAATATCCTATACGTAATTATCTGTATAAATGTAAGGTGACGTCCCATCGGTAGTCAGTCGCCTCGTGTCCCAGCCGCTGTCCGGACCTCGGCTGGGAGCGGAGAAAAACTTTGTGATATCAAATAATAAACAACTCGAGAAACCAGAAAGCAAGGCCTTGAAGACTCCGCTTCTTTGTACCAACGCGACTCGGGGCTTTTAGAGGGCCAAGGACTTTAAACAACTTGAATCTCGGGTGAGAAAACCAACCCGAGACCCACCAAACAATTAGAATCACCAGTATTATTATTAAGGTTTTTTCCACTTTCTTTGACTCGGTTTCCCGGGCCAATGCACCAAAATATATTCTGGTTTGGGTTGAATTAGGGGAGGACCTTCAAGGAATCCCCTAATAACAAAACCTCTACCACCCCTCCCCCAACCCTGGGTTTGGGAAGGAATCTCTTGAACACAAAGTGGAAAAAACCGGTTTATTAACAAATGAATAAACACCCCCTCGACACAAGGGAAAAAAAAAGAACAGAAAAAGCTCAGGTTACTGTGAGGGGGAGGGCGCAGAGCTTCTTTTATGAGCCCTGGCGATCCTCTTCGGACTCCTCCAGCCAGATCAGCTCTGGGTGCCGGTCCTAAATCTTAAAGGGGGGGGGGGGGGGGGAAGGGAGAAGAGGAAAAGGGAAAAAAAACCCAAACAGAGCACAGAGGCGGCAGAAAGAAAGGAAGAAAAAAACAAAAGAATGAAAGGGCAAGAAAATAGCAGAAATTGCGAGACGGCAAAGCACGCCTAAAAGCCAGGAAGCCAAAAGCAGCAGCAGCGGAAAGCACCAGCAGGAAAGTGCCCGCCCTCCTAACAGGGAAGGGACAGCTTTTAGACATAACAAAGGAGTCCACGATATGGGATTATGGGATAGAGAGCACTGTCAGCCCAGGACACCAAGTCAAGATGACTTGAATATTGTTTTAAGGCAGAAAACACCTGGGTCTGCAAACACCATGGTTGGCAAATTTCCCATCCACATAGAGCTAAGGCCTGGCCACTGCCTGGCTCTAACTGGAAGAGAATCCTCTAGATATATTTCAAAACAAGGTTCCTAAGAATCTTAGGGTGAAAGACTAACTGAACCATCTAATAACTGGTCTCCTCTGAAATTCCCTCAGGATAGGGATGCCTTAAACACAGCAAACTCTCAGAGTGCTTCTGTAACAAAAAATAAAGGTCATAATGTTATAAATAAAAGGGCGGAGATAATATTAATCTCCTTAAAATGCCTTTATTAATCAGCTCTTACAATGGTTGCGCGAGGGGTGTGGCAGCCCGATGCGCCATGGAGGAGGAGGGTTCTTGTCAGCTCTGCTGCAGGAACTTCAACAGAGCTGGAGAACTCTTCCCTCGCTGGGAGTAATCCCAAAGATCTGTATTTCTTTTGTTTTCTTCGGGGTCTCACTTCTGGCTTGGCACTCTCAAGTCACAGCGAGTCACAGAAACTGGAAAAATCAGTTCCCCCGATACTCCAGGGTCCACACGGCCCAGCATTGGTTTCTGTGTGTTTCAACTCCACTTAGCTTTATTTTTATAAGGGGTTTTTGGTGTTAAAAGAGTCCCGAGATGCACCTGGGGTTTCTGATTTTTATGTGGGGTTGGCCGGGGCGGGCGGCTCAGGAGCTTGTGGACGCGCCATCCAGCGGCGGCGGCTGGCCGCCCGGCGGCCGCACCACATGGTGATTTTGCGGGCTTTGGGGCTTTCCGCGCTGGGGATCGGGCCGGGCAGCCGACTGCTCGGCGGCTGGAGCCGCGCCAGGGGTCGCCGCACCGGGGCGGGCGGCTTGGCAGGGACACAGGGAGCCAGCCCCGCGGTGGTGGCAGGGGTAGGGGCCGGACGGCCCCGCTCACTGGGGTCCCCGCTGTGGGCAGGGAGAAGCGGCCGGTTCTGTTCGCTCTCGCCCCAGGCCGCCGCCGCCACGCCGCAGCACGGCGCCGGCGGGGACGAGCTCCGCCCCAGCGGCTTGCTCCGGGAGCGGGGGGCTCGCAGACAGTCACCTGAATGGGGGGGGAGACCGGGGGCGAGGCCCACGCCTCGCCTTTCTTCGAAGCCCTTTCTCTCGGTCTTTGGCAACGGCAGCGCCTGCGGTGGCAGCGCCGGCTGCTCCGGCGGTCCCTCTTGCTCTGTTGTTGGGGGTGGGGGAGCCGCAGTGCCGGGCTTCTTTGAATGGAGCTCTCGAGGTTCATTTTTAAGGTGGTCTGGGGGGAGGTGCCACGGAGGTGGCCCCTCACTGCTACATTACAAGATAAACATTCCAAATTTCATTTTTATCAATCCCTCATCTTTTCTTTTGATCAGGTTTTTTAACCTGCATCAACTTATTTATGCTAATAATTTTTGATTCTTTTTGGGGTTTAAACTTTACTTGTCTAAGTTTGGACCTTTGCTCATATCAATCACAGCTTGGTTTTGCTTTGTCATTTTTTTGCTTAATTTTTGGGGCTTTCTTTGAGGTGCTTTTGGTGTTGAAAGGAATCCGAATTTGGGCTACATCTTTGACTACTAGGGACTTTTTGTAGCTAATTCTTTTTATCAAACTAATAACCAAATTTTTACTGAGGGGTTTGCCTAGCCAAAACCATTCTCTTATAGAGCACTCTCCAATCAGGCCTTGCTCAAAGGTGGCAGTATTTCTTGTGACTAATTGGTTTTCTCTCTTCCTGACAGGTTGACAGTCGGAAGTCAGCAAAGCAAGTGTGGTTTGTGTTGGTACAAACTCTTCATCGAGGACTTCGAGTTCTCCTCATCATTGATGGGGGAATGCCTCTCTGAACCAGCTCCTCTTATGGGTTTACTCATCACCCAGACTATCATTAGTCCTCCCAAGAGTCCAGTATGAACCTTTCTCATCTTTAGGTCTCACCTGGCCTTGCCTCTTGGTTCTAGGAGCTTTCTTGGTTCAGTTTCTAGAGTTTTTCTCTTGCACTCTCACACTTGGCTGTTAGCTTTTAGGTAGCTTTTTTGGGTTGTGCTCTATGAGAGATTTCTAAATTTTTGTAGTAATTTTCCCAATAATTTATACTAATTCAAGACAACAAACAATCCCACAACTTCTGTGATTGATATGTGCTCTCAGTAACAACATTACAACAATAACAACAACAAACTTTTAACAACAATATCACAACCACCAATACAAACAGTAAAAAAAAACCCCTTGTATGCAATATGTAGTTCTTTTTCACTGAGTTTTTGGGTTTTCTTTTGAAGGTTATTTTTGAAGAGTTTGAATATGAGACAACAGTCCATGGGGGATGATGTTTTGAAAGGTCTGGGCTGGATAGGATGTTTGGAGGTAGTGTTGCTGGTCCTTTCACTCTGGTCTTTAGCAGCACCTGGAAAGGACTTATATTTTGGGGTTAATGGAGTAATATTTGAATTAAGGGGAGAAGTTTGGGGATTTTTGGATTTTGGTTTTTCTTTCTTGGTAACCTCCTGGGTTAGGGGGTTAACAAGAATGGAAGTCTAAACATTTCTTAAGGGGAAGCTCTTCTGTTAGATTGGGGCCAGGTTTTAATTCACAGAAGAGCAAGAGGCAAACAAACAGCTGAGCCAATTTAGCTGTGTTCCCTCTATTAATTTGGTTTACACAATTTTGAAAGTCATACAGTTTATGACTTTTCAAGTTCCATCATCTTCCTCCTTTAATATTCTCTCTAATGTATCTTTTTCTCTCTTGATTGCCTCATCAAATGATATCTTTTGGCAATCCTTTTTTAGGTGCCCTATTCCTTCACAATAGAAACACTTCCGAGTTTCTCCTTGTCTTTTAGGGGTCACCCAGGGTAGTAATTATTTCTTTGCCCTCTGACTGGCTTCCCATTCTCTCGGTGGGGTGAACTCTGGTTGGATGCACTCTCTCTAGCCACAGCTTCCATGATTTTTCCTTTTGTTCTGGTTTTTTCTTCTTCCCTTCTTAAATAGACTTTTAAGGCTTCTCTTAACAAGTCATTTATTCCTCTATCTTGCCAGTCTTTCATCTTTTCTAATTTTCTTCTAATATCTGGCCAGGACTTGGTAACAAACTGTGTTTTAAGTAACACCTGGCCTTCAGAACTTTCCGGGTTAATGTTAGAATACACTCGGAAATTTTGCTTGATTCTGCTCAGCCAAGTGGCTGGGGTCTCATCTTTTCCTTGCATACTATCAAATGCAAGTTTTGAGTTATTGCTTCGGGGGACTGACTCTTTAATTCCTTTGATTATCAAATTTCGATAATCATCCATATTTCTCCTATCCTCTTCCCTATTTGGGTTCCACTTTGGGTCACTCACTGGCAGTTTATGTTCACCTGGGGACCCTATTCTATTCTCCCTTTCCCAAATCCGTATCCCTGCTGTTCGAATCATCCTTATCTCCTCGGGGCTAAATAAAATTCTGAATATAGAATTTATTTCCACCCACGTGAAAGTATTGGGACCCAGGAACCGATCTACCTGTTCAGCCACTCCCACTGGATCTTCTACTAAGTTTCCCAGTTCCTTTTTGAAGTTCCTGACCTCTGAGGCTGTCAGGGGGGCATTTACAAATCCCACCCCTCCAGCAACTCCGCCCATTGGAACTTCCCTCAAAGGAAAAAGCTTAGCTTTAGATCTTGTGTTATAAGAATGTCCCTCTGGATTATTTTCAGGGGGACACTCTATGCTTGGGGTGGGCAAATTCGGTTCCCAGTTTGCAGGTGGGGCTGGAACCATGGATGGCAAGGGAGAAAAAACATAGCTACTATTTGGAGAAACTGGGGGTATTTCTGTTGTATAGAAGGGGTTAGTACTTGTTGGGGGGAGACTCACTGGAGGGCTGGTTAGGGAGGGGGCAAGGGTAGGTCCGGTTTGAGGATTAGAGGGAGGAATAAGGGAATTAGTTTGAGGGATTTGAGGGTGGCTTGAGGCTGAAGGTAAGGGAGAAACAGGGATTACAGTTTGGGGAAGTCGGAAGGGATTTCCAGGGGGAACCTGGGGCATATCTGGATATGCTGGAGGGGGAGGTAAGTGACTAAGTGGATCCCAGATGGGGCCATTCTTTTCTTTATCACTCTTTTCTTTTTTCCCCTGTAGTTTACAGATTTTTATGTTCTCTCTGTTTCTGCTCTGTTCTTCCCAACAAGCAGCATACTGCACTTGTTCTGCTTTTCTGTCACCTTGGGCTCTTAGATGCTGATTTAACTGAGCACACATCCAAGGGTCTGTTGTTCCGTGCCATGGCCATTCTCCAGGTAAACCCAGAGTAGGCCATACCTCTATACAATAATGGATCATCTTGATCTTATCTAAATCTCTAGTACTCTCCTCTCTGTCCTACTGTTCTAACATCCTTCCTAGTGGGCTCCCTGGAGGGATGTGTGGTATTTTCTCTGTGTTTCAGCCTCTCTAGGCCTACTTATCCAAGTACCCACTCTACTTGGTAACTTTATTCAAATTTCCTTAAAGCTCTTTCACTCAAACTCACTCAATTCACACTCACTCGTGAGCTCTGGAAGCAGTTTGTATGACCCGCCCTTAGGGTCCCGACCACTGCCACAGCCAGCCCCCGGTACCCGTCAATGGCCTGAGCACTCCTGGTGCTTCAGTCACCACCCCAGCCGGTACCCTCTTTCACTCCTGCGCATCTGGCGTATCCCCGTAAGCAGCTGGTCAACCTGGTCCCAGGGTTCCAGTCACTACTTCAGCCAAGATACACACACAGAGCATGCGACTCACTCACTCACCCTATCGTCAAGTCCCTCGCACGTTGGAACTTCCCTAACTTGCACTCACTGCATCCGGTAGCCCCGGCCTTAGATACCCCCGACCAGCTTTACCTCTCCGTGCCCGGTAGCATGGTGCTCCTGACCACCCCTGCCCAGCACAACACACTCAAGCCTGGTAGCGTATCTAACCCAGCCCCCGCCCAATGCACTCTTCACACCCGGTAGCGTGCCCCCTTTTAGCACCCCCGCCCAGTGTGACCGTCCTGTACCCCGTCAGTTACCTCAGCCTGGCCACCCCTCCTCTGGGAGCAGCCCCTGGTAACCTCGGCCAGTACCCCTTGCTCTCCCCACACCCCTGCAGGTCCCTGGGAGCAGCCCTTAGCCACCCTTTCTCCTGCGTCGGTGTGGTGCGTGCCTCACACACTCGTCCCTGGCCTACCCGCACACTTGAGGTGACCTGGGTGGTTTGCCCCTACAGGTCTAGGGGAAACATACAGTGCCACTTACTTTATGACGTGCCACTCACACTCTATTCAGCCTCCGCACGTCCGGAGGGGGGTCCTCTATACCCCTGGAGACGCCTCTCTCACTCTGTTTCCTTTCGCTTCCTCCTGTTCCTGACCACTTCTCTCGCGAAGAGGTGGAACTGCAGTACTGAGGAGTCCTCACTCGCGACGGGGGTCCGAGCTGCCGGCCCCCGTCTCACACATACACACATCCACACGTCTCCACGCCCGCCACCGAGTTTATATTTACCCGGTGCTCCTCAATGGCGCCCCCTTGTGGCTGCCGTATGTCCCTCGAGGTTGGCGTGCGTTGTCCTCTTTGGTCGTCCCTTGAGGCTGGCGTGCGTTGTCCTCTTTGGTCCAGGAGGCCAGCTGTCCAGGAGGTCCAAGATGGGCAGCGCCTTCCCGTCTCGGTCCTCTTCTGGGCGTGGCCACTCCCGGACGAGGCCCCAAGTTGGTATAAATAAAAGGGCGGAGATAATATTAATCTCCTTAAAATGCCTTTATTAATCAGCTCTTACAATGGTTGCGCGAGGGGTGTGGCAGCCCGATGCGCCATGGAGGAGGAGGGTTCTTGTCAGCTCTGCTGCAGGAACTTCAACAGAGCTGGAGAACTCTTCCCTCGCTGGGAGTAATCCCAAAGATCTGTATTTCTTTTGTTTTCTTCGGGGTCTCACTTCTGGCTTGGCACTCTCAAGTCACAGCGAGTCACAGAAACTGGAAAAATCAGTTCCCCCGATACTCCAGGGTCCACACGGCCCAGCATTGGTTTCTGTGTGTTTCAACTCCACTTAGCTTTATTTTTATAAGGGGTTTTTGGTGTTAAAAGAGTCCCGAGATGCATCTGGGATTTCTGATTTTTATGTGGGGTTGGCCGGGGCGGGCGGCTCAGGAGCTTGTGGACGCGCCATCCAGCGGCAGCGGCTAGCCGCCCGGCGGCCGCACCACATGGTGATTTTGCGGGCTTTGGGGCTTTCCGCGCTGGGGATCGGGCCGGGCGGCCAACTGCTCGGCGGCTGGAGCCGCGCCAGGGGTCGCCGCACCGGGGCGGGCGGCTCGGCGGGGACACAGGGAGCCAGCCCCGCAGTGGCGGCGGGGGTAGGGGCCGGACGGCCCCGCTCACTGGGGTCCCCGCTGTGGGCAGGGAGAAGCGGCCAGTTCTGTTCGCTCTCGCCCCAGGCCGCCGCCGCCGCGCCGCAGCACGGCGCCGGCGGGGACAAGCTCCGCCCCAGCGGCTCGCTCTGGGAGCGGGGGACTCGCAGACAGTCACCCTAATGCGGGGGGGAGACCGGGGACGAGGCCCACGCCTCGCCTTTCTTCGAAGCCCTTTCTCTCGGTCTTTGGTGGCGGCAGCGCCAGCGGCGGCAGCGCCAGCTGCTCCAGCAGTCCCTCTCGTTCCGTCGTTGGGGGTGGGGGAGCCGTGGTGCTGGGCTTCTCTGAATGGAGCTCTCGAGGTTCATTTTTAAGGTGGTCTGGGGGGAGGTGCCACGGAGGTGGCCCCTCACTGCTACATTACAAGATAAACATTCCAAATTTCATTTTTATCAATAACATCATCAGTTCAAAGGAAGTTTTCCACGAAGTTCAGATACCATTTCTTGGAACTCTGAAAAATACTTCAAAATCATGAGACAGCACTGGGTCAAGCCCCTGAGCTAGTGGAGAAACTAGCATAAACAGCTAGAGAACAATATAACACATATTTAAAACAAAGTCCTTAACAATAGCAGTTATGAAATGCTTAAAGCAATTAAAGAAAAAATAAAATCTCAAAACAACACCTTTTCTAAGAAGCTAGCTATAACACAATAATAACAACTGATGAATAGTGCCTATCATCATATCAGTAAGTTCACGCCATGCAATTAATATTCAGACCTTACGTTTGAGATAGAAACGGGTCAAAGTACAGACTCTTGTCTAAAAATGTGAAAAGGTCCTGGTATATTCTTTTTTATAATTCAACCATCCTGATCTAACTATACACTGACTTTTGACTGCAGTAAACTCCCACCATAGGGTTCCTTTTGCAGACTCTGACTGCTGGTTATGTCTTACTAGAATATGACTGTATTCTAGTAGGACTATGACAGTAGAATACGGTAAGTATTCCCTTGCTGCCTCTGACTGTAGGCCTTCACCAGCTCGACTATGACTGCAAAACTCCTACTGCAGGATCCAACTACAGACCCAGACTGAGCTCACAGCAGATTCCTCACCGCAGCGTCTCTCCCATTTGATCAGTCTTCTAGTTTTCCTAAACCATTCTTGCAATACCTACAATTCCTTCTTCCTCAGGATCTTCCTCTGACTAGCTATCCTATCCCTTTATCACACTCAAAACACAGCTGTGACTTATCAGGGGTGAAGTCCATGGTTCTACAGACCATGGCCTGCCTCTCCTCATATGCAATCCACTTCCCGGCTCTCAGCCATTCCCCATGGCTCAAGGCTGTGCTCTCCCATGATTCACGATTGTTTCCACCTGTAACCTTTTCTCTTAAGAATATATATCAGTTGTAACTATCTGAAAAAGTTGAGATAATATATTCCAAACATTCATATATTTATAACAGTAAAATGAAAAAAAAGGAGAGGTAAAATTAGGAGCTCTCACCAAATGAGTTGGAATCCAGAAAACAGGATGGAAGCAAAAAGAGACTGCACTGACAAACCCAATTCAAAGCTGAAAAGACACACAGCATCCCACAGCAAGGATGGACAACAACACTATAAAGAAAAAAGACCAGAGAGTCTCTTTACCATTCAGAATAAGGTCCCCAAAAGCTTCCACCTTCCACCCAAGCTCAAAGATATCAAGAAGCCCAAAAAACCTCTAGAAAGCACAGAAAAGCCCGAACAGCTCTGCCTCCTGCACAGCCTTTATGGCCACAACCCATGGGTATCAGGATGCATAAAAGGGAAAACACTGAACAACTGACCAGGAAAAGCTATAATAACTCGGACTGAATAACACTCAAACCTGGTATCAATGAATTTTGACAGCAATAAGGCTCAACAAGATAAACTCCATAGAACTCTGCCCTAAAAGGACTTCAAATTAATAAAATGTAGCTCAATTATTACTTCAGTAAAACACAAGGTACACTTAAGAAAAGTCAAGTCAACCATCATGCTCAATACAACTATAAATATGCCAAGATATAGCTTATTCTACTATTGCCAACACAAAAATAAAATGAAAAATTGAACAATTCCTAAGGAGAATAACAACATGATGGTATACTGGAGAAATAAAAGTCTCAACAAGCATATTAAACTTATAAGTAAATCAGTTATGAGAAAAACCCATGGCAACCGCAAATTTTAGTAAAACAAGAATTTAGTAAAACCTTTTAAAGTGCAGGGTTACTGAAAAACAAATATAATAATGTGTAATTTGGCAGAGTGCAGAACAGCTGAATAGCTTCTTGCAACTGTACCCTGTGTTTTCGCATGTGGCAAATTTGCAAACATTCTTGTTTAAGAAATCAGATTATGCTGAAATCTTTGATAGGTAATAAAGCACTGCATTTATTGCTTCTTATTTCTCCAGCAACCTTAAAACTGTAAAAAATTAGAATTCATTCAAAAAACAAAATTAACTTTAAAAAAATCCATATCAACATGTTTTCAAGGCATACAAACAAACTGCATCCTCTTCCGTCTACAGGTGTTCATTAGCAGGTCATCATAGCTGCTTCAGTCGGAGTTGCCTTTTTTCGTAAAAAAAACCCAACTATACTTTGAAATTTATAGAAGCATCTTTTAACAAAAATTAAGAAGAATTTTGAATTAAACAACTCTTAAACTTGATAAAGATTAATCTCAAGACAACTTAGCATCCGGGTACTAAAACAATAACATATAACTTAACGGTACTCTAACCTAACTTAACAGTACTTTGACCTAAACATAGTGGAGCTTAATTATGCTTAGCTCTATCAACCCTTAATTTATATTTAAATACAACCTTGAGTATAATTCATAGTAACTGCAGCTTTACTAAAAAAAACCCCAACAACTTAAAGTTTGGTAAACTGCCATTCAACTCTTCAGCATTTTGCAAATGCCTGTACAATATATTCAAGTTTCTTCTATTTTCTCCTGTATTTCTTAGTAAGTTTTTGGGTTGTTGGATTGCTGTTACTCTCGTCTCTGAGATTTCTGACAAGGTCTTTTCATTTCCCTGCAAAGCTGTTTGGTCTTGGATCTTTTCTATCCGGATCTGCCTAAACAGGATTAGTTTTCTACCAAGTTAGTTTTAAAGTGGTAAATGTATCCATGACTCCAATTAAAAATTTTACTTCTGTGTTTATTATCCATTGTGATAGCAGGTCTCTTCCTCACTAGTGATAGGTTTTGCACTACAAGGGGATAAATTGCTACTATTTTCCTTTCTGGCCCTGTAACGGTAATTGTATATTCACTTTGCAAACGCAATGCGGTTCCTCCAGTTCCTGTGCCGGTGTCCAACATGCCCGTAACTGCAATCCTGTTGTGCGGTCCTGTTGTGATATGTCAAGCTGCAGGTTATCTGTGGTCGATAACGTTTTCTCCTTGGCGGTGGCTGCGTTCCCTCCGGCCAGGCCGGTCCCAGGCAGGCAGGGCAGGGCCGGGCCGGGCTCAGCTGGTGGGGCGGCCTTGGCACCGCGGAGGAAGAGGCGAGGGCTCTTTTATGAGTTTCCCGACAAGGCACAATTAAAAGCTGTTCATTTACTACGTCAAAATCTCTTTTCTTTAATCCTCTTTCGCCTTACTTCAGCCCAATTAATTGATTTTAAACTGTTTCCTGAAGTATAATGTGATTTAAAATTTGAGGGGTCTGTTTCTGGATTCGGTGAGCCTGCATCTCGCAAATCTGTCCCTTTTGCCGAGATAGGATCGTTTCCTCGCTGTTGCATTCCTTCTATTCGTCTATAACTTTCTGTTCGTTCTTCTCCCCCTGCTCCTTGCAAAAACAGAAGCGGCCAAAGGTGACGCTGTACGTGGAGGCCGAGAGCCTCGGTGGTCACAAAATGGCGTCGGCGGTAATGCGCACGCTCCAGATAGGGCGTCAGCATTTTGTTGTACGGAAAAGAACAAGAAGCAGCCCTTCTGTTGTCTGAAAGGTCTTTGAAAGGAGCCGCCATATTTTTGTACGGACGGCTGTGGTGCACATGCGCAGTGCTGCTGAAGGCCACCGCCCGATTCCGCGCCATGTTTAAAATGTGTTGGCTTGGAGGAGCGGTCGCCTGGGCCGGGGGTGCGCTCTGCATGGCCGAGGGGAACATCTGCAAGGTTGGGCAAGCCACGCGCGGGGCCAAGAGAGCCCACAAAAGCTTCTCTGGGACTTGGCGTGGGGTCAGTCGTGGGCTCAGCATGGCTGGGCGCGGTTCCGATTTCGGCAGGGCTACCCGCGGTTTCTGCAGGGGAGACTAGTCAAGCTGGAACCTCGAACTTGTCCATAACTTCATTAAATACGCGGCACACAGGAAGCAAAGAACCTGTAACTTCATCTGTCTTTGTGTAGATTCTGGGAAATTTTTAGTTATCCTGAGCAATAAATCTCTTTATTTCTTGCTTAGACACCGAACGAGAATGCGATCCTATCAAAGTCTTTAAATTACAATAAACATCCCTTTGGTTTTTTGAGTTTTTTTGACCCAGTCTCACTTCCCCTGTGCCCGTGGAGCCCCACGGACAGGGCCTGCTGCAGCAAAGCCACTCGGTCTGCCAAAAACCCGTGCACTGAGGCTGGGAGGGAATGGCCTTGGAACTTCAGCTCCGGGAAAGGAGTTGTGTTTCAGGGAATGTTGTCCTGTTCCTGCCGTGTTCAGAGCTCTCGCGCTCCACATGGAGCCTGGAGCTCGGGGTTTTCTGAAGGATAAAACTCAACCGCGCGGAGCTCCTGGGGTGGCAAAAAGTCCTCTCTCCCGGCCCCATTTTAATAACATCTTTAAGGCCTCCTGGTCATATACAGTTCCTTTCTCAGAAAGGATAATTTGGAGGAGGCATAACGTGGCTTCCTCTTCCTTGGACAAAGCCTTCCCCATCTCCTCCAGCCACGGCCTCTCACCTGTTTTATCCTATGAACTCGCTGCAGCATTCTGAATTTATGTTTCTTCCGGAGCTTTTCCTCGAAAGATTTTGTGCTTTCGTACTCTGAGTTTTCTGTCCGGAGCCTTTCCTCGGGATGCCTCGTGCCCCCTTTCTCCGAGTGGAGTCCCTTGACTCCTACACCTGCAGCCAGCCGAGGAGGCGTCAGGCCAGGCCCCCTGCCTGCTTTCTCTGCAGACCCTTTTCACACCAGATCAAAGAGTCCTGGTCTGCTTCAATATCATGCACTTGTAGAAATGTCATGGTCGCCATTATGCAGGGGCGAAATGGACTATTGAATAAACAAATCAATATGATTTCAGCAGAAGCCATTTATTGTATACATTACATGCCAGATATAGATTCTAGGTCTACTGTCCACGTGGGCATGGATCTCTGGGTTGGCTAAACTGCTTCTTCATGAGGCAGGTACACATCCTTCAGGACATCCAATTGGTCAAGCATCCATCATCACATTGTGCTTCCCCCATCTAGTAAATCTAGGATTTACATTTTGTGTAAACATTTTCTCAGGCTCTCTGCTCCCATCTTTGATCCAGTTGTTTTCCCAGTAACCTTGAGGAATTCCTGAGAGCTCTAATAACAAAGCTGCTGCTAGTTTGGTAAGATTACTCAGAAACACTTCAGCTGGTCCATCAGAATGGCCTGTTATACAGATATATTGCTATACTCACCTGCATCATCCCTTCACCCTCAGTTCACTGGAGGCTCCCACCTCTATCCTCCAGGGTAGCAGAGACCCCCACCTTCATGTGCCAGGACAAGGGAGATCCCATCTTTATCCCTCAAGAGAATGGCTCCTCCCATCTCCTGCATTTTCCACCCAAGACACCGGGGAACCTCCTCCTTCATTTCTCACAATTTTGGGTTTCCATTTCCTTGTGACTTTTAACAGAGACATTTGTGGAGCAGACAGTGTTTTCCATCCTTCCCTCACCTCAGGGCTGTGAGACAGGAGCTGCCCCAGGGCTGGAGGAGCCCTGAGGCTTCTTGTCCTACCTGCCTTACTCTGGGGACAGAGGTTGTCCCTTGCCATGTCCTCAGATCTGCTGGGGGGAGCTGTGTCCTCGGGGTCTCCTCATGGACCGGGCAGGCTGTTCCCCAGCCACAGCCCCACCAATACCACCTTGCCACTGTGGTGTCACCTCTAACCCTGTAGCTGAACAGGGGCAAAGCAAAGGTATTCAGAGCATAAAAGTATACATGTCAAATCCATGGCATTGGGGACCAGCAGCTTCAGAGGGCCTGAAGGCACAGGATCCCACAGGACTGGCTCTGATTAATCCCAGCTGCTCTATTAGAGGAGCTGAAAAACAGAGAACTGGGAAAGGTGAGGCTGGCCACGGCAGGGGACAGTGCAAGGGACACTGCTGGAAACCCAAGCTGCTCCAGGCTGGGGGACAGGGAGGACAACATGCTGTGGTCCTCTTACCCTTCTTCCCCTCTTAATGCCTCCTACTCCATCTCCTATGTGACTCCATGGTGTGAGAAAGCCAGACACCGCAGGGCTCTGCATCCCTCTTGGGTATGGATCTGCCACCTCAGAGCCAGGAACTGGAGCAGCTATGGCCCCTTGGCAGGGTTCGGCCTGGGGGAGAGCAGCAGAGTCATCTGGGGCACTCCTGGAACATTCTGGAAGTGCTGCATGGTGCTCTGTGGCAGAGCTGGGGCATGGGCCTGGTCATGACCATAATACCAGGGCAGAGACACAGCCTGGTGTGGGGGGTGAGGGGAGTATCACAGCCCATAGTGGGGGCTTAGCCCCTCAAGGAGCACAGATGTGGACAATGTCCCTGGGTGAGGCTTCCCACAGGGATGAGTTCCCCCTGAACCCTGGCTGCCACATGTCCCTGTGCCAACTACTCCATCCACTGCCATGTCCTTGTCCCAACTCCTCCAAATGCTGCCATGTCTCTGTCCCAGCTGCATCTACTACCAGCGTCCCTATACCAACTCTTTCATCTACTGACAAGTGTCCCTATCCCAACACCTCCATTCATTCCTGTGTCCCTTCTTCAATTCCTCCACCTTGCTGTGTCCTCATCCCATCTGAGCATGACCTTGCTGCTGTCCCTGTTGCTGCCACATCACCATGTCCTCGTGCAGTGACCTGTGGGATTGGTGGGTGCCATGGTCACACATAGCCTCTGCATCCCCATGCCTGCTGGCTGGAGGGGGCAGGTCTGGAGGAGAGATCTGCTTAATTTAAGCCTCTAGTCCAACCACACCTTTATGCAGTTGCCCTAGTCCTACTCCAAGGCCAGATTTCCAGGATCTGTGTGACCAAGCTGACACCTCCAGGCAGCCACCATCCCCAAGCTATTCCCACTCTGCTGGTCCCAAGTGGCTTTTTCCCACCTGCCACACCCAGGTGCTCCTATTGGGTTAGCCACCAATGGGTCCAAGGCTGACACCATCCCTGCTCAGGACGTCCTGGAGTGCCTGGTGCTCCCCTGTCCCACTGTCTACTGGGGTCCAGATGGATGGGTGCCCAAACCGCAGTGGTTAGGGGGTAAGAGTGGAGCAGGTGAACAGGCAGAACATCCACACACAGCTAAGGCACACCCACCAGATCTTCTGAGCCTCCCTGGGGCCTCCAGGGTTCTGCCTGCCAGAGATCCCCTAAAATGCCTTATTTCACCCTACGGACCAACCACTTCCCTCCCCTGTCTGTATTGCCAGGACCAAAATCTGATTTTGTTATTTTTATTTGGCTGGGTGAGGGTGGTACCACTGCACCCCCCACCCATGGCCCTGGGGGGCCATGGGGTCCCCCCCAGCTCAATGGCCATAATGGATGGGCACCCTCTATGCCCTGATAAATGGCACCTCTTCTTTCCAGGCCACAGTCCAGGCAGGGGTGGTCTGGGGGCTCCTGCCAGTGTATGAGGGAGTCTTCTGGAGTGAAAGGGTGGACCCCAGACTGGGTGTGGAGAACCAATTGCCTCACACCAAAACAGGGCAGCTGCAGCCAGAGGAAGAGGTAGGCTGGAATGGAGGGGTGGAGGGGGGCATTACTGGTGACTCCTGCTGGCCGTGGGGGAGGCTGTGAGGGGGGTCTGGGCAAGGGGGACACTGCTTGGGACATGTGTGTGCACATGTACAGAGTGGTGTCCGGGGAGGCAGGCTGTGTGTGGGTAGTGTGAGCACAGTGAGCCAGACTGGACTGTATGTCTGTGGTGTAGTGTTGGGCATGGCTGCTCTGCCTGGTGTGTGTTTCATCCCTGTTCCCAAAAATAATGAAGAAAACCTCAAGCAACCTCAGCAGCAGCACTTCTGGGACACTCACAGCTGAACATCTCCAATTACTTTTCAAAATTGTGTAATGTCTTGCAGTGGACCATCAGAAGTCAAATGAACTACATTCAGGCTAGTCTTACAGCCTAAGGAAAACCAAATAAACTCCATTTTCCCAGCCTAGACACAGGAAGACCACTTACCCTGGACACAGGGAGACGATTTACCCTGGGTGATCAAAGACCAAAGTCTGGGAAAGAACAGGGGAAAAGTGAAACTCTTTAGACTGCTCTTACACGCCACTGTCAATAGAGGAAAAATCAAAGTGAACTTGACTGCTGCACAGTCAAGTGAACAGCACACAATTTGGGAATACAGGGCTAGGACCGGAGAACAGTGCAACCAAAGGACATGAGAGAGGAAGAGGGAGGAAAAGCACAGGGTAGGGGGAAGAACACTTGAGGACGGGGCATTGCATCTCTGGAAAAATGAAAAGAGTATGTGACTTTATCCTCAAAAAATTGGGTTTGCTGGAGGGAGGAGTATGGAAGGACAGTAATTACAAGACTAAAAAAGGAAAATGAGAATAGTTTGACCCAATCAGTGCTCAGATTCCTCATTTATGTCTCAACTGGCTCAAAGATTTTAATTAACTTGCCTTCTGGAAGAGGTTCTCACACCAAGAAGCCCTCCATAGTCTACTACACCTGAAGTTTATATTGATACAAGGCTTCCAAGGGATGGTGTGGAAATGCAAGGACAACAAGTGACAGAATGATGGGAAGGTAAATCTTCATGTCCTGTTCACAAATGCCTGGAACAGGGAGGTAAACTGTAGAGCCATTCTAAAGCTAGGGGAAAAGGGAGCAATCTTCCCACATAGCAGTTTACCACCAAAGGCAGAAAGCTCATATTTTGAACTGTTAGCCAATGACAAACTAGGCAAAATAAAAACTCTACCTCTGCTGAAACACGGGCACCCTCACCAGAATTAGACACTTGATATGGGCCTGAACAGGCCTGAAATACAGCAGAGAAGATTTCTATCAATTGCTTAGGACTTTAAAAACCTAAGCTTAAATAGCATGTATCAAACCACTGTTTCTTTTTTTGGTAATCAAGCTGTCACTCTGTCATGCTGCATTGCCTCCATAATGTCTTGCTTTGTATAAAATTAGAGATGGGAGTCTGTGACTACATTCATAGTTCCTGAACACATTTAATTTACATTGCCAGTTGCTGAGGCCAATTGGCACAGAACAACTTGCTCAACAGCTTAATCAGCTTCAAAAACTACATCTAATTCTGTTGTTGTCTCCATCCCACTGTTGGGGAGTGGTCCCAGGACATCTTCACTTGAAAACTTTGTCTGGAAATCGTTTGCAAGAACACTACTTGGCACAGAGCAATTGCAGCAGGGACCTATGCCTGGTCAGGTAAGGAGAGGCCGTGCTGCACATGGCTTGTGTGAGAACTGCCACTGCTCCTGTGTCAGAGCAAAGTTCAAAAGTTGCTGCTGTAGTTCCATTTTTCTTGGCCTTTCTATCCAAGTGTCTGGTTTCTCACATTTCTGAGACCTCTTGGAGTCAGCTCACAGCTACAGGGACTGCAGAAGGGATTGTCTATGAAAACCTTATAGAGAATGTGCACTGGCAGACCAGTGCACAGAAAGCCAACACTGTCTTGGGCTGATCCCCAAGCGTGGGCAGCAGGTAAAGGAGGGGATTCTGCCCCTCTGCTCTGCTCTGGTGAGACCCCACCTGCAGAATTGCCTCCAGCTCTGGGATCCCCAGCACAGGAAGGACATGGAGGAGCTATAGTGAGTTCAGAGGCCACGGAGATGCTCCGAGGGCTGGAGTTCCTCTGTTCTGGAGCCAGGCTGGGAGAGCTGGGGGTGTTCAGCTGGAGAAGAGAAGGCTCTGGGGAGATCTTAGAGCCTCTTCCAGGGCCTAAATGGGCTCCAACAAAGCTGGAGAGGGACTTTGGACAAGTACCTAGAGTGCCAGGACAAGGGGGAATGGTTTCCCAATGCCAGAGGGCAGGGATAGATAGGATATTAGGAAGAAAATTTTCCCTGTTAGGGTGGTGAGGCCCTGATACAGGTTGCCTAGAGAAGCTGTGACTACCTCATCCCTGGAAGTATCCAGGGACTTGAAACAATCTCGTCTATTGGAAGGTGTCCCTGCCCATGGCAAAGGGGTGGAATGGATTGATCTTTAAGGTCTCTCCCAGCCCAAAGCAGTCTGTGAGTCTTTGAACCATGTGGAATATGGCAAAACCTGAAGCACAGAGCAGTTTCTTTCACATAGATGTGAACAAGAGTGTTATCATATGACCTGAGGGACTAGAGAAAAAAACCCAAAAACTGACGACAGTTACTACCACCTTTGCCTCTTACCTGCAGAACAGAAAACAGTTCTGTTTTAGAATGGTGAGTTATTCTCAGGTTCTGTGAATTGGCAGAAGTCAGTGGACAGTGTGTTCCCTTCCAAGGAAAACCCAGTGCATTTTCCAAAAATACTCCCAGAATTTTGCATTTCTGTAGTGGTTTGTCACACAGAGGATTTTTGGTGAATATATGGGAATAGAATTGTGTGTGAGAGAGAGACTGAGATAACATCACAGTGAGGCTTAAGTCCCTTCCCACTCTATTTCCTTATTAGTGCTAAAATCTGTAGCACAGTTACCCATAGCACTCCATTTGGCAGCTGCTCGTTGTTAAGTAAACACATATTCCCATCAGATAAATACACTTTGGTGTCATAAACTTACATAGCCACCATATACAGCTTCACTTCCAGCGTCTTCCTGTCTCCTGCCCAGATGGTGAAACCTGACATAAAACAGGAGGTTTGTTCCCAAGAGTTATCAACCACAACTTGGTAACATGGTTTTCATTAAGAAATGCAAGCACTCCTAAATTGGCTTGGAAACCTGAAAGTTGCATTAGGCTTTGCCCCAGAGCAATGAGAGAGGCAGCAATGCTGATTTCAGTAACAGATTCATCTTCCTGTTGCCAGAGCCCAGATTTCAGTGAGGAACAGAGGGCAGGCACAGTGCAGTGGCAGCAATGGTCACTGTGAAACTCTTCTGGGCAGGAATCAGGAACTGAAGCAGAAGCATTCTCATTCTTCATCCTCTAAATATCCAAATAATTTGACAAATAATTCCTGAATCCAAACACAATGAAAAAACCGCAAGCAGCAGAGAAGTCTTACAAAGGCAATCCTTACCTAGGCTTTCCCAGCTCGGCAGCCCACTTCTGTTAGTCTGCAGTTGAGCTAATGAGTGTGATTCAGAGAGAAGCCCATCAAGTGGAGAAATGCCAACTTCAGTTTTCAAATCACTGCATTTGAAAGCATGCAAGCTGCTTTTGCCTTAATACTGAGCTGTCCACTGCCAATGGGATGGATGAAATTAAAAAGGAGTATATTCCTGAAGAAAAATGAAACATAAGGGATTTATAATTGAGCTTATAATTTTCTTACTTTGCCTAAAAATCCAGCTTCCACAACACAGTGCAATTAGGAAGAGCAAATGGGCTAACATGAACATCCTCGTTGTTGTGACGGAATTATCTCATTATTTTCATTTTATCAAAAGAGAATATGGGTGTCTTCAGAGCACCCAAGTAACTACTCAGGGAAGTTGAAGCATTTGGAGAAACTTGGAATCAGGCTCCAAAACGTCCTGTTTGCCTTTACAGTCTCTTCTACTACAAATCTGATTGGTCATACCTATGACCAGTAAAGAGGAAAGAGGATGGAGACACATTGGGAGATCAGATCCAGCTGGACCTCTGTGTCAAAGAGGACTCTGATGAACAAAGAGAGGAATATGCTGTGCTAGGCACAACACTAGCTTGCACAGTGCCCATCCTCACTGCTGAATTGCTGGAGGAATGCGAATCCCTCAAGGTGCCGTAACACAGTGACAGCCATGTTCAAAGTCATAATGTTTAAGGGCAAGTTCTAATTCTGTAAAAGCAGCTGACTGTCCCTCAGCTGATGGTCCCTCTACTCCAGGTTTTGGTGTTGACACCAGTCAACAGTAGGAACTCAGAAAACAGCCCTCCTATTCTGACTGCACGACCCTATGTTCCACTGCTCAGCACAGGCAGGACAATAGCCCTCTCAGTCCCACTCCCTATTAGATTTGCAGCAGCCTCTTGGACTGGCAGGCCACTAAACCAGGTGAGAGCTTCCTGCCTCACAGCCACAGCCATGTCCATTCCCCCATGGGAAGACCCTGAGCTCAGGATTTGGTTTTTTTTCAAGATGGTCCCTTCTGCTCTCTAAACCTTCCCTAGCTCAGGAAAATGCAGCTTTCCAGTGCCTAAAGGAGTTCCAACTAAGCTGGAGAGGGATTTTGGACAAGGGCCTGGAGTGCCAGGACAAGAGGGAATGGCTTCACACTGCCAGAGGGCATTGTAATGTTTTGACACTGGCCCAATGCCAGGCACCCAGGAGAGTCACTCGTTCACCCTCCCCTGCCACAGCTGGGTAGAGGAGAGGAAAAAAAATAACAAAGGATTTCATTAATTGAGATAAGGACTGGGAGAAAACATTTCAAGGGCAAAACAGGCTCAGCTTAAAGTTGCAAGGTGAATTTATTACTAACAGAATTAGAGGAAGATAATGAGAAGTAAAATATGCCCTTAAAACACCTTCTTCTCCCCCAGCCCCTTCTTCCTTCCCAATGGTAGTGCAGGAAAACAGGGCATGGGGGGGTTTGGGTCAGTTCATCACCAAGATTTTCTTCCACTGCTCTGGGAGAGGAGTCCTTCCCCTGTGAGACCGTGGGGTCTCTCCCATGGGAGACAGTTCTCCGAGAACTTCTCTGGCATGAATCCACTCTCATGAGCAGCAGCCATACCACACCTGCTCCAATGTGAATCCCTCCCCAAGGGCAGACAGTCCTCCCAAAACTGCTGTGACCTGGGTCTCTCTTGCCACAGGAGAATTCCTCCAAGGACAGGCTGCTCCAGCCTGGAAGCAGGGCCCTCTCTCTCCTACAGGTCTTCCACTGGATCACAGCCTCCTCCAGGCATCCATCCACTCTGGCTTGGGCACCTCCCCTAGGGCTGTGGGTGGATCTCTGCATCCCTCGTGGATCCCCATGGGCTGTGGGTGGATCTCTGCATCCCCCATGGATCCCCAGGGGCTGCAGGGGCACAGCTGCTTCACCATGGTCTTCATCATGGCCTGCAGAGGAATCTTGGCTCCGCCTCCAGGAACACCTCCTCTCTCTTCTCCACTGACCTTGGTGTTGCCATATTGTTTTCCCTCACATGTTTTCACCTCCTCCTCCTCTCTAATTAAGAGCAAAAATCTGTGACTTTGTTTTGATTTTCTTCTTAAATATGTCATCACAGAGGCTTTACCAACCTCTTTCATCAGCCCAGTTTTGGTCAGCAGCAGGTCCATCTTCAGAGCCATCAGCCATTGGCTCTGCTGGACATGGTGGGAAGCTTCCAGCAGCTTCCCACAGGAGCCACCTCTGTGGCCTTCTTGCTGCCAAAACCCTGGCTGTGCAAAACCAATACAGGGATGTTGGGAAGAAATTTTTCCTTGTGCGAGTGGTGAGGCCCTGGCACAGGTTGCCCAGAGCAGCTGTGACTACCTCATCCCTGGAAGTGTTCAAAGCCAGGTTGGATGGGGCACCTTGTGACAGGACTGGGCCCCTTTCTGTGAAATTTTCTCTAATATCAAATGTAAACCTCCTCTGGCACAACCTAAGGCCATTTCCTCTTGTCCTGTCCCTTGTTCCCTGGGAGCAGAGCCTACCCCCTTGTGGCTGCACCCTCCTGTCAGGGAATTGTGCAGAACCATAAGGTTCCCCCGAGCCTCCTCTTCTCCAGGCTGAGCCCCCTCAGCTGCTCCAGGTGCTCCAGCCTCTTCCCCAGCTCCATTCTTTTCTGTTTGCACTCCAACCCCTGAAGGTCTTTCTTGCCATGAGGGGCCCAAACTGATCCCAAAGTTTGTGGTTCCTCAGCAGTGCCTAGCACAGGGGACAGGCACTGTCCTGGTCCTACCACCACACCATGGCTAGTACAGGCCAGGTGCCCTTGGCCTCTTGCCCACCTGGGTACCCACCCACTGGCTTATGTGCAGCTGCTGTCAACTAGCACTCCCAGGTTGTTTTCCAGCTCTCCAGCCTCTTTTTCCTAAGCCTGGAGCACTGCAGCAGGTTATGGTGACCTAAAGACAGTACCGGGCACTTGGCCTTGTTGACTGTCACACCATTGGCTTTGGCCTACAGATCCAGCCTAGACGGATCCCTCTGCAGACCCTTCCTGCCCTCCATCAGATTAACACTTTCACACAACTGTGTCGTCTCCAAACTGACTGAGGAACTTATCACCACAGTCCTGCTTTTGCACTCCTGCTCTGGGAAGTGCTACTTACCCTAGGCCTGGTCTCACCCTCAAGGAATGGGCATGTACACTAGTCTTCCTCCCCATCCCCATCCCCTAAAAGTCCACATAATAAGGCTCTGCAGTCAGCAGCCATGTGAAAGGATCAGGTTTTATTTCAAAAGACAGTAACATCATTTTTCAATTTAGTATCAAAACACTGGATAGGGTTTTTGTCTCCAGATTGGCCCCAAAAACTGCTACAACCAAGCAGCATGCTCCAACCAGAAGCTACACACTGTAAGTGTGACATTGTCACACTCACGCCTCACAACCACAACACATCAGCAATGCACAGCGAGATGGCTTGTAGTCAATTAAGACAGTAAGAGCAGTCCTGGGCAGGAGGGAAGGCTTGGCTCCCTCTCTCCAGGTAGGCAAAAACACTTCTCCAAGAACACAAGGCTGTTGTACTTAAGCTGTTAAGTGTAACCCAGTGATGAGCAGTGAAGCTTGGTGTGTCAGCACTTAGTAAAGGCAAAGGCAGCCCCAGGGTAGCAATGGGTTACACGGACAGTGGCTTCTTATGCCCTTCAGGTGTGCAGGGGAAGGGACACAATCCCTGTGAAGGTTCAATTGGTTCAATTGTTCAGATGACTGGCTTGGCTTAAAAAACTCCAAATCAACCCCCCCCCCAAAAGATGCCTTTCACCCACAACACAGAGTTACCTTAAAGCTGAAAAACTGAACCGTGCTTTTGGCAAACAGCTCCTGGAAAGGAAGTTTTCCCAACAGGCTTTTTTCCCCAGCCTGGCTACTCTGACTCGCAGCCAGACTCATCATATCCATTTCCTGCCCTGCGAAAGCAGGGTGGCCCAGAGCCGATTAACTGAAGGTTAATACCAAATTTTAAAGCCAAGAGCTTTGAAGTGTAGCTCACCAGCCTCACACGTTATTTGGAATGTTTATAATGGTTGCTACAAAAAAAGGTAGTTACAAAATGTGTACATCTCAAACATGCTCTCCAAACATTATTGCATTGTTTATTTCCCTTAATGATGCTGTTTGAAGCTCTGCCCAACCTGGTGGCCTCTAACCCTGGAACAGAGATTTGTGTTTCGTCAAGTTGGCAACAGAAAATAAATTCTGGTCCCAGGGTTAGAGGGCAGCAGCAGCTGGGCTGGCATCTCATGGCAGAGGCAGTGGCAGTGGCAGGGATCCATTACATCTCGTTCAGGTCTAGCAGGGTCTGGTCCAGCATTCTTTGTGTGCAGAGATGCTCTTCTTTGGTGGATTTCAGTTTATCTGGCAGGAAGCAAGAGTCAAGAATTACAAATCAGCATCAAACAACCGTGAGTTCTTTGCCAAAGAAAGCTTGTGCCAGCCCCTTCCCCACACACTGCCGCAGCGATCCTTGGACCAGAGTGCCTGGCTGGGTGCAGCTGGAAGCTCTGAGGTTACCTGGCTTGTGTGTAGCCCTTGCCTCTCATACTGCTGGTGCTCCCAGTCAGTATTGCCATGGTGGACCTTTAGCCAGAGCTCTAGGCAGTGTTTCACATGCAGCCATCTTTGACTGCAGCCAGCTCTTCCCAGGGCTTCCACACCTCCACAGCTGACACATGTGGCCTAGCAAGGCACCCAAGAGCAACACACACTTGAAAAACATTCCCTGGACCTACAGCTGGTTGTGCCCCCCTTCCCCGCAGCACAGGGCAGGGATGCCAAACCCAGCAGCAGGGAGCAGACCGCCAGACTGGAGGGCAGTGGGGCAGGAGCTGGGGCAGTGACAGACAGAGTGAGGAGCAATGGAGCTGCACCCTGCCCGACACTACAGGCAGCTGTGCAGTCAGTTCTCACATGTTCCTTAAGGCAGGAGGAGAGCAGATCAGCAGCTAGTGCTCTAAGTAGGCTTTACTCCAAAGGTGAGCCCACCCATATCACTGGAGACATCCACACGATGGGACGCTGGACAGACAGGCTGTAGAAAAATGTCTTTTAGGTACAGGCAGATTCCCAAAGCCACTCCCAACCTCCCCGGGGCCACAAACTGTGCACAGAGAGAGAACAGCCTTCCTTGAGCATGACCAACAGCAGCATTGAAATACTCCCTGCAGGCACCCAGGACACGGCTTCAAGCTGTGCATTTTGGCACTTGCTGTCAAGATGTCTGTGAGCTTTCCCAACCCATTTCAGGGCTCTGCAGCTGCACTGGGGTCAGGCCTGGGAAATTACTGCTGCCCCCAAAACCTTCTCAGTTAGGAGTCCCCTATATAGGTATGTACTGCAGGTGCGCGGTGTCTCACAGACCACAAGGTCAGTCATTTATTGGTAGAAGCCATCATTCCATGCACCACAAAATCCTACAGTCATTCAGCTAATAGTGAATTAAATTGTAGCACTTGACAGGCAGCTTCAAGCAGATGTAAGTCTAATTTCACCCCACCCCTCACTTGGGGGGTGTAGCTATTCTGGTTCCGTGGAGGAGCCAGGCAGGACCCCCTGGACAAGCAAACAAGACTGCTCGAAAAACAGCCAAGTCTGGGGGTGACTTCACCAAGAACAGAGGTTACCTTGATATATTAAAAAAATGCTTAAATAAATTACAGGATAAATCCAAGTGCCTCATTAAAAAGCAGCAATTGCATAAAATTCACAAGTCTGCCAGTCTTAATGATCAGATTTCACTGTGGTCCACAGTACTGGTGGTCGCAATAAGCTTGTTTAATGGGATTAGTGGGCCCCTTCTCAGTCACACAGATCATGCAGCGTTAACTTCAGCTCATTAGAGAGCAGGCGGTTTTTCTCAAGCTGGCTGTACAGGCGCTCTGCAGCAGCGATAGGATAAGAGAAACAAGAGGAAGAGAGAAAAGAGAGAAAGGGAAGGTTAGTAGAGCACCAAGATGAGCACATCAAAAAAGCTGTCTCCATAATGTGTGCTTCTGAGGACAGCCTGGACTATTCCCAAAGGTTTGTCTTTCTCTAACTTGTGCTTCAGCTTAGAAGATCACAGAGGAAACCAAGTGTGGGCAGAAGTGAAAGTGCTGCCAAAGATGTGCAAAGGCAAAGAAAGGAAAAGGAGACATCAGAAGAACAGCCTGCAGGCAGGGCTGGGCTGGACCCCAGCAAGGACAGAGATCTGGGATGTGCTTTAAGCCTGTGGAGCACATTGCAGAAGCGAGTCCTGCCCCAGCTGTACCAGAAATAGCTTCCAGAGGGAGCCACACCACACTGCAGTGGGATTCATAGGGTTTGAACAGCAGGACAGGCACACCAAGAACTGAGAATGACAACACCTCATCCCTGGCCTGGAGGACTCCTCTGATAACATGCCTGGTGCCACACTAACAACCCAGATAGGACTGAAGACAGCCAACTGCTTCAGGTACAGGACAGAAGGACTTTTGGAGCACAGGGTCCTCTTCTACATCTGCCCCAGAACAATTCCATGAGCAAGGCACAAGCTGCCACTGCCTCTAGAGCCTCTATGCCTCTCCATTCCCTGTCCTTATAGCCCCACAGAGGTCTAGCAGCCACACACATTCTCAAGACTCATGCCAAGCACTCATGCTCATCAGCATGTTTGGTCCCCTTCCAGGATCTGTCACTTCTCAGGGCTAGGTGGCCAATGTCCTGCCACACAGCCTGTCAGCCACAACTGGCCACTACAGAGAATACATTCAGCATCTTTCCTTGCTCATTTGCATGGACAGCTTCTCCTAGCCTATCAGCTCCAATTCCTGCACTTGGGGGAATTCCAGGCAGTGAAAAAACCTTACACATCATCTTCCAGCCTGGCAGAACCACCTGCAGTGACACATAATGTGTTGCCTCTGCTGGAGGAGTGAGCCTAGAGCACAGCCTTGGCCCTGGGCTTCCACTCTAATCCTTGTACTATGAGGTCCTAGAACTCTCAGGCACCCTCTGAAAGGGAGCTACACCATTCCTTATTGCTTTCAATCTTGGAATATTTTGCTCTTGAACAAGACCTAGCTGGGTAAAATTCCAGAAAGTCGAGCGGTTTACATGGAGTAGTCAAAGCATGTCACCCTACCCAGAGTCTCCACTCAGTCCCTCCAGTGTAACACCTGCACACAGAGGGGGAAGCTCAACTTCAGCTTCACCCTCAGCTTCTCAGTCCTCAGAACCTGCTCTAACTGCACCTCACTCTGCAGGAGAGGGCAGTAATGCTGATTGATTGTCTCTTCTTTAAAGCCACCAAGAGACCAAGGCACAGGCAGAGAAGCCAGTGATTTTTGTCCTACCACAATCTGGAAGTTGAGGAAATTGTGGGTATACAGCATCCTGGCCCATGCCTTGCACAACAGTTATTATTGCTACGAGGGACTCTGGGTCTCCCAAGCGGCAGAGGATGAGAATGAACCGTGCTTAGTAGAACTTGGTGCAACAGCTCAGAGCTTTCAAGCAAACATTCCTGCTTGTATACAGGGACCTGATGATTCACCCACACAAGGGCAGCAGACTGGAATGTTTAGCATGACTAAACTTTCCAGACTTCAGGAACAGCACACCTTTCCAGGACTGCAGCAGCTATGCCATGTTTGGCCTGCTCCCTTCTCTGCCCAACCCCAGGGCAGCCTCACCAGCTATCTGCCACTCAGAGTGCCCCAGGATGTGGGGAGCCCTAGGACCTGGACCTCCTGGTCAGTTAACCTATGTTTGCAGCACTCCCACATCACAGCACGGTTCACAGTAACCAGCCTGCACAGGCCCAGAAATCCAGTTAGACCAGATGCCTCCAAAACCTCTTAGGGTAAACATTGCATCACCCACTCACATACTCATCCACTACCCAGAGTGGATTCCTTCCAGATGAGTGGGGAAAGGGCCTGCCACAGCCCAGCCTTAGATAACATTCCCAGGAACACCACTGTGCAGAGAAGAGCCACCAGCTCCCCACAGCAAGAGTCGGGATGCAACCAGACCTCCCCATAAGGAGAGAGGCACTTCCCGAGGGCAGGTTGCCTCCCACCTGCTAACAATCACAGAAGGGGTGAGGTTGAAAAGGACTGCTGTGGATTATCTGGTCCAACCTCCCTGCTCAAGCAGGGTCATCCCAGAGCACAGGATTATATCTAGATCATTCTGGAATACTTCTAGTGAGGGAAACTTCACAACATCTCTGGGCAATCTGCTCAGTGCTCATTTACCAACACAGGAAAGAAATTCATTCTCATGTTCAAGTGGAACTTCCTGGGCATCAGTTTCTATGTGTTGCCTGTCCTACTGCTGGACACCACTGAGCGGAACCTGTTCCACCCTCCCTTCAGACACTGACAGATGATGATGTTCCCGTTGTCTTAAGAGCTGACAACGGACAATGGAAGCCTTCATGTTTACAGAAGGCCCTGCCTCTTCCACAGGATCCAGATCCTCAACGCCAGCTGCAGTTGGGTTACTGAAGAGTTCTGGGTTCTTGGTTTGTGCTTAGAGGGCACAGCTACTGCCCCACATCCCAGGAGAGTCAGCCCACACTTGGAAATTCCTTGAGTGCTGCCTCCCTTCCCCACCCAGACCTGCCACCAAAGACAGAGTTGGGGCAGATGAGTGTGCCTAGATTATCCTGACTGCCAGTGCTGTCATGTAAAGACCAGAAGGACACAAACCTGAGAAAACCACGGGAAGTGTCCCATCTCATCAGAACTCTGCTCACGAAGGGCTCTTCGGGCACTGTGGCAGATGAACCGATCCAGAAAGGAAAAAACATTTGACTAACCACCATGAGGCAGCACATACTGTTTTGAGAGGCTGACCAGTGTTTATCATACCAGATCAACTAGCAACAGCACCAGTGGTGACACATGCCAGGCATTCACAGCCCACTGCCAGTGGCAGTGCTCAGTGGGAAGCTCTTTGCCACGCTCCTAGAAGGATGCTGCAGCCCTCAGCCCCTGCATGGGGAGGGGTCTGCAAAAGATTCCCTGGCTCAGATGCTCACAGCCCTGCTGCAGTGCCTTGTCATTCCTGAAGCAAAAAGTTTCACACTCAACCAGTTGTGCCCCAGTAGAGACCAGCCAGAGCTCACATAGTATTTATTGGCTTCATTACCCTGGCTAACGAGAATTGGGTGTGTGATCTCCCACTGCAAGCCAGCATTTGGCAACTGGTGCTGGTGAACCCTCCAAAGCAGGCAGGAATAAGGAGTGTCTTCAGTCAGGCACAGCTCCAGGGCTCTCTGCTGCAACCCCCAGCCTTCTGTTTGACCCCACAGGCCCTGTCTGCAGAGCTGCCATCACATCTGGGAGCCAGTAACACACCTCAAAGAAAAATCCAGCATGCTAGTGAGGTCTGTGTTCCACTGAGGGTGACACTGGTTTGAAAGCAATGCTGAAACAGTCATTCTAAAGCAGCAAATGGTCACTAGAAACCCATTTCTCAAAAGCAACAGCCATTTATGCAAGAACTGTTTTCCTTAAAAAAGGTGACATCATGCTCGAGCAAGAGACAAGAGAAATACAAGAAAGAGCTTTATGGCTCCACACAAGATATGCAGATGAGAATAACATCCTCCCAGCCAGCTCCCCCGACACGGAAAGGGCAGCCCCTCAGAGCAGGCTGTGTCTGGCACATCAGGTCACACAGAGGGAGCTTTGTTTGGGAGCAAGTGCAGCAGAACGGGGAGGGGGGGCTGCTGCTGCTGCTTCTGTTCTTTACAGCACCCATTCCCAGGGACGCCCTGTGCACAGTAACTGGAAAAAGGTACTGGAATTCAGAGTGAGATGATGAGAGCGTGAATGCCGGGTGCAGATGCAGAACAAGCCACCAAGCAGAGAGACAAATCCAAAGTGGAGTTTGGAATCACAAGACCTATCTGTGTGAGACAGAAGGAGACACCAATTTTAAGAGAAGCTTCAATGTTTGTGCACAGCAAACTCTGCTTAGGAAACTTTGGGACACTTGTGTTAAGGCTCTTCTCTGTGGAGTGAGGACCTGGTCTCTCCTGGGTTAGTGCAAGGACCAGATGGAGCAGTTGTTAGTAGCACCCACTGCAGATCTGAACACAAAGCTAAGGAGTGAAGTTGCAAAAACACACAAGTTCAGCTACTTCCACAGATCAGTTCATGATCCAGCCCATCTCGAGCCTATTGTGACAATTCCTAAGGAATCCACCTGAGCACTATCCATAGCCTCTTCCAGAACGAATCTGAGACCATGGCCCAATGGCTCCAGCAGATGACAAAGGAATATTTCCTGAGAAAGCCTTTCTCAGTGAGAATGGGAATTGCACTCAAATTTAAGTCAGAACCCTTTCAGGCCAGCACAGCACTTGGTTACACATGCAGATCACAAGGACCTAGAGTTAGAGGATGGCATGCTGGGGACACCTTGGGCAGATCTGTAGAAGTAACCTGGACGGCACAGCACCGTCAATTCTCCAACTATGGAAACCACAGCAAACCAAGCAAGCACTGGTGGTCCAGCCTGCTTAAGCGAGAGGCGAACACCAGCCAGCTCATATTTACATGGAAGTCATGTCATTCAGGGCGTGGTCCAGTTCCTCACTAATTGCTTTGTACTTCAGTTTCTGGGCATAGAGCTCATCTAGAAGAGGTTTAGGAGGAGAACAAAAGGAAAACAATGAGGGAAGGCAAAGGAGTTCTTCCAAAATTCTGGGGCAGGAAAAGCAGGATGGGATTCATGAACTGAGGAAAATGAAGTTAGATGTGGAGCCATCACAGCTCTGTGTTCATCCTCAACAATGAAAAGGAGGGTTTCAGCTGCTTGAAAACCAACTGACCCACAAGTGTGTTCCAGGACTACAATCCAGCTCCAAGGGCAGCAGAGCCAAGCACTAAAACCACATCACCTTGTAAAAACAAGCTGTCCAGCTAGGTCAGCAGGAACTAGTGTCAGGAGCAGCAAGGAAAGGAAACTCCATCCACTTAGGGAGAAGCTTGTTACACCTAAGGAGAGTGCTGATAATTGAGGTACTTTGTTCTCACCTGTGTCTCAATGCAAAGACTGGCTTGGGAGAAGTCAGTCATGTAATAGAGCTGGGCATCAGAGGAAATTCCAATCCTGCAGGATGCAGTGAGGTCAGGGAGCAGACTGGCCACACCAGTGTTCTCCATCAGATAATGGAGCAGACAGGCAGCTCTCCGCCTCCAGGGAGGGGCAGGCCTGGAACTGTGCTGATGCATCCCCGAGCCCTGCAGAGCTGGCACAGTCTGCTCCAGCTCTGGCTGCCTGGGCAATAATATAGCTGGGCATGCTGTTAACAGCCTCACAGAGCCTGGGGTACTTTGTCAGTTGTCATAAACTAGGTCACCTCAGCAGCAAGGCTGTAGACCAGAGCCAACTCTCAATCAACAGGTTTCAAGGGGAGAATACAGGGATTTGGAAGACTTTTTGCAGTTCCAAATAAAAGCTTGTCCTGGATCATGAGGTGGGTCAGACTGCTGCTTGGCTGCAGTTCTGGAACAGCTCAGCTGACACCATCGCTATTTCTAGATTATAAACCTCCAGAGTGCCTCCAGACAGTAGGATGGTGCTTTCTACCTCCAAGACCTGGCACTAAAACACCACAAAGGCACACCTGCGGTCAAGGTAGAAGACCTGCAAGGGTTTTGGTTTACCAGCACCACCACTCCAGCCACAGCAATTCACAGAAGGAATCTGGCCACAGTCCCAGATTTAAGGGAGGGGAGGCAGCTGAAACCTTCTCCTTCTGTGGCTTGGGGCAAGGTTCCTGGCCTCAGGAGTGTTCCTGAAGAATTGTGTGAAAGAGTGGGAGGAGGAAAGGAACCCCTTCTTGGCACAGGCTGACTCCTCCATGGACTGAACTGCTGGCGATTTAACCTCGATTCAGGACTCACACTGGGGAGTCTGAGTCTTCACAGGGGCTGTTTCAAGACTCACTGACTCCCCGCAGTTGACTTGCAAGACGCCATTTGCAGTAGCCAGCACATGCATGACGTTCTGCATGCAAGGATATTATTGTGATCAATTCTTACAAGTTCAGGTGTTTCTTTCCTATGCCACTCCTAAATTAATTGGATTAAGCTGGAGCACAGGGATCTAGTTACATTCCTGAGGACATCACTATCAAAATATACCAGCTATCTAGATAAGGCCAGGTGTCTGAAACAAGAGCTTGAGACCTGCTGCAGCACAGCTGGAGAACTATTTTCAGAGCAGAGGCACAGGGCAGGACTCTTGCTAAGCCTCACCTTGGAGGCCAAGTCAGACTATGCTCCAAGTAATGAGGAGCACAGCAGCCTCTCCGCTCTCCAGCTACCCAAGAGATAGCCCTCCTTAGCTTCTCCCTCAACACACATTCCTTGCTTTCCTATCCCCAGAATGTACCTTCCAGATCATCAATGGTCTTCTCCAGCTTCGCTACAGAGCGTTCAGCAAATTCAGCACGGGTCTCCGCCTGCCAGACAGAAATAAGCAGTAAGCAGTTAGCGCAACAACTCTACAGCAAAAGGCATCAGTCCAAGGATATGGAGTTTCCCACCCTTCACATCTCTTCCCAGTCAAGCTGAGGCCAGCTCACTCAACTGGGCCATCCTGACACGGTCACTCACCTCTTTGAGTTTATCAGTCAGAATCTTGATCTCTTCTTCATATTTATCCTCTTTTTGAGAGTACTGTGGAAAAGGAGTCAGCAGTCAGCAGCCCCAGATACCTCCCTCTCCAGAGAGCCCACAACTACAGAGGATGACATAAACACCTCACAGCAGCACATATTCTGACAGAACCTTCTAACTGGGAGTTATTCACATCCTTACCCAAGTCCAACAGGACTGAGTCAGGTGGCACATCTCACATCATGCATGGAACACAAACTTGGATGCAGAAAAATTCTCATCTTAACATTTTAGCAGCTTAAACATCCTGGCTGATTGAGTCTGCCCCAAGGCAGGGAAGGGTAGTCAGGCTTCCCACACTCCAGCTTCCATGGCCCTCCAATGAAATATGTTAGCCCTCCCAGCAGAGCAAGCACAGCGCTCCTGGCTTGCTTAAGATGTAGTTGAATCATTTTCACCCCAGTGGGTGTTTTGCTGTTTACACACCCTGCTAGCACAACAGCAATGTTTCTGGCCCTGGGACACGCAGCCCTACCTTCTCAGCCTGAGCCTCAAGAGACTTGAGATTGTTGGTGACATTCTTCAGCTCCTCCTCCAGCTCGGAACATTTACTGTGGGGTTTTGTAAGGAAAGGGAAAAAAAAAAAGGAAAAGAAGTGGGAGGGAAAGACAGGAGACAAGAAGTGAATCCACGTGCAGGGAAGATCAGGAAGTTCTTTAGGAGACTGTCTGAGATAAGACTGGATAAGACCCTGCTTTGAGACACCTGTGCAGAAAGCAAGTTCCCTTTTTGCCTCCAAGCTCATGTTTGAAATATTCTGCCAGCACATGCACGGGGCACAGAGCTGAGCAGTGAGATGCTGACACAGGTTTCTGCCAGACTTGGAGTCTCCAAGAATAAGCTTTTCAATTAGTGTGCTGTATGGAGGGAAGCTGTTCTGATGGACAGAAGGACAGCCACCACCACTCAGACAGGGATATTTATGGGCAGAGAATACAGAATGTTCCAGGAGAGAGAGAGAGTGAGATGCAGTTAAGCTGAGGGGAGGAGCATAGTGAGGAGACCACGAGTTCTGGTTTAATGGTTCAAGAAGGGAAAGGTTAGTACCTTTTCTTCGGCAACAGACAGACACTTCAAGTTCTGCTCCATCACTCTGATCTGCTCCTGCAGCTCCCGGCAATGACTGTTAGTGACGGTCACACAAGGGCACAAGCCAGGTGGGGGCAAGGTCAAAAGGAGCACCAAAACCACACCACCACAGAGCAAAAAAGGGGGTGGGGGGAAACACAAAGAAGTCATGGTCACAACATGCATATCTGGGCAGGAATCACAGTGCTGCTGCTGCTGCTGCTGCATACACACCAAATGTGTTAGACAAGGCCCAGAGCACGGAAAGGCCCTGACAAGCTCCTCAAGCTAAAGCATCTGGACACCTGAAAGGAGCCTGAGCCCAAACACCAGGATTTGTGTCTCTGCTCTGAGCAGAGGAAGCCCAGATTTCTGCTCAGCGGTGAAGAAGCCTGTAGTGGTTACTGCAAATTCTTGGAGAGGCCCAGAGATCAGCCTCGACCACAACTCTGCCCTTGCCCACCCCATACGCCACTTTAGCCCCTGACCCAAGAGGCCTCTGCCACTTAGCTCAAGCACTGTGCTCTGTAGCAACATGAATGATCTTGTGACTGCACACACAAAGCAGTGTGGGTGAATACTGAAGAGAAGAAGTCTCTCCAGCCTCCATGACTAGGGAATCTCTCCATGCAAAGGGGCAGAGCATCTCCACCCAAAGCAAATCGTATCACCAACTCCATATCCTAGGAGGAGCAAATCCCGTTTCAAGGAGGGAAGTGCTCTCATCCCTTTCCTTCACGGAACTAAACCCATCCTGTGCTTCAGGCCTTGTGTAACAAGGTTAGCAATGCAATGTTAGTTCTCATGCAGAGGCAGACCTGCCAAGTACATATAAGCAGACTACTCACGACTCTGCAAGCTCAGCTCTCTCTTCAGTACGCTCCAGATCTCCTTCAATGATCACCAATTTCCGAGCAACCTGGAAAGGAGAATCAGAGTCAAGGGGAAGGAGGATAGTTTTGCACTTGTAGGCTCTGCATAGCAGTGAAAGGAATGGAAGGAATGCCTGCAGGAGCCCGGGAGCTGTTGGAGGCTTTTGACCAAGCAGAGTTCTGATGTAGCTCTGCTGAGAGCCAGGCTCTGCTCCTAGGTTTGCTGTCAGCAGGAAGAGGATTCAACTCTCCTGGCCCAGGTCAGTCGTACTAGAGCACCCAAGAGTCTCACCTCCTCATACTTCCTGTCTGCCTCCTCTGCAATGTGCTTGGCTTCTTTGAGCTGGATCTCCTGCAGTTCCATCTTCTCCTCATCCTTCAGAGCTCTGTTTTCAATTACTTTCATGCCTCTGCCCAAAAGCAAGCACAGCGAGAGGAGGTATGTAAAACAATCTTTGACAAGCCAGCAGTGCAATGAGTTTCAGAGCATTAACAGCACAGCCTTGGAAGCACAGTGCTTCCCAATAAGCCATGATTCCTCTGAATGCAGATGGTGGCACAGGAAGAAAGAGGACGCTGGGCTGATGTGAATACAGCAACCTCTATTGCTTGGAATTAACTGTTCCTTAGAACATTTCTCCAGCAGAGCACCAGGTTCCCAGGCAAAGGGAAGTGCAATGCTGCTGAGAACAAGCCCAGCTGTCTTAGGGATTCAGCACAGCCAAGTCAAGCACTTCCCCATCTGGAAAGCAGGAAGAGCCAAGCCTGTCTCTACGGCAGGCCACCGGCTGGGTCAGGCTGCTCATGGTGAGTGCACGAGGAAGCACATCAGACAGCTGGAAGTGGACCATTCCCCTCTGAATCACAGGCCAGGTCAGGGGACATCTGCCAGTTAGGGAGCCTGCTGTCAGAGGCAGATGGAAAAGAAGCTCCCCCATCAGCAGCCACCTTTACAATGGTGTCCCTGAATCCATTTATTTCTCCTTCTTCTACATGGCACTTCCTCGCTCCCTAGCCTCAGGTTCCAGGACACTCAAGGCCATCAGCAGCCTCAGGTTCATCAGCACTGTTTTAGCTGCTCTGCATAAGCAGGCACCGACTCCCACATCCAGCCTTGATGTGGGATCTTTCTCCTGCACTCTGGGAAGCACAAAAAGTTGATGGCACTAAATATTCAATGTTTGGCAGAGTGCAGGCAGGAGTCCTTGCTCACCTTTCGCTTTCATCTGCTGCTTTTTCTGCCTCTTCCAGCTTCTGCAGAGCTGTAGCAAGGCGCTCCTGAGCACGGTCCAACTCCTCCTCTACCAGCTGGATACGGCGATTCAAAGATGCCACTTCTGCCTCAGCCTGGAGGGAGCAGAGGAGGGTACTCAGCCTGTGCAGCTTTACCAGCTCGGGTAGGGCAGCTGAAATTTGCCATTGAGTCAGGAGCAGCATACAGGAGCCCAAAGCAAACCCAGGATACTTTAGGCTTTCTCCCAGAGGCAAGCAGCACACTTAGCTCTGCAACACTTCCTGCACACTTTTTCTGAACAGTAGCCTTCCTGCAGACTTCTCACTGTCAGCCTGCACTGCTCTGACAGTTTAATGAGGAAGTGACTTACACCAAGGGCTGCCTCTGTAGCTGCTGGGATCCTGCTGGGATCCTGACAGACCATTCATCATAGCCCTGTTTATCCACCACGCCAGAGCGTGGTGACAACTGCCACTTAGCAGAGAATCAGTTTACTGGTGTGATATGGAGATGAGTTACTTGAGGCAAACCCTCTCATCAACAAGGTGAGAAGGATTAATATGTTCAGGGATGAAGCTGTATTGGGTGCTGGCAGGCTGGGCTGGTCACAGGTGCTGCTCAGCCCCATGGCTTGTCACTGCAGTGCCCACAGCCCCAGCAGAGAGCCTGCAGTCCTTGAGGCTTCCTTTCACCCAGCAACTCACTAACAATCCAGAGAAAAAGCAAAAGCTTTCTCCAGTCTTGAGACAGGTTGAGGAGGCTGTTCCCCAGCAATAGCTGCCTTGGTTCAGTCATACACATTGGGAGCAGGTGAAACTGCTAACAGCCTGCAAACATTTGCCAGAAATATGACTGAGGCTTTAAGGAACTGGCATAGATCAGAGGCCATCCCACCCCCCAACCACTGCAATCCATGTCCTAGTCAGCCTCCAAAGAGGCCACAAGGTACAAGCCAGCCCCCATGGCACTGTGCTGGCAATAGAGACGGTGGGGAACACAGACCATGCAGATTTGTGCTCAGTTCGTCATTCATGTGGCAGAGCCACTTGCTTGTGCTCAGTAAGGCAATACAGCACTGCCATCACCCTCTGGCTTGCTCCAATGTTGAGTCAGAATGCAGCCAGGACAGATGTAGAGGACAGGAACCGCTCTTCAGTGTTGCTGAAAACAAAGCCCCTCAAGGCCAAGGATGAAAATCCCTTCAGTGGCACTCCTCTTCTGGATCAGACCCAGATTAAACAGTCAACTAGAGACTTGCTGCAATCTTTCTGGGACCCTGGGGGCATGACCTGATTGGCCATGAGGCCCCTGCTTACAGCCACATCCACATTAATACCAGCCAAAGCCCAGGAGAGCCCAGATGCTTTAGGGACTCTGACACCCCATGGGAGCCCCCTTGGGGAGTCCAGAATCCTGCTCCCCAACAGGATTACAAAGGCAGGCAGGAGTGCAGCCATTCCAGGGCAGGACTGTGATCTTCTGCAAAGACATAGGCACATGACAGACAAACATGAAATACCCCAGCTGCACATAACAAAGCATCCAAGCTGGACACACTGCTCCTCACCACTGCTCCTCACTGGCTCGGAGGAGGGAGGAGCAGAGTGATGAAAGGCACCAGTGTTAGAGTGGGGCCAACAGCAGCTGTGCAGTTGTGTCCCATTCCCAGAGGGACTGTCTGAGCTCTTCCTGCTACTGGCACTGAAGCACCACTGGCAGGTTCCAAGACCAGGCTGGGACAGCACAGAGGAGTTCCCATGCAGGTTCACCCAACTCTGGAGAAGTCCACACGCCTTTGGTGCCCAGAGCTAACACCCACCCTGCTGAAAGGGGAAGTGGTCTGCCTGAAGAGGAATGCAACAATACCTTAAACAGAACCAGGAAGGAGGCAGCCTGACCCGCATCTTTTCCCTATTAAAGGGGCTACCAACTGTTGAAGGTGGAAAATCTCCTCCTTCCTTCTCCCAGGCAACAGAGACACACCATTACAGTGGGCCTCCACTTCTTGACCCTCTGAACTGCTTCACTTAGCCCTGATTTCCTGCAGGCAGTGTTCAACCCACCTAAAAACCAACCTTCATTTTGAGGAAGTGTCTCTCCCCTGCTTCAGAAGAGCCCTTACACCTCCTGTTCTGCTGCTTCTCTCTAGATACAGATGAAACTGTCAGGCTTTCCCAGAACACAGGATGTCACTTCCAGGCACCCCTGCTACATACAAGTGGCACATTCCTGTTATACTTCCTTCAAGAAGGCAGCTCTGAGCCAGGCAACACCTGGAGCCCAGCAAATCAAGTGAGAAGCTCATCCAGGCCTTCAAGACTCACCATTGCTGCCCCAAGAGATTCAAGAGGATTCTCCAGGACCCAGGGCGAGGCAAGCCCTGGGCACCATACTGGGAGCACTGATTGTCTCCCCTGAAGGAGGTTCAGGGAGGTGGGAGAAACACATCTGTATCCATGACAATGCTCTATTGCAAGGAGCATTCCTTATGTGGCTGCAAAGAAAGGGCCAGCTGAGGCCTGGGAGTGGCAGGAGCTTCTGCCACGGGCCTGGGCAGCAGAACCCGATCCATCCCCCGCAATGCCACAGCACTGTCACGGACAGCTCAGGCACTCAGGGGGGAGTGCTCAGCTTCAGGCTTCGAATGCAGCAAAGTCACTGCAAATTCAACGAGACTCACACTTAGATTCGCGCAAGGACCTGCCCCGTGTCATCTCAATCCCTGTCCCCCAAACGCCACTAGCCTTGCCTGTGTCCCAGACCAAAGGAGTCGGCCACCTCGAGGTCCTGCCCGTGTCACCTCATCCCTGTCCCCAGCCTTTCCGGTGTTCCCAGCCCGGCAGTGAGCGCGAGCGCTGCCAGCTCAGATCCTGCTGTCGTTGATCCCTCCTCCCTTTCAGGCAATGCCACCCCAGCCCATCTTCCCCCGCGGCTGCCGGTCCCAGGGGCAGCGGAGACCCCCGCTCGCCGGGATCCGGGCCGGATGCGGAGTCTGGGAGTGCTTCAGAAGGCTCTGGCGCTGGCCATATCCCGAGGGAGCCCGCTCATTCCTTCCATCTTACCCGCGCAGCTCCGGGCTCGGGGCCGCGCAAGATGGCCGGGACCTCCGCCTCCCCGGGCCGGGCATCCTCCTGCTGCTGTCTGTCCCGGGACACCGGTAACAGCGAAACAACGACAAGCCGATTCCCCCGGCCTCGTGTCTGCACCACGGACGGGACCCAGGGACCCAGAGAGAGCCACGGACACAGAGGGAGAGCCCCGGTCCCAGCGGACACTTCGGCCCGGGTCGGCATCTCGCTGGCACTCCCCCAGCTCGGAACGTCCCCCGGCCCCGGGCGCGCCGCCCATCCGGCTCTGCCCCCGCGCGGCGGCCCGGCGGTACCTGCTCGCGGTTGCGGCGCTCGGCTTCGACCTCCCGCTGCAGCCGTTCCGCCCGCTCCTCCGCATCGTCCGCCTGCTGCTGCAGCACCTGGATCTTGCGCTTCACCGCCTCGATAGTGGTGGCCCCGGCCATGCTCGGTCCCTCCGCTCCAGCCCCGCCACCCCCAGACACCGGGACCGCGCCCGGAACGGCCTGTCGGAAATGACGTCACTTCCACCCCGCCCCGCGGGCGCGTTACCAGGGAGATGAGGAGCGGCCGCCGCGCCCGGGGCGTGGCGGGGGCGCCGAGACCGGAACTAGCGGGAATGGAGGGCAACGGCACTGAGCGGGGGACACACACTGGGATCGGCCCTAGTGGGACGGGAACACGCGAGAACGGGGCACCGGCACCGGGCCAGGGGGGAGCACCAGAGTCTACCCCACGGCCACCTGGGTCTACCGGGACTCGCCCCATATGGGCGTGGGGGCACCGGGACTGGCCTCATGTGTCACAGGGACCAGGCACAGTCTCACAGGGCCCGGAGGATCCACCTGGCCCCACACGGGCTTCCCTGCCCTGCCCCACGCACCCACCCTTACACCCGCCCTGCTCCGTTGTCGGACTTCCCTCAACCCCGCCGGCATTTGGGCACGGCCCCGCCCGTCATTGGGGCACGGCCCCGCCGCGGGTTCAAGCACTGCCACCCCTGGATAACCCCCAGACTCTGCCGGGGCCAGGAGCCCGGAGCCCTGGAGCAGATCTGCCTTCCCAAGGACAGGGCTGTGGCCGCCAGGCTCCCACTCCACTTCCATGTGCGAAATCCCAATGGTGCAACAGCCTGAGCCAAGGTGAAAACCCTTCTGTCTTCAGGGCAGATAACACTGTGAAGATCAGCATTTGTCAGACCTGGGAGCTGTGTTCTTCAGTGTCATGAGGATCATGGAGCCCCCCCAAGAGCTCAATAAACGCATCACCGAGTGCTGTTACTGCTCTCATTCCCCACAAAGCCTATTCAGCAGTGCTTCAAGCATGTGGATAGAAGGGAAAGGCTCCGGGCTGCTGGCCTGAAACCCTCAGCAGCCAGGCAGGTGGAGGCTGCAGGAGCATTTGCCTGGGATGGCACGTATGGTACAGCATGTTTCCAGGGATGAGGTAGGAATTGAAAGAGCTCTGTTGGACTAGAAGCACCTGGGAGGCAGCTCTGCCTTTTCAGTGCTTCCAAGGTGCAAAAATCCCAGAGCCAGGGGGACAGTGGGGGACCCCCATGGGCCACCCTGGGGGAGCAGCAGCCAGGAAAAGGGGGTCCAGGTGCACAGAGGGGGATCCACGAGGAAACAAGAGGGGATGTGGTGACAGCAGGGAAAATGCCAACAAGGAACAGAAGGAGGCAAGAAGGGTGTGAGGGAGGGAAAGGGCTCCCAAGAACTCTGCAGTGTTGTGCTCAACACAAACTGATTCCAGTGCAGGGCTGGTGACAGGGACCTGCAAGCAAAGCTGCAGGGTGACAGATGTCCCAGGGCTTTGGAGCTCCCAGTGAGAGCAGCCCAGGTGCTGTGCTGGGGCTCAGGCACTTCCCCACAAGCACGGTGGGAGAGGACGGCTCCTGCCTTCTCTGCGTCAGAGCTGGGCTGCATTGCTCTGACACTGGAACCCGGGACATCCCGGCCCCACAAGGACTGCCAGGTCCTGACAGGTGATGAGCGGGGCCTCATGCCTCGTGATGGCAGAAGAGCAGCCACTGGATGAAACCCTGCACCGCTCGCACCATTGTTTTCCTGGAAACAGCGGACAACAATAGTCTGGCTGTGCAATGCTAACGCTGCCCATAAGCCCCCACCCGCAGGGGAATGAGAGCTCCCCCGTCCTCCTTTTTCTCAGAGCTGGGCTTCTCCACCCCCAGCCGTGACTCAGAGCTTCCTGGGGACACGTGGACCCCATATCCCGCACTTGATGGGCTGCTCACTGCCCGGCTCTGCCCTCCGGATACGTCCTTCACAGGGCCATTCTCTGCTTCTAGACACCTTCAGAGCTTTACCGGGAGCACACTGAGCCTGATAGAGAACTTTCTGGGTTCCCAAGGCGTAGGGAAGGGCTGCAGTCCCACCAGGAAGGGGGGCAAGGCAGCACCCAGCTTCCACCCTGCACCCCATACGTACGTCTGCCGCCTTCTTCTCTGCCAGCTCCAGCTTCTCCTGGGCATCTTTCAGGGCCTCAGAGTACTTGTCCAGTTCATCCTCTGTCCCCTTTAGCTTCTTCTGCATGGCAGCTAGCTCATCCTCCAGCTGGAAGAACAATGGTGTTACCACAGATGGACACCACTCTGAACCTCTGCATCCCAAGAGAGTCCTGCCTGTCCCATCCCAGGCTCAGGTCTGCCCCATGACATCCTTCCTGCCCCATCCTTGGGACCACCTCTGCCCCTCAGTGTCCATCCCTTTCCCACATCCCACCAGCTGGTAGGGAGCAAGCCGTGGACAGCCCTCGGGGTGCTCTTGAGCTCTGGAAAAGTGGCAGCTGTTGCACTCTCATACCCCAGGCAGGGTCTCTGTTGAGTCTGGACTCAGCATGAACCAACACAGGCAGAAGCCACCCCCCAACACCCCTGGGCTGGGGGGCTCTTGCTGTCTGCCCTACCTGCTTGCTCCGCTCCTCCGCCTGCTTCTGCTCAGCCTCTGCCTGCTCTGCCCTGTCCAGGGCATTCTCCTTGTCCAGCTTCAGCATCTGCATCTTCTTCTTGATGGCCTCCATCCTTGATGGGACACAGGCAGTGGTGGGCAGCGGGATGTATGACAGACAGTGGGTGGGTAGGGTAGCTGTTTTGCCTGTGCCCCACTGACCATTTATCAGCTCTGCCCAGCACAGGGGCTTTGCCTTTCTTGGGCTGACCCGCCTCCCCACCTTCCCAAAAAGTCTGTGCTCGGGACCCATTGTGCATCCCAAGGGCTCTGGGTCATCACAGCCTTATTTGGGTTCCTGAGGACAGCTGGGGCGTTATAAAAAGCAGCAGCAGGTCTGTGAGAGGGGGTCCTGCATTGTCCCAGGTGCCCCCTCCCCCCATGCAACGGGACACCCTGGCTGGTGCCCAGAGCGCTTCCTCAGGATGTTCAACTGGGTCTGTGCAGAACTGGCACAAAGTCCTTGCCCTCCATTTGCCTTTCTGGGGGGAGCTTAGGAGTTTTGGTGGCCCTGGGCTGACATTTACCCCTGCCCGGGGGTGGCATTGAAAAGGGCAAGATTATCCTGGTGCTATTTTGGGGGCAGGGCTTTGGCCGAGAGTGTTTGGCTCTGCAGGGAGCAGCAGGGCAGAGCCCCTCTGGGAGCCTGCTGAGCCCCGAACCCAGCTCCAGCCGTGCTGGTGCTTGGTGCTGAGGTGGAGGATGCTGTTGGCAGCTGGAGGAGCAGATTCCCTGGGTGCAGGGAGGAATTCTCAGGGCAAGAGGTGACACTTCGCCTGCAGCTGATGGGCCTTCTCATGCACAGAGATCCCATTGGCCCTATAAATCAGGTTCGGTTCTCACATGGAAGAGACCCACTGCTCTTACCCAGGGATAGATGTTGAGGGCCTAAGGGGTTCAGCACCCAGGGACCTGGGGGACAGAGACCCGGTGGCAGGTCTGGGCATCCTGGGCAGGGCACTTGCGAGGACAGTGCCCACCAAGGGCCCTGAGCAGTGGCTGCACCTCCATAAATAACACCCCCATTCCAGGGCAGTGGAGGCAGTGCTGGGCACAGGGCCAAGGGCCTTTGTACTTTCATCATCCCTGGTGTGAGCGGGGGGACAGGTGGCAAGCCCTGACCCCGCTGCCATCCTAAACCTCCGCCAACTCCCAGGACGGCTCTGGGCTCCCCCTCTCAAGTCCCATGGAGATGGGCAGACAGGTTTTATTGTGGCAGTGAGGATTGGCAGAGGGTGCAGGACAGCATGCAGAGAGCCTCCTGCCTGAGGCAGGGCACAGGCAGCATTTGGCCAAGTCGGTGCTGGGCATCCCTGGCGCTGTAAGAATATGTTTGATATTTAGTTGGTTTTCCAATAAAACAACCTAATATCAAACATATCAGACAGAGACAGGGGCAGACAGAGGTGGGAGGACCCGGAGCTCAGCTGCCTGTAAGAGAAAGAGAAGAGAAATATGAGAGCTGGGGCAGGAGTGGTATCCAGGTATAATCCCCAAGGCACTGCAGAGGAAGCACCCAGCCTCACCTCAGTGCCTGGATCCTGCTGGGCAACTGTGCCAGTACTGGGGCGCTTGGGATGCAGTGCTGGAGCAGGAGGCATCCTGTGGCTGGGATGAAGCTGGAGCAGGGCAGTGCAGGCTTGGTCTCCTGGCATGGCATGTCACGGCACACCATGACATGCACTGGCATGGAGTAGCATGCCATGGCAGGCAACGCTAGGGCCAAACGGGCCCCACATCCTTCACCATCTTATCTGGGCTGGCTTGAGGGACTCTGCTGCGCTCTGGCTTGGAGGTTGCTTGGCCGCTGTTTATAACCGCGCTCAGCTGCACTGAGCAGAGGGATGTGGCCAGCGACAGCCCTGGCCCTGCACACGTGGCCTCATTCCCATTAATTACCACCCATTGATGTCCCCCTGCCCCCTCCATGGACCCTCACACCCTTGCCGCCCAGCACTGCTGGTCGATGCAGTCGATGGCCCCACGCCGCCTGCTTCTGCCCCTGGTCATACTGCCTGTCATTAGCAGGGCTGTCAATACTGGGCAGCCAGCCCTGGCCTTCAGGCCCTGTGCCATCAAGGGGCTGCACATGACCCTGCCCAAGGACAAGCCCCACAGGGGACACAGGAGAGTTGTGCCTCACACCCCCTTACTTTGGGGGATCTGCTGGAGCTCATGGAAGTATCTCTTCCAAGGAGCAGCTGGAGGGGCTGCCTGTCCATGTTGAGGATGTGGCCCCACTCATGCTGGATGACAGAGGCTGGACCCTGACCCACACTGAGGTAACTTTTGGGACTAGGGTGGTGGTGTTCAGTGACAAGTGTACACAGGATATCATGGAGTGCTGGAAGCACAGCCTCCCCACATCACAGTAGTGCTTTGCTGCAGTGGGACGCATCAGCCTTGGGAATGGCACTGGGGCCTTTGTAGGGGCTCAAGGTTTGGTGGACCAATGGGACAGGATATGGGGCAGTCAGAATCCTGAGTGCCATGGGAAGGAAAGGGATACAGCCTGGCCTTGGGGGTGAGGGGCTTTAGCCCTCTGAGGTGGCCACACAATGAGGTGGCACTGGGGACAGCAGGGACACACATGGCAGCAGCAGTGCCACGGGCATGTGTGTGGCAGTGGGTGATGTGATGCAGCCTGACAGCTAAGCTAATGAAGGGCCATGGGCGGGGTGTGCTGGCCCAACAGCCCCCAGCCCTGTCAATAAGCAGAGTCAGATCAGGCACTGATGGGCCCTGGGGCTGGGAGACACCAAGGTCAGGCACAGGCAGAAGGGATGGGAGGTGGGGGACAGGGCCCTCCCAGCTGGGGAGCAGACAGGGATCCTGGGGTGCCTGGATGGCAAGTGGGGACAGGGAGCATTGCACCCAGCCCAGCCAGGCTCTTCTTCCTGCTACTGCAAGGCTGTGCCACATGGCCAGGAGCACTGCAGCACACGGCGTGGCGCAGCAGAACCTGTGCTGAGACAGGGACCCAGCGTGGAGCACCCAGTCTGGTGAGGCATGCTGGCCGTGCTGCCACCTCCTGGTACAGCCATGGGCAAGAGGAAATGTGCAGAATCCAGGGCACCCAGGGTTGCAGGTGACATGTCTGGATCCCAACCACAGGAATTATGCTGGGCTGTCCCATGCCTCACATGTTGCAGACATGGCCTGTCTTGCTCAACATGTTTTATTCTCAGTCAGGAGCTGGGCAATGCCAGGCCATGCCACATGTTGGGCTGAGCACTCAGAGCCGCTCTACATAGAAGGCTTTCCCCTGCTGGCGCAGCTCCTGCTGGTGCTGTAAGTGCTCATCCAGGACGAGCTGGGACAGGGCGTCTCGGCGGATCTGCCAGGTACAGGGACTGTGCTGAATCCACAAATCCCCCTGTGTCATCAGTGCTGGGGGACATTGCTCCCCAGGACGTAGTGGAGCACGACAAGGGGGCACCCACCCCTGGCAGCAGAGGGCTAGGGGACCCCAGCTGTACCCTACCAATGCCCAGCCTCACCACTGCCTGCTCCCTGCCTGCAAGGTGCAGCTCCAACTCCACACACTTCTTCAGCCGTGACTCCATGATCCACTGCAGCACCCCAAGGGATGATACCCAGCACTTTGGGTGCTCCCTCGCCTCCTGCCCACAGCTATTGAGACACAGGGTGGGCAGGTCAGGGATGCAGAAATGTTCCCCCCCAGCCTGCCCTGTGCTAGGGCTCGTCATCGTCCACAGATCCCCAGCACAAGGGATTCAGCCCCCAGGGCGCTTTGCCAGCTCTACCTCTCCAGGAGCCTTGCGCCAGCATTCCCATTCACCTGGACCTGCAAACAAAGAGCAATGTTTGTGTGGGCTGGGGTTTAACCTGGACCAGGGCACACTGCAACCCACTCCCCCCACCTGCTCCCATCTTCCCAATCCCTGTCTTGTCTGACCTCCTCCATCTGCAGTGAGGAGCTCTGGCTGTTTGGTACTGCCATGGCCAGTGCCACAGGGACCCTGCAACGGCTCTCTGCAACTGCTATGGTGCTAATGGAATACCTCCTTAGTAATGGCATCCTGGTTACAGTAACAGACTCCCAGTTACTGTAATGGTGGCATCCTGGTTACCATAACTGCGTATCTCAGTTACCATAGCAGTAATGGCAGCATCCTGGCTACCATTAATGGAATCTAGGTTACTTTGTAGAGGCTTAGGGAGGGATGCAGCTTGAGATCAGGTAGGGATGGGGTCCTGTAGTCAGATGTCAGCAGCACACATTCTACTTGAGCTAAACTGTCATTTTATTAAACAGTATTTAAAAACTGCCGAGGTCTGTACCCTCCACTCTGTGTCACCCATGCCACAGTGACGAGCTGCCGGCGCTGTCCTCAGCCTGACAGAATGCAGACTCAAGGTGGGGGCCACGAGCTTTCAGCCCCAGGAGCTCAGCAGATGCTGGCATGCGAGGTGCTGGTGAGAGTGGGAGCAAACACCTCCCCTTAGCAGAACAGATGGGACATTTAACAGTGCTTCGTCCACTCAAGATGTCCCCAAATGCCTCACTGCAGGAGAATGAGTAGAAACCTCAGCCCAAAGTGCTAGCTTAGTCATGGTGCTGAGAACAGGCACCAAACTATTTCTACCTCATCCAGGTGCACAGGCAGGCTGGGCACAAAGGGCTGACAGCAGGAACAATGACGTCATGAGGAAAAGTGTTCACCCTTCGGAAAAAAAACAGACAAGTGCCTCCAGTGCCCAAGACCCAGACGGACAGGATGGACAAACATCAGCTCCCACTAGCTGCCGCAGGGAAGGACAGGCAGAGGAGAGCGCTGGCTGGGATCCATGTCTTTATAAATAAGCTCAAGCTCATGAGTTTATTCACAGGGTCCAAGACAGTGCAGGACTCAAAGCCTGGAGTGTCATAAGCCTGTGGCAAAGAAGGCCGTGGGGCTGATCCCCATGGGCTCAGCAGCTCCAGAATGGGCTCCTGGTGAGGGCCAAACTACAGCAGTTGGAATGGAGCCCTCGCCGAGTGATGACCTCCAACATGGTGTGAGGGGGAGATCTGAGAGCGCAGCTGGTTCCTCAAGTGCTGCCTGCACTGCAGCCCAGACCCACCCAGCATACCCACTGCACCAGGCCCCTGCACGCTCACAGGGTGCTCTCCAGCGTGTTGTAGTTGTCCTTGAAACTCTTCAGCTCCAGGAAGTGTTTGGCACGTTTGCTTTTCTGGCTGGACGGAAGGTAGGTGACCTGGATGGTGGTGGGGTTGGAGACTTCAGGGGACAGGGTTAGGTCTTTCACTGCTGACTGGTGCTGCCGCTGGCTGCTGCTGCCTCGGGCCTTGGTCCTGGGGGCAGAGAAAAGGCACCACCACTGCTCCTGCTGCCCCAGAGGGGCTGCTCAGCCTGTGTCTGCCCAACCCAACATGAAGCAAATCTGCTTTTGTGATGACAACACTCACTGAAGTCTTGAAATCTAAGGCCACTGGTTCTGTGCAAGTCCCTGACTGAAAGTATTTGGAGAGAAGCAGGTATGTTGACTGCAACCATTGAACAAACCCAAAACTGCAGTAACAGATGGGCTGCAAGGAAGGAGCGAGCCCAGAGCGACAGATGGGCACAAACAGCCCCTGTCTCAGATGATGGCTGTGCCCCAAACCCCATATCTGTTCACACCTTCCCACAGGCTACTGGGGCCCAGGATCCCACCACTGCATCTGGGCAACAGCACTTACATGTTTGCCAGTTCATTTAGAGCTTCCTCATACTTCAGATATTCCATTTTCCCAAAGACCTGGATACAAACAGAAAAGACCATGGAGCATCCAGCTAAAGTTACAGCATGACCTCAGTCCCAGCAGCAGCAGAGAGCACAGGAATGCCCCATGGGCCCATCAGCACTCACCCCAGTGCCATAACGGGCGCTCTCATAGCCATCCAGCAAGGTGTCAATCAAGGCTTTGCGGATGCCTTTGAAGGAGGTGCTGGAATTCCGCAGTTCCAGCAAGTAGGCACAGAAGTTCTTCCCTATTAAAGACTTTGGGTACCGGCCCTCTACTTGAAACGGGATTTCTGGAAAAAGGCACAAGAGCTGAAGCGCAGGTAAAAATGCTTGTGCTCATCCCTATGGTCAGAAATTGCTGGCTAGATAAATTTCTGTCTGTGCCCACTGCCTCCCTTTACCAACTGCCTCAGCACATGGAGCAAGCTAACTCTCAGGCCACCAGTGGGAGAAGCAACTGTTACTCCCCAGTGAGCACCTGGAGCCTCCCTACAGGGCTGCTAGGACCCTCATTCAGGGTTGCTCTGCACCCTTCTGCTCCCACTCTTGCCCTAGGCTCTCTTACCTGATGTTCTGATTGCATCCAGCGCCTTCATCCTGTACAGGTAGTTATAGCAGCCTGGTAAAGGGAAAGCACAAACTGAGATCTATGCAAACCTTGGAGGGAAGTGAGGAAAGGAAAAACAGGAGAAGAGACACCATTTCATGTTGTGACAGGACACCAACATGAGCAGTCAAAGGTGTGATTTGGCCCAGGGGAACAAGTACAGGATGGTACCTCTGGCACAGTACCTGGTGTCTCCAGCTGCAGGAGCCGGCCGTCATCCTCTGCCAGCAGCCGTGGCTCATACTTGATGTCCTGCACCCTTGACAGTCGAATATCAATCTCTTCCTTTAAATCCTGTACAGCAGGAAAAACACATTTACAAACAGCTCACTTTCTTTGTGGGATCAAAAGGATAAGAACAGGCCCTAGATAAATTGCACCCTCTCCACTGCCTATCACCACTCTGAGGCAGCAGTTCTGACGCTGAAGCAGCTCCTGCCTGTCCCTTCAAGCATGGAAAGGCTCACAGGTGCAGGGAATGGAAAATACCCACCTTGGGTGCATGCTGCCCCACAGGCACGTGCGGGCCACGGCGGGACTTCATGGCAAAGCGCATGATCTGGCGTTTCACGAAGATGAACAGCAGCACAAAGACCTGTGGAGCCACAGCGGGGTGGGGGTCAGGCAGGTGCCGGGCTGGGGGGGGGGGGGGGGGGGGGGGGGGAGGGGAGGGGATAGGTCTCAGAGCCAGCCTGTGCCCAGCCCTCCGGCCCCTGCTTCCGAGCCCCTCCAACCCCGGCGAGCAGAGCTCTATATTCAGCCCACTAGGAGCCCCACGGACACTCAAGTCAGCTCCACGCCCTCCCATGCCCTACTCACGTCCTCTCCCCGCCCACCGACCCCAGGAGCCCACGGACTCTCCGGCCCTGCCCTATGAGGGCCCCGAGCCCGACTCCGAGGGGTTCCCCACAGGCAGCCCGGGACATGTCTCACGGGAGCCTTATCGACTCCTCGGGTCCGGGCCCGCGGGAACTCCACGGAAGCGCCAGGATCAGCCTCGCGGAGGCTCCACAAACTCGCGTGGTCCGGCTCCGCGGACACTCCAGGCCGCACAGACACGCCAGCCCATCCCGCCCTGTCCTGCTGGCCCTCACCAGGCTGCCGTAAGCCATGACCAGCACCACGTTGACCCCCGAGAGCCAGTTGCTGCCGGCCCCCGCCATGCCGGGCCCGGCCCGGGGCCGCACAACATGGCGGCCACAAAGCCGCTCTGCGCCCACACCACGTGACCAGAGGAGCCTAAATCACGTGATCCGTACGGGGCCGCTACAGTGCCCCCGCGTACATCACGTGTTCGGCGCGGGCAGCCCCGCCCCCGCCCCGGTCACGTGCTGGGGGCGGGGTCGGGGGAGTTGTCAGTGCGGGCGGACCCAGGTAAAGTTGCGGCGGCAGCGACGGTGGCTCCGGTACCGCGCGGTCCCCGAACCCGTCCCTGCTGGCTCCTGCTGCCCCCCCCCCCCCCGCCCCGCGCCCGGCCTCGCCACCTCCCGCCCACCCGGTCTCGCTACGTCCGGTGCCCCAGGGGCGGCTCTGAGCCCCGCCACTGCCGCCGCTGGGCCCCGCGCGGCCTAGTGGGCCGGGCCGTAGCCGGGGGCTGGCGTAGCGCGCGGCCGGCGCAGGTGAGGCGGGCGGGCGGGCCGGGTGCGAGCGGGGGGGGTGAAATGGCGGCCGCGGCCATGAGGGCGGAAGCGGCCCCAACTCGCCCGCCTCTCCGTTGTGGGCCCGGCCTGGCGACGCTGTAGGAGTTCCCGCCGGCGCCCTCCAGTTCGGTCTGGTCCGTCACCTCATTGTGTGCTGTGATCTGGGCCGCGGGGTCGGGCGGCTCCGACCCTGCCGCGCTCTCGGGGCCTGCCCGTCACCGCCGCTGCCGGCGGTAACAATGGGAGCCGTGCTCCCGCCCTGCCGGGCTCCTTGCGGGCCTCCAGGCCCGCTGCTGCCACCGCTCCTCACTGGCTCTCCGGGGGCTGTGGCTGGGGTGGTTCCACTGCCCACGTGAAATTCCCGGGCAATAGCGATTCGGGGATCCTGGAGGAGCCCCGGCCCGCGAGTGCCGCCCTGCTCCATGTTCCTCCGTCCCGGTCTGGGGGGGTCTGCTTGCACCCTCCGGCCCGGGAGTCTCCCCACCAAAGCGCTGCCCGTCGATACCAAGTTGGGGTCTCTGACGGCATATCCGGGAGCATCTCCCTAAAAGCTCGTGCTTTGCATACACGGTATGACTCGGTTTGTGGCCACCATATCTTTGCTTTGGGAAAAAACGTCTTGCATTGATAACCCTCTTTTCGGGTCCTCATTCTGCCCCATGTGCTTTGCCTTCTCTGACCCTTTCGTTTGGGGCTTTGGAGCTTTTTGCACATGTTAACTAAGCTTTGTTGGAATGGGATGAAAATACCATTTTTTCTGTATTAACACATCAGGGAAACTGAAACTGGGATGTATCAGGGTGAGCGGCAGCCAGCAGGTCTGGCATAGCCATGGGACCTACAGATCCTGGTTCTGAAACTGTAACTTACCTGACATTTCTAATAAAATGAACAGTTTGTTACATTTTTGTATCCCCTCATTTTCTGGAGACTCCACACTTCACTTGTGTAGTTGAGACTCTCCTCTTTAGACCTGGTGGGAAGGCAGTGGTGTGGTCTGAGAAGAAATGGAAGTAACAGCAAATGCTTCATTTGATGCAGTGTCTTTGACCAGAAGGTGTTGTAACCTGTAACTGTGAAACTTCTTGTTTTCCGTAAGCCCTGTCCGTGTGCAGTGCTGTTGGCCTAAGGTGTGGGTGCTCCTCCATTTAACACTAATGCTCCAGTGTGGACTGGTCACCACTCATTTTGGCTGGAGCTGCTCTTTCACCTCTTGGTGGACGTATGCAGGTTGCTCTTTAAAGAGAAGAGATGAAGTGTTTTTGATGAGAACAGCTTTGACCTGGGAAACTTGCATGCAGCTTTGGGGCTAGTGCAGGCATTGGGGTGACTGTGTTCTGCGGCTCAATGCTGCCGGTGAGCTGATCTCAGGTTCCTCCACTGAGGAATAAGTTACCAGTAGCCAAGTCGTCTTTCCTCAAGGCTGCTGTGTGATCTGCACGGGGACACCCATGCAGCCTCAGCAGAGTCAGGGCCTGGCTGAGGTTTTGATTGTAGATATTTTTCTTACGGGTTTTTTGCACGTTAAAGGAAACATTTGTATTACCAGTGGGAGTGATGCAGCTGGCCAGGGCGGAGCATGGCAACTGCTGAACAATGCCTGGATGCTGCACAAGGTTTGAACTCAGTCTGCTGGACCTATGGCCCAGGGAAGTTGCAGTTTGGGTTCCTATGGATGTGTGGAATCACTTCCCTCTGGGCCTGTGATTGGCTTAGTATGACCAATTGTGCGTGAAACTTAGAACAAGAAGAAAAAAAAATATATATACCACAGGAATGGCGCCTGCACAGAGGGGATCGCAGGGGATAGAAGGCTTTTCCTTCTCTGCCTTGGCAGAAGTGCAAGCTTGATGCTCTTCACCTGTATCTCAGGGGCTCCTGGTACCTGCACAGGTATCTTGGATTGTTTCCTGATAAGGGACCTTGGCATTATACAGCTGTAAAACTGTGGTGTTAAGTTGCCATGGGGCATGGCTAGCTGTGAATGGGGGAATTGTGAGGTTTCATGGGTAGCTACAGGAGCAATTGCACAGAAACTTGCCTACAGAGAAAGTCCAGGTGCTGGTGGGAGCAGGTATAGGGGTTGTGCATCTAGTGTAGAGGCACTGTTGGGACTTCTCTGCTCTCAGGAGGGATTTCTCACCCAGTCGAGTACTTGCAAACTTCAACAAGAGATTCCCCAACTTTTCCCGCACTATTTGCTAATGCTGTTTCTGAGCTTCACTGCTTGACACGCCATGTTTCTCTCTGTGCTGCCCTGCTCACGTACAGCAGTGTTTCACATTGGATCCTGCAGGTCTGATTGTCTTGCTTAACTTTTCTCCCTGCTTCTACACTCTTGTCTGTGGCTCTTTCTCATGTTGGCCTGGGGCACAGCAGCAGGTCCTGCTGCCTTGGGGGAAGGCTTTGCAGTCATAGTAATGAAATACAAAAATGTGAATTCTGTGATTATTGAAATTTCAGGGGCTCAGAAGCTGTGAGTCCTAACAAGTGCTGTGGGATGTCTCTCGCATCCTTTGTGCCTGGAAGGCACTTAGAGAGGGTAAAATCTCAGTACTAATCCCTTTCCAACACCCCCTGCCCTGAGGCCCAATGCGAGGTTAGAAAACTCTGCTTGCTTTGGACGCTGAAACTCTTCTTGGGATTTTTTTGCCTCAAGCAGTGTTATCTAACAGTATTAATGGCCGTTATTCCTTGTAGACATCTTGTTCACCTTTTTGGTATGTTTTTAATAAAAAATACTAAGAAAAACTTCATTTTTCCAGTTTGAGGGAATAATTTAAGTAAGCAAAAATAGGCACTTCTGCAAGGGCAGGTTTTCTTCCTTAAAACAAAAAATTCCACAGACCTGTAGCACCACTTATTGCTAGAGCCTGGAGCATTTTTGCTTGCCCTGTTTTAAAGGCAAGAAAGGAAAAGGGGAAGTAGGAGATGTGTCCGAGGCTCTGAGATGCTCTGTCCTCTAAGTGAAGTTTCTTTGAAGGTTTTTTCAAGCCTTCCTGCTCCATTTGATGGCCACAGCCTCAGCTTGGGCACATGATGTATCTGTGCCTGCTCACACGTGTGTTTCAACAAGAAGTTGTTAAACTCTTTGCCTCAAATCCAGAGAATGGCTTCAAACGTAAGGAGGGTCAATCTAGATTACCTGAGAAAGAGGTTTTTTCACAGTGAGGGTGGTGACACCCTGGCACAGCTTGCCCAAAGAAGCTATGGTTCCCCCACCTCTCGAAGTGTTCATGGTCAGGTTGAATGGAGATTGAAGCTACCCGGTCTGGTGGAAGGTGTCCCTGCCCATGGCAAGGGGGTGGAACTGGATGAGCTTCAAGGTCCCTTACAACCCAAACCAGTCTGTGAGGCTATGATTTTCCTTTGGCTTCTGGTCCCTGAGTGCTTCCACCTGGATGCAGGTGATATTCCATTTGGAGCACTCTGCAATGGTATCCAGAGAGAAACCTCAAGAAGTACAAGTGGCTGGTTTGTGTTGAGAGCATGTGGTGTTGGCAGCCTGACTCGCTGTGGTTTTAGGGAAGTTGTGGGGAGGGTGGGGATCTACAGCAGCCGTTCTGGCTTTGTTGCCCTTGTGATTGTTCAGTGTTGGTGCTGCCTTTTGTTTTTGGTATCTAACAGTCCATTCTCTCTTCTCCCCGACCTACTGCAGAGTTCAACCTTGTAAATACTGTTATTTGTATATACTGTAAATGATGACATCGGTGGGCACTAACCGAGCCCGGGGTAGCTGGGAGCAGACACAGACACAGAGCCAGACGCAGCACAAGCAGCGCCCACAGGTAAGGGCAAGTGTTCATAGAAACCAGGTAGCTTGTAGGTGGAGACCTGGCACTCTTGTCTGATCTGGTACGGATAACGGATGGGCTATCCTAACGAGCTCTCCATGTGTCACAAGGTGCTGCTGCCAGAGCCCCTGGTTAATTGGGCAGCTGTTGACATTGGGGTTTCCATGTCTGTTTCCAAGTGGGAGCTGCAGCTGGGATTTGGTTTTATTTCTGCTTGTCCGTTCCTTACACACTCTAATGAATGTAAATGGCTGAGAAGCCACCTGCAATGGGTCGTGGTGGTAAGGTCTGCCCCAAAACAGATGTGGTTTGGGTGACTGCTGCTCATCTGGTGCCATGAGGCCATTCAACGGTATATCCCTTTATTCTAGAACTCCTCTTCTTGCTCCTTTTTCATCTCACTTTCTCTCTGGAGTTTTCCTTCTCTGACCCTTGTTTGTGCCTTCTCTTTTCTGTACTGATTCCTTTCCATAGTTTCCAGAGAACTTGGGGTATCACAGTGGCCTTTAGAGGATGGTTTGGAAGTACACCACTCTGACGATGTGCTCTGTCTCTCTCTGATTTTTTTTTTTTTAGGCTACTGCAGAACAGATTCGACTTGCACAGATGATTTCGGACCACAACGATGCTGACTTTGAGGAGAAGGTGAAACAAGTGAGTGTGGAAAATGAAGATGAACTCTGAGAGGAAGGCGAGATCACAGCGAGTACCATGAATGCTGGGGGGGATGGGAGTTGGCTGCTCCCTGAATTTCCTTGGACTGGCTTCATTAAGTTGTATCGTAGCATGGTTTGGGTTAGTAGGGATGTTAAAGGATACCCAGTTCCACTCCTGTGCTATGGTGATAACTTCCCACTGTCCCAAGTTATTCCAAGCTTTGTCCAACCTGGTATGGAACACTTCAGTGATGGGGCAGCCACAGCTTCTCTGGGCAACCTGTACGAGGGTCTCACCACCCTCATGTGGAAGAATTTCTTCTCAATAGCCTGTATAACCCTGCCCTCTGGCAATGGAAGCCATTCCCCTGTCCTGTCATTCCAGGCCCGTGTCCAAAGTCCCTTTCCAGCTCCCTTGGAGCCTCTTTAGGCCTTGGAAGGGGCTCTGAAGTCTCCCTGGAGCTTTTACTTTTGCAGGCTCAACACCCCCAGCTCTCCCAGCCTGTCTCCAGAACAGAGGGGCTTCAGCCTTCAGAGCATCTCCATGGCTTCCTCTGGACTCTCTCTGGCAGCTTCTTGTCCTTTCTGTGCTTGGGCCCCAGAATGGGAGGCAGAATCCCCCTCTTCACATGCTTCCCACACTGCTGTGGATGAGCCTAGGACAGCACTGGCTTTCTGGGTTCCCAGTGTGCATGGCCAGGTCATATTAACTCACTCCCAAGTCCTTCTCCTCAGGGCTGCTCTCTGTCCATTCTCCCCCAGCCTGTGTTTTTGTTCGGCATTGCCTTGATGCAGGTGCACCAACTTCTGTCTTGCTGAACTTCTAGTTTGTTTCTGCAGGTAACAGTGTTACCCTGAGACAGTGAGGTTGTAGTGAAAGGAGAGTCATGGTGAAACTGGTAACTTAAAAACTCTCAATCACTTCTTACTGAGGAACATAGCTAAACTGAGAAGGCTGGGGAGATTCTCTAGCCCTTCAATTTTTTGTTGAATTCTGGTTTGGGATTCAGCTCGCTTGCCTCCTGAGAGACCCATAGAGATTTTGGTGCCATCTTGGTTTGGAACATGTTGACCATGCTGTCGTCTTCTCTACAGCTGATCGACATCACAGGCAAGAATCAGGATGAGTGTGTGATTGCTCTGCATGACTGCAACGGAGATGTCAACAGGGCCATCAACGTGCTGCTGGAGGGCAATCCGGACACGGTAGGATTAGGTCCTGTAAATCTGGTGAGGCCTAGTTCAGTGTAACTGCACATTTGAAGGTGAGGCATCCAGTAATGTCAAGATAAGGAGAGCCACTATGACTGACTAGTCCTGCAGGAGCATGGACAGTGTGACTGTGACCTGGCTTGCTGAACGCTGGTCTCTATGGGCTTGCACGGGTTGTAAGAATGGCCCTAGACTTGAAGGAATAGAGGAGAAACTGGCAGAAATAATTTCCTTCCTATTACTTTTGAAGCAGTTAAACAATAGTATAGTGGCATCTGTATGTGCTTTCACACCAGTGAGTGTGAAGGAACGTAGCTTTCTCCATCACGGCTGAGTAACCTGCATTGAAAGTCAGGTGTGCATCAGCTGTGTTTCCTTTCTGTCAGAGCAACATGTTTTGTGTGTCTCTGGCCCTAAAAATTAATTTCTTAGTGATGCACTGACTGCCTTCTGTGCTGCTGCCTGTGCCGTGGTTTCAAGGGCCTTTTTGCTGTTTGTTGTGGAGTTGGGCTTGGCTGCTGTTTCTCATGCAGGTGCTAGTCTTCAGGCAAGCTGAGGTCAGCCCCAAGAACAAGAGTACTTGCTTGGGAGGAACCTTCTGCCTGCATGCAGGATGTCATTCATTTTGTGACAAAGACAGCGGAGATGCAAGTACTGTTACAGCCCAAGAAAAAGCCTATGAATGCGAGATCCTTCCAAACCACTGCTGATATCACATATCTTCCTGGCACCCTGGTTTGGTTGGAGCCAACTCAACTCTGAGTTGAGAGACTAAATATCATTTTAGAATATTATGCTTTAGCTCATTTTTTTTGCCTATGATAAGCCCTGGGTGTATGTGGATGTGGACACTCAGACTATATTTTGTGTATGGCAGCTGCTCCCCAGGGTCTGGTTCTCTGCTTGCTTTGACTTCAGACAGGTTCTGTACAACACAAGTGTGCGTTCCTCCTTGTCTTTAGAAAGCCCTTTCCATTGACAACTGAATAAAATAGCTTTTGGAAAATCATTTTAGAAAAGGGAATGATAGGGATGTGCATTGCTAAAGCACAGCTCTACCATGACTGTATTCTCCTCCACATCTCTTTTTAATCAGTGACTTCTAGTCAGAGAACAAACGGCTGCTATCACAGCAATTTAATTGCCTAGAGAAACACATTGCTCATGAGAGTAGCATCCAGGACAGTGTGCAGCACATGGTGCTGTGTAGCAGCACCTCCTTTTTTGGATGAGCACCACAAGGCCTTGCAGGGCAGGGCTGTGGAGAGGCAGGCAGGGAGCTGGCAGAGGAAGTGCTGGGCTGCTGCTGATCCAGGATGGTGGCCTTGCAGTTACAGCATCACTGAGCACAGGCAGCCCCTCTACTGCCATTGGTCAAGCATCTTGGAGCTGCTTCTGGCCTGGATCCAGTTTGTGCAGCAATCCCAGAAAGGAGATTTTCTTATAACAAACAGATCTTTGGGTGCTCTGGTGCTGAGGACGACTTACCTGCTTAGCTAGTTACTGGTAATGTACTGTATTTCAAACAGTAAGGGAGCAAGTATGACCTTAGCATTAGATTAGATTTGGTTAAAAAAAGAAATTACTTGAAAAGTGCTTACTTGGAATACTGTAATTTTAAAGTTTATTTCTGAGCCAGATACCTATGGAAAAAGACTTTGGAAGCCTTGGGTTTGATGCCAGTTTGTGCCACTATGTTGCTGGGTTTTTTGTCATTGTCCTGGCATGCTGCCATTCAAACCCAGCTGCCAGTTGTGTCTTCAGGTGATTGTCTATGACTTAAGACTATTTTTTAATTGTTCTAATGGTGTCCAGCATCAGTTTGAGTATGAAACCACGGCAGCCATCAGAAAATACATGGGTGCAGGCCCATGGCAGTGAGCTGGAGGCACACTTTAACATTTTGCAGTTGAACTGCCTGTTGCTTAAGTTCTGTGATGCTTCTCTCCATCTGAGATGATATTTAGGGGAGAGGTTTTGTTAATAACTTTACATCTGCAGAAAGAACTTACCCAAATGTTGACTGCAGGTCACTATGAAACATTTACCTGGGTTATTCTGAGAGCTCCTGGTGACCTGTGTGAAATGGCAGGCTTTTTTTCCCCTAAGCAAGGTAAATTTATCCGTGCTTTGAATTGTAGAAGTATCGTGCCCTCTCTATTGAAGAATTTTAGTAGATCTTTGCAGAACTAGAATAACTCATCTGTTACCTCAAACTGCATGCTAGTCAGCTCTAAGAAGGCTTGGCTCGAACAAAGTAGATGTGCTATACGTAAACTGATAGACTCCTTAAAAAATTGATCTGGCAAACATTTTTGTGGAGACCCCTGTTATATTCTCTGTAGCATGTTTTAATCTTAGTGAATTTGCACCTTTCATTGATCTAACTGTGATTAATTTGATTAATTTCTTTCCCCTTTGCCAACCTTCAGCATTCCTGGGAAATGGTTGGAAAGAAGAAAGGTGTCTCAGGACAGAAGGAGAGTGGACAGACAGAACCCAGTGAGGAAAGCAAAGAAAACCGGGATCGGGAGCGGGATTTCAGCAGACGACGTGGTGGGCTGCCGAGGCGAGGGCGAGGTGCCACCCGTGGAAGAGAGTGTATGGACCTGCTGTTCAATAACTCATAAAACCCTCACACTGAAGCACACTGTGCTTTGTAACAGTTGTCAGAAGAGTATTTTGGGCAGACATATCTGTGAGGAAAACCACCAATGTGCATGTGTGGATCTGTTTAATGTTCACCTGTCTGAGATGATTCTTTGTGTGATGCCCACTTACCATCAGCTTAAATCAAAAGTTCAGGGAGCATGTGGTGATGTGGTCCCCCACACAACCACTGCATTTTGGGGTTTGAGATCTGATCTAGTATCTCCACTAAAGCAGGATGAGTCTTGAAATTGTCTTTGCTGTCTTTCAGTTCGGGGCCAGGAGAATGGACTAGATGGTGGTAAGAGTGGAGGATCTTCTGGAAGAGGCACGGAAAGAGGGAGGCGGGGACGTGGCCGAGGCCGAGGTACACATGGAATATGAGATCCCCAGGGGGTGGGAGCAGAAGAATTACGTCAGTGTATCTATCTCCCCTGAGGTTCCAAAGTCTTTTTTGGGAGGAATTGCCAAACTGAAAATATGCACATGATTTTTCGGTTCTCGTGCTTATTTTTAGTGCTTACATGTTGATTTCCCATCTTAAAGATGCTAGAAACAGCACGTGCACAGAGTTAGAAAAAAAAAATTGTGCTTTATTACAGAGGTGAGAAGTTGAAAAACTCAAGGTTGACTACTTTAGCAGGCGGGCCAATGGCTTGTTAGCAACAGAACCTGCATCCTCATCATTCTTGCTCGTGTATCTGAGCACCACCGGTGGCTTGGACTTTAAATACTTGGGACAGAAATTATTTTTACCCTAAAATCTGCTGCTTAGGAATTGTCACTGAGTTCACATACCGCAGAAATTCGAACCTAGGGTCCAGTACTTATGGTTTGTGCCTCCTCTGAGCCTGGAATCATGGATTGCTAATCATGCTGCCAGTCAGCTGAAGTCACTCCCATACATCAAAAGATGTTGCTAGCAAATCCCATCAACCCAGGAAGATCCTCTCTTCCTTTCGTATTCTGGGCATCAGAACTCTCTATGTTGTTCAAGTGTTTCTTTTCCCGGTAATGTAGAGCAAAGCATGTGTGTATATTTACAGGTGGCTCTGGACGGCGAGGGGGAAGGTTTTCTGCCCAAGGCATGGGGTAAGTTTCACTGACACAAACCACAGCAAAAATAAAAGTCTGTGCATGAATGGTACTGTTTGCGTCAGTCATTTCTGTTCTCGTTTTCCTTTTCTGTTTGTTTTTGGGATTTTTATTTGCTTGGTTTTGTTTAGTTTTGTTTTTGAATAAGGCCCAAACTGCATCATGGTAACTTATGTTTGGGATGGCTAGTGTAGGTGAAGCATCTCTCTGCTGAGAGAGCTGACTTGTGATAATGTTATGGTCTGAATAAAATTAATTGCTTTCAAAATGCTTTGGCGGAGTGAACATTTCCATCCTCATCTTTCTTACAGAACTTTCAACCCAGCTGACTATGCTGAGCCAGCCAGCACGGATGAGAACTACGGGAATAGCAACAACACGTGGAACAGCACTGGGAGCTTTGAGCCGGATGATGGCACAAGTAAGTGTCTTTGTATGTGTGTGTGCTGGTTTGTATTGAGAACATGAGTGGATTTTGCATCCATCCAGTTGCAGTGAGGACATTCTAGGCAGGTCTTAGGCTCAGGGATGCAGGAACAGGTTGTTGATTCAGAGATGGATTTCAGTGACCCTCATACTTTGCAACCTTTGCACATTAGAAATGGGAGCTGGATGATTGCTCTGGGGTGGGCTTGTGGGTGATGTTGCCCGACGGAGGCACAAGAATACTCACCTCTATTTGTTTTCCTGTAGAAACCATGCTACTGCTTGAAAAGGTGTTTTTTATAAACTAGTGGGATAAGCAGATCCAAGGTCTCCCAGTGGTTGGTGTATTCTCCAGAGAATTACTCAGTCAGATGTATTACTCTTCATTTTGATACTGGAAGCATTTTTTCTTTCATGGTCATCTTGCTCAAACCATGATGGGATAGGACTTTGTTACAGAAACAAGCTGAAAACAATTCTGCTTTTCCTGTTTGAAACAAACATGTTTTCTGGGTGATTCCGAACGCCCAGCTGCCTCTGCACATTCTCCTGCAGGGGAAAACTGGTGCTCTGGGTTTTGTTTCACGTACGCACAATATTAAGGCACAGGTGAACTGAGATTTTGCAGTGTGAAAATGAGACGGTCACAGTCCTTGACTGCAAATAGCCTTTTGCGAGGGGGGGGTGGGGGAGGGCAGGGCTAATTGGTGGGTTTGTTGTCTTTTTTATGGGGGAGTCTTGCACCACTGCAAAGTCAAACTATTTTTCCACAATTACTGAGTATTTAAGTAAATACCATGTCTTGGGTATAAGAAGCATCGACACCTGTGTTAATGGTGCTTTAGGCCACTTCCGTACTTCTTGGTTTTGCTGAAAAACTGATAGATTTAGAAAGAGAGAATTAAAGACCCATTAACTGAGATACTTTTTACTGCATACTGTTGGTGTCAGGGAGAAGGTTGGGGGTGGTTCGTTTATATTTTCATTGGGTTTGTTTGGGTTTGGGTTTTTGTTCCATTTTTGCCTTCAGAAAACAGCTATTGTAGAAGGGAGGGTGTTTTTGTGAAACACCAGCAGACAGAGTGATGATCTTCTTGGCAGCTGAAAAGGGGTTTTAAATAACCAGAGGGAGTAGTGTGGGATTGTGTTTGAGGCAGTGGGTGTGCTTGCCTCCTCAAAAAGGATGGGAGTGGACAAGCTCTGTGTGCTGGAAGTTTAACTGTCTAGTGGGAACAGGCTTGTGTGTGGATGGTTTTGTTTTTCCTGTGTTGGTGTTCTGTGGAATTGTGGAATGAAGTGGGTTAGAGTGTGGTTAGGGGGGACTGAAGATTATTCAGACAAACAACTCAGTTTTGCTGTAGTACTACAACACAGCTGTAAAGTTTATTGTGCAACACCACTGGTCGCCTCTGTTGTGTGTGGTTGTTTTGTTTCCAATTTAGTAGCCACAGGCGTCTCTCTAAATTAATAATATCCACAAGTACAATTTGACTGGTGTTACATGGGGGCAGTGAAATTCACCTACACTTCTTTAAAGCAAAATTTCACTGGTTGTCTTTCTTGGGGTTTTTTTTTGTTTTGTTTTGTTGTTTTGTTTTGTTTTGTTTCAGGGCTTGATTTCATTGGGGGTGAGGGGTCAAATTATCCCCGAAAATTTGACACTGCTCCTGGTACGATACATCCAGGTGCACTAACTGCCCTGGATACCTTTACTGTATAGCTTTTTTAAAAAAAATCTGAAATATCTGTGGATATGTCATTCTTCTCTCTTAATTTATTAATTTTAATTAATATATGATATTTGTTCTAACTGTGCTTTTACTAATGCTGACACCTTGAGTGTAAATTGGGAGAGGCTAACACCAGTTCCTGTGGATTATGCAAATTTTAACTTCAGCCATTGCTTGTTGTGCCCAGAGCAGCTCTGTGTCTGCAGAGCTGGTGACATAGAATCCCACCCGAGGGCAAGAAGTGTGAGGCAGCTCAGTCATATTCCCCTTGTCTCGCATCCCAAAAGCTGTGACTTGCTGTTGTCCCTGTGCTGTTCCGCTGGCCTCCCTGCTGTTCCCGCTTAGGGTCACAACACTGCTGCAAGGGCAGTTGGTCTGGCTGAACTCTCTCTGCACTTTGCCTCTACTTACGGCTGCTGCTGGGTGAGCAATGCCCAATGGCTGCTCTGGCATGCTCAGGCTGCCTGGTTGCTCCTCTTCACGTCCCTGCAGTTGAAGATGATGGTGGATTTTGAGATGACAAGGATGCTTGATGGCAAAGCTGCTCTATGCCTGGCCGCTTTATTTCCTGCTCTTATACCATTGTCCTTATGAGGCTAAGAGATGCCTTACCTATAGAGAATTCCTTTGATGTCCATAGTAAGGCCAACATCCTGTTTGACTGTCTCTTCCATCTAACCTGAGGTTTTTTGAAGTTGAGCCTAAGGGACCTTCCAGAAGAACTTGACTCTTGAAGGTCAAGGCAGGAGGAGAAGTGTTGAGGCTGAAGAGTCTCTCATGCAAGGGCCCAAAAGCAGACAGACATATATGGAGTGCTTCTACCATGTTGGAGCATTTCCTGGTTCTCACCTCAGGGTTAATCTTTAACTTCTGCAGGCAGCACAAGGCCATCCAGTCCAGCACTGCTATTGTGATTTTGCTGCCCTTTGGCTTTGTTTGAATTAACATTCCTTCGAGGTGCAGAGTGCGGGCCTTTGGGTCTGTTGTCTTCCTAGTGCAGGGTGACAAGCCTGCAATCCAGTCGTGGAGAGGCAGGTGACTGCCTACTGGGCTGTGGGAGGAGCAAGCTGGATGGTTATCTCCCAGTTTAAAATGGAGAGTCTATTTGGGGAGGGGTTTGAAAAGCCTGGAGACACAATGAGATTTTTTTTTCCTTCACCACATTCATATTTGCACATGTTGTTGGCTTAATTTTATTTTTTCCTCTTTTTCTTGGTTTGAGGAGCGTAAAGACCAGCAGCTTTTTGAAGGGCTTTCTGAAAGCAGAGAGGAATGCTTGCTGTTCAGGAGGCCACCTTTCTGAAATGGTTTTAGAAGGCTCAGAGTATTGCTTCTGTTGCAGCTCTTCCCTTCAGAAGAGCTTGATGGACAGTGATACAGTTGGTTTCTTTAAAGAAACTTCCCATACTGTGCTAGTTGGGAGCTTTCTGGAGTGTTCCTGGTGAATACCCAGTTATACATCGCAGGTCTTTGATTCTCCATCTGCCTCTTTGTGTGTGGGGAGCTTGAGCTGTGCTGAGTCAGTGTCTGGTATATGAGAAGTAGACTTGCTGGGAAAGCTTTGTCAATAGCTGTTCTTACATGTGCAGGGTTTTCTTTTGCTTTTAGTGCTGCTTTTCTTTTTATTTTCTCCAAACAAACAAGACTTAAGAGCCCCATGCTATGTTCCTGCGTGCACAAACTCTTCTTGGGGCAAACTCTTCTGTCTTCCTGCTCTCTGGGCCAGCTGCAGGTACATCCAGCTCCCACTTCACCTCTTGGGTAAGGCTTAGGCTAGAATGATCATTCTGATCCATGAAAATTTGGAAAGCAGCCTTCCCGCTACTTCTGTGAGGGCACCAAAAATCTAAGGATTGTGGGAATTTAGATTTCTAAACTTCTGATGTGTTTTGTATTGAATGTGTTGATGGTTCTGGCTGGGGAGGACGGGGTAGTGTGCCATAAGACTCCTGGCACACTTGCAAGTGTTGTTGTATTAATATCTGTATTCCAAACTTGAATATATAAAAAATGTAAATCCTGGGAGACTTTCTGAATTAGCTCAACTCATCAAGCAAGACAAAAAAGCAATGAAAAAAGAATAATTCACTGATACTTATTTCATGCACTAAATCCCCCAAGTCTAGACAACTGGTTGTTTAAATACACAAGTGAAGTCTATATGGGGAGATCTGTGTCCTGCAGAAGAGCTCAGAATGCTCTCCTTCCCTACATGCTTTGTTTTGTGCATTAAAAGGGCTGATACCAACTTGTTCCATCCAGTAAGTGTCTTCAGGATTAACCTTGTTGGTGCTCTCAGGTTTTCTTGATCTGGTTTGTGTGGACTGAAAACAAAATGGGACTGGCTTTATGCTCTGAGGTTTTTGGAGAGCTCCTGCTCTCTTCCCAAACCAAATTTTAGTTGTTAAATGGAGTCTGAAACTCCCACATAATATTCAAAGTGCAGAGGTTAAACTGTGATGGAAGCGAGGATTGGAACAAGTTGAAAATGCAGCCAACAAAACTCTTATTTTCCGGTAAGTTTTTGCTTGCTTAAATTGCGCTGTGTTGGATTGCAGCTGAGGTTTCCTGCTTTTCTCCCTGGTACTTCAAGCTGCACGCTTTGAAACTATCTCTGAAACTGGTCACAGAAAACGCAGGAATTGCTTAGTCCCATAAATTTTCTTTTCTGAATCCCATCTGCCCTGAATACAGGAGGTTCTGGAGTGCTGAGGTTTCAAGACCTTTTTTTTTTTTTTAGGGGGGTGGAAGATTAATCATGGGAATGGATCAGTTATCCTTAAGTTTTATAGAAACTTGGGTTTTACCTGGATGGTAAGATTCTGTGCCAGAGCTGGCAGGAAGCCAGTGAGGGAGGTGCTCTGTCCGAGCTGCTGGGGTAACACTGTCTGCTTGTGGGTGCACAAACCTACTAGCTGCTGCAGTACAAGGGGAAGCCAGGGAAATGGCACAAAGAGGCTGGGGGTGATGCTGGGGCTTCCTTGCAGAGCTCAGCTCCCCTTTTGGTTATTGGGAGGGTGTGCATTGCCATATCTGCCAGCCCAGCAGTCCCTCTTTTTCATCCCAGCCTGTGCCAACAAAGCAGGGGCGATCCCATCATGGTACCTTGACCATAAAGTGTGGGTTGAGATTGACTGCTTTAACTTGTCTGACTTGCAAATAGAAATCCTCCTGGCTGCCTGCAAAGCTCCGCAGTGCTCCCCCAGCTGTTGGAGGTAGAGCTTTGATGCATCCGTAACTTCTGTACCTGTTGTTGTCCTTACAGGTGCATGGAGGGCGGCGACAGAAGAATGGGGCACGGAGGACTGGAATGAAGATGTAGGTATTATCTGAACCCATCTCCTCTGTGCTTCTGCCAGCAGGCTGCTGTCCTGTCTCTATACACAGAGCTGCCAGGGGAGCTTAAAACCCATCCTTCCCAAACTGTCCACAGAACCCCAGGCAGGCTCCCAGCTCCAGGAGCTATGATGAATAAGTAATTGTTGCATCTTCTACAGGATATGTATTATAGAGCTTGTCATAGGAGCCCAAGACAGGAAGATATCTCCTGGGGCATTGAGGCTGGTCCTCTCATTTCCTGTAACTGAAAGATGGAATTCTTCCAAAAACTGGCCTGACTCCTTACAGGACTCTTGCTCTACACCTCTAGTAGAGTGGCAGCTGGGGAAGGTTTACCTTTGATCACGCCAGCAGCAGTTTCATGCACATCATGTGCCTCTTCTGGTCCTTGTGATTTGGATGGAAAAGAAGCTCTTGACTTTACCTTCTGATGAGCTCTTTGATGTGTCTCACCACCTTGTGTTCTCTGCCTGACATTTCCTTCAGGAGGGAGTGGACATTGTTAGCATGTTCTCTTAATGCCTGTCTCTAAGTTTCTTCTGAAATGGGCTTCAGTCTCTCTCCAAATCAAGGAAGGACTTCTTTTCTTGCAGATGGGAGCAGGGTTGGGCATGTTAGTATGATTGTTAGTTTTGCATGCTCATTTTGGCTCAGCCAACAGAATGGGCAGGCATGGGAAGCATTTGTTTTTCGGGCACCATCTGAGGGAAGCACTACTGCTGTGTTTGGAGATACGAGCAGCTTTTCTTTGTTCAGTCAGGTCTCTGCTAGAAGGGCGCTTCTGAGAGCCTTTCTTACCTTCAGTGTGTGTGAGATGGTCCCAGGAGTTCTGGATTTACTTTTTAAACTCTGGCAGTTCAATTTGTAGCAGTCTGTAGCAATTCCTCAGTCTGGAATAGAAGCCGTTTGTGTTCAGATATGTTTCAGGCTATATCATAGGTCATCACTAACCCTCCACCAGTTTTTGAGGAATTTTATTTTCCCTTCCATAGTTGAAGTAGATCTGTTGGTCTGATTATCCAAGTGAGCCTAGATCATTGGAAGCTTAGCTATGGATCCAAAGTTTATCGTTGACTTCGCTACCTGTGCAGGGGCTTTTGCAGGTCTGTGCTGCATGCCATTGACTCAGAGCAACAGCCCAAGGTCCCAGGGCAGCCCTTGGGGATTTATGGACTATGGGAAATTTGTAGAAGAATTTGAGAATTAGTTTGGTGTTTGTATTTTTTTTTGTTTGTTTTTTGTTTTTTGTTTTTTGGTTTTTTTTTTTCCCCCACTGGCAGGTGATCTGTGCACTTGCCTGAGAAGAAACAAATGAAACATAAGCCGATTCTGGTGGGAGCCAAATGCTAGAGAAGTTTCAGTCTAAGCATTTGAATTTCTTGAGTTTTTCTGTGGCTGTTTGTCTCAAACATTCATGTGCTTTGTGTCATAGGGACTGTTATGAGGTGCTGTTCTCACTTTTGGATTCTTTTTTCCTTTTTTATCTTTCAGCTGTCAGAGACAAAGATCTTCACAGCCTCCAATGTGTCTTCAGTGCCTCTGCCTGCTGAGAATGTGACAATCACAGCTGGACAAAGGTGGGAGCCTATGGTGATGCTGTTTACCTGGGAAAAGTAGCATATGAGTCTTGAAGCAATTTCAATTCAATTAAACCTTACTAGCTAGCTAAAATGCAGCAGCTCTGAGTGAGATGAGGTGGATTTAAAGGGAAGAGTTGACTTAGTAGTTTTTGGGTCCTAATCCTGTATTAGAATTTTCCTAGGCTCTGTTGCTGGTTCTTCAGGTTTGGGGGCATTTTGCTGTGTTAAATTAATGTAAAGCATGATTTAAAATCAAAGGGCATGCAGGGTCTTGCTTGGTCAGTCTGTCCTTTTGAGGTTGCTACTGGCAGTTACGAGTTAACATTCTGCAGATTTCTTCAATTTATAAAGTAAAAGCTGTGAGGCTGGAGGCAATACTGTTCTAATGGAAGAGGGAGCTTCTGGTAACCTCAGTGGGTTTTTGTCTACCCAGAATTGATCTTGCAGTCCTGCTAGGAAAGACACCCTCTTCTATGGAGAATGAATCAACAAACCTGGAGTCATCCCAGACTCCTTCCCTGGCGCAGCCACTGGTGTTCAGCAATTCTAAGCAGAGTGCTCTATCCCAGCCTGCCTCTGGAAACTCCTTCTCTCACCACAGCATGGTAAGGAAATGCTGGTCTCTGCCAGCGGGTGTTTGGCTGAGATTGCTTATCCCCTGTTGTCTGTTTGGGTAATATAGGAAATACAGTCCTGATGCCTGCTGCTTGGGGCTGGTAGAGCCAAATAATTTGCTAGTCTGCTTTAAAAGCAGTGGCCTGAAGTTCATTGCTCAATTTGAAATAATTGTGATAATTCCTCCCCTGCTGCCCTTGTCAGATTTGCAACACATGCTTCACTCCTGCTTAAAGGAAAGAAAAAGCTCTTTTAGTCCAGGACTTACCATTCCAACAATTTGAGAAACAGAACTGGTTGGGAACTGGTGTGGGATGGAATGCTGGTATCCACTGACAGGAGAAGGGTGACATTAAGTCAGAGTTGGGGATGTGCATAGACCTGGGCAGATGCTGCTTTGTGTAACTTTAGCAAAAACAGATAATTGTTTACTTAATGGTGTGATAGTTGAGGAAAGATTTTCAAAACCACACTGACTATAAAGCCAAGATTTCCTGGTCTCTCTTTTAGTGCAACTAAATACATAAGAATAATGTAGTACATTTTTTAAGATCCTGTCTGTTAACTTCTTTTGTAACCCCCTGTGACACTGTACTGTGGCGTGGGTTGGGCAAGAGATGAGCATACCTGTGTTCACACATGATGGAGGCTGGGAAAGAAACGTGAGCCCTTCCTGCCAGCAATGTGTGTGCATTTGGAGCTCAAGAGTGTTGAGGTGAGACACCCAGTGAGAAGCAGCAGGGTACAGTGTGTTTGGGCTTATGTTCAGACGTGTATCTGTCCTCTGAGCCAAGTTCTAAGCCATGGGAGACCTTGACTTTATCTCCTTGCTGAAATTGCAGGTGAGCATGTTGGGGAAAGGATTTGGAGATGTTGGAGAGGCCAAAGGCAGCAGTACTACAGGGTCGCAGTTCCTGGAGCAGTTCAAGACAGCCCAGGCGCTGGCGCAGCTGGCAGCTCAGCACACCCAGCCTGCTGGGAGCACCACTGCTGCTTCCTGGGACATGGGATCCACCACACAGACCTCGTCTCTGGTGCAGTACGGTAAGGAGAAGCAGCGCGGCTCCCCAGAGGGGAACGTGTTCCCCCAGAACTGCAGAGGCTCACTGTGAGCAGCGGTGGGAAGGATTCAGCAGAGGATCTGTTCACAAGTTCACAACCAATTTAGTTGAGCTGGAAAAATTAAGAGAGCTGTAGGTGAGACTAAAATGTAATAGTGTGTGAGTCTATAACTGTTCCTTTTATACTTGGAACAGTTGAATCTGTCATTCCAGACAGTTTCAGGGCCAGGTATCTGTTGTTTCTGAGCCTCTCAGAGCCTGCAGAGCTACTTCCTGGTGTAAAGCTGCGCCAGAAAAAGGTCTGAAAGGGCACCTCTGGAGAACAGCTCCCAAATACAAGCTCTTGTCAGTCTCCTCTCCCTGCTGAACTATAACCTTTTAAGGGAATTTTAAGGGGATTTGCCCTTAAATGCCAAGAAGTATCTCTGTCTCTGGGCTGGCATGAGGGAATAAACAGGGATTGAGAGGATCTTTTCAGATGAGAAGCTGAGTTTTGGAGTGGTTGAGTGCTAGTGTCATTTCCTTCAGCTTGCGCTTGTTATAGGGAAATTGATCTGCTTCAAATCCAAGCTGAAGAAAAATTGAGCCCTGTTCTAGTGACAGTCAGTAATGGCAGTTTCTGATCTTCTCGAACAAGAAGCCTCAGAGGAGAGTCACAGAGAACAGGAGTTGTTTTTGAATAAACTGTGGAAAGGCTTAGTCAGAAGAGGAAGGTGGTGCAAAGGCCTGAGGGTAGGCAGCCCCAAGCAGTGATGTTCCTTGGAGATACCTAGTCCCTGCAGGTAAAGGAGGAGGCAATGGAATGCAGGAATTTCAACAGAGAGGGGAAGGACTGCCGTCAGTCCTTCAGAGTCTGCAGGACTCTGACATGCAGTGTCTCCACATGGGGGACTCTGGAGTCCAGCTTTTCTTGGTGAATGGAGGACTTCTGTCGTGCAAGCTGGCTTTGTCCTTTAGAGATGGTGGAAGCCACAGAGGGAAGAAGTGCTTAAAAAGGCTTGGCATTGGCAGTGGTGAGAGCATGAGGCTGGGAGCAGAGATGCTTAAGTTCTCTACACTCTTAACAGGCTTTAAGATGAAACATAGAGGAGAAGGACTTATTTTTCATGGTAAGTGTTAGATTTTGATTTATTTTTAAGGAAACAAACTCTGCTAACTCACCTCTGTCTTGTACCATAGATCTCAAGAACCCAACAGACTCTTCTGTGCATAGTCCCTTCACCAAGCGTCAGGGCTTCACATCAACTTCAACCATGATAGAAGTGTTCATGCAGGAGAAACAGCCTGTGGTGACTGCCTCCACAACCACGCCAGCACCCCCATCCTCACCACTGCCTAGCAAAACCAATCCGGTTCCCCAGATGTCCCCAGGGTCCTCGGACAACCAGTCCTCAAGTCCCCAGCCAGCACAGCAGAAGCTCAAGCAGCAAAAGAAAAAAACATCTTTAACATCAAAGGTGCAGACCAATGGTGGGGAAGGGAGCATCAAGTTGTGTTAGAGCTGCCATTTGGGCTGCTGAGGGAAGGTCTGGGCTTGGCCTTCCTGCAGTTAGCACTGAGCGTTTGTGGAGGTGATGGAGTTGTGCACTTGCCTGGGTGGAACAGTGTAATTCATGGGCTGCAGGCCTGTAACTGGCATTGTGTGCTGGGTATGAAAGTCATTCTCTGGGCTAATCACTGGGAATGATTGACCTGTTCTGTTGTTCCTCCCTTGCAGATTCCTGCACTTGCAGTGGAAATGCCTGGCTCATCGGATATCTCAGGGCTAAACCTGCAGTTTGGGGCATTACAGTTTGGTTCAGAGCCTGTTCTTGCAGAGTACGAATCAACACCCACAACCAGTGTCGCCGTTAGCCAGTCTCAGAGCAGCCTCTACACCAGCTCGGCCAGGTGAGGACCAGGAACCTGTTAATCCAAGCAGGCAGCTTTAGAAGTTCTCTGGTCCTGTGGACTTGAATTGTCGTGCATACTAGTAGACCCTTTCTGACTGTGCTTTGGTCACAAAGGGGGGACAATGTATGCCACAGCAAAGCACAAGTTGCCAGCAGACTCATTGGGCAGCTCTGTGGCTCTTTGGCCTGCGGTACTTGCACACAAAGCAGTTTTCCTGCAGCCCTTAAATGGTGTTGTTGAAAACACAGGAGGAGCATCCTCAGTACAACTGCTCCATGTCTCTGATAAACAGAATATGAGTGCTTTGTCCTTCTTTTTGACTGGCAAATAGGGACACAGAGGGGTAGGTGTATCTACAGTGATGGTGCGTTCGTCTTCTGTTGGGCTGACCTTAGTAACTGGCCAGTGCCTTCTCCAAGAGTACTGGGACCTGAGTGGTGGCAGCTACTCAGTGTTGAGGTGTTGCTGAAGCCACAGCATTGAGTGAGGATGTCCATGGTTGGGCTAGCCCTGCCCTTTGGGCATGTTTCTTGGCTTGGCTGCTTCATGTGGAGCCTTTATACTGATGCTTGGGGCTTTTTATCTTGAGTATTTGAAGTGAAGAGCCCAGTCTGAGTCAGCAGCTTATTGTAGGGCTGTTTGGCAGAAAAATGGATGAACACTTTTTTTTTTCTTTTGTAGTGAATCTTCATCCACAATTTCGTCCAATCAAAGCCAGGAGTCTGGTTACCAGAGTGGCACAATACAGACAGCAACATTTACCTCCCAGAACAGTGCTCAGGGACCACTGTATGAACAGAGATCCACCCAGACGAGGCGATACCCAAATTCAATCTCTTCGTCACCCCAGAAAGATCTGACCCAGGCTAAGGTAAGAGAACAGCTTTGCTCACGCGTTGTGCTGAGTGAGCCTCGTATGAAGTGTCTTGGGGGAAGCTGAATGAGTTATCAAACGGTTCTGTGATATTCCAGCCACACTGTGTGGCTCCTGGGCTCTAATGAGAGCTCTCTTCGGGCTGCTGTGTTTTGTGCCTGGGCCTGGACCACTGGCGTTAAGAGCAGTCAAGTTGATTGCAGGGCATGTGTCGTGTCGTGTACAGTTACCCTGCTAGAGAGGGGCATGCAGACAAAGAATTTTGTTTTGTGTTAAGGGTTTGGTTCTTATATGCTGCACACTGGTTCAGTAACATCAGGTTTGGCTAATGAACTTGTATTGAGAATGTTGAGGCAGTCTAACTAGCAGCAGTAGAGAAACTTCTTGCACTGATTTCTCTAATATACACTGGGGGACCATGCTGGCATGGGGCTAGACCTTGGGACTGACCAAAACACAGTCTGGTGACACGTGCTGGTAGCAGCACCTTTCATAACTGCAGACGGGAGTGTGGGAGGTGGCACTCTGCCTCTGGAAATGCATGGCTATAATGCCTAGTACTCCTTTTTTCTCTTCTTCCTCAGAATGGTTTCAGTTCTGTACAACCCACGCCATTACAAACCACACAGACTGTTGAAGGTAAGAGTCTTGCGAGTACAGCAGGTGTCCTGCATCTCTTGTACTCGTGTTCTCTGCTTTGAATGATAGCACGTGCTGATAGCAAGTCCTTTTCTTGCTGGACTAATTGCTGCCATTTGGTTTATTTGCTTGCCATAAAACATTCAGCTTTCTGCTGATCCTTGAGATCCTTGAGGAGTCACCTATGACAATAATTTACCCTGCTTCGTGTGTGGAAGGCACTTCATCTGTAGGTCTTGAAGCTCTTTGCAAAGCCAATGGTAGTGTTGGGGTAAAGTGAGACATAGAATCTTAAGTGTGTAACTGTTTGGCAGCACTGAGGGAACCCCCAAATCCCCCAGCACCTCTAGCTGATCACTTTCTGATCCTTGCCCTTGTGTTACCCTCTGGAAGTTGCCAGTACCTGCCCTTAACCCAAGGCTTTTGTTCTTAGGTGCTACAGGCCCTGCAGTGAAGTCCGACTCTCCCTCTGCTCCCAGTATTGCACCTCTCAATGATGGGGTGTCTGCATCATCCTTGCTGACAACAGCCAGCCAACACTCAACAGCTCTGAGCAGCCTGAGCCACACCGAGGAGCTGCCCAGTACAACCACTGCCCAGCTCAGCAGGTGAGTGAGTGGTGAGAGGTGGATTTCTGAAGAAGCAGAACTAGAAGCAGGAATCTATAGCAGACATCAGAGTCTGTCTCATGTAATGAGGATGACTAAGGTGACTCATCCCATTTGAGCAGATGAAAAATGGGATGGTGCTACCAATATTGACTCTCTCACCTTAGTCAGACAACATTTTATTTCTCTCCCATCAGTGCATTACCCACCCAGCAGAACAGTCTGTCATCATCCACATCCTCTGGGAGAACATCAACTTCCACTCTTTTGGTGAGTCTGGGTATGCTCTCACACTGAGTACCCCATTTCTGCCCAGCTTGGCGGAGTCTGCTGGGGTGCCTGACCTTGGGGCTGCGGTTGTGACAGGAGCTGCCAGGTTGCTGGCTGTCCTGCTGGAGTTCGGATGCTGTGTGGAGAGAGATGGCAGAGGGTTATGTCAGAATACTGTATGTGCACCTGTGGCTCAAGGCTGTTGACACCCTGCCTGTTTCTGACTGAGCAGCACCTTCTTCTGAGCCTGTAGTAGCCCTTTGAAGGTGCTGCAGAGTCACAGCCATGTGTCAGAATAAACTGGTAGCTAATGCAGTGGAACCAAATAAATATTTCTACTGCTGGGGCTCTTGCAGTACAGTTCCTGGGTGTTGGCTTCTGCAGCAGAATAAATCGTGCTGCTGAACATGTGGTGTTGAGCCCTGCTCTGCTCATCATCAGATAGATGTGTTGGAATGTAACCATGAGAGATGTTTGTAAGCATTAGGGATTGGCTGCTGTCAGTACTTTGGACTTAAGTCAGGCTTACTGCAGAAACATCCAGATGCAGACAGAGGTGCATAATGTTCTGCATAGAGAGTGTCCTGTGGTACCTGTGCACTTGGTTTCAACTGCCTGATCCCCTGACTCTCCTCCCTTCTTTCCCTAGCACACGAGTGTGGAGAGTGAAGCAAGCCTCCATTCTTCCGCTAGTACTTTCTCCACCTCGTCCAGCACGGTGTCAGCTGCCCCACCGGTTGTCAGCGTTTCATCCAGCCTCAGCAGTGTCAGCAGCCTGGGCCTCAGCCTCAGCAGCAACTCCACAGTGACAGCCTCAACTCGCAGCTCTGTTGCAACCACATCAGGTACTTTCCTGGGTACTGCTGTACCAGAGAAGGGTGTGAGGGCTAAGAGAGCAAGCTTCTGCTGTTTGCTTCACTGTGAAACTTTCTCTTCCTTTTTCAGGAAAAGCCCCTCCCAATCTCCCTCCTGGAGTCCCACCATTGTTGCCTAATCCATACATCATGGCTCCAGGGTTGCTACATGCCTATCCGGTGAGTGGAACTTTGCAGTGGTGTCATGCCACCAGGTCCCTCTCCCAGCTCCCTCTGCAGCAGTGACGGATGTAGCATAGTGGGGAAACTAAAATGTATGACGCAGCTCTGCAGGGTTGCTTTGGGCAAGCAGAGTTTGGACCTGCTGTTTTTTCCATGATTTCCACGTGCCCATGGAGGTAAATGTGTGTCGTGATTACCCCAGAGCAGAGTCTATGTGCCTGTTCCCTGAGCCTCTCCAGCCTTTGAAGAGTCCTTGGGCAGAGCACAGTGTGTGAAAGCACAGAGCTGTGTTAGAAACACAATGTGACAAAAGGCAAACAGTCAGGGCAAGGGCCACAAAGTCTAGGAGTGTGTGTCACACCCTGTCCTAAAGGTGAGGATAGATTTCAGTTTTGGATGATTTCCAGAGAAATACTGAGTGACTTTATGGTCTGGAGCACTTTCCTCTGAGCAACTCACAGAAACCTCTGGCAGCATCAACCTACGTAGAAGCTCTGCCTGCACCTGGTGGCTCATGTGACTGCTGATGGGCTACTTCTGTCTTTATCTCATGTTTATCTAAATATTTAATCTAAAATTAGGTGTCCTTATGTAGTCCATGTCCCTAATATCATCTCTGGCTCTTTTTCTAGCCACAGGTGTATGGATATGATGACTTGCAAATGCTCCAGACAAGATTCCCGTTGGTGAGTGCTGCAGAATGACAAAGACACGCCACTTCCACTGGTGCTGCTTGGATAGGGACAGGGCAGTCTCTATCTGAGCAGCAGTCCTGAAGAGCTGGCATAATGGGGTGCTGAGTGGGTGCACCTCTCCATAGCAGCAGTGGGGAGTTAATCAGTTGCTCTTTGGCACATTGGGAGTTGGCAGCCTTCGTTACTCATACAGCAGTATTCCTTGTGGAGCCAGGGAGCATGAGTTACAATATCAGGGCTGTTATAGAGAGATTCACCTCTGATCCATGACGGAGCCAGTGACATTAAGTATCTGATGAGAATGGGCTTTGTTTAGCAATAGGACATGGCCATTTTCTTGTGAAGCGAGGGGAAAAGTCTAGGCAGTTTAAGAACTGCATACCAGTAGACCTTATCTGGTTCTTCTAATAGCCAGATGAGGGGGATGGTACATGCTACAAAAAGCTGGGGCTTCTGTAGGTTGTGATCAGCCCTGGATGTGGCTGGTTGAACTGCAGTACTCAGACACATCTTGCAGCTACAGTACAGAAATTCCTCTCTCCCAAAAGATACTGCTTTGCATTTTGGACAGAGCTCATAAAATAAGTGTCTTTTTTTTTGTTTTTATTCATCAGGATTATTACAGCATCCCATTCCCTACACCCACCACACCACTGACTGGAAGAGATGGCAGCCTGAGCAGCAATCCATACTCTGGTAGGGAAAAAAGATTGCTCTGATTCCCATCCCATCAGGGTTTGTGCTGCTTCTACTAGTGTCCTGTGTCTTTGTCTGCTGGAGCTACATCTGCACCTGCACTGTGCCTCCTGCACTGCTTTTGGTTTGGAGTATGCCTCTCACAGCTAAATTCTTGCCTTCGCTTTGAGCATATGGTTGTGTTAAGGTCTGATACTGAGAAGAGATGGGCAAAGTAGGTGTTAATGGGGCAGTTGGAAAGGGAGTCAGGAAGGGTTGAAAGATTCTGCAAGGCCTGCAATTGGGGGACTGCTTTCCAGGTGTTTGTGAAGCAGGTGGTAAGCAGTGTTTCTCAAGCAATGAGAGTAAAAGTAGAAAAACCCCACAAAATATGAAGAAATTATGAATTGTTTTTTTTTTCCTATGGGCCAGTCTCATGGAGAAAGCAAGTGAGAAAGCTGAGAGCTGTCAAACTCAATCCAAGCACTCAGTAGGCGTATGACCTCTCACTGACCTTGGTAAGTGCGTTAATGCACTACCACGGTGGACAGTCACTGTGCTGAGGTTTCACATTCTTTAGGAATTGTTGCACTTGGAGGTTCACTCTTTTTCCAACACCACTTCTCCTCAGCTTGGCAGGAGCTGGTTTGCGTGGAAGTGCTTTTGCCCAGGTGAGGCTGAAATGCCAAGCTCAGAGCATGGCACTCCGTGAGCTTTGAATTTGAAGAGTGTTTGCATGGAAGAGCCAAGCAGATGCTCATCAGGATCAGCTCAGGGATCTTCCCCCAGCCCTTTAGCCAATCCCTGCACAGCCCAGGCACAGATCTGGGTTGATTCAGTCCTGCTGGTGGTGCATGGAGAGGGATGAGGTACAGGCTCTGCTAGCAGGTTTAACCAGTGCCAGATTGTGGGTTTGGCTATTGTGGCTTCTCTTTGCATCTGTAGTGCTGTTAGGGCCAAGGAGCAATTAACAGCTTCACCTTATCAATGTGCAAAGGTCTGAAGGCCACAGTCCTTAGCACTGGCAGGAGGTGGTGTGGGGGGGGTGTGATTGAAGTCTGGGTCACCTTTGGGCTGAGTTGGAACGGGCCAGGATCTAGCATCTGTTCTTCACTCTCACCTCCTCTATTTCAGGTGACTTAACAAAATTTGGCCGTGGTGATGCCTCTTCCCCTGCTCCTGCAACAACTCTGGCACAGCCTCAGCAGAGCCAGACCCAGACTCACCACACCACGCAGCAGACGTTCCTGAACCCGGCGCTGCCTCCTGGCTACAGTTACACCAGTCTGCCATACTACACAGGGGTACCAGGGCTCCCCAGCACCTTCCAGTATGGGCCCGCTGTGTTCCCTGTGAGTTTCCCAGAGGCAAGGTGTGGGATTTGGACAGAAGGGTGGCACAGCAAAGCCTCTTCTCATTCTGTTCTTCTCTGTTCTGTAGGTTGCTCCTACCTCTTCCAAGCAGCATGGTGTGAATGTCAGCGTCAATGCATCAGCAACCCCTTTCCAGCAGCCCAGTGGCTATGGCTCTCATGGGTACAGCACTGGTAAGAGACCCACAAAAGCACCTTCCACAGCAGCAGGACTTGCTCCCAGTCTTACTGGCTGTGATGGGGACTGCTGTCTTACAGCAGTAATAGAGCAAAATGCCAGGGGTGCTGCTCCCAAATAGTTTGATTATCCTTAGAAAGGCCCAGGATTATTCTGCATCCAGGTCTGGAACACATTTGGGGGTTATAGATCACTTCACACCCTCCTCTGTGCCTTGCAGTCAGCTGTCTGGGCCCTTGGACCACTAGCAGAAGCTTAAGCTGCTGAATTGTTTGGTTTGTTGTTCTTTTAATTGCCTATATGTGATTAACAGAACAGCAGTTGTTCTGGATTTGAACTTGTTTCCCACCAGTGTTTGGCAGACACTTTCTAGGGAAGTGTCCTTGATTCAAAGATGCAGGAAGGTCATGAACCTGCTGCCTGTTTTGGTACTTGTTTGGTGTCTGGCTGACTTACACAGGGCTGCATTTAGCTTCCTCTTCTAGTCTTTAAATTCCTTTTGTCACTTTTTTCACTGCATTAGAGCCCTTCAAGACAGTATTTTCTCTTTGTGAAGGTATTTCAGCTTTGTACCAGGCCACCTGGTGCTGAGTCCTTCAAACTGCTTTCGTTTCAGCACTTTTTCCAGGCATTAAATGATGGCTGGGGTGTCCTCTGGGCCACCCTCTTTTATAAACAGCCTGGGGCTTGTGTTGTCAGTCACTGCACCAGCCATCCCAGCCCACAGCTGAGTTGCCTTTACATGGGACTGCCTGTTTTACACCCGAGGAGCTTTTGGACTCTTCTTGCTGCTGTGCCATGTGCTCTGGGTTTGTTTCCCTATCTGTCCATTGCGTTCCCCAGCTCTCCTCAGACCTGCTCTTTTCCCTGTTTCTCTTGAGTGGCAGCCAGCCTTTCAGCTGGTTTCCGGAGGCATTTTAAAACAGTGTGTGTCCAGAGCAAAATAACTTATATGGGTGCTTTGCATGTGCTCATGCCAGGGCCTGGCTGCCCAGGCCAATCTGTCTGCAGATCGTCTCTGGCATCTGGAGCTCTCCACCAGGTGCTGCTGCTGTTAGCAGCAAGCAGTTCCTGCTGACCCACTGGCTGCTTCCTAACACCCACCTCTCTCTTCTCCCCAGGTGTATCTGTGACATCCAGTAATACAGGTGTGCCAGACATCTCGGGCTCTGTCTACTCCAAAACTCAGGTTAGTGTCTGTGAGTGCTTCCTGCATTGCTGGGGAGGACAAGCCAAGCTCTGAGATAGCCTCCCTGGGCAATGAGGTCTCTTCCCCTTGGATCAGTCAGTCAGGGAGAAGGGAAATGCTTGACTTTTCCCAGCTTACAGCAATTCAAAGCCCAGAAAGAGCCATAGGAAGGGACTCTGTTCTCTGTACCATATGCTGATTTTGGCACTGTGATGTGTAGAGATGGAGAGGGACAGACTGCCAGCCTGGCTCCCAGCCCTTATTCTGCCATTGGCATCTCCTTTTTAGCAATCCTTTGAGAAGCAGGGATTTCACACTGGAACCCCAGCAGCCTCTTTCAACCTGCCTTCAGCGCTGGGCAGCGGCGGCCCCATCAACCCTGCAACAGCAGCAGCATATCCCCCCACCCCTTTCATGCACATCCTGACCCCGCATCAGCAGCCTCACTCGCAGATCCTCCACCATCACCTGCAGCAGGATGGGCAGGTAAGCAATGCTCTTGGCACCTCAGCCCCTTACTGGGGTATCTCCTAGGGCTCTTGCTCCCCCTTTACTTTGCTGGTCCCTCTCTCCTTGCCTCCCTCCCTCATGCTCTGCGGCGGACACACAGAATGACATGCACATGCTCACACCTGCACATACACACAGGGCTGGTAAGAGGATGAGGTGAGAAGGAAGGCCTGGGGTGCACTCTGGCAGGGTGGGTACTTAGCACAACCCCCCTGCTGCTGGGCTGCACCAGATTTGGCCAGGTAGTGCCCTCTCACGCAGACACATCTGTGGCACCCCAACCTCCCCCATCCTCAGCAGCAGCTCCACAGGCCACCACCAAAGGGCTTACTCGCCAGAGCCATGACCCTGCAGGAGCTTTCAGGTGTAACTATGGATTTCTATTGTCATAGTTTGTCCCTTTATTTTACATATCCTGGTACTGCAACAGCTTCCATATTTGCAGATGATACTGTGCTGTCAACGCCAGCAGGAGGATCAGGTAATGAATTCTCAGAAAATGCATTGCACTTGCCCTGGGCTCTGCCCCCACTCCTAAGGCTCCCCAGGATCATATAGCCCCTTCCTTCTCCCCCATGGCCCCACAAGGCGAGGAGAGAAGTCCTCAGTCAGTACGTGCACACACACACACACACACACACACACACACACACACACAAACCTGCGCGCAGACACAACCTGTACCAAGCCTTCCCTGTCTCCCCTCTCCCCACTGCTCAGCGGCCACGCAAGCCACCCACAGCCCTGTGCACTGCTGGCCTGGAGCAAGATGTGGAGCCAAGGGAGGGTGCTGGGGCACAGACGATGTAGCTGTGAGGTGCTGGAGGCAGCCCCAGTGCCAGGGAGCTCAGCTGGGCTAAGGTGGATCAGCAGCTGCCGAGGAGCTGTTGCCCAGAGCACCTGGACAGGGCCCTCTTCTGGGGCTGATGCGTTGTCAGTGTTGCCCTGTGGAGTAGGGTGGGAGTGGTTCCCCTGCACTCAACACCTGCTTCTCCTTCTGCCCTTTCCCACAGAGCGGCTCCGGGCAGCGCAGCCAAGGCAGCTCCATCCCCCAGAAATCCCAGGCCAACAAGTCCGCCTACAACAGCTACAGCTGGGGTGCCAACTGAGGCTGGGCCCCCTCACCACCACTTGCTTCCAGAAGAGAATCCCAGTGACCCCGATGATGAGGAAGGATCCCAGGGAGGAGAGAGCCCTGCAGTGGGGAGGGCCCGGGCTTCCAGCCCCAGCAGGGCTCAGCAGGGCAGGCCGCAGGCAATTCTGCGTTGTCTGTCTTCAGCCACTTTCCTGTTGTATGTAATATAGAATTTGTATTTTTTTCTTTTTTTTTCTTTTTTTTTTTTTTTCTCTCTCTCTGCATTCAGATCTGAACCGTTTGCCGTAGGGGCCTTTTTTGGTTTTTACTCCTTTCTATCCCCTCTCCTATCCAAGCCGCCCCAGAATCTCTCAGATCCAAAGGAGTGGAAGCTGCAAGTCGCCTACAGCAAACCCCCTTATTATTAGGATTAAGACCAGTAATTGATATGAGCAGCATTGTAAGAATAATTAGTTGAAGTGTTTTTTTTGTACCGTGTTCTAAATTTAATGGATAAATGTGTCTTGTATATAAAAACAAAAACCCCATGCTGTCCTCTAGTTCTCTCATTTCTCCCCCACCCCGGCAAGGGGTCCCCCCCTGGTATTTTATGTTCTCCATCTGCGTCCCAGCATCCTCACGGGCCCAGAGTGCAGGTCCTGCCCTGCTTTGCACGCTGTAAGTATCTTCTGCTTTTGGGTTGGGGATTTTTTATTTCCTTGTTTTGTTTTGTTTTGTGGTGTTTTTGTTTTTTTGTTTTTTTGTTTTTTTTTTTTTTTTTTTTTTTTTTTTTTTGGTTGGTTTTTTTTTTTGGTTGGTTTTTTTTTTTTTTCTATGCAGTCCAGATCTTGTATTTTTCAGTTCCACTTGATCCCTTCAGCTGCAGCCCCGAGTGGGGATTTACTGAAGAGAATAAAGATCACAAAGTGATGTGTGTATTTTTTCCACCTTCTCAGCCTTGTTCCCTATTTTTGGTGCAGGGGGTGGGTGGCCTTAGGCAGTGGGGGCAGCACTTCCTCCACCCCCCCCTCCCCCCCCCCCATCCCGCAGCTTCTCGCTGGTGTTTTTGTCCACTCCTTTTGTGGATTTTCCTTTTCCCAGCTGCTGCACTGGGCAGCAGGATCCCAGCACAGGGATAATGCCACTGTCCTACCCCCCCTCTTCTCTTGAGACCCTCACTCTTCATTTTTGCCTACTACTGTGCTCTGCCTTATGTCCCTACTGCTCTGGTGCTGCTGGTCCTCCTTTTGGAGGTTGAGGGGTGCTCTCCCCAGCCCCCTCCTCCCCATGAGATCAGCGGGACAGTCACGGAAGGGTGGCCCCAGGTGCAGGGAAGGGCAGTGAGACCACTGGTGCAGCTGAGCTGCCCTTGACCCTGCGTTCCCCCTCAGCCTCCTCGCTGCAAGGTAAGGGGCTGGCGGTTTGGGCGATCCTTGCCGCGGTGGGGGCCAAAGTTGGAGTCTTCCTGTGCTGTGTGAGATTGGTGGGGGAGCGGCAGGGCTGAGATGGACTCATGGAGCTCAGCTAGGGGCACAGAGAAGGGCCGTTGGAGCACAGGTGCCGCTGGATGGAGCTTAGTACCTCGCTAGCCCTCGTCCGCCCCCATGGGGCTGTCCCAGCACACACTCCCCGAGGTCGGTGGTTCGTGCGACCGGACAAGGGGTCCCGAGCCTGGGGTGGTCACACGGGGACGGCTCCGGCCCATGCTGATCCCGGGGAGCCCCCGACGGGGCCCGGTGAGGACACGGGAGGGGCCCCGCTGTCGCGGCGCCTCGCGACAGTCGGCGGCGCTTTACGGCCGCAGCGCTTCGCGGCACTGCGACCCGGGCGCGGCGGCGGGACGGGGCAGTGGGACCCGACAGGGGAGATGAGCTTCTACGACGTGTTTCGCGGGTTCTTTGGGTTCCCGGGACGGTGCAGGTAACCGGGACCCTGTCCGCCCCCTGGGTCCCCCTAGCCTCATCCGCACAAACCCTGTCCCTCTCTCAACCCCCAGTTGCCCCACCAGCCCCGGCCGTTCCTCGGTTGCTCCGGGCTGTCCGGGCGGCTCACTGCCGCGGTCCCGCAGACCCCGGGACCCGCTGTTCGGCGGCGCGGCGTGGGACGAGGAGGAGGAGGATGGCGGCCCGTCCATGTCGCAGCCCCCCCAGGATTTCGGCTTCGGATTCAGCCGTGGCTCCTCCCGCGGCACCTTCGAGGAGCTATTCCGGGACATGGGCGAGCTCCTAGGCGTCTTGGGGGGGTTCTGGGCCGAGCCTCAGCAGCCTTTCGGTGGGTTCGGGAAGGGCTGAGCGAGACTCTTGGGGCTGCTCAGGGCCCCTCGGCTTGACCGACGCCCTTCTGCCGCGCAGAGCCCGCCCTGCCCGGCCCCGGTGAAGGCAACGCAAGGCGACCACTGCGGGACTCGATGCTGAAGCACCCGGAGAGTCCCTCTCCCAGCGCGGCCCCGGGTAGCTCCGGGAGCACCGGCGATCTGGGCCGACCATGGAGACCCTTCTTAGGGGTGGGTGAGGGGTCTGGGATCTGCCTCCCGCAGACTAAACAGCAGTAGCCAGCTCTGTGCTGTTGCAGTGTTGCCCCTGAGTCGTGCTTTGCCTCCCCGTCATTGGTGTCAGTGGTATGTGGCTTTGTCTTGCAGCTGGAAGATGCTCACCAAGCTCCTCCTGGCCTCAAGGAAGACCAAGGTGGGTGCTGGGAGCAGGGTCTGGGGGACCTCTGCCCTCCCTGCTCCACCCTGTGCTATCACAGCCTCTGGGGCACATACCCCTGCTCTGGCCACCGTCTTACGTTTCTCCCCAGACCTGGACTCCCAGGTCTCCTCCGTGGGGCTGAGAACCATCCTGAGACCCAATGAGCCCAAGTCCCACTCTTACTTCCAGAGTGTCTCTGTCACCAAAGTGACTCTCCCTGATGGGGTGAGTGTCCCTGCAGGTGCAGCAGGGCTGTGGGAGACCTGGAGACACCATCCCTGTGGCTGGGGAGTCTCTCAGGGCTCCACACTCTTCACAGGCAGTAGAGGAGCGCCGCACTGTGCAGGACAGCCAGGGCCGCCGGGAGACAACAGTGACGCGCCGGAGGGGGGACCAGGCCTTCATCACCACCACCAAGGAGGATGGGCAGAAGAGGGACTACCAGGAGGAGGTGGTCAACATGGATGACCGTGAGTGGGAGTCTGGGGAGGATGGAAGGAGTGGACGGGGGCCCCACTGAGGGAGTTCTCCCTGCCCTCCCAGGAGAGCTGGCACAGTTTGCTGGCATGTGGCCGCAGCAAGATGAGCTTCGTGCTGCCAACCTGAGTGACCCCTCATCTGTGCTGGGCAGCTTCTTCCGCCGCTGGTTCTCGAGCTCGTAGCTGCATCCAGTCCTTACTGAGCAGCCCCTATGTGTGACAGGTGCGGGCTGGGGGCACTCTGGGCTTTCTGGGCCTGTCAGAGCAGGCAGTGGGCAACAGCCTCTTCTTACCACCTGTTTTTGTTGTAGGTGGGTCAGATCTTGTTGGGAAGTGGTGCCTCGTCTGGAGGCTGCCCACCTTCTGCAGTGCTGCAGAGCCACAGGGACCCCTGTGGGGGCTGAGTGTTTGTGTGTACAGAGCAATAAAGTCTATTTATGCTAAACGATGACCTTCCATGCTCCTTCAGACTGGAATCTCATGGGTTTGGAGGCAGATTCCCCCTGTCCACCAGGATGACACTGGGGGGCTGCCTCAGGGGTGCAGGTGGTTGCCAGTCTCCTGTGCCTGCACTGCTCCCTCCTTAGCTTCCTCTCCCATTTCCCTGCCCAATGCTGTGCCAATGCCTCCCCTGGGCCACTCTTGAGGGCCTGGCCCAGCCAAGAGGACTTTCCAGGGCCTCTTTATTAGTGTCAACTGTAGCTGCGGCTTGGGCAGGGATGTGGCAGGGATAAAGGGGGCTCCTGGCCAGGAAATACTTGTGTCTGCTCACCTGAGTGAGGTCTTGGCTCTCTGAGCCAATTAGGGATCAGGGTGCTCCCACTCAGCCTGGCCCCACACAGGACTCTGGTCCCCACCAGGCGTCTCCCTTGGTGCAGCCACGATTGGTTTAAAGTCTGCACATAATCACCCACCTGGCTCTGGGGCTCATAAAACCTGCTGCGAACGAGACATATACGCCATTCTCACTGCTGCTACTGCTGTCACTGCTGCCCTTGCCTGGTAGGCACTATGGGCACCACTTCTTTCTTGAAGAGGGCCCGAGGTCTGCTCCACATCCGGAATCAGCTGGTGCGAGAATGCTTGGCTGAGCTGCTGGCCACCTTCATGCTCATTGTAAGTAGGGCAGGCAGGTGAGCTGGGGCTGGAGGGTGGGTCATGTGAGTGGGACAGGGCTGATGGTAGGATGGTGGCAGGTACTAGGGGTCCCAGGGTTCTTCTGCTTGCCCCATGGGGTTGGAGGGGTTTGGGGCCGTGCTACACTCAAAAGTGCAACTCGGCACTGCCTGTCCTTCCACTTGGACCCTGTTCCCACATGTTCTGGTTTGGGTTGAATTAGGGAAGAACCTCTAAGGAATCCCCTAATAACAAAACCTCTACCACCCCTCCCCCAACCCTGGGTTTGGGAAGGAATCTCTCAAACAAAAAGTGGAAAAAACCGGTTTATTAACAAATAAATAAACACCCCCCCGACACAAGGGAAAAAAAAAAACTCAGGTTATTGTGAGGGGGAGGGCGCAGAGCTTCGCTTCTTTCACGGGCCCCGGAGATCCTCCTTGGACTCCTCCAGTCAGATCAGCTCCGGGTGCCGGTCCTAAATCTTAAAGGTGTGGGGGGGAAGGGAAAGAAAGGGAAAGAGGGAAAAAAAAAAAAAAAAACAAAAAAAAAAAACAACCAAGAACGGAAACAGCGAAGATGAGCAGCGTAATAGAGGGAGAAAGCGGCAAGCGGAAAGTGCAGCGAGCTAGCCCAGAGCAGCGTAAAGCCAAGAGAGCGAAAAAGGGGGGCAGCCCGTGCCCGCCCAGCCAACAGGAAAACAAGGACAGCTGTTAGACATAACAAGGTAGTCCACAATATGGGATAGGAAGCATTGTCAACCCAGGACACCACAGCATGGTCTGCCCTGTATCATGGCTCTGGTGCAATCAGGGCGTGGTGCTGGGCAGTGTGTCCCTCAATACCTCCTGCCTCAGGGCTCTGGTGCTGTTCTTAGCATTTGAGCTGCACCCCACGATGGCAAATGGTGTCCCTGGGGCTATTTTGTGGCACCTCTTCCCCAACACTTCCCCACAGAAAGCAATTTACTGAATTGCTTATAATTTGGTTGCTTTGCCATCAAAACCACAAGCAAGGGCAGTAACCACCACCCTGTTTGGTGTCCAGGTATTGGGGAGCAAAACCAGGGGTGTAGCACTAGCATAGCCCTTGCCTTGCTGCCCTGCAGGACCAGTGGTGGGAGGGTCTCTGCACAAGGCCACCAGGGCTGAGGTGGGACTATGTTCCTCTTCTCCAGATAATCACCTTGGGCAGTGTTGCAGAGAAGGTCACCAGCTCTGAGACGAGGGGGAACGTCGTCACCAGCTATCTGGGAGGCGCCCTGGCTGTCATGGTGGGCGTCTACACAGCGGGGGGAGTCTCTGGTGAGATGGAGGAAGGGGTCCCAACTCTTGCTATCCTCTGGCTCTGAGTCTCCCAGGACCCTCCACTCCCAGCCCTTCTCCCTACTCTATTGCAGGGGCCCACATGAACCCAGCGTTCTCCTTTGCCATGTGCCTGATGGAGCAGTTTCCCTGGTGGAAGTTTCCCATCTTTGTGGTTGTGCAGATGTTGGGGTCTTTCATATCTGCTGCAGCTGTTTACATCCTCTACTATGGTATGGGGGAGCAGCATTGGGCTAGACAACCCCCCAGTGATAGCTGGGGTGGCCAGGCTTATGGACATGCTCTACTTCTGTCCCAAGATGCCATCTGGTACTACGGCAATGGGACCCTTACTGTCTCGGGCCCTCGAGAAACTGCCTCCATCTTCGCCACTTACCCAGCTGACTATGTCTCTATCGCCAATGGCTTCTTGGACCAGGTGGGTGCCACTGTCAGCTCCCCCAGCTGGCAGTCCCCATGGTGCTGAGCTGCTGCATTGTCCTTGCAGGTGATCGGCACAGGGGTGCTAATGGTGGGTGTCATGGGTATCCTGGACACTCGCAACAAGGCTGTCCCCAAGGGCCTGGAACCAGTGGTTGTGGCTCTCTTGGTGCTCTCCATTGAGACCTCCATGGGGGCCAACTGTGGCTGCCCCCTGAACCCTGCACGGGACTTAGGGCCCCGGCTCTTCACCTATGTGGCAGGCTGGGGCCCCGAGGTCTTCAGGTGGGTACAGCGAAGGGGGTGAGGTGGGGATGGCAGGGATGATCCCCCAGCCCGCCCTGTCCTGTCCTCAGCAGGGGCAACGGGTGGTGGTGGGTGCCACTGGTAGCACCACTGCTGGGGGCCGCCGTGGGCACGTACCTGTACCAGCTCTTTGTGAGCTTCCACCACCCGGAGGAGGACAGCGAAATCCTGGCAGAGCAGGGGTCCATCGTTCTGGTCAACACCACCATCGACCCAGACATGAGGATGTTGCCCAAGGAGGACGACACTGGGGAGGCAGTGCCTGCTGGGCATCCCCCAGCACCATGCACAAGCAGCACAGTCTCCCCCACAGTCCCTGTCACACCATTAAAAGAGTCCTGAGGGCACCGGGTGTCTTGTCTATGGAGATGAGGGAGCAGGGATATGGTGGAGGCCGTGTCCCCCAGCCCTTAGGGGCAGGCCGGCCAGGCCTGGCTGCAGGAGGACGCCAGCCTGAGGAACACGTACTGCTAAGTGTGGGGGTTGCCCCACAGGGATCTGGGGCTATCCCTGGGACCCCCGACATTGCCCCCTGGCAACCCGTGGGGCTACCTCTGGCCCCTCAGGACCCGCACGGCTCCCCGGGACCTCGTGGAGCCGCCCCGTTGGCAAGGACGCCGCCGGGGTTGCAGTTTGGGCCGCCCTACGCGGCCGCGCTCCGTCGCTTCCCCACGCCCCCACCTCACTTCCGCCGCCGACCGGCTCCGCCGCGGCCATGGGGAGGTGAGGCGGCGGCAGAGGCAGCGGCCCCGGCACGGCACGGCACGGCCCGGCCCGGCCCGGCCCGGCCGCCCGCCCGCTCCCCATGGGCTGCGGGGCCGCGGGACATGGAGTGGTGCGCGGCCCGCCGAGCCCCGGGTAAGCGGAGCCGCGGTGGGCCAGGAGAGGCCCGGGTGGGTCCCGGTCGGGCCCCAGTGCGGCCGTTGCCCCAGTAACGCGGCGGGGCGGGGCGGAAGGGGCCGGACCTGGGGCCGTGCCCCGGGAGATGTCCGAGAAGTGGCGGCAGGTCCGCGACCCCGGCGGGGCGGGTGGATGCGGGGTGGGCACGGGGGGCGGGGAGCAGAAATGGAGGCCGGGGAGTGCAGAGAATGGGTGTGCAGGGCTGCAGCTAAAAGCGGCTGAGGGTGCGGGACTGGGAATCCAGGAATGCAGCAAAGTAAGGCTGAGAGAGCAGAGGTGTGATCTGGGGGTGCAGGGCTGTAAGGGTCTGGTGACCTCGGGGTGCCGAGCTGGGGGAGCAGATAAGTCAGACGGGGGATACAGAATCTGGGGCTCTGGGAATACACGTAAGTAGAGCTGGGCGTCTAGAAGTGTAGGCTTGGGGGGATCTGGGGATGGAGAATTTGGTGGTGGAGGTACAGTTAAGCAAGGCGGAAGCTCTGTGCGTGCAGGGGTACACGTCTTGGCATGGGGGAGCACAGGCCACATGACACACTTGGAGCGACTCCCTATTCCCTGCCTTCTGGGATTCTGGGACTAGCTTGGCTCTCAGGATGGAGAGGAGATTGGGGTGTCAGGGTTCAGGGTCTTGGGGCTGTCTGGCTGCAGATGTAGGGGGTGTCAGGGTGCATGGGGGTGGCAGGGTGCTGTGTTGCAGAGGAAGAGCGTCGAGTGCGAGCCAATGCGCGGGAGTACAACGAGAAGTTCCAGTACGCAGTGAGTGAGGGGGGCCTGAATGCCTTCCTGGGGGTCCTTGGGCAGGGTTATGGGGTTGGGGCCTGAATCACCCACACCTCAGTGGGGGTGGGGGAGGGGGGAGGTATTATGACTGCAAAATAGATGTTTGTCCCTGAGAAAATTGGTGCTGATGACATTGATGCCAATATAGCTGTGGGCCCAGGTGGGTACAGTACATTCTATGTGGAGGATTCAGCCTCCCATCCTTGGCCAAGGCAAAGAATCCTCTGGCTCTGCCCAGATCCCAGCTAGGTCCCACATCCCAGTGTAGATCATGGGTCAGCTTCCAAAGGTGCCAGGGGAAGGCAGTGCTTGATGTCCCCCCATGTTGGAGGTTATCCCTGGCTGCTCCAGAATTGGCTGCAGAGAGAGGAGAAGGGGGTCTGGGTTGGAGTCACCCTTATGGGGGGCAGGTGCTGCCGCTGGAGGAGGCTGGTCCCAGGGTACCGGCTGGTGACTGATACTGAGGAATTGGCTTCCAAAGGAAGCTTCCAGAGGTAGCACAGGAGCAGGAGCCTGGCCTCCTAAAGAGCACAGTGAGCCACAGCCCCTGCCCTCCAGGGTGATCTGATCTTGGGGGATTATGGGACCTCAGCAGACTGTAAACCCCCTTCTTGCCCCATCCGTCCCTAGAGCAACTGCATCAAGACCTCCAAGTACAACATTGTCACCTTCCTGCCTGTCAACCTCTTCGAGCAGTTCCAAGAAGTGGCCAACACCTATTTCCTCTTCCTCCTCATTCTGCAGGTGAGTGCAGTCCTTCCCTGCCTGGGCATAGAGCAGGGCTCCAAGTAGTCCCATACTTTGGAAGCAGGGAGATTTAGCACCCTCAAGCAGGGGCAGTATGGGCCTGAGGCTGGCTGCTTCTCATGTAATTCCTGTTCCCTGTCCCCAGCTGATTCCTCAAATCTCTTCACTTTCCTGGTTTACCACCATCGTGCCTTTGGTTCTTGTCTTAACCATCACAGCTGTCAAAGACGCCACTGATGACTATGTGAGTGGTTCCCCCTGCCATCCCTCTGCCCACTGGGAAGGGGGTTGGGATGCTGTGCAGGGGTGTGGTGTCCAGGGCCATGGCATTTGAGATGGTGTGGGAACACAGAACCCCATCCCCAAGAAGTTGACACTGCTGTCTCTTCCCCCTGATCCCAGTTCCGCCATAAAAGCGACAACCAGGTGAACAACCGGCAGTCTCAGGTCCTGATCGGTGGAGTGTGAGTGTCATGGGGACAGAGCAGTGGAGAGGGAGCCAGGGACCCTGCAGGATGTGGCACGGGGCAGTGGGCAGGGCTCCTGCCTGACTACAGTTTGCTGTCTCTCTTCAGCCTTCGGCAGGAGCAGTGGATGAATGTCCGTGTTGGAGACATCATCAAGCTGGAGAACAACCAGTTTGTGGCGGTGAGTGCAGCCCTGAGACAAGTATGGTTCCAGCAGGGCGGGTGGCACACAGGGACCATGGAAGGGTGCGATGCCACTCCTGCTTTGCTTTTGTGCTCTGCCATAACTTCCCAGGATGGGGACATTAGGAACTTCCAACCTAGAAGTTGTATTTAGGTTGGAGAGTTGGAGCCATGGTGGAGCCATGTTTTGAACTCTGAGGATCTGGGCACTTGAAGCAATGGTGGCTAGGCTCAGGTGCAAAGGATATATGGGATTAGGGACAGCCTTTGCAGAGCTTTAGGGCGTTCCAAGGACATCCAAGGGCCAGGAGCTTCCCTGGAGAAGGCATCAGGGAGCCCCAGTGTTGGCATAACCCTTCATAAGTCTCTCTCAGCAGGCTGACCTCCTCCTCCTCTCCAGCAGCGAACCCCATGGGTTATGCTACATAGAGACTGCAGAGCTGGATGGGTAGGTGCCCCTGCTTGTCTTGGGGGGCCCAGGGAAGGCAGGACATGGGAGTGAGAGTGGGCTGCAGGCAGGGCAGGAGCTGCTGGGCAGCACCTGCAAAGGCTCTCCCTGCCAGCTGTCTCTAACCTACATGTGGTGCCTTCTTGCCTGCAGAGAGACCAACATGAAGGTGCGTCAGGCCATTCCCGTCACCGTGGAGCTGGGGAACACCAGCCAGCTGGCTCGCTTTGATGGTGAGTGCCTGTGACCCGTGTGCTGCCACAGGGCAGCCCCTCTGTTCCTTGCTCCATCACTCTGGGTAGACAAGGACCAGCCACGTGACATTGTTGTACTGCGGCTCAAAGCTGATCTCTGGGAAGTCAGGGATGGTGCTGAGAGTACTGGCATGGAGCTGGCCATAAGGAGAAGGCAAGTCACAGCTGAGCCATACTGTGCATCCAGGTGAGGTGATTTGTGAACCCCCCAACAACAAGCTGGACAAGTTTGGTGGGACACTCTACTGGAAGGAGGACAAGTACCCCCTGAGCAACCAGAACATGCTGCTGCGGGGCTGCGTCCTGCGCAACACCGAGTGGTGCTTTGGCCTCGTCATCTTTGCAGGTGGGCTGAGGCTGCAGCTGCTACTGCGCTGCACAGAGGGGAGGGAAAGACACCCCCTGATGCCTTCCCACTTCCCAGGACCTGACACAAAGCTGATGCAGAACAGTGGCCGGACCAAATTTAAGCGAACAAGCATTGACCGACTGATGAACACGCTGGTGCTCTGGGTATGCACAAGGGAGATCCTGGGAGCCCTGACTCTGCCCCAGTCAGGGCTCTGATGTACTGTCCTGTCCCCAGATCTTTGGGTTCCTGGTGTGCATGGGAGTGATCCTGGCCATTGGCAATGCCATCTGGGAGCATGAGGTGGGCGTCTGCTTCCAGATCTACTTGCCCTGGGACGAGGGGGTGCACAGTGCCTTCTTCTCTGGCTTCCTCTCCTTCTGGTCCTACATTATCATCCTCAACACTGTGGTGCCAATCTCACTCTACGTGAGGTAGGGCAGGGGGCAGAGAGGCTGGGCAGGGGTATGAGAAATTAGGGATGCCCTCTGGGGAAGGGAGACAGAGATGGAGATCTGCAGTCAGAACGGTGTATTCTGTGAGTGGGTGTGGGCTACTCTCTTGGTGAGAAGCTATGACTGCCTTCAGGGATGCCCTAAGACCTGAGGACCCCTCAGGGCCCCCCAGCTTTGTCTGGCTGCTTGTCTCTCCCTACACTGGCTGCACGCTGGTTATTTTGCTCTGCCCTCCTACAGCTCCCAGGCTCCTGCACTGTCCCCTTCTCTCTCTCTTTTAATTTCTCTCTCTTTTCATTCCCTAGCATGGGTTCTGTCACTCTTAGCCCTGAGGTAAGAATGTGTCACCCCCACCCCTCCCACTAGCTCATTGCCATCTGCCTTGGGGCCTGGGGAGGGGTTCATGGCTTTTAGGTGTGTGAGATGCCTGGGGAGCCCCATGGGCTTCTCCCTGGGTGCCTTGCCTCAGTCCCCAGCCCTGGCTTAGTGGTGGCTGTCAGCAGGAATGTGTTGCAGGCCAGCCCCCGGGAAGGGAGTGGGAGCTAGCAAGCAGTGGGGGGCACCTGGGGTGCTGGAGTCTGGGCACTGAGGGTCTGGGGTGGGCATGTGTATGCCTGTCGTTGGCTCAGCAGAGTGTGCTGCCCTGCCCCAGTGACACCCAGCCATCCTCCCTGCAGCGTTGAGGTGATCCGGCTTGGGCACAGCTACTTCATCAACTGGGACAAGAAGATGTACTGTGCTAAGCGCCGGACACCTGCTGAAGCTCGCACCACCACCCTTAATGAGGAGCTGGGGCAGGTGGAGTACATCTTCTCTGACAAGACTGGCACCCTCACCCAGAATATCATGGTTTTCAGCAAGTGCTCTGTGAATGGGCACAGCTATGGTAAGTGCCAGCTGCCAGAGCCAGGCTGAGGCTGCCCACAGATTGCAAGTACACTGTGTCCCCACCTCTGTTTGGGGCAGTCAGGGGACAAGGGGGCTTAGCTAGAGTGTTGTGGGGCAACAGCAGCTCCCACGGTGTTGGGTCTCTGTCATGTTTAACTCCATACCCTGTTTTGCAGGTGAAGTGCAGGACATGCTGAGTCACAAGGTAGAGCTGGGAGAGGTAAGGGCACATTCAGTTTGATGCCTGCCCATGCCAAGTGCCACAGGGGGGTAACCTCAGCTTTGCCCCTGCCAGAGGTCAGAGCCAGTAGACTTCTCCTTCAACCCACTGGCAGACCCACGGTTCCAGTTCTGGGACCCCAGCCTACTGGAAGCCGTCAAGCTGGGAGACCTCCATGTGCATGAGTTCTTCCGTCTGCTCTCCCTCTGTCACACTGTTATGTCTGAGGAGAAGAGTGAAGGTAGGCAAGGGGCAGGATCTATCCCTGTGGGTCACAAGACACTGTCACTGACCTCCATGCTGTCCACAGGGGAGTTGTTGTACAAGGCACAATCCCCGGATGAGGGAGCGCTGGTTACAGCTGCCAGAAACTTTGGCTTTGTGTTCCGGTCCCGCACACCCAAGACCATCACAGTGCATGAGCTGGGTCAAGCCATCACCTACCAGCTGCTGGCCATCCTGGACTTTAACAACATCCGCAAGCGCATGTCTGTCATCGGTAAGGTCCTGGGCATGGCACAGGCTGTGGGGCTGGGAAGGCCATGTGGGGCTGCAGCATGGGGCTCATTAGTGGTGTGTTCGAGCACCAGACCAACACTGATGGGGATGTGACTGTGAAGGCATTGGCAGGCTGATGGCTGGGCCTCAGAGTGGGACCTGCTCCTGCACCCCTGAGCCAAGCATCTTATCCCCTCCTCCCCGCAGTCCGCAGCCCTGAGGGCAAGATCCGACTGTACTGCAAAGGTGCTGACACCATCCTGCTGGAGCGGCTGCATCCCGTCAACCAAGACCTGACCAGCATCACCACCGACCACCTCAATGTGCGTGGGACAAGGTCCTGCAGGCAGGGTGGGGAGGAAGGAATGGCTGCCCAGGAGGCTGAGCTGGGCTTGTGCCTTGTCCTAGGAACACCACTGGGGTCTGGAGACACCATCAGGGTCTGCCAGCACACCCAGCTCTGACCACTTGCAGGAGTACGCTGGCGAGGGGCTGCGGACACTGGTGCTGGCCTACAAAGACCTGGAGGAGAGCTACTACAAGGACTGGTCTGAGCGGCTGCTCCGAGCTGGCAGTGCCCCTGAGGCTCGTGAGGATCACCTAGCTCGTCTCTACGATGAGGTGGAGCATGATATGATGGTAGGTGCACTGAAGGCTGAGGCTGGTGGTGGCTGAGGGCAGTCCCTGCTGACTTTCTGCCTTTTTGGGTCCCTAAGCTGCTTGGAGCCACAGCCATCGAGGACAAACTGCAGCAGGGGGTCCCTGAAACCATTGCCATCCTGACACTGGCCAACATCAAGATCTGGGTGTTGACAGGGGACAAGCAGGGTGAGGCATGGCTCTGAGGTGCTTGCTGGAGATGAGGATGTGTATGGGCTGGATTCCACCTGCCTGGGATCCCTACTGCTCTTTGCTGAATGGACTCTGGCTCAGGTCCTAGTTTTCTATCCTCAGAAACAGCTGTGAACATCGGCTACTCCTGCAAGATGCTGACAGATGACATGACAGAGGTGTTTGTGGTCACAGGCCACACTGTGCTGGAGGTGCGAGAGGAGCTCAGGTGAAGCTTGGGGGGCAAAGGACACCGAACAGTACCAGTGTGGGGCACAGCTGCGACTGGGGGACATAGAGATGGAACCCTGTGTCCCCTCTCTCCTCAGGAAAGCCCGAGAGAAGATGATGGATGCCTCGCGTTCTGTGTGCAATGGCTTCTCCTACCAGGAGAAACTCTCCTCCAAGATTACCTCTGTGCTGGAAGCTATTGCGGGCGAATATGCCCTGGTCATCAATGGGCACAGCCTGGTAGGGTCCTGGGAGTGCCAGGCAGGACAAGGCCCTGTGCCTGGCTGTGTACCATGACGCCAGCTGTCCCTTGCTCTCCTTGCAGGCCCATGCACTGGAGGCAGACATGGAGGTGGAATTCCTGGAGACAGCGTGTGCCTGCAAGGCAGTTATCTGCTGCCGTGTCACACCCCTTCAGAAAGCCCAGGTGGTGGAGCTGGTGAAGAAGTACAAGAAAGCCGTGACTTTGGCCATTGGGGATGGGGCCAACGATGTCAGCATGATCAAGAGTAAGGCCTGGGATCTGGGGGACCGCAGGAGAGGCTGGCCACCCCCCTGCACCATCCTGGGGCCTGTGGGAGCCTCTATGCTTACCCCTCTGTGCCCCACAGGAACAAAGTGCATGTGCTGGGGGTGCTGCTCTCATCCTCTGTTCTACTGGCAGCCCTCTCTTCACCCATCTCTCCTTCCCTCCACAGCTGCCCACATTGGAGTGGGCATCAGTGGGCAGGAAGGCATCCAGGCCGTGCTGGCCTCTGACTACTCCTTCTCCCAGTTCAAGTTCCTACAGCGCCTGCTCCTGGTGCATGGCCGCTGGTCCTATCTGCGCATGTGCAAGTTTCTTTGCTACTTCTTCTACAAGAACTTTGCCTTCACCATGGTCCACTTCTGGTTTGGCTTCTTCTGCGGCTTCTCAGCACAGGTAGGTTGGTGGCTTCTCTCACTGAGAGCTGGGGAGGGTTTTCCTGCGAGGCTCCTCAGCTCTGAAGTATGTTCTGGTCTATGGATTCCCTATTGGGGACTCATCAAGAGCCAGGAGGCATAGCCTAGCGTGCAATGTGTGAGGAGCCTGTGGTCAGCATGGGCAGTCCTGGGTGGGGCTGGAGATATCTCTCCTGTCTCTGCAGGTGTGAGCATAGGGACATGAGGGCTGACTGGGGCACAGGGTGGGCAGGTCTTGTGCCCTGCTGAGCGCTCTATTCCATACAGACAGTGTATGACCAGTACTTCATCACTCTCTACAACATTGTCTACACATCGCTGCCTGTGCTCGCTATGGGTGTCTTTGACCAGGTATGGCTGGGGGTAGTGAGAGGTCCCTGGGTGTGTGAGGAGTCTGTAGCACTTCCCTTCATGCCCTGCCCTATGGGAAGAAGGGCTGCCTGGGTGCCTGAGTCAGGCTGTCCTTGTCATTCTGTGGGCTGTGGTGGAGGCTGCTCCTGCCCAGAGCTAAAAGGAGTCGCCCATGCTCCCAGGATGTGCCAGAGCAGCGGAGCATGGAATACCCCAAACTCTATGAGCCTGGGCAGCTGAACCTGCTCTTCAACAAGCAGGAGTTCTTCATCTGCATTGCCCAGGGCATTTATACCTCCATCCTCATCTTCTTCATCCCCTATGGAGTCTTCACTGATGCCACTCGTGATGATGGTGCCCAGATGGCCGACTACCAGTCCTTCGCTGTCACTGTTGCCACCTCCCTCGTAATTGTTGTCAGTGTGCAGGTAGGGACATAGCTACTCAGCCCCAGACACTCGGGGCACCTCAGGCATCCCCTGAGCCCTGTCTCCTCCTGCATCCCCTCCACTAGATTGCGTTAGACACAGGATTCTGGACAGCTATCAACCACTTCTTCATCTGGGGCAGCTTGGCTGCCTACTTTGCCATCCTCTTCACCATGCACAGTGATGGCCTCTTCCGGATGTTTCCTAACCAGTTCCGCTTTGTGGGTGAGTCCCTGTGGTGCCCTATGCTCACCCCAGCAGAGTGTTGCCTTGGCCTAGCCCTCACTGGATTAATTCTTTCCCCAAGGTAATGCACAGAACACGCTGGCCCAGCCCACGGTCTGGCTGACCATCGCCCTCACTGCTGTAGTCTGCATCATGCCTGTTGTGGCCTTTCGCTTCCTTAAGCTGGACCTGAAACCAGAACTCTCGGATACGGTGAGAGTGCATGGCTGTAGGAGTGGTCACAGGGTCCTAACCCTGAGGAGAGGTGGTTCCACCTGGCCCTGTGTCTCCAGGTGCGCTACACTCAGCTGGTACGGAAGAAGCAGAAGACACAGCACCGGTGCATGCAGCACACAGGGCGTGTGGGCTCGTGCCGCTCTGGCTATGCCTTCTCCCATCAGGAGGGTTTTGGGGAGCTCATCATGTCTGGCAAGAACATGCGACTCAGCTCCTTGGCACTCTCCAGCTTTGCCCCCCGCCCCAGCACCAGCTGGATTGAGACCCTGCGGAAGAGGAAGGGCTGCGAAGGCAGCAGTGCTGGCAGCCCCAGTGGTGCAGCTGACAAGACTCTTAGGGTCTGAGGCTGGAGGGGGTCACATCCCCTGCAGTGCAGCTGGGGGCTCCCCTCCTCTGCCCCTGGGGAGGGCAAAATCACTTGTCAGTGGTGTCCAATGGTAGGAGCAGAGGTGATGTGGAGGCCAGTGCTGAGGTTTGGAGGAGTCTGTCTGGACTGTCACCTTCTAGCCAAAAAATATAGTCTTTCCCTCCACGGAGTGGGCAGATGGATGGATGGATGTCACTACCATTAGGCACCCCTCCCCCCACCCCCTTCCCCCCAGCTCCTCGTCAGTATTCAATTCCACTGAATGCAAATGCCCCATCACACATGAATGTATAATGCCAGAGGTGCAGGGATCTGGGACAGCCATGGGCTCTCCGTGACTTTCACCCACGTGTCTTTTTTTTATATAAACAAAAAATGGAAAAAAGCCCCCCTCCCCCCCCGAAAAAAAAAAAAAAAGAAAAAAAGAAAAAAAAAAGAAGAAAAAAAACCCCAAACAAACAAACAAAAAAACCCCCACCACACACACACACACAAAAAAAAAAAAAAAAAAAAAAAAAAAAAAAAAAAAAAAAAAAAAAAAAAGTAAGGAAAAACTCTGAGTTTACAGAGTGACTCATTTCTTGGCTGGGTACAGGGAGAAGGGGGGAGGAAGGTCACCCTCCTTGTCCCCCTGCCTCAGGGTTCACCAGAACAGTGGGTGCCGGGTGGGAAAAGGGAAGTGTTCCGTGCCACAGGGGAGGCTGGGTGTTGGCGGCTGCCGTGATTCACTCCCGCGCTTGGTCTTGCGCAACCCTCGGCCTCTGCTTCCTCCCTCATCCTCTTCTGCAGTTCCTGCGGGACTGAGTGCTCCTGGACTGTGGGTGGGCAGTGAGGGACCCCTCGGGCGTCTCTGGGGCTGTTGGGGTCCCAGGGACGCGATACCAAAGAGGAACTTGTTAAGACGGGTGTTGGCGAGGGCTGGAGAGGATCTGGGGGGATTTGGGGGTTATTTCAGTGGAGGGGACGTGGATCGGGGTGGATAACTTAAGACGCGTTTCTGTCTAGCGGAATAGTATCATTTTATGGTTCCTGAGGCAACAAAAACACCCCAAACCAGTTGTTTACTACTACTACTATTATCATTATTTATTATTATTATTATTATTATTATTATTATTATTATTATTTTAAAAAAAGAAAGTACTGTTCTGAGCAGATTCTGCCCTGTTCTGTATCCGGGGGAGACGGGGGGAGGGAGGGTACGAAAGAGGTCCCGGGGGGTAAGGGGGCGGGAGGGGGCGGTGTCGGCTGGCCCGGCCCCCCGGGCGCACGTGCCGCCCCGCCTCTCCGCCCGGTTTCACAACCGCGGGCGCAGCTGATGTTTTTCTGTTCGGGACTGGGCGCATGGCGCGGCCGCCGGGGCCGCTTCTTGTTCTTCTCCTCCGCCTCCTCCTCTACCTCGCCGCCGCCGGGGAGCCCTGCGGCCCCGCCGGTGAGTGCGACTGGCACTAGTCGGGGCGGGAGAGAGGGGTGGCCCTGAGCCTCTCCCGGTCCTTGGCCTCGTGGATCCGGGCACAGGGCGGGGACGCATGCGGTTCTCTGCCTGCCCCGAAGGAGCTCAGCCGGGCCCGGGGAGATGGGCGGGCGGTGGTACGGGGCACTTCTGTAAGTACTGGGAGCGTGGGGGCTGGGGTGCGGTGTTCGGGGTGCTGGATGAGTATTGGGTGCTGGGTGTTGGGTGCGTTCCCAGCAGCAGGAGCCAAAAGGGAACAGCAGATTCACACTGGCCGTTGACCTTTGGAGGGAGCCGGGAGTGCTGCCCAGGCCTGACCTGGGCCGCCAGCCAGCGCAGTCGCTTAACCCCTCTGACACTGGATCCCAACCCAGGGACTCCCGGGACCACCAGTCCCAGTCTACCACCTTCTCAGAGCTGTGCTCCCCACCAGCAGACCCCTCAATGCACAGCTCACCGGGTGCTGTGGTGCCCACCTCTACTGTGATGCTAGGAATCCAGAACCCCACTATGTGAGGAACCACTGCCACTCTCCAGCTCAGTGCTCTGACCCCCAGCAGTCACTGGACATGAGGAGCAGATGATGGGGTGCTTTCCATCTCCAGGGACACCCACTGGGCCTGGGGTCTCACCTTCATCACCTGGTTCCCTCTTGTCCCTCCAGGGCTGTCACGGGACACGGTGTTGGGCCACCTGGGAGCCAACATCACATTGACCTGCCAGGACGAGGTGCCTGAAAATGCCACGGTGTTGTGGCAGTTGAAGGAGCAGGGGGCAACAGGGGGCTGGGGGCAGCAGCTGGCAGAGGGTAACACGCTGCTCCTGCGGCGGCTGCGCTACGAGGACTCCGGGCACTACAGCTGCTCTGTGGGGAGCCACCTGCTGCGCTCCCTGCGGCTGCTGGTGGCAGGTGGGTCCACGCTGGGGTGGGAATGTCCCTGGCAGTATTGCCTGTGATGGCCCCTGTCCCCCAGCACCTCCCTGCCTTGCAGAGCCTCCTGAAACTCCCCAAGTCTCCTGCTACCGGCGGAGCCACGACAAGGATGTCCTGTGTGAGTGGCCACAGCAGGAGAAGCCATCCCCAGGTACACGGGCAATGCTCTGGGTGAAGCGAAGGTGAGTCGGGTCACTGGATCCACCATACGCTGGGACCCCAATAGGACAGAAACATGTCCCTCTCCATGAACCCTTTCCTGGGTGCCATCTGGGACCCCATGGCTTAGGATGCTTGCCTCCCTGCAGACTCTTTCCCTAGCAGCTACTGCTAGCTGGGAATCCACTGCACAGGATGTGGTTCTTCCCCATGGCCCCATTCTCCAGTGCTGCCTGGGACCCCATGGCACAGAATGTATCCCGCCCCACAGACCCTTTCCCTAACACTGCCAGGCACCCTACGGCATAGGACAGGTCCCTCACAGCTGCCCTGTGCCTAGAGCATGTTGCATCCCCCGCTGAGCTGTGACCTCACAGGTTTGTGGCTGAGAATGCCACAGAGCACCGGTGCCGCTACTTCTCCAAGGCACGGAAGTTCATTTGCCGGGTAAAGGTGCCACCTGGCACTGATGACACCAAACACCTTGTGGTGTCCACATGTGTCAGCAACAGTGCTGGTGGCTCGGCTGGCAAAGACAAGATCATCACCCTCAGCAGTGTCCGTGAGTGCTGCCCTTGTTACTGGGAGCTGGGGTGGCTGAGGGTATAGTGCCAGGCCCTAAGTCCCACCTTTCCCCAGCAGTGAAGCCAGACCCTCCAGTCAATGTGACAGTAAAGGCAGTGGAGAAAGCACCACAGTGGCTGCAGGTGAACTGGTCCTACCCCTCATCCTGGGACCCCCGTTTCTACTGGCTCCGCTTCCAGGTCCGCTACCGCCCTGAGCCTGCCCCAACCTTCATGGAGGTGAGACCCTGCTTGCTGGCATGTTGCTTGTTCCTGGCCAGGCTGTTCCCAGCCCTGTGTTCCCTCCAGGTGGATCAGGTGACAACAACTTGGCTCGACATTCGTGACGCATGGCGTGGGACGAGGCATGTGGTGCAGGTGAGGGCGAAGGATGAGTTCGGCCATGGTGCATGGAGCGAGTGGAGCCAGGAGGCTGTGGGTACCCCCTGGACAGGTAGGAGGGAAATATGGGGCCCTGAGACTGGGTACTCAGCATGGAGTCTCCCAGTCTCATACTCCTTCCTCACTGTGTAGATCCTTGGGACCTCACCTCTGAAACAGAGCCTTTCAGCTCACAGGTAACAACGATCTCAGCCCTGAGAAGCATCACACATTCCTGAATGGGTTTCCTGTCCCCATGTGGGACAAGGGGACACCAGAGGATGAGGGGTGACCTGTCCCATTGTGCCTCCCCACCTTTTGCAGGTCCCTGTGGAAGATGGCACCTGTGGGGTGACACTGCCCCCCATGCTCTTCGGGGAGGATGATAGTAATGGTGCTGGTGGTGAGGAAGGGTTCCTGGGGGTGAAGGGCAGGGACACCCAGGTGTCACAATGAGCCCATCCATTCTCTCTGTGTCAGGGTCTGTCATGGAATCCAGCACCCATCCTATGGCATCTCCCTATGCCTTCCTGGTCACTGGAGGGAGTCTGCTCCTTGGCATTGCCCTGTTTATTGGCATTGTGGTGAGGTGAGTGCCAGGGGGGCTGGTCCAGGGGACTCTGTTTGCCATCCCTCCCCCAACCTGGAGCCGCTCCTCTCCCCTGCAGGTACAGGCAGACGTGGTGGACAAGTGGGCAGCAGATGACCAAGCCAGAGGGCGAGGGGCAGCACATGCTGGTCCCCCTAAGCCTCCCCCCTCCCACACTCAGTGATACCCCTCTGCTCTCACACCCTGTCCCCTCAGCCCCTGGAATGCTCCACATGACTCACACAGATTATTCCTCCTCAGGGCAGTAGCCAGGGGCTGAATACACTGATAGGTGGTTGGATGGGGATCTCAGGGCTGTGATGTGGCTGTGGGAGCAGTTCTCCCCCACTATCTGGTGGCTCTGTGGCTGGGATGAACCTCTGAGGAGGGAAATCAGAGTGCCACCCACCATGGAGAAGCAGCTGGTAAGGGCCCCAGTGGGCTCCTGGGGGGCACCTTCAGCACCATGGCCAAGCTGGGATGGCCAGTAGTGACAAGGCTAGAAGCACGGCTGCACCAGAGCATAGGAGCTGGCCTGGGACCAGTTTGGGGGTCCCACAGGGAAGAGCCTGGTTCCTTACAGTGCCATGGGGCTTGGGGAGAGAGAGCCTGGCTGCATCAGCCCCATACCTCTGCTCCAGCCCCCTCAGGGCTCCTTTTCAAAGCACATGTTTGGGAAACGGGACAATGTGGCTTAAATAAATGCTTTGGAATGGCTTTGGAATAAGTACTGGAATGGCTGGAGTGGGGTAACAGAAGGGCGCTGCAGCCTGCCTGTTGCCTGGGAGTGGCTCCAGTGGGGTTGCACCACCACTTCATTCCCCTCCTCCCTTGCTGTGCCCTGTAACTATGTCCCCCCCACTCCCTGTGTATCTCGTGCTCCCTGTATCACTGGTGCCTCTCAGGCTGTGCTGTGCACACCTTCATGCCACAAACCCCCTGGCCTGCATCTCCAAGCCATGCCTCCTCTGTTGTGCACTGCCTGACAGAGTTGGGTTGTGTAACACCCTGGGGAGCTGCAGCTGCACCCGGGCAGGAAACCACAGGATGAAGGGAGAGGGTGCTCAGGCACCGTGGGGACAGTGTTCCCCTTCCCTTCTGCTGGCCCCATTCTATAAAAAGCCTGGCAGGATGCAGATGTTCTGTTGGGGAGCCCCAGTACCCCTGGCCCCCCAAAACTGCTGATTCCTGCCAGCACAGGGCCCATCATCCCAGGCCCCCAGAACCACTGCTCCCTCTCAGCCAACAAGTTTATTTTACTAGATCATTACACATCACAGTTTCACTGCATGCCCCAACCTTGGGCACCTGGGCAGCTCCATGACAAGTTGATTCTGGTGGTCAGGATTTGTCCCAGCAAAAGGGGGACAGCCCTGCTGGAGTCCAGGAGTGGGGTCCCTTCAGGACTGGAGACATGACAAAGGGGTTCTCACTGGACCCTTTCTGTGGTACATGCCTGTTGCTGTGGCCACACCCTGTCTCATGCCACAGGGGTCGGAGTGCAGATCACTCGGGGGCAGCATCAGCAGACGCTAATGCAGCTTGCAGTGGACGGGGTGCAGCAGGGCCATGTGCTCAGCCCCCTTGAAGGGCAGCTTCTCAGTGGAGTAGTAGTGCACAACTTCAGGGATGCTGGCGAAGACGCCGCTGGCCTGGCTGAGCGTGTACTTGTTGTCCTTGGTCTGGGCCACGATGATGTGGACGCAGCCCTGGCTGGTCCTGGGTGGCCAGCAGGCATCAGTGTTGCCGCCAGCCCCCCCCGGCGCCCGCCTGCCCCGAGGCTGTATCCACCCCTGTTTGTTCCCGTCCCGCTCTGATTGTTTCGGCTCCAGGGGCTGCACTTCCTCAGGAAGGAAACGCCACTGGCGCTCCCGACAATATGCCGGGGAGGGGGACACGCCGTACCAGCCCCTCCGCCCCAGCTCCACACCAGTATGCCTGGGTCTCCCCGTGGATCAGGGGGTGCCATCCCTCGGGATCTGGGTGCTTCCTCCCCATCAGGGCTTTGATGTGAACAACCAGGGGGAACTCCTGCAGCAGCATCACCCCAGGGTGGGGATTCGCCCCATCTCCCCAGGGTGGGACCCCCCCGGGGCCGGGCCCCCCCTCCATTCTGTGGCAATCCCGACACTCACTTGAGTGCGATGGAGTACTTGCCGCTGCCAGTCTCGCTGGTGCGCACCAGGTAGCCGGCCTCCCGGCACGTCTGCAGCCGGCTTTCTGCTTCAGCCCGTGTGATGGCCCCGTGGTACCAGCTGTGGGGGGACACAGGGAGGGCATGCCGAGCCGTGGCAAAACATTGGGCACTCCATCCCTCCTCGCCCCATTTCCCACACGTGGATTGGCCTTTCAACTCACGGCTGTTTCTCCAGTGCCAGGGCAGGGTCCACTCGCTCCCCCTCGCTGTACTCAGTGCCCACCGGCTTCAGCATCTTGGGAGTCCAGCTCTTCTGGCGTAGATGCTGCCGCAGTGTCTCCTCCTTAGGACGCTCCGAGCCCTCAAACTGGACTGGGAGGGACAAGATGTGAATGCCCAAAGCCCCTTCACTTCTGATCCCCATCCCTAGCTCCATCCCTTTTCCCAGCCCCACCACCTTTCCCATTGCCAGTCCTAACCCCTTCTCTAACCATGTGCCTGTCCCCATTTGGTCCAACACCTCACCATGAAAAGGGCTGTCTTCAGTTACATCAGGTTGTTCAAAGCCCCATCCAACTCCACCAGAAAGGCATCACCTCTCTGGGCAACCTGTGCAAGTGCCTTGCCACCCTCAGCCCAAGAAAATTCTTGAATCTAAAGTGCCCCTTATAGTTAAAAACTATTGCATCTTGTCCTCTTGTGACAATGCCTACTAGAAAGTCTGTCCCCATCCCTGTCCCTGTTGTCATCCCCATTCCCATCCCATGCCTGTCCTTTCCCCCCATCCTCATTCCCATCCTGTCCCTGTCCCCTACCTGACAGTGCTTTGACAATCTGCTCCTTCTTCCACTCCCAAGGCTGCTCATATTCTCCTGCCGGGCGTTCATCATTCTCAGGTAGGCGCCCATCACCAGCCCTCACCCTGCACTCTGGGTTCCCCCCAGCTACCCCCTCCCGAGGCTCATAAGGGGTGTCATAGAGCTGTGGCCCCTTCCCTGCCACCTCCTTGCCCCCCAGCCGCTTGGCAAGATCCATTTTGGCACCCCCTTCCCCAGGCTCTCCACGACCATCCAGCAGCAGGATGGCTTTGACCAGGGGGTCCTTGGAGCCACGACGACGGATTTCTGTGGGGAAGAGGGATGATGGGTCAGGGATGGGTCTGTGTGTTCCCTGAGACTCCCCACTCCCACTATCAGCCCTCAGTGAGGGATGTGTGCTGGGGACCCTATGCTGACAACGCCCCATTGGGAACCAGCTTGGGAGGAGCTGGAGCAGGAAAGGGCCCATCCTCATGGCGCCTGGTCTGCTGTCCAGCCCTGAGGCTGCTGGCGCCACAGGCACAGACCCACGCCAGTGGGGCCAGCTGGGCTCCATGGCAGCAGGATGCTACACCCCAAACTGGAGCTCAGCTGTGCAGGAGGCCACCCCAGGGGCTCGCCCCTCCCAGCTCTCTGCTTTCCCTCACGGCGCCAGTCTTTGCCTAACAGCCTGGGCTGCCCCGCATGGAAAAAAAACATCAGCAGCAAATCTTTTATTTCCACCTTCCGGCCCAGTCAGTTCCTGTTTTTGTGGCCAGCTGGACAGTTGCCACACCAGCCGGGGTGTTGCTGGCTGGGGGGCACGGCTAGGGGGAACTCCTGGGGGGTGGTACCTTGGGATGACTGGGGGCCATTGAGGGCTTTGCAGTGGCCACATGTGCCCGTTGGATGATGGCAGCAGGTCATGGTAATGGCTGAGGGGCCAGCCAGCATGGGTCAGTGTCCGGCCTTGCTCCCACTCCTTATCTGGCCCTGCGCAGCCGCAGGAAGCGGCAAGCAGCTTTCCTGTTCCTGGAGCCTCCTGCACCAGGTGGCTCCAAGGGCAGCCACAGACTCTCGGCTGGGGAGTGGTGCCAGCTGTGGTGCTGTAGCATGGCTCAACATGGCACTTACCTGTGATCATCTGCTGGGCATCATAGGGCTCCATGTACCCATCATTCTCCCCTAGGCGCTCGGCATCCCGCTGGCCCTTGGTCCGCTTGGCATCGTAAGGGTCTGCATAATCCTCCAGGATGATGACCTGAGCAGAGAATAGGCATTGCTGGCTTCAGGGGATGGTGTCCACATGTGTTGCGGGGGTTCCAGCAGGGGTGGCAGAGATGCCACCAGCAAAGAGCCAGGCAGGGAAGAGGCACACTGGGGTCCCCAGAGCAGGATGGTGGCTTATCTGGGGTAAATGGAGCTGTACTACAACTCCAGAGGATGCATCCAGTGGCACCTTTGGGTGGGGGGCAGTGCAGACCATTTCTATGCACCTCAGTGGTAGTGAGGAGCCTCAGGGGAGCTCTGGGACCCTTTTCGGTGACAGCAACCCCCCTGACTGGCTCCCAATCCTCCCAAGGCTGTGCAGAGGTGAAAGACCAGCTTCCCAGAAAAGCTTTACATCAGCCTTTGTTTAACCAGCAGCTGAGCTCTGGGGTCAGGCTGGCATGGGACACGTGAGCCATGATGAGGATGCCCGACGACCCCCTCACCCCCACATGGGTGATGAAGGGCAGCTGGGATGAAGGCAGCTTTTAAAGAATTTAAAGGCAGTGGAGCCAGGCAAGATAAAAGGATAAAGTCAGCCAGGCTAATGAGTTGGAGACCAAAGCAGTTAAAGCTGCCAGTGCTTTGCGCTCCGCACATCTCCCCCTCTGCCCCCGGCTCCCAGTCCCTGCCTTACCGTCTCCATCTTGGGGGGCTTCCCCTTGTCCTGCTCGGGGGCAGGCAGACCAGCAGGAAGGGGTCCAGGGTGCCCCTTCCCGTTTTTCTCGGAAGCTTCCACCTTGATGAGGCGATTGATGTAGGTTTTGGAGGGTCCTTCCGGCGTGCCTCCCTCCACCCGGGAATTCTTCCGCATCTTCCCAGTGGCGGCCTGGAGTAGACCCTGCAGGTTGTCCCGTGACAGCCGGCTGCCCCCTTCCTTGCCACCCCCAGCCGCCCGGTAGCCCCCCAGCTCAGCGGTTGAATTCTTGCGGCTCTTCCCAAGGCTACCGCTTCCCGGCCGAGCCCTCTCTGAAACCGTCTTCAGGTTGGATGGGAACTCCTTGAACCACTTGGCCGCCATGGAGCTGGGGAGACGCAGGGTGCCGCAGCCCCCACGGGGCTCCTCGACACCCCACGGCTGCCCCGCCGTCTCAGGGTCGACTCAGCCGGGGGGCCCTGGGCAGCCCGGCTGCCCCCAGCCCTGGAAACGGGATCCTCTGCAGACTGAGGCCAGCCCGGGAGCGGGGATGCGGGCCGGGGGACCAGGGCCTTCGTGGGGGACTCCAGGCGTCCTTCGCCCCGGCGGGGACAGCTGGTGGGTCCCCAGGGGTGCTGGCTCCTGGGGCCTGGGGAGGGAACGGCGTGCCCTCGGAGGTCCCTTGCCCCGGGGAAGGGTCTCGGGGGTGGGCGGGATATCTGCTCCAGCAATGCGTTGAGTCAGGGGGTCTCGCCCGGTGTCGGAGGAGTCTGGCCGTGGCAGTCCCGGGGAGGTTCCAGGGGTCCGCTGCTCCTGGGGACGGGGCCCTGGGGGGGTCTCTCCGAGCTCCGGAGGGCCCGGCCTGGAACGGGCAGCCGGGGGGTCCCGTCGCGGCTCCTCGGCGGGGCCCGTCTCCGGGGGCAGAGTGGCTTCGGCGAGGGGTCAAGCCGGCCCGGGGGGCCCCATGCGGCGGCGACGGGATGGGCCGGGGCCGGGCCGGGCCGGGACCAGAGGGGCCGGAGGGGGTGGCAGGGCCGGCGCTCCCCGCCCAGATCCGGAGGGGGCGGCCCCGGAGAACGGCGCGGCACCAGCCGGGCAGGCAGCCGCGGCCCCGGCTGGCCAGTTGAGCTGTAGGAGGACATGGAAGCTTCGGTGGGGATCCCGTCCCGGGGCTGACAGGGGCTGACACCTCGAAACCCTGCCTGGCTGATGGGACGACCCTGCACATGGATCCCGCGGATGGACTGTACGAGTGGACCCCCGGGCAGAGACTCCAAGGACAGCACAGACCAACATGCATGGGCCCCCTCCAGAGACCCTGGGCATGGAGCCTAAGGACTAAGCCTGGCATGGACTCTATGCTCCCTGTGGATGGAGACTGTGCACAACCCTGCTAGCCCCCTGTGCGCAGCCACCTTTACAAGGACCTCGTGCATAGCACCATCCCGTGCCCAGCCTGTCAGGGCACAAGCACTGTGTTCAGCTGTGGTTCACACCACACCAGCCAAGTTCTATGTCTGGCTGTGCTGTCACCTTGCTGGAAAAAGGCGACAGACCCAAGTGGTTTGGCTTCCTGTTGGGCTGCAGTGCTGGGGGGCCCTTACTACAGCAATCCCTCTTCTTTTGCAACTGCACGGGAAGAGGAGAGGGTTTTGTGGCAAAATTGCTCCCATAGCTCCCAGGACGAGACTTTGTGGCAGAATACGGGGTCCACTTCTGTACAGGGGAGGGGTGCTGGGTGCTGGCAGTTGCCATAGGAAGTGATGGCAATTTCCTTGCTAGTGCTGCTGGGCAGGATGTGCCTTGCAGTGGTGCGATGCCACTGGCAGGCTGGCGTTCAAACTGCTGGTGGGATCTCGTCTGGCTTCAGCTTTGCCTTTTTGAGGCTGAAGAAAACTCTACTTTCCCACCAATAAACTTGGGTGCTGGTTTCTTTTCTTTCCTTCAGAAGGCAAACTTCAGTCCCCCTCAATTTTTACAGGGCCTCAACAGAACAGACATGCAGACAGCACTGTCTTGGTCACTTTGTGCTGCAGTGGTGTTCGCATCAATGTGCCACATCTCCTTCTGGAAGTCTTCCCTGCCCTTGTTCTCTGCCAGCTCCCACAAGGGAAGGTTTTGGGAGTGCCTTCAGCAGTGGTGACAGATGGTACCGCACACCTGCTTCCCTGAGAAGACAAGCTTCCCTGAGCCTGCCTGGAAGTAAAGTGAAGGCCAAACTCTGCTGAGAGTGGGATGGGTCCTCCCTCACTGGGCAGGTGTGAATAGACAGGACTGGCAGATGGCCTGCTAGAGACCTGCTCCTGCTACACTTTCAGCATTGACGCTTCTCAGATCAGCATTCCAGTGACAATGTCCTTCAGGGCCTTCTTCAATTCTGCTCATCCCAGCCTGTAAAGCTGCGATGAATTGGGAGTGTGTGCCATGAGTTCTCCCAACCAACTTGACATACTCAATCCCAATCCAACCCTATCGCTGAGCCCAGCGGAGCAGCCTCTACTTCACCAAAGAGAAAGCCCCACAAGTGTTTTAAACCTTCATTAAATTGACTTAACTCACTACCAAGCAGGTTCCTGAGCTAAAGGTGGGAGCTGAGTGCAGCTACCTGTGACCCCGAGCCCCAGGTACCAGGAAGAGAGTTGGAGAGAACCCAGAACCCTGAGAGGTGCTGGTCTAGACTGGAGGACACAGGGCAGAGCTGTCCAGCTTCACAAATCCTCCAGTCCTTCAGCAAAGCACTTAAAAAGTCCCCAAGCTGAGGCCAGAGCCACTCCTGCAACTGTCAGTAATCCTTCTCCTAACGGCATCTTTTTATTCCAAGGGTCTGAGCAGGACAGGGAAGCAGCTGCTGAAGTAGATAATGGAGTTAAGAGGCTCTTTGATTTTCTAATGACTTTTATTCAAACACAGTGTATTAATACACATGGTTCCATCTTTGACACTAGTGCGTCAGTTCTGTCCTCCAGACGAGGACATGGCCCAAGTTAAGAGGAGCTCCAACAGCCAGCTCTCCTTCCAGCAGACTCAAAACAAGGCCATGGGGATTCAAGACAACAGGCCACAACCCCATCCATGGAGGGCTGGAGTACAAAGGCGAGCAGGAACAACAGCTTAAGAAAAGCAAAATAAAACCCCATAGAACGGGGTGTTCACTGCTGGAACAGGTCCTGGTCAGGGATGGGAGCAGTGGTAGCTCAGAGAAGTGCCCATGCTCCACTCTCTGCAGCAGCCTGCAGCCACAGCACAGCAGGGATGGGGACAAGCAGCTCAGGCTCCATGCATGGCTAGTGGGGAGAAACGGGACAAAGCTCAGGCCTCAGCTCATCTTACTGCTTGGCAAGAGGACAGGCAGAAGTGTGGGGTGGGAGCTGGCAGCCCTGGGATATTACCCACAAACCCTTCCTCTACTGCAGGGGAGAGGACAGCCTCACAGACCTTCCCGTGTGCTTTGAGTTGCAAGTCTGCAGTTTGTAGAGAAAAGCTGGGAAGATGGGGCAGAAACCCTGCTCCCTTAATGGCAAAAAAGAAAAGGGCTTTTCTATTTCCAAGGCAGTTGTGTGAAGCCTTCCTGCAGGGTTTGGACCCACCACAGCTCCATAAACTGGCCCACCCTGGGACCAGGGCTGCTACATGGTGCAGGGCATGACCCACCCAGGAGCTTGGAAAAAAATTATTTAGACCAGCATTCTCAAATTAACAAACTGTAATTTTTCTCCAAAGATACATTTTCCATACACATCCATCATACACTGTAACAAAAAAAAAAAAAAGCAGTGTACATGAAATAAGAAAATAAATTAAATCCATAGCATAGGTAAGGAGGATGCTCTAGACTGGAATAGAGTCAGAAGTTTCCAGTAAGTAATACAAGAGGCTCAATAGTTTTTTTTTAACAAGAATGCTTGCTATCATGGGCCCAGCAAGTGTTCTGGGTCAGCCCAATTCCTTAAACAGTTAAGAGTTTTGAACAGCCAGTATTGCCCTGCAACAGGCAGAGCTATTACATCCTGGGAGAAAGCCAAGAGGCATCACTAAGATCCAAGTAGAGCATCCAGAAGATATTTAGATTGGTCCTGCAGCATCCACACTAGCCATCCTCCTTTGGTGGTGTATACCAGCCTGAAATGAGGAGAGATCTGTGAGGGAGGAACCTGCATGGGCAACAAGAATCTGTACCTGGAAAAGCTGCCAAAAGCAGCCAAGTCCCACTTCCAAAGGGCCACATATCCCAAATTACTGGGAGGCTTTCCTTCTAGCTTATTTCCCAACACTACTCAGGCAACCATGGAATCATTTAGGTTGGAAAAGACCTCTCATATCATCAAGCCCATGCAATCACTGAAGTACTGCCTCTAGTTACAGCCACTGGAGCCCAGCACTGGGCAGCAGAGAGGGCAGTAGCACTCTGCAGCCACACTGTTATTACAGCAGCTGCCACTGCCACTGTCACCTCTGCACTAGAGGCAGGATAAAACTCGAGTGGCTTGTCTGGGGAGCCCAAACAAGCAAGGGAAAATGCAGGCCCTCTCCCTCAACCCTTACCATTCTTCTCATGGATCTGAACCAGCGACTTGTAGGACTGCTGTGCTCTTGTCAGGCTGTACTGGTTCTGCAAGCAAAGGCAAAGAGATCATCAGTCCAGCAAGAACCCTGGGGAAGCCGTCCCACACACGTTCCCTGTGTGGCCAGAGGTGGCTGTGCCCCCATCTGCCACACCACTGCCACCCCCCATTCTCCTACACTGTCCAGGCCCTACCTTGTTGGCTCCAAATTGTACTCGCGCTTTTCCTTTCACCAGCGTTGCACTGATCTGCATGATCACTGATTCGATGGAGTAGGCACTACTCCAGCCCTAAGGGATCAAACACATGGTGAGGCCACACCCATCCCAGAGATTGTGCTCCCAGTGCAACCAAAGGCCTTCCCTAGCTCTGGCAGGCAGTGGTATGGCAGGAGCTGCCAGGAATACAGAGCGCGGTAGGCAGAACAGCTCCTCCATTCCTGCAGGGACCAGCACCCACCTGTTTTGTAAGCAGCTCCATGCAGATGGCACCGCCACCCAAAACATACCTGTGAAAGAATCAGACAAAGTTACCGCACAGATAGATGTGATTGTACCCACCCACTGCTCCAGAGGTAAAACATCTTCTCTGATTAGATTTCTGATGGAGAAAAGAAGCTAAAACTTCCACCATCCCTGTCTGCTTCTCAATGGCAAATCCACATCAAGGAAGTCACAGATTGTGTAGCACTGGATAAATTCAGTGAAAACTGCTGCAGAAAGCAGCACTGCAGAACAGAGAGACAGATAGTTACTCACCCCCCTGACAGTACTGGAGATACAACTCTTACAAATGGTGGATCAAAAGGAAAGTTATCCTGGAATGAGAGAAGGGAAGCAGAGGCATTGAGGAAGGTGTCCTCTGATGCCTTGCTGAGTCAGACATCTCTCTTGGAGGGGGAGTCTTACTTTAAAAGAGAAGTTGAGGAGGATGAAATCTGTTCCTTCTTTTTCTTTGAGAATTTGGAGATCGTTGTGCAAAGCGCTGTCCTCGTCAACCCTGTGACAGGAAAACCCCAGAGGGTCGTCAAGGCTGTGCACTTCAGGTCAGCCGTGCTCCCTGCCACCACACCCCAGAGCTGCCATACCTGCATAGTTGGGCAGTCACATGGGCCCTCAGGCTCTTGCTGAGAGCAGCCAAAAGCACGGGCTGCCAGCATTCTGCTTCCAGTTTGCAGAGAAGACCATCACACCCCTTTTCCATGCTGCCAGCTTAAAAATAAAGGCTGCCTGGACCAAGGAACAGGCAGCACTGTTGTCTGGAGGGTGTGAAAGCTCAGAGTTTGCCTGCTGCACCTCCTTCCGGTCTCTAGGAACTTGCAGAGTCCTCTGATTCTCTGATTATCTCATCTTGTCTGGAGATACCATCTCCTTTTTGTCGTGGAGACAGCAAGCTAGCTGCCTGAGAGCCTGACTCAACGTCTGCTTGGTGCTCCCCTGCCATGCTAATGTCCTCTCTGCTCACAGGGACTTTCTGGTCCCATCACCAAAACCCACCATAAATGCATGATCCCAAGCTGGGCCACCTACTTTAGGAGTTTGACGTTCCAATCGTACAGGCTGTCATTCACTAGTTCAACTGCATAGTATCCTGCAAGCAGAACAGAGGGGGATCACTGTGGGGGGACACTCAGAGCAAGTTGAGCCATCACCCAGATTTCAAATCCTTTGGGCCCTGCAGCACAACTTCACCTGGGCACTGTCCCTCCATGAAAAGCAGCACCTATCCAGTCCCTGGGCTCAGGAAAGGAGTAGGAACACTACCACCCTCAGAGTCAGATAATTCTCCATCCCACAGCATGCTCCTCACTTCCACCCAGCAGTGGCAGGGAAGAGAGAGCGTAAGGTGGTTTTGTTCACACTTGACAGAGCAACAGCCAACCAACACCAGAGATCCTCCTCCTCAGCTGAGCAGCACAGCTACAAGGCCCACAGGGTACCCCATAAACGAGAAGGAATCTTCCTCCATGGAGCTCCCAGCAGCACTCACCGCCCTTGAAACTTGGTGATCGGTAAATATCCCTGAGCTCCTTCATTAGCCGGTCAGTGGCCTGCACAGACCCAGACACTGCACCCTGCAAGAACAGGGAGGGGGAAAATTGTATTGTTATGCTGCATCCAACCATGGCTATTGCTCTATGAGGTCAATACCCGAGCTACAACTCAGTCCAGCCTCTACACCAGATTGTATCCTGCCCGTCAATTCTCAGTCTGTCCCTTGCTGCAAATATGTCACCTTAGGCAGCACAGCTGCAGCAGAAACACCTCTGTGTCCTCTCTTTTGTCTAAGAGTCTCAGTCCAGGGGTACAAAAGCACAACCCACCTCCACAGCCTCAGGCCATTGTGGGAGCACAGCTCCTGGGGCAGAAGGGAGCCCCAGATCTTGCTGCAGAAGGACTGCCCCATGGGGCACCAATGCTCTGGGGGCACTCCCTGAGCCACAGAGGCAGTTCACAGACTTCTCTGCTTCAGCCCCATCAGCCCTAGAGAACTGGTACTGCTGTACCTTTGGCTGGAGATAGCCCCTCTGGTTTAGGGCTGGAGGGCTGGCAAGGGCCTCCATCACCCTTGCTCTTGAGTCCCTCTGCTTCCCCAGCCCACCTGCCCACTGGGTGACACGTACATTTAAGTAATCTTGCCTCTGGTTCTTTTTTATTTTCTCTAAAATGGCCAGGTTTTCTTTCCCAATGCCTTCATCCTCTGTCTTTCTCCCATCTGCTGGCTCTTCCTCTTTCATCTCATAGTGGTCCAAGTCCTCAGTGTCCTGGGAAGGGAAAAGGAAAGCTGAAAGATATGTGCCTTTGCTCCTTCCTGCTCTGAGTACTGAGTTACCGTGACCCAGGATGGGTTCCTAGTACAACTCTTTCACCCCAGGAAGCCCCAGCTCCTGATCTGAAGTACAAATAGAGTGGAAGACACAAGGTTTGGGCATTCACTTTGGCTCATGTTTGCTGGATTCTCCCCTGCCATGTCTCATGCCTGTTTATAATGAGCCATTAATTTCTCAGTCCTCAGCAAGCCCCGTGTAACCGAGTGACCCTGCATCTTGGCACACCCGTGGCTTCAGCAGCTTGTGCCATGCTCCTGGATGCCTGAAACAAAGCACAGCCCCTTGGCGCAGTGCTGTCAGACCACCTGGGCCCCTCTGCTAGCCAAACCCCAACAGGGACACAGGTCACCGGCACAAGAAGAACAGATCAAAATCACACCCAAATCCAGCTACATGGGATGTTATTCCCTCAACAAAAGTGGGTATTTCACAGCATGTCTCTCTGTAGATCAGCTCACCACCCCAAATGTAGTATCTGATCCCAAAAGAGCCTTTGCTCCTCACTGTTTCCTAAAATAACATGTGTCAGTGCAAGACCCTGATGGGAAAAGACAGCTGCAGCCATCTGGGCCCTCTACAGAAATCTCTCCCCATGCACATAGGGTTCATTTGCCTGGAAATGGCTGTGCGTATGCACAGTTCCAGTGCTGGCACTAAATCCTCTGAACAAGCGTTTACTCTGGCCTCTCTGCACTGGTCATGGCTATTGAGCAGCATTTTTGGAAGCGCTCTGACATTTTTAGACCCACACAGGAAAATAGATCCTCCTAGAAAATCCCTCGAGTAGATTAACCTGCATAATGAAGCTCTGTGCCAGAGCACAGTTCTGCTGCTCCACTCCTCCACACAGCTGAACAAATCCCACCACTCAGCACAAAACCTTTGCTCTACATGAGAGTGTTCTCCCTCCACAATTCATGGGGTTAGCAAAAAGTACAAGGGGGGATGCTCAGCTCCTGGGGATTTATTTTCCAGCCCACAGGAGTAGAGACCTTGCACACACTGGTTTGCCATGAAGCAGCAGATTTGCAGGTTCACAAGGTTATGCTGGTACCAGTTTAACCCTCCCCTTTTTCCCCCTGAACCCTGGCAAAGCCCAGCCTTAATTTAGCAAGCAATTAACTTCGCTAAAACCCCCAGACTGCTGGGGTGCTGCTGCTCAGTGACCTGCCCCCAGGCTCTGCAGCACTGCTGACTCAGTGCCCATGCTGCTCTCGTGTGCGAGGCATTGCTAAACGTCACCATGGAGATTCAAGATTATTCCACCCACTTCCACAGATCTCTAAGCTGCAAACCAAACAACCAGAGCCTGTGTGTTCTGCAGCAAGGTGCCCTCAGCCTGCAGTGAAGTGTGGCTGCCTCCACCACTCCTGGCAATTAGCTCACTTGCACACTTAGCCACCTGACCTCATCCTCTCTGTGGGAGTCCCTTGCAACAGTGACTTCCCTGCCAGCAACAGCAACCCAGAAATACACCTCTCTTGCAGAAATGTCAAGCTTTTCTAAATAGCACATATTGTCCAAGCAGCTCTCTGCTCACAGCTCATCCACATGCCTTCAGAAGCCATGGCCATACTGCTCAGTCTCTGTGCTCTCTTCGGGTTTGTGAATACATGGCACACAGCTGTGCTTCAGAATCCTCAGCATCAAAATGCTGAGAACTATCCAGCCTTTGATCCAGACTTCCCTGTCTGGAGGCCGCAAGCTTCTTTCTGGTAAGACCCTGTACCCTTGCACCTTTCAGCAGCTTTCTTCCCGTGCTCAGCTCTCTGGTGTATTTCCTTACACACTGGGGCACGTACCTCTGGCATCTCTTCATCTTCGTCTTCAGAGGACACCTCTTCCTGGGTGCTCTGTGGAGAGAGAAGGATAGGGATGGAGATTGTGTGGTCAGCATCCTGGGAAAATGCTCTCCTGCCTTCCCAGACACTTCCAAGGTGAGGTCAAACAGGGATATACAAGCAGAACCAAATTAAAAGCAAAGAGTAGCTGACAGCCTTTACAGAAAACAGCATCAAGGCCTAGCAGAGCAGGCTGGTATCATGCAGGATAGGAATCCAACCCCTCACCCACTGTGTTCCTCCTCTGGTAACCCCTAGAAGCCTCCAGAGCAAACATTAGGGAACTTGTTTTCTGAGCTTTGGGAGCCTTTTCCTGAGCCGCTCACCTGTTCTGCTGGTAGAGGCTGGTCCAGCATTTCAACATCTGGATGTTGGGGGAGGTTGTAGAGTTTGCACAGGTCAGAGATTATTCGCTTCAAGTGCTGCAAAAGCTGTCCAGAGAACAGAAGGTCAGCGAAGTGTGGGGACCTCTGTGCTGAGCTAAGACTCAGCACTGCAGCCAGCTTTGCTTGCTGCAGCCCAGGGCTGCTCCTTCCTGCTGCAAGCAGCAGCAGACACAAGCGCAAAATCCCACCCCAGCATCAAACAATGTCAGAGAAGCTCATCCCAAATATCTGGAACATTTATGAGACCAGAGGCAATCCCCACTTCAGGCAGCTGGGAACATGCAAGCAGGGAGTTACCCCTCTCAAAGCTGCCAGCCCTCCCCTCTCCCAGGCAGCAGAGAGTATCTTACCAATGTATTTCCTTTCCTGACTTCCACCAGCCTCTCCAGGATAGCTGCCAGATTGGGATCGTCTGACTCCACAGACCATATTGGGGGAACAGCTGGATAAGACTCCTGGAGAGGGGGAGAAGGTGGTTTGGTGGGATGGAGGTCTTTGCAGTGCAAAGACCAGCAAGCCAGATAGGGTGGGGGCTGAAGCCCTGTGTCTTCTGCAAACAGATCCCTCTGGAGCACAGAGATCAGGCCACAAGTGACTGATCCACCCTCCAGCATCAACCTGGGGCTGAGGGCAATACAAACACCTACTCTGACCATGCCAGGCTGGCTCTGTGCTGTGTCCCCCTAGCCCAGGATTGAACACGGAGGGAGTAGAGTAGCATTTTGTCCACCCCTCTGGCCGTAGGGCCATTGGGGATGGGAGGAAGTAGAGGCAGGACACTGATGCCATCCCATGTTGCCCATGGGCTGCTGCAGTTCCAGCAGTTGCAGGAGGAGAACCTGGCAGCACCCATGCAGGGCAGATGCCAAGCAGGCACTTTTAATCCAGGACAAAGTCCCTGGCAACACTCTCAACATGCCCTTCCAGAAAATCCTGGTCATTAGTCCCATTCAGAATCTGCACCAGGGGCTATCCAAGCTCTGCTGGCTCTTCTCACCTAGAGACACAAACCAGTTGTAACTTGTGATCAAAGAGGGCATCAGCACACCAGCGCCAAGCCATCCAGCAGCAGGATTCCTAAAACCCCCGTGCAGATGAGCCAGAGCAGAGAGGAAGAGCCGATCCTCTCCTCCAGGAAGATCAGGCCCCCCTGGGAAAACCTTCATAACAAAATCGGGGGAAGCGGGGAAAACGGGGCAGTCTCATGTACGGGGCAGTCTGAGGGGCTCCATGACTGGGGACGAGCAGCTGGACAGGACTAGGGGTTCCAAACAGCATGGTGAATGGCCAGTTATCGTACATTGGGACAGCGAGAGTGCTGTCCCAAAGAAAAAAACCCTTGGTTTTTCTTTGCGTGACCCGCTGCTCCGAGGAGCTCGTGGTGGCTCATACCGCGCTCCCGTAGGCCCCACAGAGGAGGGGGCCAGGGGCAGCTAACCCCTGCGCCCCGCAGCCGCCGCCAGGGACGTTGGGGCCCAGGCCCAGCTCACCCCGTGTCCCAACGGCGGCAGCCCCGTACGCGTGAAGGAGAGGCCACTCGGTCCCGGGGCAACCTTCCGGTGCCCCCGCAGAGCCTGGGCCCACCACACCCCCTGGGCCTCACCGTGATGTTGCAGTGAATACGGACGGGCCCCGGCGGCGGCCCCCGAGAGGCGGAGGCGCCGGCACGGGCCCCGGCCCCCGGGACGAACTCGCAGCTGATCTCGTCCGGGCAGGCGCTACCGATGCGGAACCGCTCGTGGCCGCGGTGAAAGATGGACTCGAGCAGCCGCAGCTCTCGCCTCAGGAGCCGCCCGGCGGGAGCCGCCACCACCTCGGCCCCGCTCCGCCCGGGCCTCCCCGCCGCCGCCTGCGCCCTCGCCGCCTCCTCCGGCCCCGCCCGCTGCATCTTCCCATGGAGGGACCCGCTCCGCCGCCGCCGCCGCCGCAGCCCCGGAGCCCGCCCAAGATGGCGGCGGGACGGCCCCGCTCCCGGAAGTGCCGTCGCCGGAATGGGCGGGGCTGCCCCGGAAGCGTCTCGCGACATACGGGAAGTGAAGGTCTAACCCCCGGACAGCAGGGCGGGGCCAGCGAGGGGTGCAGCGGGGGGAGCCCCGCCCCTGCCCGGGTGGGGTCACGTGGGGTCACGGGCCGGGTGGGTGGGTGGGGCGGGACGGGACACCGGGCGCGGCTGGAGCTCGGCGGGGACGGGGCTCCCTAAGGCCCGGCAGTCCCCGGCTCTGAGACTCCTCTACTGGTGTACGGCGGAGCCGCGGGGGCTCCGGTTCCTGGTTCCACCCGCAAGCTCTCTCACTGCTCCGCCCTCCCGCTCTGATCCCCGCCCAGGGCTCCGCCGCCCCGCTGGCACCGTGCAGGGACCCAGGTGGAGCGGAGGGCTAGGGGAGCTTAGACCCCTCCGCCGTGTCCTCGGGCCGCGACGGGGCGGAGGCGGGGGCGGCCTCGGGACCGCTGACGGCGACGGTGACGGCGACGGAGCACGGGGCGGCCCCGGCGCAGCGCCCGGCACCGCCTCCCGCCCGGGGTCGCCCCGTCCGGGCCGCCGCCGCCGCCGGCTCCAGCACCTCGGACAGCGCCCGGCCAGAACCGTGGACAGCGCCGGGTACCGGTGGCGGCACTGGGCCGCCCCCATGGCGCTGCTCCGCGTCCTCTGCTTTCTCGCTGCTCTCAGACGTAAGTGTCGGGGGCTGTGGGGGATGACACCGGCTCAGGCGGGGAGGGGACCGGACCGGGCCCGGGAGCTGCGCCTGTTGCACGGGACAGATCCGTGGTGCAGCCGGTACCGGCCCCTCTGCTGTGCCCCTGCCACTAGTTCTTCTGGCGCTCCTCGACCCCCCCGGGGCTATGCGGCCGCCTTGGGCTCCGGCTCTCTGAGGCGGTGCCAGGGGTGGGCAAGGACCGACAGGAACAGGGGAGGGGGTGTCATGCATGGGCAGGGAATTGCGGGGACAGGCAGGGGTGGGCAGAGGAGAACCTCCAGTCCTGTCCAGCTGCTCATCCCCAGTCATGGAGCCCCTCAGACTGCCCATTCTTCCCCCAGCCCTCCCTGCTCCGTGGCCAGTTATGACACCCGCACCCTATCACCATACACCCCATCATTCCTTCTCTCGGGCTGTCAGACACAGAGCCCCAGGCCCAGTACAGGCTCTATCCTTGGGGGTCCTTGGACCCACGGGGGGGTACTGCCCGCCACCATGGGACTCAGGCTCTGCCATGCCCCAGGGAGCCTGGGCACGGACACTGAGGAACGACTGGTTGAGTATCTGCTGGACCCTGCACGCTATAACAAGCTGATCCGGCCGGCGACCAATGGCTCTGAGCTGGTGACCGTGCAGCTGATGGTGTCACTGGCGCAGCTCATCAGTGTGGTGAGTTGGCCAGGACTCTACTCCCCAACCTACCAGGCAAGTGAGGGGCCCCCAAACCCTCCCAGCACTCTGAGTGACTGGCCCTTCTCTCTCTGCAGCATGAGCGGGAGCAGATCATGACCACAAACGTCTGGCTGACCCAGGTGGGCACCCTGGACTCTGATACAGCCCTGAGACTTGTATGTCCACTCTGCCTCAGGATTCCCCAGCCCCTGCCTTGAGACCTATCCCCTACCATAGGGACCCCCATACACCCTGTGTGGGACCCTAATGTCTAGCCTGCCCTGTCACAGTCCCCCATAAAGCCTGTGCAGAACCCCTGTGTCCTCCCTGTCCTGACCCACCCCCTTGCCCCAGGCCCCTATCCTGTGGCTGATCCCACCTGTCCTCAGGAGTGGGAGGACTATCGTCTCACATGGAAGCCTGAGGACTTTGACAACATGAAGAAGGTCCGCCTGCCCTCCAAGCACATCTGGCTGCCTGATGTGGTGCTCTACAACAAGTAGGTCCTTTTTTGGGGGGGCTATGTGTTCCCCAACCCCGCCCAGGGCAGGAGGCCATGTCGTTGTACTGGTGGGGCTGACAACACCTCTAGGACTGACAGCACCTCTCTTCACCCCAGTGCTGATGGGATGTATGAGGTCTCCTTTTACTCCAACGCGGTGATCTCCTATGATGGCAGCATCTTCTGGCTGCCGCCTGCCATCTACAAGAGCGCATGCAAGATTGAGGTGAAGCACTTCCCCTTTGACCAGCAGAACTGCACCATGAAGTTCCGTTCCTGGACCTACGACCGCACTGAGATTGACCTGGTGCTGAAGAGTGAGGTGGCCAGCCTGGATGACTTCACACCTAGTGGCGAGTGGGACATCGTGGCACTGCCAGGGCGGCGCAATGAGAACCCTGATGACTCCACCTATGTGGACATCACGTATGACTTCATCATTCGGCGTAAGCCGCTCTTCTACACCATCAACCTTATCATCCCCTGCATCCTCATTACCTCCCTGGCCATCCTTGTATTTTACCTCCCGTCTGACTGTGGTGAGAAGATGACACTCTGCATCTCTGTCCTGCTTGCCCTCACCGTCTTTCTCCTGCTCATCTCCAAGATTGTGCCACCCACTTCACTGGACGTACCACTGGTGGGCAAGTATCTTATGTTCACCATGGTGCTGGTGACCTTCTCCATTGTCACCAGCGTCTGTGTCCTCAATGTGCACCACCGCTCACCCACCACGCACACCATGCCGCCCTGGGTCCGCACCCTCTTCCTCCACAAGCTCCCAGCGCTGCTTTTCATGAAGCAGCCACGGCAGAACTGCGCACGCCAGCGTCTGCGCCAGCGCCGGCACACCCAGGAACGTGCTGCTGCCACCACTCTCTTCGTCCAGGCTGGTGCCCGCACCTGCACCTGCTATGCCAACCCTGGTGCTGCCAAGGCCGAGGGGCTGAATGGCTATCGAGAGCGACAGGGGCAGGCACCGGCCCCTGCAGCTGGCTGCAGCTGTGGGCTGGAGGAAGCGGTGGATGGCGTGCGCTTCATTGCTGACCACATGCGCAGTGAGGATGACGATCAGAGCGTAAGTTGGGGTGACCGGGAGTGCATCTGGGAGTGGGCAGTGCTCAGGAGTGGCCAGAGCTGGGAGGTGCAGGCAGAGCTGTGGGGTGCAGTGTGTCCTGGCTCATGGCTGCACCAGAGGAAGTGATGTGCACAAGCACCAAGGGGGTCCCTGCCTAGCCCCATACCCAATGAAGTCCTGCAGCTCCTGCCTGGGTAAGGGGTCCAGCACTGATCCCTGAGCCACCACTGCAGTCCCAAGCTGAAGCAGCAGCTCTGGAAACCGAGGTGCCTCCCAGGAGGCCTGGCCCTGCATGGCACTGTCAGGCTGCAGATTTTGCAGAGCCCTCCAGCTCTGCTCATTGGGGAAGTATTTCCTGGGCTCAGTGGTGCGGGTGACAGCAGGGGGAGTGAGCCCTGTGGGACCCACAGCAGGCTGGCAGGCAGCCCCAGGAGCTGCAGTGCTGAGGGAGCAGATTCAAGGCTCTGAGGATATGCCAAATTTCCAATCAGGGAAGTGTCACGCAATACCTAAGTCCTCAGCCTGACCCAGCATTTTTCCCGGCTCTGTGCAGGTGAGCGAGGACTGGAAGTACGTGGCCATGGTCATCGACCGCCTCTTCTTGTGGGTCTTCGTCTTCGTCTGTGTCTTTGGCACCATTGGCATGTTCCTGCAGCCCCTCTTCCAAAACTACGCCACCAACTCCCTGCTGCAGCTTGGCCAGGGCATCCCCACTTCCAAATAGCATGGGGATTGGCCAGTCCCAGGGCCAGAGAGCTGGGTACTGGCCTCAGACAGCCCCTGCAAAACAATAAATACTCACAGAGGACCGGGCTGGTTCCATATGGTGTCATTTCATCCTACACTGTGCTCTTCGGGGCTAAATGAGCAGGATGCAGCCAGGGCTGGGGGGATTCTGGCTGCCCGTGACCAAGGTAAGAAGGCTAGGAAGACATAAGCTCTGTAAGAGGAAAATCCCAGCTGCCGAGGGAGACAGCTTAAGAGCATGAAACCTGATCCATGGGGACACACCCAGCTCTCTCTCCCGTCACTGGGAGCACCAGTCACTCACTGCACCTCCTCTCAGGCCATGTGGGGCCAGAGCCGAAACCTCAGTGGGCAGCTCCTGGCTCCAGCCTGGTGCTGCCAACCCCTGTGGCATCTCTGGGGCTCCCAGGAGATGACAGAGCAGGAGGCAGGAGGCATGGGGAGGAGGGTAGAGCTGCTCAGCTCTGCCTCTGAGGTGAACACATGGACCAAGCAGGAGCAGGCTATTTTTAGGTCCTACCTGCAGGCAGGGCCAAGGCTGCAAGTGCCAGTGGCTGCTCCAGCTCTATTATCTTGTGTTCCACTCCAGGCTCAGTGTGCTGGAGCCAAGAGCAGGCACAAGATGGGTTGCACAAGGAAAAGGAAAACATAATTAATCAACCCAGGCTGGGAGCTTCTGGCAACTGGGCCCCACCATGGGTCACTGGGCTGACAGCTATGGCCAGCAGCACTTCCTGCACTCCCCTGGCTAGCGGGAATTGGCCCTTGGCCTCACTTGGGAAAACTGAAATGGAGTGTTTGCTATAAATACCAGTAATCCCCAGGGCTGGGGGGAGTGGTGTTGGCGGGGCCTGGCAACACACAGGGCCAGGGGAAGCTGCACGCTAGAAATTAATTTAAATCCCAGCACTTCACCCAGCCAGAGAAATCCCAGCTGCTGCAGCTGCTGTTCCTTGCGCTCCTGCTCTCAGGGGTGCACCTCAATACCTAAATATTAAGAATTTTGCTCCTAAAGTAGCCTCATGCCAGGAGCTTGTCCCAGTTCATCCACCTCTCTGTCTCCTCTGTTGTTGGTCCAACCTCGAGTGAGTGCAGGATGGGGGGGTCCTGCTTTGCCCCAGTGGGGAGATCTGTGAGTACTGGGAGGGTGTGGGGAGCACAACACGAGCTTCCATAGCCTCAGGCACAGCTCCCTGAGCAGCTGCAGACAGAGGAGGCCCCCAGCCCTGCTCTGGGCTGGGTGCCAAGGCAGTTCCTACCCCTCACAGCTCTGCATGGTAGTGGATGCCCACGGGCAGCTGCAGGCAGGGTGAACCTGTGTCAGCTGGACTTTCAGCAAATCGTGACCCTGCTTGCCCCAGCCTGGCTGCCTCCAACTGTCCTGTGGAGATCCACAGCCAGAGCTGGGGTCTTGCTCCGGTCCTTGCCTGCTAACAGGTCTTTGATCTCTGTCATATATGAGACAGAAAGCTTTCATCCCAGGCAAAGCCAGCACTTGCCTTGCACAAGGAAAGGGGCTGCGCCAACAACATCCAACTTGCCGTTGGACAGCAACAGCATTGCAACATCTCACCTTCCACCAGCATATCTGGTATGTGGTTCAGCTCAGACACAGGACAGGGCCTGCAGCCACCACTGGTGTCCAGAGACAAGACACCCCATCCTAGAGCGAGCAGCAAGGGAAGGAGCTGGGAGGGCCCTGCCCCAGCATTTCAGAGCCAGTCCAAGGCCTCATGGGCTCAGCTCTGCCCAATGAGCCCTGTGCTTGAGGCAAGGGGCTCAATTACAAACTCTACCTGGCTACCTTCATCATTTAGCAAATACTAACTCATGTGTCCCTCTCCACACCCCACCACAGGCCCCTCTTCACCTCAGTGGGAATTAACCCATGGCCCACAATACTGAAACTTTCTTTTTTGTTATTAATGCAGAATGTTATGCAGGTAATATGGCTGCACCTTGTGGAGGTCAGCCCCATGTCCCAGCTTGATTGGGCTGCCAGTCATCTTCCAACAGAGATGCAGAAAACGAGTCAAACAGCCTGATTATTATTATTTTTTTTTTTTTCATCTCAAAGGAGAAAATTTGCCTCCAAAGCCTGCCAGAGGGATTTGCAGTACATGTTCCAAAGGTTTCAAGCTCACAGTCCTGAAAATTCCTCTGGTTTCTCATGCCTTCTTTAAAAAACAAAAAAGAGGGGACAAAACTATAAAAAAGCAGATGGGGACTGAGCCTGCCCTTGCTTAAAAAACAAGGAGAATAATTTACATGCACATTTTAAAAACACGGGTCTGTGACAGGGACAAGGCAGCTGAGCTTGTGAGGAAACTGCTGCACAGTCCTGATTCTACTCCAAAAATGTGGTCAAAGAAGGATGAGCACAGCCATACATATGCCTGTGCACATTCACCCCCCACTCCTTGCAGAGTGCTTCCTTACACATCAAGGACAGAGAAATTCTCTTCCTCTTGGGGTTTGCGGATCCAGCTGCCATAACCCAGCTCTTCCAGCGTGCTGAAGAAACACTGCTTGGCTGCCTGGTATGCTGTGGCTGCTTCCTTGGCATCCGAGTACACAGAGAAGCTCAGCAGGTCTTTGCGGCTGTTCTTTGCGCAGAGCTGCCGGAACAGGGTGAACATTTTCCTCTTGGACACACGAGACACCTCCAGCTTCAGACTGACAAGGAAGACAATGGCAGCAATGAGGGATGGGACACTAAGAAGAGCCAAAAGGAGCAGGGGGCTCAGGTAAGATGCAGTGTCAGAAAAAGATAGTGTGAGGAAAGGCTCTCCTTACCCATCTACTTTCCCTTTGGTGCCATCCAAGACTTCAACTTTGCTTTCATCAGCAAGACACCAGTTCACCGATGACTCCTTCGTCTTGCCCGTCTGCCTTGCAGAGTCATACACGCTGACACGCCCAACCTGCACAAGAGGGTTCCTTGACCTCATCTTGCTGCGTGACTCTCTTGCCCCTTTAATTCCTCACAGTTTTAGCTCATTCCAAACTTTCCAGAGCCGTAAGGGTAAGATTCTTACTGAGTTGAAGGCTAGAGAGGCAACTTTAGTGTCCTTTTTTTCAGACTAAGACATTGCCAGTAACCTCCAAACTGTGGGGTGACATAAAGAGGACAGGTTCTTGGGGTTGTCCTGTGTAGGACCAGGAGCTAGACCTGATGAGACATTGTGGGTCCCTTCCAACTCAGGATATCCCCTGATTGTATGATTCTGTGTTTCTGGTCACTAATTCTTGTCCCTGGTTGGAGGGCTGCTGCACGATGACCCTCCCTGCAGAGTGCCTCAAGGACCCCCAAAACCACAGGCAAAGGAATGGGGGTCAGAAAGATGAAGAGGTGCTATAGCTGCAGTACCTCAGGATGGTTAATGTGATATGGAGCCCGGAGCTTTTCCTTCAGTGTGCTCCCATCCCTCTCCATGCGGCAGCAAATGGCACGGGCCAAGTGACCCTGACTGTACAAGTAACCTGCAGAGACAGAGGAAAGGTGTTAGGAAACAGGATGGCACAGGTGACAGAGTGGCCAAACCCCAAGAACTGTAGTACTGCTCACTGGCTCCTGAAAGCTCACAGCATGTGGATCAGCATAGCTGCATGTATCCTGGGTGTATAAGACAATGGTCTACAGACTGCAACATTTCTCACTGAAGACACAAACAACCGATTTTTATCTCACTCTCCTAGATCACATGTGCCTCCTAAAAATCCAGAACTGGGGAGAGATGCTATCTCTACCCACAGACTAAAATTCATAGACTCCCTTTGGATTTTCAAACAGCTCTGCCAAAGAAGACATTTCAGTCTGTTACTCCTACACCTTCTACAAACGAAATTTGCCATCACACTGAGGAATGAGACAAGTTGTCACTGCAGCCTAGTTTTACCCCAAAAAGACAGAGGGTTTCGCACCGAGTGTAACAGAACGGAGATAAACTGGCTCTAGGAAGTGTGACAGCAATGCCCCTTGCAAGCCAAGTATATTCCAGCGTAAGATTTTGTCACTGCAGGACATGGTTCGTAATCGTTCCCCATGCTGGATCCCATCCCATGTGGGCACAATGCCACTCGACTCCACAGGAATGGTACCTTCCCCTGCACAAGAGAAGAAAGATTTTCTGTACAGCGTCAGATATTCAATAAATCAAAACCCCATCAGCAGCTGTATAAGAAAGTTCTGGATACTCAAGAGTGAACTCAGGAGTCTGACACCAGGTTCAAAGAAAAATCTGGCATTCGGTATTGGGTACTGATGAGTAATTTTCAACATGGCTGAAGCAGAATAGAACTTTGCTTGAAAGGGAGGACACAGACCTAGATCTGAGCTTTGCATCAAACTTCAGCTGCAAACTTCACGAGCATGGCAGTGCAACAGGCAGAGCTGGGAAGGAGAAGGGACTCTCTCCAAAACCTTCCATTTACTTCTTTTGGTTCCTGAATGCTCCAAATCCCCCAACAGCACACTGAGAGAGGTAAGGAAGCTCTGAAGCAACAGAAAGGCTCAGAGGAGGGTACCGAAGCCAACCTACTGTGCAGGGAATGATTGCACTCACCATTCTCCACCTTGGTCCGCAGCTTGCCTTGTTTGGGGTTCTCAAAGAGAGGCTGGTGTTGGGGTTGTCCCATCTCATTTGCCTGATCACTGCAGGATTTATCAAAGAGTGCTCCATCTCCACATGGTGCTGTGCTAGAAAACAAACCCTCCCTGGTTAGCACTAACTGTAAAGGAAACAGCCAGGGCCAGGGGTGTCACAGTGCTGCTGACGCCAGTCTTTCAACACCCCCCCACAAACCTGACGTAGAGGTGAAAGGTAACACTGCTCTTTATTCTGAGTTTCTTTCCTCCCGCTTGTTCAAAAATGCTCTCTTCTGCAGAGGAAGGGTTAGACGGATCATACTTCATCAGCTCACTGTAAAGAAACCTGAAAATAACACCATCCTGTCAAAAGGCTTCTCTACTTCTCAGACAAGGAGTGCTTCAATTGACAGGCAGGGTCCCACATCACCCACTCCTGCCACATGGAAGAGAAGAGATGAGGAGCTGCGGCTGAGGATGCCTGGGAAGCCAACAAACAATGCTTGATGCACAAAAAGAGCAAAAAATCCAGCAGATTTTATGCCATGCAGAGGACAAGCAGCAGAAAAGCAGTATCCTGTCCAGGAAGCAGAGGGAAGCACTGGCAGGAGGAAAGAAGGAGCCTGGCTGGGTGCTGCTCACATGCATCGGATCCCAGTGTGAAGAAGACTTCAAGGTTGTTAACTAGCACCTTTAGTCAGCAGCAAGTTTGCATTAAAAGTAAAGAATCCTGTAGGCAGCTGAATTCAAGTGGCAGTGGAACAAGCCCATGATCCGTTTACACGGATGGGATCTTTTATGGCTGCTTCTGGCCAGGGAAATCCCTGAGATCTCCATCATCATGTCAAGGACTAAAGAAAAACTTCAGCCTCCCAGACAGTCCTTGAGCAGAGCCTGTGAAGGGACTAATTTTGCAAGGAGAGGCAGAGCTCGCTCTGCTGTGCCAGAGCAGCCACTGCAGTCAAGATTAACAGCTGAAACAGACAGTAAGCAAGATGCAATTCTGATTCATCACTTCCCAGGGACCTGCCCTCAACACTTTCACTTGCTGAGGAATGCAGAGCACAGTGGCAGCACACAAAGGCTTCAAAGAAGCAGCTGATTTTTTTGTTCATAACTGAAGGACAGACATTAACCAAGCAGTCCAGCTTCATCTCACTTTAGGTTTCAAAAACTAAAAAGTGCCACAGTGAATGTGAGAAGGGGACAGGGGAGAGGGGAGAGGAACTGTGTGGTTTAGTTGAGAAAATCCTTTCCAGCCTCTGAAAAAGGATTTCTGACTTACCAAAGCAAACATAGGCAGTATGTTTTCCTGAATCCTTCTACACTCAGATCCAGAAAGGCCCGGAGATCAAGCCTGGAATGGCTTGGCATGGCAGGAGCTGTGCTCAGGCTGGAGAGCGCCCTGCACATCAGCCCAGCAGCTTCAGCAGGAGGCTTAGTATTAATTGCATCAGATGCAGCCCTTGGGCTTCTGGCAAGTCTCCCATTCAGTACTTATTTGGGCATAATTCAGGCATGGCCCCTTCTTATCAGAAATAACTTCCCTCTATTCAACAACACATGAGTAAACAGTGTCTGAGGATCACAGTATCTCTCAGTACAGCTAAGATCTAGGGGAGTGTTTCAGCTACATCCTTCCAGAATGGGAGAGCAGCTCCTGGCAGGATCCCTTCCTTTTCCTTTTGAGCTTCCCCTTTTCTCACCTCATAAAGCCTCTTCGAGAAATGATTTCTGCATGACAGTCATTTACTGTCTCCCCTTTCAAGCTTAGCTCTTCTCCTTTCACACAGCGATTACCTGAAACAAACAAACAAAGAATTAAATAATAGGGCAGGTATCAAAGTCAAGATAGCTTCAGAGGCTGAGGGGGGAAGTCTTATTTCCTTGTGCTCTTGAGCAGCAGCACTAGCACAAGGACCCTGCCTATTAAATCACGATCACAAGCAGTTAAGAAAATAAAGGGACACCACTTTAGGGACAGACAGACTTAAACTGTCATGAGTTTTGGGGGACTGTTATCTTCCTGAGGGCTTTTCAGCCCATCACTCCAGGTAGAAGCCTGGAAAAGCAGCAAAGTAGGGAGGGAAATAAAGTATGTGCAGCTGGGAGATTGTGTGCTGTAGCACGTAAGGAAACCATGCTCTGTTGCACAGAGTAGGACGAAGCAATGCAAGCAAAGAGCAATATAGCTGCAGGCACATTTGCTTTGTTCTCTCTCTCTCTCTAGCCAGATCACTCATGAAACCATGTGAGCCCTGGGAATGTTTTGTACCCTCTCTGAAGAAGCCTACAGCAACTGCCATTACTGAGCTGTGGCTGACAAGGAAATCTGACCCTAAAAGCTGGGAAAAGCTGTTTATACCTGTTCCGATGCTGACCACCACTCCCAAGCCCTTATCTCCTTTCCGCATGATGATGGCAGCCAGGATCTTGCGCCCGAGCAGGCTGTGCTGGATGTGAGCAGTGAGGGTGTTGAAGCGGTGGTGGCTCAGCATGGCCATCTGATCATGCAGGGTGCTGCCACTCACAGGGAGCTGGGATGGGGACACAACAGCACAAGAATGAGCTAACCTGAAGCACAGCTTTCCAAGCAGAAGGCAGAACACAGAAAACTTTGACATTTGGGCAGTGCTGTGTCAAGGGGTGGGTGAAGTCTTTTAGGTATTTCCAGGAAAACCTCATTCAAGGCATTGAGTCCTGCTTTAGCCACATCAGAGAGAGCAGTAAGCTGTTTTCCTGGCAGCAAGTGACATGAGCTGAAGAATGGCCTCCTGAGAATGCCAGGGAAAACTCCGAGCAAGAAGGAACAAAACCAACCTGCCTATTTCCAGAGACTCAGCCAAGGAAATCTGTTCCCGGCTTTGGAGGAATTCCTCCTCTGCCTGCCTGTGAGGAGAGAGCAGTCATTCCCAGTGCAGACCAACTCACCTCCTCCAGCACTGCTCACTGACAAATCCTCCCTGATGGTTTGACTACTTAGAGCCCCAGCTGCTGTGCTCAGTTGTGCTGCCTGGAATGAGGCTTTTCAGAGACCACAACACACTAAGTGTCATTTAAATCAGCCCAAGTTTGGGACAGCCATCCTGACACAACCAGGGCTTTGCATTTATCTAATGCATGAATTTTTTGAGCTGATGCACAATTTTTAATGCAGCACAAAGAATTTTGGAAGAAGTAATAAAAAAGTCACATAATTAAAAAGTTAAAGTTAATAAGTATGCTCCTACTCTACCACAGGAACACATTTCAGTAGCTTGTGGAAGGATCTGATAATTATTTAGTTCTAAAGCAGAGGCCTATAGAACAGAGGGGTGTGCTTATGCCCTGAGGAAACATCTAACCCACTTCAGGAAAACCGTATCAGGTTATCAACAGCTGCAGAGAACAAAGGGATCACAGTTGATTTTGAAAGCTTTTTTTTTTCTGTTGGACTGAAAGGAGAAGGATAGGCAAGACTACAAACACAACCCCAGCTTTGGCAGAAGATTTACCTCAGTGATGTTCATCCCTTCCATGCGCTCAGTCTTCTCTGATTCCCCAATCAGGACTCTGAGTGCTGCATCAGCTGCCTCCTGCCTGCCCTGCTTTTTGTTGTGTGTAGTTACAGCTGGGAACCAACGGCCTCCAACCTTTGCCTGATAGACAAATCTACAAAGACACCAAGAAACCCATGGATTTCAGTTTGGTTTTTACATTTTCTAAGTGGAGAGAAGAGGGAATCAGAGGGGCAAGATTCAGCAGAAGCAGCAATCTGTTGTCATCTCAAAAGGCATCAGCAATTTTGAGCTTTCTGCCCTTTTCCTAAGATGACAGCAGCAGCACAAAATCTCCTGCCAGATGCGACTACTTACTTGGGGTCATGGGGAGGTCCTGACTGGTCAATGAGTTTGAACTCTGCAGCAAACCCATTGGAACGGGCATATTCCAGCAGGCCACTGACAGGATTGACATTAAGATATTTGATGAGCTCCCCAACACCCTTCATTTTCACCACCTTGGATTCATCTGGAGTGGCGATATTGTGTATGGACTGGTTACTGTGGGGCTTCACAACAGGCTAGAGCAGAGTTAGACAGGAGAAGGCCATTAAACACTGATCAGCAGCAAATCTCTGCCCCACATGACCCTGTGGGGTGAAATCTAGCAGAACAGGAAATAAAAGGGGTGAACACCCAATTCAAAACACTTGAGTCTTATAAAGAAGCTCTTTATACCTGTTCAGGCAAGACATGGGGTACAGACTCTCCAGAAAGAATCTTCACAGCAACTTCTGCTGCCATTTGCTTTGCTCCTTTCTTGCTGTTTCCTACCACAGCAGGGAAAATTTGGTCACCCATTTTCACACAGTAGCTGAACCTGACAGGACATCATAGTACATGAATAGTGTTAACCATAGGCGTCAATCTAGTTATTATCCCACTTCCGGGTAAATCCTTCTGGGTTATCTCCAATTTATCAGCAATTGAAATTCAGGTAGGGTACAGGACCATAACCCACTCCTGCTCTAGTAGAAGAAACAGCATCCTTTCTCTGAGAAAGGGAATCATTTTGGGTCTCTTTCTGGAACTAAACCTCTTGGACGAGTCATGCCCAGAATCCTTGGCTAAGAGGAGCACTCAGCTAGGTCAGTGACAAGTCCAGAAATATGGGCAGCTTGCTGAAGGGGAAGGACAGTGAAGAAAACATTTCCACCCTCCCTCAAAGCTGAATATGCCATACCTAGGATTATGAGGTGGGCCTTCCTGAGACAGCAGCTGGAATTCAATTATGTTCCCTGATTTTTGACCATACTCCATTAATATGCTGATAGGGTGCTTCCCAGGAAGCAGGTTGAGCTGAGCTGCTGCAGATGACAGCTCTGGCTCCAGCTGCAAAGGCTACAGCAAGAAGATGGAGGAAATCAGTGTCAGACTCAACACTGTTTGAGCAGCTTTACAAAGTAAAGAAAACTGGACTCACTGATTCTGGTTCCGAGCTGTTGGAGGAAAATGGCTCCTCACATTTAATTCCACCATGCCTTCTGTTCTCAACTTCACTCATCAGGACCTTCATTGCATTAGCTGCTGCCTCCTGCTTAGCCAATTTTTTGCTCCCTGCTTCTGCTGGTGGGAATCGGCGCCCATTAATCACTGCCTGGAACTTAAACCTTTGAAAGAGAAAACCAAAGGGGCATACTGAGAAGCAGGAGGGTGGTCTTCTCAGAGCAAGCGAGGCTGCTCTTGGAATTCAAAGGAGAAGAAACAGCCAGCTCCCAGCTGTGAGAATAAACTCAGGCTGCTATGCACAGAAGACAAAAATACCAAGGGTACCCGAGCAGCACTGCATCTGGGCTTTGTTTCATTGCATTTCCAGTGCTGTTCACAACAGAGGAGCAGCTCCACATTTTGTTCTGAAGGAACAGGATGAATTGCCTTGTTCCACCACAGGTGCCATAAACAGGCAATGGCTGTATGCAGGCAGCAGCTCTCTTGTGGCTCCTGCCCAGGAATAAGAAAGCTCAAAAGCAGCCTGCACTGTTTCATTTGTACCTGGTCATTTGGCGGTCACTCCTCCCTCTGGCATCTTCCATGGCTATCCAGCACATCCATCTTAGAAAGGTGCTGCCTCACATAAACCTCTTGCATTTGACATTTCTGCCTCTCCCATTCCTATGAACTCTAACAAACAAGGTGATCTTCCATCCTCCAGCCCTGGAAATCTACTTCCGAGGAGAGTGGATCAAACCAGATCTGGAGAGGGATTACAGCACTGAATCCATTCAGATCCCATCTTCAAAAAACCCCAAATAACAAAACCCTGGGACTCCATCTTTAGAAATTAGGCCTTTTTTTTTTTTTTTTTTTTTTTGTCTAGCAGATCTGTTGACATATTCCAGTGTGGCACATATGGAGATTTTCATGGTCTTGCTGGCGCTCAGTAACAGCCATGATTCTGCAAAGGGAAGCAGGACTCCAGAGACTGACTTACTTGGCCAACTGCACATGCTCAGCTTGGAGAACTGAGCTACAACACAGAAATGTTCAGAGTATGGCCACCTCGTTTAAGACAAAAGACCTGCATCCAAACATTTTGTTCTGGGCTCCCTTTATACCATTTCCAGGATGAGAGCATCTTGAGAGGCAGCTTAGAAATACCAATTTCCCCCTACATGATCAAATTGAAGCCAAGCAATTCAGATGGGACCTAGTGAAGAAATTATTCCTATCTTTGCTGCTCAGAATGAGGAATGCCAAAACTGGGATACCTAGGGTTAAATTGTAGCCTTGCTTTATTTTTTAATCTGATACAAAGAATCAACTAGCCTAATCCTTCTAAAATGAAAGAAACATTAATAGCAGGCCCATTCATGACAGTTAAATGGGTGAACTTAGTTGAAGTCAAACCATTTTATGGAAAAAGTGCTCAGAAAAGGCAGGACATTTTCTTACCGTGGCTCGTGAGAGGGTCCATTCTGCTCCAGCATGATGAGATCACAGTGTTGGTATGTATACTGCGAATATTCAGTAAGGCCACTCACTGGGTTCTTCTCCTGACAAGCTATCAGTTTCTCTACAGGCGTACATAGGAAAGCAGTTTTGAATGGGGCAGCATAACTGGGGGAAGATTGAGAATTCATGATGCATTCCAACTTATCAGGCTGGTTGTTCATAGCATTCAGATTATCTGGGATATCATCTGTGATCCACTTGCTGTTTTCTGAGTTATCATAATTACCCAAACTCGAGAATTCAGGCTTAGTGTCCTCAGATGTATCTGCCTCTGTGTCATCAGTATTGCCCTGACCAGCTTGCCCCAAAGGCTGCTGCCCATTTTCTACACTTTCTTCTTCTGATGCCATCACTTCTGGCAAAGCTGCAGTTGTCTCCGGGGGACATGGAGGGACAAAGGAAGAGGGAAGTATTGACTCAGGTTGTGTAGGATCTGCTATCTGCATTGTTGTGCTGGCCTTCAGCCTCATCTGCATCTTCTCGCGTTTCCTATTTGTCAGGGACCATCGTGGTGGAGCTGCATTCTGCTTGTGGACATCTCCCAGCTTTTCCAGAGCACCAAGAAATGCATTAACGTCCTTGGCTCTTGAAAACCCAATGTTTTTGGCAAGATTGAGTGCTGTTGTTTCCACAACACTGAATAAGTAGTTGCAGATTTTCTCCTTTGTCTCAGCCATCTCTGTGTCTCCTGAGCCAAGTGTGCTCTGCTCTCCTCCTCTGCTCTCACAAGCTGGATCTGTACAACTGGCACTGCGGTCAGTAGGGCTTCTTTCTCTCCCTGATCTAGGGCTGGCAATTCTCCACAGTGGTGGTGTCTCTCCCCCTTTGTGCAACTTGCCTTCTCTGAGAAGTTTATACAAAACACGGTTGACCTCCTTCTTTTGAGTTTTAAGTTTACGTGCCAGATCATTAGCCGTCCAAGTCCTCCCCTCCCCAAGCTGCCTGAAAACAGTCAGAATTTCTTGTTCATAGTCTTGTCCAGCAAGAGACAGTCTTTGAAAATTCAGCCTCACTGTGTCAGAATCTCTCTTTGAGTTCTCCTGACAGTAGTACTTTGGGGGGCAATAGCGAGACAAAGTCTCAACCCACGGATGATGGCTGGAGAACCTACGCCCCCCAGCTCTGCTGGAGCTGGGATGGCATCTGTCTGCAGGAGCCAGTGCCACAGCTTGCCTGCCTCTGGTACGAGACTCCTTGTGCGATCCCTGTCCCTCCAACACAGAGGCTTCAGTGTCCTGCTCTGGTAGGAACTGCTGGTGTAAAAAGGATTCCTGATTAGTTTCTTGTGGGGTACGAGGGTGGTTAAAAAGACCTCGGTTAGTGCTGGTCCAGTTACGATTTGACTGGGTAAGATATGAGCCTCTGCCTTGCCCAGTGCCTCTGATCATAGCGCACTCCTGGGACACATGTGGGAGCCAGGCTGCTGATGAGCCAAGAGAGGAGCTGTCACTCACTCCACACTCTCCCACCCTGAGGAGAAAAAACACAGGAACTTAGAATGTCTTTACACAACTACAGGATTCCAGAAATGCAGTTTAAACAGCTTCCCAGCTACTGAGGAATTTCAACCATCTTCTCCCTTGTCAATTTTTTCTTCTGCTTTTCTAGGAGTCTAAATTAGTCCTGTAAACACAAACAGCAAACTCTGCCTGCCCAGAAGAAAAGCAGCTGCCCCAAATTGCAGGTGAAGTCAAACACAAGAAGCAGCTTTGAAACAAGCAGCCCTCTGCTCCTGTTAGACTTGATTCCAGCACAGGACTGGGTGCCCTATTCAGGATGCACTCCTGAAACACAGCAAGCTCCACTCCCCTGCCCCAAGGGAGAGAATAACCTCAGACCTACTTTGCAATCTGAGAAATGGAGGCATGAGGAGGTAAAGAAGCGCAAGGAGCTGGAGCAGCTTGCATAGCCACACAAAACAGAGCTGCAACAGGCTTGCAATTATTTTCAGATTCATGGCCAAAACAGTCTGAAACCCCAAGCGTCTTTTCCTCCATGGACACTATGTGACCTGTAGAGGTAAAACATCACAGGACAGGGAAATGAAAGTGGTAACATGCAGAGAAATTGGATAGGTGTGCAGCTGGCAACAGTATGACAAGTTTCTTTTCGATTATAGCCCAAATTTCACTCTATCACACAAAGTGGTGCTGCCCCCCTGGGGTACAGGATGGAAGACTAAATTATTATTATTATGCTTTTTAAAAGTAGGGAATCCAGCCCTGCATATTTTAATTTTCTGATAACGCTGTGAAACGGAGAGGATAAAGACACGGAACATGATACACACACTGCCAGGTCCCCGTTCTGCCTCCTTCTTCCTTAAAGCACCTATTGTCACAAAGACAGTTTTTCCATGCAAGTCTCATCTTTATAAATCTCCCCATCTTCACCAAACATCTAAAGGCCAACTTAAATTTCGCTTTCATTAAACAACTGCACTCGGCTACGATCACTTATTTTTACAATAAACATCGGGAGGCTGAGTGCAGCACGACATGTTCCCACCTTCCCAGCTACGAGGGAGTCCCACTGCTGCCCTCCCCGCTCAGTGACGCCGTTTTATAAGTGCTCCCCAAGCCAAGGGCAGGGCAGAAATAGGAAGAGGGATTGAAAAAAATAAACCGCTCTTACCTCAGTCTCATCTGTACGCCAAATTATTCTATGAGAAAATACAGGGAAAAAAAGAAACGCCGACCCGCAGAAAGAGTCCCGGCGTAGCGGAACCAAGCAGCCGCCAAGATGGCTGCGAGCTCCGTTTCAGTTTCGTTTCCCGCACCAGCCACTCCGCTCCGCCCAGAGAGTTAGCAGCGGGGGCTGGCCGGATTTCGGGCTTTCCAAGACAGGTTCTCGGCTTTGGGAGCAATCATCAGGTTCCTTAACAGCGGCGGAACCCGGCGCGGGAAAGCGAACCCAGTAGGGCAGCTCCTTCCCCCGGTCCCTATGGTGATGCAGCCCCGTCACCCAAGAGTTGCCGCCAGGACGGGGTCCTGGTCCGCACGAGAGGAGCGGCTGCTCTTCCGGCTTAGATACGGGCTGCGGGAACACCTGTCACTTTCAGCTACATCCCCAAAGGACACCTAGGGACCACGGCAGGACGGCTACCACCTGCACCCATGTCAAACCACGTTCCCGGGCCCGCGCATTCACAGCGGGAGTGACGGCACCGCGAGCATGAGGGGCTCGCCGGGACGAGGCCCCCGAGTCCGGAGGGCACTGTACGGAAGGGCACTGTACGGGAGGGCGGGCTGGGATACAAGGCGGCGAGCCCTGAAACCCGGGAGTCGAGCCTTTTATTCTACGCGTTCTGCCGTATGAAACCCGGCCCCGATAGGGACCTTGGGGAGCCAGGACACGGTCACGCCGCATTCTGGTTGCCTGCGCCGGAGGCCGCACCACGGCTTGTGCGGCCCGAGCCCGCCGCGTCACCAGGTCCGGTGGCCGCTGCAGGAGACGCGGGCCTGGAAGGACCCGTAGAGGCCCGACCCCAGCCTACAGCCACCCCCTCCTCGCGCCGCTTTACCTTGCCGCTGCCGCCGCCGCCAGCGCACGCTGATGGCGCACGCGAGACCCAGGCACCTGCGCAGAGAGCCGCGCGGCAACCATCTTTCCTCGGGGCAAACCGCGGTGGCCATGTTTGATGTGGGCACCGCATGGCGGTACCGGCGTCGCAGGCCCGGCGGGGCTCGGCTCGCCCGCTCCGCTGTGGGAGAAGAGGCACAACCGCCCAATGCCCCGGCTGAAAGGCAGCGCCACTCCCGCTGTGTCCCTGCATCACCCGCTGCAGCGGGAGCCGTCGTCTGAGGCGGCGGCGCGCATAGGGGCTACTGCCCATGCGTGTCAGATGGCGTTTCCCCCATCCCCCGGGGCCCACGCGTGCGCCCTGCTCGTCGCCGCATATTCTGTCATCCCAAGGCCGCGCCGTGGCACGGTGTATTCAGGACAAGGGGGCTTCTCCCTTCCTCCATGGGTCCCCCGTGACACACCCATTTCGTATGTGCTCTCTATCTGTGGTGGAGCTCTGCTGTGCTCTCTGCGCCGCCCCCTTCTCCTTTGGCGCTTCCTGTGCCCCTCAGCAGGTCTCCCCCAGCGGGGCTCTTTTTTTCCACAAGCTTCCCACTTCCTGTGAAAGTCCCCTCACTCCCATTTTAATCCATGATTTTAATGTCAGAGGTGCAGCAAGTCACATCCCACCTTGTCCGAGATTCATTCCAGGCAAATGGAGAAATTCCCCTCCCTAATCCCAAACCAGGCAAATCTCCTGCTGCCGGTGGATCCTCCCTTAGCGGGCAAACACCAAACGGATCGTGTGAGTTATAAAACTACCGTCAGTGAACAGATTGTTTCTGTCTGCTGCTCCACTGTGTGTGTCAATAGCCTTATGTCATTTACGGTCTGGCACAGGGATCCTGTCCAGGATCTGCACTGGACCTGCCAGATTCGTAGGGCTCAGAGGCTGTCACTGGCTTGGAGCAGCAGCTGTTGGGCAGTGGGCACTGTGGTATTTATACTTGTGGGCATGGATCATAACCAAAAGGCTTGGGAGCCGATCTATTTAGATGCACGTATGGACCAGCCGTGAGGGTCGGGCTCTTGTTCCAGGCAACAAGTGACAGGACAAGAGGAACTGGCCTCAGGTTGCACAAGAGCAGGTTTAGATTGGATGTTAGGGGACATTTCTTCATGGAACGGGTGATCAGGCATTGGAAGAGCCTGCCTATGACACTGGTGAAGACATCATCCCTGGAGGTGTTGAAAAATGGAGTGGATGTGGCACTTGGGGATATTGGTTAGTGGTGGCCTTGGCAGTGATGGGGAATCAATAGCTGGAATCAATGATTTTAGAGGGCTTTTCCAATCTCAACAAATCTGCAATTCTATAATTCTGCAGCTGTGGTACAGCCAGTGAGCAACTCTCACATGCAGGACCATAATCTCAGAGTTCTCAGATCCTTGTCTGCCAGGGTGGTGGGTGCAGAGGGAGCTGGGAGGGACGGGCATGGGTTCTGGATGATTTTTAGAGGTCCATCTGCCTACATTTGTCCATGAATAGGCAAAACATACAAAGACAAGCTCCTCAGAGCATCTTGGTCCTCACCAGCAGCTCCGTGTGTCCCAGTGGAGTGGTAGCTGTGTGTGTCTTCAGGTGGAAACCATATTCCTACTGTGGCCTATTCCCTGCAGCTTTCCAAAGGTATTTCAATGAACCTGGAGTACTGGCAGGATGAAGGAATGGTGCCAGGCTCAGCTGCTGCTCATGTTCAGTGAAGGCTGCGGATTGTACGGGGTTTTGGATTTTTTTTCCGATGATTTCTGGATTTAGCAATTTTGGGGCTTGTGTGTGTGTAGTGTGGTTTGGGGTTTTTTTCCTGTAATGGAGAGACTCCTCACCTAAAAAAGAACTCTGCACACTCACATCAAAGAAGTGGTCACATCTTTGTTCCTAGGAGGGTCTGGGAGCACAAAGACTCCTGCCTGGGATGAGGCTCATGGCAGACCATCAAACATGGGGCTCACAGTCCACATAAACAGTGTCTCCCACCCACTTCAGTGAATAACCAGTTACTCCACAGCACACAGAGTACACAACTAGCAACTCCTCAATCTGGTGTGTTTTTTTTTTTTTTTCCATTCTGTTTTAATTGCTGGTGATCACTCCCAAGCTTTGCTCCAGGCGCAGTGGATGTGATTCATCTTGGCTGCTGTGAAGATGGAATGGGAAGGTTCCAGTGCTACTGTCTGCTGCCTTGGTGTGACATAGGCTGCTCATGAAATCATGTGTTGCTGGCATTGTTGGGCCATGTATCCTTTAGAATTGCAACACCCTAAACCTGACAAACAGGCACTTCATCCATCCAAGCTCATTCTCCTTTCTCCTTCTTTATGGAAAATTGGCAGACTCACAGTCTGTTTCCATAGGAACAGGCTGGGAGACCAGGAGACCTCCAGCTGCTGAAGTCCCAGCATTAACATAGACATGGCATCTGCTTGGCTGTGACAGAAACTCTTGCATCCTCTGGAGATTGCAGTCATAGGAAAATGAGTCAATTTGTGGTGGAGATAAGGAGCTGATAACCAGCTTACCTGAGGCTGCCTGGCTGATTTTGGTGGAGGGTGGAAAAAGCTCCATTATTTGCTCTTGAATGCTGGGCCACATCCTGCTCCCCTGCTTCTTTGGGGTCTGCTCCAAACCTCCCACTTTCCCCAGGTTGAGCAGAGGCTTCCCTGCAGGATGGCAGCCTTCACTAAATTTCCAGTCTCAGCTGGAGATGCCTCAGGTGTCTATTTTGGTTTGCTTCCCTCTTACAAAATTAAAAGAGAGGAAATAAATTGTGGCACAGCTCCCCTGCCTGACTTTCTGCTCCAGTGCCAGTTCTCAGCTCAGGCTATTGTTCTGCAGAGTTTCATTTTAAACTCCTTTATTAGACACTCTAAAATATCACTTCCTTGCTCTTGCAGACAGCCTGTTTCTACATGAGAGATTTGCACTTCTTAATCAGCTGATGGTGGTTTCTAAGGGAAGGCAGTCCTGGGAGTGGTGGTTTATCACCTGCCATGCTGGTGTTTGATCCCCTCTGCCCCAGAGCCAAGATGTGCTCTCACAGGTCTGGTAAGAGGTGCAATTAGGGTTTGCAGAAGTGCTGATCAAACAGTCCATATGTGAAGTGAGTAACTGGGCTGAGCTGGTTCCCATGTCCTTCCTAGTGTTGCATTTTATCCAGTCTGGCTGCAGATGTACAGCTGGGAACCAACATGGAAAATCTTTATAACTCCAAAGCATAAGTTCCCCTAGAAGGGAAAAAACCACTTTATTTCCTTCCAATGGATTTTTATGGTAGTATAAACATGGAGCAAGTGATGCATGGGAGATGCTGCCCCATTCTGAGCCTCCTGCCTTGGTGTGAGCATCAGAGCAAGGAGCTGCTTCCCAGAAAGAGACTTGTCCACCTGCTTTGCTCTCTATTGCTCCCAACAGACAGGTTCCCAGCTGGGGAAGCAGCAGAGCTATCCAGTGAATTGCACAAGCTTTTGCCTTGCTGCTCAGTGAAGGAGTGAACCTGAGCTTTTGTACCTGAGCCCCAGCAGCTGCCATGTCTGTGGTCTCAAGACATCAAGCAGGGATTACTCATCTTGAGAGCTCCCAGTGAGGATCAGAGGGGAAGGGGGACTCCTGACACCTCTGTCTATGTGATACTCATTCCCCTCAGGCATCAGTGTGCTCCAGGAAGGGACAGTATGCTCCCATGGCTCAAAGCTGCAGTGGAGCCCAGCAGTGAAAACCAGGTGGACCTGGCACATCTGCAGCAGAAGCCAGTAGCCACTACTTCTACAGTAGTGGTGGGAAGCAGCACAGTGGGTTGCAATGGTGGGAGGCAGCATGGTTTTATTCTGTCTGGTACAAAAGATACCCGTGAAAAAAGGCAGAGGGCAGACTGTGGCTCAGCCTTCTTTATGGCAGGACATGCTACGTGAGCACAGCCTTCACTTTGAGTTCTTGGATGCTTAGGGGCTCTTTTCATGTGGTTTTAGAGCCATCACAGCAGTGTGACCAAATTTCTGCTAGGCTCCTTGGGCTCCTCCCTCCCAGTATCATGATGGCCAGGGGTTCCTTCAGCTTGGAAAGGAGCTGTGGGAAGGCTGGCTACTCAAATCATGCTTCAGATGTCAGTCTCTCTTTGGCATGGCTTCAGTCTGGTTGGTCTCTCCCTTACCAAGGTCTTGACTCAGGTGATGGCTAAAGCATTGCTGCAGGAGGTCAGACGGGGACCCTAGACAGACTGTGAATCACCCAGCTTGTTTTTGGAAGGGGCCTAATGAGGAGAAGGGAGTTCCTTTCACTGCTCTTAGCACATCTCATGCAGTGGTTTCCAGACAGTCAATCAGCTGAATTAATTAATCCTTCCTAAAGCTAGAATTCAAAAATCTTCCTGGTACATGTCAGTTGACATGGCATTAATACTCCTTTCTGTGACCTTTACATCACCATCCGAGCCCAGGCTCCCCTTTTTGCCCTTTCATCTTTAATATTAAATCTGATTTATCTGCAAGAGGGCTTTATCGTGCTCAGACAAATCAAAACGATTTCACAATCCATCCCTGAGGCAGAGCCATGGCTGGGAAAAACACTTACTTGAAGAGAAAAGCACTGACCTGAGGATAAAAGCATCACGGCTGGACGGAGCTCTCCACCACTACTCCCTTGCCACTTATCACCACTCCACTGCCTGATTTTTACCTGAGTTGCTTGAGGTACTTGCTGACGCCCCCTTTTTCTTGAAGCTCAGTGCTCAACAAACTCCAGGGGCTGACCAAGGCAGCAGCCGCTGCTCTCCACTCCTCTTGATTTATGTGCTATTGAGCACACAGAGATTCTAATGGACCATCTCACAGGGAAAAGCCTGGCACAGCTGGGTCTCTGAAGGACTTCCTTGCATGTAGGACTCCTTTGTGCCTCTCATGAGATCACATTACACCTCTTTCACTGCTTTTTCTTTAATTGCTGCAGATATTTTTTTTTCATGCAGCACAAACAGACTGCTGATGGAGTCAGTGCCATGTGCTGATGGAGAGTTGGCTGGAGGAAGTAATGGATGGCAGAAGAGATGCCAGTTGCAGATCACAGAGACATGTTCAGCACTGCAGTTGGTTGGCTTGCACAGATTTCCTCCCAAACAGCATTTTTTAATCTAAAAGAAAGCAAGAAACTGGAACATGTCTTGCTTCTTTCATGGCTTCCCTGGAGGCAGCAGCAGCATGTTAAGGAAAAAAGAGAAGGAGGAAGAAAAAAATAGTCAGAAGCACCAGGTGGCTGAATATTTTGCAGCCTAATTGATTCCTCTTTAATTAGAACAAAACCTGTTGCACTTAACCAGCGTTCAGTGCCAGCTTTGGAGAAGGCAGCATCTTACCTGGCCCTGTACCAGCACAGCTTGGCATGGAGGGAGGAGAGGAACCTCAGGAAACTGTGCAAAGCTGACAGTGTCTCTTCCACACCTGGGGACTGGGCCAAACTCCAGCTCCTACAACTTTCTTCAAGGCAGCAAGAGCAGGATGAAGGAGAGCTGTCCATATTAATGTCTGTTGCACACTGAGCTGCAGCAACGGGCTTGGCAGGGATTAATCAGAGTAAATGAGACTTCACAGGGATTTCTGTGCCTGACCTCACTTGGGAACTGCGCTCTGCTTCTCCCACAAATCTAGTTATTTTTAAAATGGGAAAGAGCTCAGCTTCATTTGCAGTGAAATGACTTCTTTGCTCTACTTTTCAGTTTTGAATGGATGTCCAAAACCTTGCATGGGTTGGGGACCCCCCCACCTTCAGGGCTGTGTCTAGCTCTGGGGCCCCAACATAAGGACATGGAGCTGCTGGAGAGATTCCAGAGGAAGCCATGAAGATAATTCCATTGCCGGAGCACGTCTGCACTGAAGATGGGTTGGGAGTTCAGCCTGGAGAATAGAAGGTTCCAAGGAGACCTTAGAGCCCCCTTCAGTGCCTAAAGGAGCTCCGTGAGTTGGAAAGGGACTTTGGTCAAAGGTCTGGAGGTACAGGACAAAGGGGAATGGCTTTGCGCTGCCAGAGGGCAGAGTCAGATGGGTTATTGGGAGGGATTTCTTCCCTGTGATAGTGATGAGGCCCTGGCAGAGGCTGCCCAGAGAAGCTGTGGCTGCCCCTGGATCCCTGGAAGTGTTCAAGGCCAGGTTGGACAGGGCTTGGACCAACCTGGTCTAGTGGAAGTTATCCCTACCCATGGACAAGATGAGTTTTAAGGTCTCTCCCAGATCAAACCAGTCTGTGATTCCATGAAAACAGGATCTGCACTGGCTGGTACAGGTTAGGTGGCAATGGCAGACCTCATTCCCTGCAGCACCTGGTCACATCTCAAGTGCTTTTGGCAATGCCACCTTATGGTTTTAATTATTTGGTCCTTGTGACATGTGCAAGGGCTTCCCCCGGTGCAGGGTGGCTGAAGGGCTCTCCTGTCCCTTTACAGCTTCTCCTCAGCAGACTCAGGAGCTGGACCCCACTCCTGGCCCTGGGTTGCTAATTCTGTTGAAATATCATAAAGGATGAAGTGACAACTTGTTCTGCAGGTTTTGTAGCAAAGCCCCCACCACCAACTGGCTTGTGACGGCTGTTCCAACACAGTGACTGCTCCCCAGCAGAAAACCCCAAAATAATCATTTAAGTAGTAAAGTGTTTTTTTCCAGCCTGTCCTTGCTGAAAAATCTTTCTTATGGTCCGAGCACCAGGCCAGCAGTCTCTGGGAAACTGAGATGACTTCTTCCATCCATTTAACATGTAAAGGGACACAAATGCTATTAACACTAACCTGGGCTCTCATCAGGCAGCTCCATCCTTTGTGAGTGCTCCCAGGAATTACAGGGAGAGAAGAGGAAGCTGATATGCAAATGCTGTGACTGAGCAGGAAGCTCAGAATGTAAAAAGCATCCTGCCAGCTCTTACACATAAAGCCCCAGCCCTGCTCTCCTCACTGGGCAGTAGAGCTTGCAAAAGTGGCACTGTGGCTCCTAAAGTGGCTCCAGCAGTTAACTAATCCCATTGGAATGGCCTGTAGCAAGAGCTGGAGCATCCCTCTCTGGTTTTATGAGGGCTCAGGAGCTGTTTTTGTGGTGCCAAGCTGTTTGGCTGATATTACTGCTTGGAAGGCGTGATCTGGCCTGTGGACCTCACACCACTGCACTGATAATTAGCAGTAATGAATAAGCCCGTTGGTGCCAGGAGTATGAAGGCTGGGTAGATTAATTAGCAGCCTCAATTTTTCCCTTGGAAAAGGAGCACATCCAAGATGGAAATAGCTACAGGACAGGCCGCCACCTCATTTTATCTCTACAGCAAGTGCAGGAGAGGGTTTCCTGAACATTTTCCTTCCTGGGTTCAAGAGCTGGGGACCAGATCTGGGTTGCTGTCTTGGGTTGAAAAAGTATCTCCCTGCTAGGACCTTGGAATCCTCTGGAAAGGACAGGGATCTGTAGGGGGGCGGGTTTCGGATTGACATGCAGTTCTGACCACTCAGAAGACGGAAGGTGACTTTTGTTAATACTCATATAAAAAGCTGAAGCTGAGTTGGAGATGCTCTCTGTATCCCCTGTCCGGCGAGCAGGTAACAGGCGGGCTGGCTGAGGAGAGCCCGGCTCAGGCCCTGGCTGTCCCAAGGGTGGCCGGGCCCGGCCGGGACTCTGGGAGCCGCTGCCCGCAGAGGAGGCAAGGCTGCAGTCCAGCAGGGCCGGCCGCGTGTTGGGGCCGCGGTGGGGATCGGGGCTGGGCTGTGGCAGGGCCGTGCCCCGGCCCCCTGGCTGCCGACACCCCTGGCCCGGGGGGAGGATGGGATCCCTCCCCCGCTACGCTGGGCCTTACAGAGCAGCTGCGAGCATCAGATGGAGGAGTGGAAGACAAAATGTCCATCAGCCTTCACCCCCACAGGCATGGCTTTGGAACATTTGCAGCTGCCGTGGCAGAGATCACCTGGCCACTGCAGGCCTGGGCAAGCTTTAACTCTTTCCTGACACAGATTGAAACTTTAAAATTCTAACCCTTCTCGGAGATGAGAGAAAAGGCCAAGTTGAAGACATGTAAAGGGGCAATATGAAGATCTCCAAGTCAGTAAAGGAAGAGTGACTTTTTTTAAGTGATAGAGATGACGAGTTCCCTTGGTTCTAGGCTGAAAATCTCCTATGGATTTTAGTAACAGGATCATCTTTTAAATCGTGGACAGTATAAACTGGGGAGATAATTTGTGGATTTGAGCAAAGGCATCTGTGATGAATTGAGTGAATATTTTTGTGCTTCCCATGAGAGGTTGAACAGAGAGAGATGAGAAGCCCTCTCCAGTGAAGAAGTGAGAAGACTATCTCTGTTCCCTGAGTTGAAAAAGATATTTTGTGGGTTTTTTTGAAACAGCTCATTTTTAAAAGGTACCACCACCCCAATTTGTGAAATCCATGGCCCATAGGTAGTCATGGGAAAGGCCACGTGATATGGGAAGTTCCACAAATGCAGATTTTCCTGGGTGGGCTGCTTTTGTGTGAAAGTTATCAAACCACAGGAGTGACTTCTCCCTCTCAAAGACTGAATAAAAGACTTGTTTTATAAGTGGTACTGACCTGGAGTTCTGAGTTTTGCCTCTTTACATTGTTTGTAGAAAATAAACAGTTTGTAGTGAGAGTATTGGTTTTAGAAATTAATTTGTGGCATTTTTTGTCTTTTCTTATTTTTCTCCTCTTGGCGTATGTTAATAAAATCTATCTGGTTTTGCTTCTAAGTCGAGCCTGCTTTTGCCTTTTTCTCCCAGAATCGTATCTCCTAGTTAGTAAACAAATTCGGCAGATGTAAAACCACCACACAAATGGTGCCGTGACTTGGATAAGCAAACCTAAACCATAACAGTTGCCCAGCTGGAAGTCACATCTCCTCCTCACTCACTACCCACCCCATCCCTTTCGAAGCAAAAGCTTCTCTGCTGGGAGTGAAACTCCCAGCTCTTGCCTGGGGAAATACCAGCATTTAGAGGCTGTATCTCAGTGTCAGAGCAGTTGCCTGCCTGCAAAGGCAAAGCCTGATCCAAAGCCCCTACTCCCTGCCTGCTCCTCCCTCACCCCCAGGAGTTGCCTCCCTCATCCTGTTCACTCCCAGCAGGAAGATGCTCATTCAAACCTGTGCCCTGTGGAGCTGTTTGCTTGGGGTTTTCTTCTGCCTTGTGAAAGACAGTAGTTCCCTACTGTTTATAAAAGCTCTATCTGTAACAAACTTTAGCAAAACAATAGAGCTGCTTTTGTTTTTTTTTTTCTTTCCCTCCACTTTTTTTCCTCTTTTCTTCAGAAGTACACTTCCCCTCCTGTCACTGCACATTCCAGTGCTGATGCACATTGCACTGGGCTGGGTAAAGATGCCCAGACCTTCACACCAACAGCATCCTCGTCCTCCTCCCTCTCACTCCTGGGACTGGGAAAGAAAAAGGCAGACACAGCGAGGTGGAGATCCACACTGTGGTCATTATTACCTTTCTCTTTGGAGAAACTTTAATCCTGAGCCATTAATAAAAACAGATTTCATGCTGCACATAAAGATTAACACATTTTGCCTTGCCTTCATGGGCAGTATCAGAACTACAGCTGCCTTTGTATGGCAGGGGCTCTGCTGCACCAAGCAATTAATCCTAGAAATGAAGCTCCAAGGGTTTAATCACCTGGTGGAGAGCACCCCAGAATACTGGAGGTATTTTTAGGATTTAGAGGTATTAGCTCAAAACTAATAGAGCCCAATCTATTGATTCATCACAATTCAACTACTGCATATCACCTTCCTCTTCCCTCCTTCTCTAGTGGCTCCAAAACACCGTGTTTATCTAGGGGAGTTGCTTCTGTTGGCATCCTCCTAGCCTGCATATAAGGATGCAATTTGGGGAGACAGTGCCTCAGCATGCCATCTTCAGAGTGAGCTGAAGCCAGCAGTGCCCCATTGCCAGGCTCTGAGCAAGGCTCAGAGTTGTGGTCATTGGGAAAGGATCCAGCTTTCCCTTATCTCAACCAATGCATTCACTTTGGGAAAGTTATTTGTGTGACCTTTGCACCACAGACAACTTTTATCCTTGTTTTTATAGAGGTGAGGGATGAACTGGAGTGAGCAGCCCAGCTCTGATTTGAGCAGTTGGGTGAGCATGGGGAGCCTCAGTGCAGAGCCAGAGGAAAGAGCATCTGCCATCCTATCAACCTCCTACACTCCTTTCTTGAGCTGCAGCCCAAGAACATGGGAACCAAAAATCCTTTTTGAGAGCAGGTCTGGAAAAACCCTCCTTGCTCCCCTAAAACACAGCATCTGGCGGTTCCCCCTGGTTTTACAAAGTACCCAGCAGCTCCTGGAATGGGAGGTAAAGAGATGTGACTACAGCCTCAGCTTCCCTCTGCACAAGGGAACAGGGATGTATCCCCTTCACTGAGGTCTTCCCAAACTGCACAGATGGACTCTGAGAAGCACAAAGCTGCTTCCCGTGGATGAACAGGATAGCTCAGCACAGCTGAGGGGAATCACTGCACCCAGCACAACCCTTGTGGCAGAAAGTTTCACTTCTGCAAGGGGTCCCTGTGTAAGGAATGCCTCCAACATCACTCCACTGTTGGCCCCAGCGGAAGAAAGAAAAAAGCTCTCACGGCTTGCAGAACAGAGGGTCTGAGGCACTGATAGCTGTATGTATAGATCATATATTTGTGTGTGTAACTCTGCACAGAGAGCTGCATCCTTACACACCTGCACAGGTAAATACTTCTAGATACTGACCTCTTCAGATTAAAGTCCAAGGCACTTTTTACAGTGAACAGGTTAAAGCCATAATTTAAAACATGCCTGTTTCTGGGTACAGCTCAGATTTATGGCAATGCTGTGGGGACAGGCTATTGTCATATGGGCCAGTCCCCACTCCTGTCCTCCAGCTGAGAGACTGACCCTGAAGGAGGAATGTAAGCCCAGGACTGGATCCTGACCACAGAGACATGCAAGCAGTTCCCAGTGGCAGGTGCATTGGCAGTGCTGAGACCCCAGTGGAGGGAAGAACACTTTGGGCGGAAGAAGGAGCAGAGCTGAGTGCACATCTTGCAGCACCCAGAGCACCAGGATCCCCAGCCAAGAGTACCCACAGGCCAGGTGGTTCTGGAGCCCTGCCTCATGCCTTATGGGGCTCTGAGGTGGCTCATCCCGTAGGGAAATAACTAATGCCATGGAGAAGCTTTTTCTCCCTCCTGCAAAAGGTCCTCTCTACAATGTTGAATCCTTTGAATTCCTTTTAGGAGCGAGCTAGGAGTTAGACGAGAAGCAGGTCAGACCAGTACAGAGCCTGGCAGCAGAATCTTCCCAAACTGCTGAGCAATCACCATCATTGCCCCCCCACCAAACATACCCAGTGGCCATGGCAGAGGCCTCTGAACTGCCAGGGAGATGTTGGGCAGGAGAAGCCCAAGGGAGGGTGGTGCAGAGAACCAAGAATCCCCTGGCAGCCCCAGACCTAGCTGGCAGCAGCAGAGGCTCAGCCCTGGCCTCTCAGAAGAATCAGCCTCTTTTCTCCATCAGAGCTGGTTTCTGCAGGGAGATCTCAGGTCTCTGGGGTCGGGCAAGGAGCATCGAGATCTCATGGCAGCTTATTGCTGCTAGAGCTCTACTGGGTTGGACTGGCCTGGAAAGGTGACACCAGCACAGCTCTGACAGTGGTAACAGTGACAACATGACAATGACAGCTCTGATCAGGAAGGGCCAGTGTAGGGAGTTCTAGACTTTCTCTGGACAAAAGCAGCAGGAATTGGTCCCATAGGTACTGCTCATTCCTGGACATACCATGCTCTGAGAAGACTGGCCAGGACAAAGTGTGGCTGCCAAAGAGCAGTTTAAGATTTATGATCCAGTGGAGATCAGGTCCAGCAGCTCAAAGGTTGGAGGTAAAGAAATTATGCTCTCTGAGGTTCAAGTAGTCAGAATCAGAGAATCATGGACTTGCAGAATAGTTCTAGTTGGAAGGGACTTAAAGCTCATCTTATTCCACCCTGTGCTGTGGGCTGGGATACCTTCCACTACACCAGGTTGCTTCAAGCCCCGTCTAACATGGCCTTGAACACTTTCAGGGATAGGGCAGACACAACTCTGGGCAGCCTGTTCCCAGCTGGAAGGCTGAGACAAAGCAGTCCCTGCAACCTTGCCTCATTTCTCTTTCATGCTCAGGGTTTGGTCCTCCTATGCCATCATACCCTGAGGTTGAGAAAAGCTACAGCTCCCCAGGGCAGAAGGGAACTGGACACCTTCCAGTCTCTTCTCCCAGTAACAAGTGATGAAAGGACAAGAGAAAATGTCTGAAAGTTGTGCCAGAGGAGGTTTAGGTTGGATATTGGGAAAATTTCTTGTGTTTAAGTGTGGTCAGGCTCTGGTACAGGCTGCCCAGGGCAGTAGTGGAGTCCCCATCCCTGGAGGAATTTAGAAGATTTGTATATGTGGCACTTGGGCACATGGGTTAGTGGTAGGCTTTGTGGTGCTGGGTTAACAGTTAAACCTGATGTTTGTAGAGGACTTTTCCAACCTTAACAATTCCATAATTCTATGAAAACGTGCTCCGCACCACTGCTTTCTCAAGAGCCTCCGTCCTGGATAAAAAGGGGAAGTTTGACTCTTGCAGAGCTTGTGCCCAGGGAGCAGAGCTCCCTCCTTCTGCTGGAGGAGACAACATGGGAGGAATGGCTTTCCAGAACCTGGGAAAAAAAGGAAGCCTGACCCTTCTCTAGGGAGAAGCAAAGATCTTGTGCCATTGGGTTACACATAGATCCAGACCTGCTAGAGGTCAGCTTCCAAGTAATGGGAATGAGTACAAAGGGGATAAAGAATAACGGCTTGGGTTCTGCACCTCTCTCTGCTTCCCTGTCCCCCATCCTCACCGGCAGTAGTAGCTGTACTCAGAAACAGACATTTTTGGCAGCAACCTGGTGTTACTGCCTGCTAACAACCATGTTGGGTACAAAACCATAATTGAAAGTTACCATAACCATCATAATAAAGCAATATATTTCATAGTTAAAATAAACTATTATGCTTTCCCCTATCATTAAAAAAGAAGCAAGCAGTACAGAGGCAATATGCAAACCCAGGTCAAAGCTCCTTAAATCTGGACAGAAACATCCATGAGTTTCCAGAGAGACCATGGAATTTTTCTGTATTTCCAGGATAATTCCTTGCAGGCAGAGCAGGAAGGAGAGTCGTGGAGAGTCGCACAAGCCCCTAAAACTGTGCCAAAATGGGACTGGCTGGGTTAGGTGGGTCCTGGAGGGGCATTGGGGATTGGCCCCATTGGACTGTGGGATCAGATGCTTCCCAGCTGCAGGAGGTCGACATCTCTGCGATTTTCCTCTTGTGCTGTTCCTCCACCTTGGTTGCTGATCTCAGCTCTTCTCTCTGTTTGTCCCGGTGTCCCTTAGGGTATCCAAAGTGATCATCTCAGGTGTGTGGACAGAACTGTCTGGGGAACATTTACTGGAGCTGTTTACTGGGGCTGTGCCAGCTGAGGCTGCTGGTGACCAAGAGCTGCTGTCAGGGAGCAGGGCAGCAGCTCTGGGTGGGCATGCCAGGCTGGACTGCACTGAGGGCTCCCTGCCATGCCTGCCCCCACTGTGGCTTCGGGTCAGATCTGTGGTCCTGCCAGTGGGGCTGGAGCAGGGGCTTAGTCTCAGTGCTGGCCACAGTGGAGTCCGGTGCCGAGGGTAATGGGTCAGGGCTACTGGCACCAGTGCTGGAGAACTGGCAGGAGTGTGGGTGAAGGGGTGGGATAGGGACATTGGGGATTGGGATGGGGACTCAAGGGTGTGGAATGGGAGGTGCAGGGGTGGGATAAAGGTGCAGGGGGTGGGATAGGGGTGTGGGGGAGGCAGGGTGCAAGGTGCAGGGCATAGGGTGCTGACCCTGGGCTGCCAGGTCCCAGGCAGAAGGGTTGTTGCAGTACAGGTTGCGCTGAGGTGAGGTGAGGAAAGGGGAGGGAGGCTGTGGAGTGTGCAGGGATCCACTTCCCCAATCCTGTTGAAATCCTACTGCAGCAGCAGCTGCTTTGCCCCAGAACAAGGGCCTCTTGCTCCAGTTGCAATCCAAACACTCTCACTGTGGTCCTTACCACCTCTAGCCTTGGGGCCTGCAAACTGACAGCAGCTGCTCTTGTCTCACTTGGTTGGATTTCCCAGACTTCATCATGAGCCTGGAAGGGAGTTTCCTGGGTTCCTGCTGGTAATACTGATCTTTAAGAATCAATACTTCCTCTGGCTCTCTGATGCCCCAGGACATATCTTCACACTTTGCTCCATGCACAGCACCATTCCATGGGCAGTTTGCTCCTATCTGAGGCCCAGAAAGCATTTTTCTTCACTAGCTGCCTGGAGGCCAGGGAAAATGCTGCATTTCAGGCTCTTTCTCAGAATTTCTAACATATTCTCCATTGCTGTGCTGGGAACCTCCTGACAGAGATAAGCAGGAGCTTATGCTGGCCAAGATGGACGGGGGGTATAGGCATACAGGGAGCAGCAGCTGGGCTGAGAATAGATCATGGGGGGCTTCCAAGGCAGCAGTGAATTCCCAGCCATCCATGGGGTATCAGAGATACTAATTTCAAGAGCTTGGAAGAGCAGCTCATTCCCAGAAGCTGTGTATCTCCCACTGGCCAAGGACCAGTAGCAATGGGCACGTGCCTACCTGAAGACAACAGGGATGATCGTGTTTGGTCCCCTGCTACCAACACCTCTGCAGCACAGGGATCTCATTTTGCAGTTCTCTTGCTGTTGCATTACTGCCTTCTTCCTCCTTCTCCTCCTAGGGCCAGCATGGGGGCAGTACTCACTAACTACTGCGTATTTTCTATGTAACTCCAACTGCAGGGCACAAGGACTGAAACCACCTCGCACCACTGGCAGCAAAGAAATTCTTCGGCATTGGGGGTGTAGGGGTGGTGGTGCAGGAGGGTGGTGTGTCTCTGCCCCTACATGCGCACAAAATCCAGCATTATTTATGGAACGGAAAAAGTTACAAAGGAGAGCATTACAGGCTGAGTATACCTGGAATAACACAGTGACTGCTTACAATTACTGACACTGCTGGGTGAGGTGTAATTAATATTGCAGAGTAATTACATAGTTACTTCATCTGTTTAAAAATATATAAATATTCTCTGCTGAGTTTTCATGGAAAGCAGCAAATACCAGCCCCAAAGTCGGAGCCTGGTGCGGCTCCATGCAAGGATCCAGGAAAGCCAAGAACACGAGACTGGGGAAGAACTGAGGATGAAAGAGGGAGAAATGGTGAAAGGAAAACAGAAAGTGGCTGGTTCCAGAAGCAGCCAAGTGATGCCAAGGGTACCTCAGGAAGCTGAACACCAGCAAAAAAGTATAATGGAGTCTGAGGTGCTGCACTTTGGCAGGTATGGGCAGCAGTGCCATTGCTGAGACGGTGCTAGAGAGTGCTGCTGCCCTCCACCAAACCCAGCAGAAGTGGCATGAAGGTGATGGGCTTTGTTTTAAACAGATGAAGCATCTGCTCCTGCTACCACATCACTTGCCAGTGAGCTCCTGCTTGATCCTGGTGGATTCGACACTGCCAACTGGGCTCAAGCATGGATATTCCCAGCACAAGTGGAGATGGTTGGAGCTGATGGGGTGTTCAATCCAGCACTTCTGAGACTGCTGCAAAGAGCCCACTGGCTTTGCAAAATGCTGGGAGGCTCCCAGCAGGCAGTGATGTGAGGACCCGGAGACCCCCTCAGCGCCTGGGCTGGCCTGCCAGCCCCGTCACTGACCACCAACACATTGGCTGGGGCAGCCCTGCATGGCCCTGCACGCTGTAGGCACTGCTTTCCTTGCTCTGGCATGCGTCTCCAGGCAGGATATGACACTAAGGACCAGAAAGAAAAGTATCCATTGTTCTTCTCTGGGTAGAAAACACTCACAGCTCCAGAGAACTCCCTAGGAAGGTTACAGCCAGGCATTGTCACCCAGCTGTCAATGTGAGGGGGTTGTTCTCTGGGTCCTGGCAAGGAGATGGGAATGGAGCATAGGCAGCGTCAGCCAGAACCTGCATAACGAACCCCTCACATTGGCATCTGCCTGGTGACATTTGGCAATCGTGAGAGGGGCAGGGAGTGAGGGGTGTGCCCCAGGGAGGAAAACTCTCCCTCCGGTGTCTCCATTGCTTCAGTGCTTCTGACTTGGTGTTTTGTTTTGTTTTGAAATGTGAAGACCTGAGATTGAGCGTGGGTTTTCCGTCTGCCACCAGACGCCACGGCACAGGCTGGCCCAAGGCATCACCTTCTGTCCCCTTCCTTCACCACGTGTTGAGGCACCTGAATGGGGATGCAATTCCTGATACCAAGGCGTTGGCAAAACTCCGAGCATTGCTCGGCACTGCTGGTCCCACTGGCTTCAGCTGAAGGGTCCTGCAGCAGTTCAAGGACCAGAACAAAGTTCACAGAGACCTCATGATCTGTGTGGAAATGCTTCCCCTGTCCATGGTGGGGCTGAGGGGCTGCATTTTAGCAGCTGCTTGAGCTCGTGTAAGGGGTGGGGAAGGACGTGGAGCTGACCCCAATGGGGCTCTCAGAGAGAGGTGTTTGGGGAGTGCCCACTGGCACACCAATCCCCCGGGCCTCCAGGACAGCGGCGAGCAGGCGCTGCTGCTGTTGGCGCAGCATGTCAGCCATCAGCAGGGGCAGGGAGTTGAAGCTGGCACTGAGCTGCTCCAGCTTGGATTCCAAGCCACTGATCTGCTTTTCCAGGTCCTCACTGCGGTCATTTAGCTCTGTGATGAGATCGTACATCACATTCTGCATCTGGGGAGGGGACACAGGGGACAGTGGCAGGGTTAGTACCATGGCTGGAGGGGTTAGTGCCACTGCCGCTAGCAGAGATCACCCCTTTATCCCTTTCTGCCCTGAGAGCTGCCCCATCTCAGCCCACCCCAGGTTCTCCAAGGGTTCTGTGACTGCAGCTCATCCCTGGCCATCAAAGCAAGGAAACTCTGCTGGCCCTGTGCTGCTGAGCAGTGGTATCCCTTGCAAAAAGGGTTGCAGGGAACCTCTGGCTCATGTATGTGTTTCTCCTCTTGCTTTGCAAGGGCAGCCATCCCACAGCAGCTATTCCTTGCTGACATTTATTGAGTTGGAGCATTTTGCGGTCAGCCAAGTCTGCTTTAGTTTTTCCAAGTGAAGAAAAACACTCAGTCTGGCCAAGCCACAGGGTCCCTGTGGGACTTGCCTTTGAGAGGTCGACAAGGGTGTTGGCTTGGTCACTCAGCTTTCTCTGCTCCATCTTCACGCTCCGTAACCTGGGGAGAAGGAAAGAGCACATGGCTGTACTCCCTCCCCTCTTTCAAACTGCATCTGGAGACCTGCTTGCATCCCAGACAATGGAAAACTGTCCCCATGCCCCTGCCAGGGACAAGATCCTGGTTTATCTGGAGCTCAGTCTGCCCCCAGCCCACTGCACAGCCTCTTACTGGTGGATGGCTTGTAGGAACTTCCTTTGGTGCTTTCTGACTTTAGCATGGTCAATCTTCTTCAGCAGCTTGGTGTGCTTGTAGATAAGCCATGTTTCTCGCAGGACGTTGGCTGCTGCATTCTTGATCTGAAAAGGAAGAGTGGCTGCAGGTCACTAGCTATGTGGGATTTCACAGAGACACTGGTCTGGCTCTGTCATGAACCAGTGTTGCAAGAGCATTTGACCTGCCCCAGCTGGAGAGAGGCATTCAGCTTTGCACCCGCAAGGTCTCCTGGACTGTTGCAAGGGATGATAGACAGTTCAAGATGGAGTAAGAGAAGGCAGAGCTATTGGCCCCTGGTGCACCCACATTCCAGTCCTACTCTGTACTCATGCTCCAGCACTTGGATCTTTGCCTACACACAAAGTTGTACCATAAGCTTCAAGAAAAAACATCCCAAAGCTTTTTTTGATTCCTGTTGTGCTGCTGGCACTGGGATGTGATTTCTGCAAACTCTCCAGCTAAACCACAGCTCAGCTGTTCATTCCAGGAGGAATTCCAGGCTGTCGTCTGCCTGGCATGGAACCTGCAGATCCATATCAATGTCCTGTGGAGTGGGGCTGACCATCTGTTTTGTTTTCCCACTCTGGTCACACCAAGGTTGTGCCTATTCCTGGGGTGTCAGGGCTTTGTCTGGGGCTCTGCTCTCTGGGATGAATTGGGTGCCCTGGTTGCATCCCACCACTGGTTGCCTTTCCAAGAGGTGCACTGATGCTCATTTTTCCAGCATCCCCTCTAAAACATATTCTAGTGTGCAGAGCCCATTATATGACACATCACTGTTGGTTTGCTGATGGTTTGCCATGATGAGGCTGCCAAGACCTGTGACCTCCTGCTGGTCCTGCATGCTACCAGGAATGTGACACCAGACCCTGGTATGACAGTGACCCCACGAACACCCCACAGCAGGCTCTGGGTCCTTCCTCAGGGGAACCCTCACAGTGTGGTTCTTTTCTTTGGTGGGTACTGAATCACTGAAATCCAGTTGTCTTCCTGAAACCAAGAGAAGTGAGATCATGCTCTGGAAGAGGAGGAAGTATGCTCCCAGAGGGAGCATCACCTAAATCCCTGGAACAGAGCTGGTGCTCTTTGTCTCAGAGTAACACTTGTGCCTGGACTATATCCACAGCACTTGGACAACTTCCTCAGCAGTGGTACCTGCAGGGCCCAGATCCAAAGATGCAAACACCTTCCTCTCCTGTTGTAGTCTCACTCAGAGATGCTGATACCTTCTTCCACTGTGGTACCCACAGGATCCGGAGGTGCTGACACCTTCCTCCTGCCATGGTAGCCCAAATCCCCAGCTCCTGGCACACAACAATGCCTCCACTCCTGCTGTCCCCCATGGCACCTTACCCGCTTTGTCAGTTGCGTGTCCATCATGAAGTTGTGGACGTGCTTCTCAGCTTTGGTGAGCTCCAGCTTCCTGGCCACCACAGCCACCACCAGTGCTGTACATCCAGCACCCTGTGCAGGGACATCAGTTGGGGAAATAGTTTGTCACCCTCTTGTAACACCAGCACTCCCACCCTCATCGTTGCAATCTGATAATTAACTAAAGCTACATGTCCTCCCCATTATCCTAACATAAAAATATTACAGAGCCTGGGTGTCCTTGAGTGGCTGATGGTGGGCTGCGTGATGGGAGAGGCCAGGGCTATTAACAAGGTCAGTGGTGAGCCTGTGTCACTGCAGGCCAGAGATCTGCCCTGTGTCAGTGCCCTGTGGGATGGGGAGCCCTCCACTCCCAAGAGAGGTCTAGAGTGGGAGAGCACTGGGGAAGCACCAGACAACATAGGTGAGAGCAGAGAATGGGCCTCAAATCAGGACCCTTCAAATTGCCATGTATCCCAACTGCACCAGCTGGGAACTCACTTATCCTGGCAATTAGGGCCAGATCTGTGCAGCAGCCATCATCTCCGGTGCACATCTGTGCCAAGGTATTCTTTCCAGAATCTCCCTGCTGTGCTCCTGAGCTCTGTCCACTGGTGCTCATACCAGCTGGGTTGCTTCCCCCTAGTGCTCTGGCAGAGTGCGGTCAGCCTGGCAAGCTCTCATTAAAGAGCCATTAATTAACCTGATAGCCTGAATCCTTCAGCATCCTCAAAGGTCCTGCTGCACACTCTCGACTCCCACCACCTCTCTCTTCCTGGTGAAGCAACTACCCCTGGTGCTGACTGGGGAAGCCCAGCAAAGCCTCTAACCCCAATGGGCATAGGGGTCTGTGTTGCTTTGAATTTTCTCGCTTTCGAATGTTTGAATCTTCACAGCATGATTCTCACGCAGTTTCATGTAAACTATATGTATTTTTAGAATTTATCTACTTGTGATTGCATAGTTCTCCTCTGGGAGGAGAACATGATTAATGGTAATGGTAACCAAGGAGGTCCATGAGGTGTTAACCTTTTTAGCCAGTCTTTGGCTTTTGTACAAAGTGTATATAAGTTGATGGAGTCAGAAAATAAAGTAGAAGCTTTCTTTGTTTGACCTTGTTTAATCTGCTGTCCTCTGTGTTCGCGAAATAGCGGACACAGGTCTGCATTCCCAGGGGTGGGGGGCTGTGCTGGGCATGAGGAGACAATTTTGACAGATTGTGTCTCACTTCAAAGTAACCAGTGGCTGGAGAAGAGCTTTGGGAACCTGCAGCACTGGAATCCCCTTGGCTGAGCCAGCAGTTTCTCCTCTGCTGGCAGTTGCCGCATCACCCCCATCCACAGGGATTTTCTCCCTTGCTTGGCTCCCACCAATAATACTGGCCTTGCTGCATCTGACCTCATCCAAGATAGATCAAAGACTTGCAGATAATATAAAATCAATACCTCTTGGTGGAGCATCCCCAGCTGATGGTACTCATGGGGTGTCAGCTCGGTCTGCCCTTGCTGAGAGGAGGGATGGCTTCATCCCCAGGGCCTGGAGCTGAGGTAGGCAGAGCCAGGGTGCTGATGGCTGGGGTGGATCTGTGGAGGAGCTGTGACCACAGGGCCCCCAGCTGCTCCTTCAGCAGCCCTGGCTGGAAAGTCCCACAAGCCAGGAAGTCTTGTGGAAGGCTCCTTGGGGCTGGTACGCTGGAGGCCCCGGAGAATGGTGACCTTTTGGCCAGAAGGAAAGGAACCCAGGGCAGATGAGCAATGGAAGCTAGATGGTTTGGACCAGGATGGCCAGGGGATGATCAGATGTCCTTCTGCTCCCTGGGGACATCACTGACTCCACCAAAGACCCTCCACCCTTACTGAATGTGGGTCCAAATCTACCCCAAATTCATCACCTGAGACAACTCCATCAACTTCCAGGATGTGAGACCTCAGAGCTGAAGTCATTAGGCCTTGTACATGGACAAAACAGCTGAGAAACAGGTCCCTGTAAAATCCAGTGGCCCCACCTCTGCAATGGAGAGAGGCAGAGCCCACAGAATGGACAACCAGCTTGGCATGGCCCTTACCATGATGCCAGTGAGCAGGCAGACTCCCTTCCCACAGTAGGTGTGTGGGACCATGTCACCGTAGCCAATGGAGAGGAAGGTAATGGAGATGAGCCACATGGCACCTAGGAAGTTGCTGGTTACATCCTGCTGGTCATGGTACCTGCCAAGGAGACATGGACATCAGTATCACAGCAGGAGACAGGGATGGATGCAGCAGAAATGGGGGTACCTGGGCACAGTGGGTCCCCCAGCACAGGCTGTGCTGGGGTACAGGATTAACACAGTAGGATGTGCCATAGTAGCAGCAGCTGCACAATTTCTGGCACTGGAAGACCCACATGGACAAAATGAGAGCAAAAACTCAGTGGAAAGGGGTTCTGCTTTCAGTCAGACCTGTCACCACATCCCAGTCCTGTTGTGTGTCCCTGGTGTCATGTGGTGCTGCAGTGAGAATTGGCTGATGGGAGAAAGAGTTGTGGCTCTGCAAAGACCCTGACCACAGCAGCTCACTGTTAGCATCCTCCCCGCATCTTACTGGTGCTGCAGCCTGGGCTGTGCCACCCCAGAAGACAGTGCTGTCAGCAGCCCCAGGAGAACTGCTGGGGAATCCTACCGAACGTCTGGCATGTGCTTGGCTTTCAGGAACTGAGGAGCAGCTCACACACACAAGACACAGCACATGTGGAGTGGCTGCAGCTTTGGAAATGCAGCAAATTTTCCAGATCCCTGCTGAGATGTGAGGTCAATGACCACTCTGGCTGTCCCAGACATTGGCTATGGCTGCTCCAGCAAGCATGCAACCAGGGCCCCAGCTGCCTCCAGCTCCCCAGGGCTGGCACAAGCACAGCCAAGCCATGGAGGTATGTTTCCTGAGGGATGCAGTGCTGACTCCTGGCAGTGGAGCGGGACCTGGCCCAATCTGCACTGGGACTCAGCCCTAAGTCGGTAGGGGCAGGCAGTGCGTTTATCCCACTTTTGAACAGGATGGTTGTTCTCCTGCCTCCCTGGAAGGCTTCTTCCAGCCTCTTCACAGAATCCAGAGAGGGAAAACAGATGGAGCTTTTGGCAATCCCAACTCCAAGATCATCACTTACAGAGTAGTTGGCTTTTCTCCTCTTCTGAAATGTTCTTCCCTCAGCTGGAGACTCAAATGAGGTCCTGGTGCAGGAGAAAGCACCCTCAGCCATGGTGAGACTCACTCTGGGCAGGGTTGGCCAGAGGACCTAGAGCCCATAACCACAGTGGTGCTTCCCAAAATTCCAGAACCAGCAGTGGGGCACACACATTTATCCCATCCAGTGTATTCTCCTGAGGAGAGCTGAGCCCACATCATCCTGCAGGATGGAATGTCCTGAGGGGACAACCCCAAGAGCATCATGCTGGACAGGCTTGCTGGACAGGCTTACTGGACAGAGGGACATTTTCTCTTCTGAGCAGAACTTTGAGCAAGAATTGATAAACCAGAAGGGCTGGCACGTGCCACGGCTGATGTGGGCCGAAAGAGGGGCCACCTGCTCACGCCAAGGGTTGCCACAATCAGTCAGACACCAGCACCACTTTTTGTTGTCCCCTTGTCTGTATGCCCCTACTAAGGCCACAGCCACCCTCACCACTGTGGCACCTGTGAGCATCACCCTATTGCCATGCCACTGCGGCAGCACCATCTCGGCTGAACTGACCTCATGGCGTTGGGCAGCCCTAGCTCGTGCTCCAGCCTGGCTGCACGAACAAGCACACGTGTGAGCACCCGTGCGCGCCGTCGGCGGGCAGGCCCGGCAGCGCCGGCGGCACCGCAGGCACCGCAGGCACCGCAGGCGGCTGTGTGCGGTGGCCAGGCGAGCAGGCGAGGTTGCTAAGCGACTCGCTGCCTTCGGAGAGGTGCGGCCCCGCGGCGCGCACGGGAGGATGCCGCGCCCACAGACACCGGAGACCACGGCTCAGTGCCGAGAAGACGTGCCAATGGCCGTGCCACCCCAGCCCAAGAACCGTGTCTTGGACAGGCACGACCACCTCTAAACTGTCCGGCCCCAGTGGTTGCTGGTTGTGAACGGTCCTGCAAACCGCAGCAAATTTACAGTTTTAGTGACATCAGTGTGGACAAGGGGACACATCCTGGGTAGCCCTTGTGGGAGCTGTGTGACCCCCAGGGCTGGTGCAAGCACAAGGCATATTGCATCCCTCATACATGGAGCATGTCCCAGAGGATCTGCATTCCCCTAATCCTACATCCCTCAGGACTGATGCATCTCCAGCCCACCTGGGTTTGCTTTTGCCTCTCTGTACATAGAGGGAGTTGATGGCAACTGCAGTGCCAATGATCTGCAATGCCTTTGCATAATTTCTGGTTGTTGTCGGTTTTTGCGTGTATTTTTTTTTCTTTTTTTTTTCCCTAATAATTCTTCTTTGCATTTTCCAGCCTAATCCTCACTAGGTGTGGGATTACCCTCCTGTGTGTGTGCTGGGTGCCTGTCCACTTGCTCCCTGCTTAGGAGGCACAATTTCTCAAACACAATTAGGCAGTGCCTGAGGATCCAGCTCATAAGGAAAGCATCATTAAGGGAGGCCGGAAGGCAAACACAGCCAATAAAAGCTCATAAAATCTCAATGTGCCATCCCATGCCACTGCCACAGCGCTTGCAGCTGCCCTAATGCCCCTCTGCATTGTGACCAGAGCAACCAGGCCTCACCCTGGGGAAGAGGGGGCATAGCCTTCCTCTCACTTTGCAAGCAATCTAGAAGCAATCTGGGTGTCCCAGGTAACTCTGGGGTGCCAGTTGGTGTGATCCCTCTCACCTTAGTTCCAAGGATGACACAAAGCTGCCACAACAGGACAGCTTGTTCAGGACCTGACCTCCCTTCCCAGGTGCTGCTGGCACCCTGTACTGTGGCTGTGGAGAAAACCTGGCACAGCACTGGGATGCCACCACCGCAGCCCCCTGGTTCCCTCAGTAGACAAAGAGTGGTGGCAGGCCCCTGAGAGATGGAGGTGCAGTGATACCCACCAGGCTGGTCGCCACAGCAACCCCAGTGCTGAGCACGATGATGGTGGCATGATGCCATCAGGCTGTGGGTTTGTCACCACAGTGTTGTCATGGCAGTCAGTTGCAGTGATGCTAGAGCCCGAGCCAGGCCTTGTCACTTACCATCAGCACCTCTGGCCCCTTCTCATACACAGACCCCAGGTCCCACCATTCTCCATGTCTCCCACCCATGCTCCTGGGGCTTCTGGCACTACACACTATCCTCTTGCACAAGGACCCTGCCTGTCCTAGATATTGCACTGTGAGGACAGGGCTGACCCTACTCTGCTTCCTGCCTGTGTAGACAATTTATCATCTAGTAACAACAGGGCTCGGTGGAGGCAGCCCACGGCTTCTGAGGCCCCAGAGCCCTGCAGCCCTCCTACAGGGTGTTGGGACATCACATCTCCATTGAGAATCCCAAATCACAAACTACTGGGCATCCAGAACCACTGCACATCATCATGCATCCCTGAAACCACTGCACATCTTGAACCATGGAGCATCCAAAACCACCACACATCCCAAACTGCTGCTCATCATGCTTGTGTCCTGAACTACTGAGCATTCCAAACCACCATGCATCCCAAACCTCCACACATCCTGAACCTATGTGTGTCCTGAACAGCTGAGCGTCCCAAACCACCAGGCATTCTGAAGTGCTGAGCATCCTGAGCTGCCAAGCATCCTGAACTGCCACACACCCCAAACCACTGCTCATTCCAAACCACTGTGAATCCCACAGCACCACACATCCCAAACCCCTCTCACCTCTCACACACACGGACTGTCCATGCAGCGATGATCCAGAGGGAAATGCTGAAGACCAGCAGCACAGTCCCAGGGCAGATGGTCATGAGTGTCTTCATGACGAAGCGGGTGTTGAAGTTAATCTTGTTCAGTGCCCCAATGCTGCGTGAGGAGGCATCAGTGAAGAGCTTGCTGTGCAGCAACATCACCCGAGCAATCAGGTAGAGGCGCAGGAACATGGGGATAGACAGGATGATGTCCACATCAGCCTCTGCCCGAGAAGGTGTGTAGGAGAAAGCCAGGCGAGCTGTCCAGAAAAATTTGTACTCCCCAGGAATGGGGTGTATGGCACAAACCAGCATCTCCAGGCTGATGTAGAGGATGCGCTCATACGTCATTGCTATCCGCCAGTCATCAGCTCCATTGTCGATCACAAAGAGCTACCAAGATGAAAAACCACATGGTTACCAGTGGCCCCACACAACTTGCCCACTAGCATCCCTCCCTCCACAGGCAGTGGGGGTCTGACACCAGAACTAAGAGGAGCTAGGTATGGCTCAGCCAGAAGCACTGGGGATGGATGGAGAAGAAAAACATGAGAATGAGTCACCACCAACGTCTCTGCTGTCCTGCTAGTGTGTGTCAGAGATGGCCACATTGCAGGGGACACCAAAACCTTTCAGGTGCCTTGAGCACACACCCAGGCACGGCATGGGGGCAGCTCACTCAAAATCTGGCTGGAAGGAGCCCACCTCCTGGAATGTCCTTCTCATCCAGGCCACAGAGATGGGCAAGCCATGGTGCCACAGAGCATGAGCCACCTCAGTCCCTCTGCTCGTGGTGCTGCACTGATTTCACTGACAGTCAGCACACCCTGAGTTCCAGGGCAATATCTGGGCAATGAACACCGCAGTCAGAGCATCCAGCTGCTGGTAGAGATGGGATTCAGTTGTCATGGCAACTGATGGTTCATCCTGGGTACACCAGCTCTTCTCCCATCATCAGTGATGGAGTTGAGGTCTCTGCAGGAGCTGGGGAGATGGCAGCTCAGTTGGCCTCTCTGGGATGCCACCAGAGCCCTGGAAGTCACCCACCCTGTCCTGCCTTGGCAGGGCTGTCCTGAGGCTGTCATTGGCTTTTCCATGGTGTGACAGGGACACCAGTATCACCCATAGTAGCAGGGACATGCTCAGGGCCTCTCTGCAAGCAGCATTTGGCAAAGAAAGCACTGGGAAATGATCCAAGGGGGATGTGGCAGCTGGTGCTACTGTTTGCGTCCTCAATCCTGCAAGCATGAAACGATGCTGGCTTGCTCATGGATCCAGGGCTGTACACAGCCAGGGCAGTGGATGAGAGCTGGGTGTGGAGCATGGCCCCAGCTGGTGCTGAGCCCAGGAGCAGCCCTCCTGCCCTGCCAGAGGCCCCAGTACACCTGTGCCAGCCGCCTCAGTAGCACAGCATGGCACTTGAGGCTCTCCCTGGGGATGGCAGGAGCCACTGGGACTGACTCATGGAGTGGCTGTCCCAGCCACCTCCCTTTCTGTAGGGAAAACTCTGCTCCTTTTAGTTGCTTTGTTTGAGAAATTGTTTACAAAAATGCTCCAAGCTGTCAAGGGAGATCCTCAGGCATTTATCAAGCTGACAGCCTATTCCTTCCTGGAAAAGGGTGTTAAAATAAACAAATTAGCAAGCGGAAAAAGGCAGGAGCCTTTTGACTGCATGATGGGGGTTTGCCTTAGGCCAGGGAAGGGAAGGAGCAAGAGAGGATTTGGGCAGGATTCCCCTGAGCCAGCCCCTCTTAGTTCTGTACCTGTAAATCAATGTGGGTTTCCATGGAAACCTAGTGTAGTTCGTTGGTACCCAAGGGGGCATTCCCCAACATATCCAGCATCACTAGCTGCAGCAGGGGAAGGAACAAGTGTGCTGGCCCCCGTATCTCAAAAAAAACAAAGCCTAAGAAAAGCTACTGGGAGACCTCATGGGGACCAAAGTTTCACCAAAAGCATGAACAGCCCCAGGCACTCCAAGCAAAGGGACAAGGGCTCTCTGCCCCCCCCACCTCAAACACCTTGGTGGAAGCTGGCAGCATTGCCAGCACTGCTCTCCTTCACGTGTTGTGATGATAATGTGGTGCTGGCAAAGGATGGCATGTTCTGCCCTAGACACCAGAGACATCATTGGGGTGATGCCTCAGCCCCAGAGAAATGAGGCACAGGAGGACCTTCAAATATCCGAAAAGACTAATTAACATAGTTAGTAGGATGACAGAATCACAGACTGGTTTGGGTGGAACAGGATCTTAAAGCTCATTTCATTTCCCCCACTTTCATGGGCAGGGACAGCTTTCACTAGGTTGCTCCAAGCTCCATTCAACCTGGCCTTGAACACTTCCAGTGATGAGGCAGCCACAGCTTCTCTAGGCAAGAGAGGAAAAGGGAATCCGGAGGGAAGAGGCTGAAGTAATTATTTCTCAGAGGCTGGGAGGTCTGACAAGTGCTATGGCCAGGTGAGCACAGTCCCCACCTTGGCCGAGAAGTTGAGGATTTACAGCTCTGGCAGCCCCATTCCATTTCAGATGGATTATCAGCAATTCCTTTATAACATTTTATAAAACATAGGGCAATGAGTAACCAGCACAACTTTGTTTGGAGCAGATCAAGTCAAACTCATCTAATTCCCTGTCTTGACAGTGTAACTGGTCTGGAAAAGCAGCTGGGACCATAGTGAGGTTGACCCCATGTGCAGAGGGACACCACTGGGACTTTGGCTGGGGTCAAGGCAGGAGAGGTAAGATGACCTGTGTGCTGCCTGGGTGGATGTTGTGTTTGCACGACCTAATGCCAGAAACAACAAGCAGAGGAAACAGCAGCAGGGGCACAGCTCACCCGGCTGACCCCAACCATCGTCATCCTGGGGTAAATATTATTCCAGCAAGAACCAGAGCTCTCAAATATTTGCCTTGAGTAACTCACCCCCAGGCTTGGTCCCCATGCAGGCAGGCTGAGCTGGAGTGGGGACTGCTGGGATAGAAGCAGGCAGGGAGTGGGATGCTGCTGCCAGCCCTCTATATGGCAAAGCCCCTCTATCCTCCAGCCCCAGGAGGGACAAGGTGGGATTATGGTGCACTCAGGGCCAGGGGCTTTGACATCCCTTCCCAGGATGCTCCTTCTCCTGACTGGTGATTCATTCCTCCCGTGTCTAAAACAGGCTGGCATTGTTCCGAAGCTACGTTGCACAGGGAAGCACAGCCTTCCTGGAACAAACTGGGAGTCCTTTAACTTCCCAGGGAGGAAGAGAGTGTGCAGTCCTGATTAGGAAAGGATTTTGTGGCTTTCCTTGGCACTTTGACCGGCCTGAGCCTTTCCTTGGCCATAGTCTCCCCCAGCCACCAGCATATCTGCCAGGCACCTGAGGCACCTGGCCTGACTGCCCCCTAAGAACCCTTGCTGACCCCCAAGACCCTGACAAAGAGGAAGGAGGCTCCAGGATGCAACAGGATGTGAGCTCAGGTACTGTGTCCCACTCAGCTGGTTGGCAAACCCCACAGGCCCACCCCAGCAGCCCCTCACTAGGCACTGATGATGCCAGGACTTACCTGCACCTCCCGTGTGTGATAGGCAATGATGAGGCCCAGCAGTATGACGGTGGAGAGGCTTATAAGGCATTTCAAGGCCAGGGAGAACATGGAGTCCTACAGGGTGGAAGCAGGGAAGGCATTAAAGGGTACACAGCCATGGGACTCTGCTGGCACTGGACTCCACACTCTAAAGAAAACACTGCCCCCCAACACCTGCTATCTCTATCCTCAACTGCACTTTTGCTACTTCAGCTTCCCCCCTAAGCAGCTTGACATGGTAATAGGGAGACCATCAGTACCATCAGCAACACTGGCACCTCCAGCATCATGTGCCCTCTCTCCAAAATTCTTTTTTAATTCTATTCTGCTGAGTGCAGTTTCCAGCCTCCACTCTGAGATGTGCAACAACAGTGCCCTGGCCCCATCTAGTCTGAGTCCAGTATTAAGGTATCCAAACAGATGATCTAACTAGACCCTACAGCTAATTAGTCTTACGTAAAGTAAACCAGCTCCTGATTCACTGATGGCTGAACTGGCAGGTCCCCAGGACCCCACTGGGAAAAGCAGGATTCATCTTTGGATACTGATAAACTCATGTGTGTGCCAGCCACAATCCAGCCCCACTGATGCTAGGGCATTGGCAGCCCTTCACCAAGATGTTATTCCCAAATCAGCCCGCCTTACTATTGCACCTGTCCCACACCTCCGTGCCATCCCCAACATGCCAAGCTCCAGCATGGTGAGGCCTGGCACACTCATGGCACGCTAAGACCCAGCACACTCATGGCACGCTATCCTTGGCTCCCCAGTGTGCTGGGCTGGCTTCAGCCTTGCTTGGCTTCCTCTCCCCAGTGTTCTTCATCTCCACAGGGTGTTTGCACACAGAGAAGGGACTATTTGCTGCGGAGGCGGTACCACATTGTTAACAACTTGGCTCTGGCTGTGCAATTGTGTGGATTTAATGGCTGGTGCTAAGAAAAGTGCTGGGACTAAACACTACTATTAACAGGCAAACTCTGGGACAGCATTGTGCCAAGGTGGCTCTGGCGAGGCCCTTCCCAGGGGCAGAAATCCTGCATGGGCACCCACTGCCCCGCCTGGCAAGTGTTACACGACATTTACCAATGCCTCCTGCCTGAAGAGACCTGTCAGGAAGAGCCATTCCTGGATCCCATGCTCACAGCAAACAGCATGGGTCTTGGCCAAAGTGGGGAAAGACCTTGGCACCCCTGGCACATGTCCTGCTCCACCACCTGGATGTCAGGATGTTTCACTCTGATGGTGCTGCACAGGTGGTGGGAAGCAGCAATATTGTCCTGTGGGTAGGAGAGGCCCTGTCCTGCCCACAGCCTGTTGACAGGCAGGGAGCAGGCAAACCCTGGCCAGTGTGTCCTTGTTTCCCAGCTCAGCCCTAGCAACTTCTGGCTGGGAGCATGCAGTGGTATGGCTGGGGCCATGGGACAAAGCTGGACCTGCACTGACATCCCCATATGCACAATGGCAGCCAGCCCTGATCACATGCACTCCCACACTCATGGTCATGTCCCTGCTGGTGAGTTCTGATTTCTCACCGGGGGCTGCTGTCGGGGGGGATTTATACACAGCTGCTGCAAATCTGGCCAATGGCCTGCGGAGGCCGGAACCAGGGACTCTCCTGAACCCTGTGGTTGTCAGCACAACTGCTTGTGTCACAGTGGGGCAGGGGCACAGCAGCATGTAACAGCTGCTGCATGGCAGCAGCTCTGACTCACAGGGTCTTCCCCAGCTGACACAGCAGCTCAGCATGGTGGGGTCAAGTGAGCATGGTGGTGGTGTGGCTGGCAGCTTGGTAAGGATGGACTGTCCTCCTGGTGCTAGGCATGCAGGCACATGGAGCCTGGATGGTTGCGGCTCAACAGGTAGCAGATGCAGGTGGGAGATGGTGATTTGGTTTTGCTCCTGCCAAAGGAGAGTGGGAACCACCAGAAAAAACACTCTGGCATTGAAGTATCTTTCTTTCCCAGCAAGGATGCTAGGGATGCCAGCTTGGTACCAAGGCATGCCCCTGCCTCAGACAGAGCAGTGGAATTGCTGCCCAGAGCCTGCACATGCCCACTGACCCTGGCAGCCATGGAAAGATGGAGCTCAGGAGCCCCCCACCAGGCACCTCGGTGGGGAGGCAGCAGGGTTCCCCAAACCACAGGACCCTCAATGACATGCCTTCCTTCTTCCACCACCTCCTCTGCTCACACTGCCCTCCCCACTGCCCATGCCGGAAAATGGCAGGAAGTGATGAGTAGCCCCTTCCCATCCTGCTTCTTCCCCTCCACTGGCAGCACCCCAGCAAGGAGACCCCCACTGGCTGCACCCCAGCCCCCTCAGTATTGCTGTCCTGCTGACACCCATGGGTGCTGCTGAGGGTGCTGATGCCTTCCCCTCTCTGGATAGGTATAAATAACATGACAGATGTCTATACAAAGAGTTATTCATATCGCTGCCAACCTGCACAGCCCGGGAGCAGGAGCTGGAAGGGACGTGGCGGAGGGGGGGGGGGGGGAATTATAAATAAAAGGCACTGTCCTGTAAAAAAAAAAAAAAAAAGGAAAAAAAATGGCAGGAAGGGGTGTGGAGGAGGAGGTGGAGGAGGAAGGGGGTGCTTTGCTGCACCACCGGCGGCATAATGCTCTTGAGGAGTGCACTGCCATGCCAGCAACAGACCTCACCACAGACCTCAGTGGGTTGGTGTCTACTGCCTGCTGCTGCAAGTGCATGGGGCAGGAGTTGACAGAGAACCTACCAGCACATAGGCCCCACACCTCCAGCCAGGTGGTCACCCTGTCCAACACCTGTGGCTGCAGCATCCACTAAAGCTCCGGGAACATCTTGTCAGGCACCAGCCAGCCTGTCTGACCCTGTTCCACTCCAGGTGGGCCAAAGAGCTCCATATTTATCCCATGGTATAAATGGGGCAACTGGCTCCATGCTCACCCCACCAGACACCGTCTGGTGCCACCAGCCCCACACACACCCCCCTGGCCCCGTTGGTACCTTCGAGTAGAGCCCCCAAGAGAGCTCGGTCTCAATGACCATGACGACAATGCCAAACATGCCGAAGATGAGCGCGTAGTCGCTGAGGCGTTTCCTCTTCTCGAATAGTGCCCGGCGGTGCCCAAGCCGGTAGCCAATGTTCTGCGTCTTGCGCTTGGGCCCCTTGGCAAAGGTGGTGGGGGCTGGCCGGGCAGGCGGCCGGGTGGGACGGTGGGTGGCGGGCGCATGGTTGTCCTCGCGTGAGACAACAATTTCAGGAGGTTCACTGGCACCAAAGAGCTGCAGGGGTTGTGCCTCCGGCTCGGCCTCGATGAGGTTCCGTCGGGATGCACTGAGTCGGCTGAGTGGCTTCATCACTCCCCCGCTGTACTTGCAGGAGCTCATGGCAATCTCGGTGAAGGGGTTGCTGTCCCGCCGATGAACCAAGGGGCTGGGCTGCCGGTGTTTGCTGCTGGCCACCCCAGAGCCCGCTGGGTGGTCGCCGAGGTTGAGCTGGCTGCCGTGGCGGGAGGAAGGGTGGAGGGCGGCGGGGGCGGCGGGAGGAGGAGGAGGGGCCCGTAACGACCCGGGCGAGGAGTGCAACAGGCTGTGCTGAAGCGGCGGCAGCGCGGAGGGCGGCGGCGGTGACCGTTCATGCCCCGGTAAGGGGCAGGGACACCGACCATCCTCCTCCAAGTCCCCCACGCCCGAATCGTGGAGATGCCCCGATGTCTCCATGACGGCGGTACCGGCGCCGCTTTGCAGGGCACCGGTTCCGCTTTACTTGCCACCGGCCCCGTTCGCTGGATCATGAATGGGCTCCGTGCTCTCGCCGCTATCGCCGCCGCCACCGCCCCCGCCGCTGCCGCTGGCCCGGCCCCGCAGCGCCATTGGCCACGCTGGGGCTCCCCGCAGGCTGACATCATCCCCGCCCGCTCCCCGCTTTGTATCTCCCCCCCATCACACCCCCGGTTCCTGCATCTCTGCGGGGTCGTTCGGGACTTGTAGTGCACTGGGTTGCATCAGGCGCCAGTACCCGTGCTCCCCGACAGACAAGTTCCGAACGACCCCTCATCTGTTTAACACATTGGGTTCCCCTACGGGTATCCCCTCTCCTTTTATATAATCCCCCCTTAATCCCTTTATAGAGGCTGGAGATTATGAGCAGCAGCTGGAGGATGTGTTCCCATCCTGGAGGTGGGTCACCCCATGGATGAGGGGTGCGATGTGTGTGTCTCACGATGTCCCCAAGGTCGGGGTCAGGGTAATGGTAGACCCAGAGTATGTGACATATACATACAGATGTATATAGGGCCCTAATCCCCCCTCAAGAACCCCAGCCCAACCAGGAACCACCACCCTCACCTCGCACTGTGCACAGCTGTTGCAGGAGAGGAGCAGATGAGAGTGTATGAGTTTGGGAAGCAGATAATCTGCAGGGAATTGGCTACTAGAAACCTTATTAAAAGACACCATGAAACATCCAGCTGGTGACCCCCTTCTTGGACAGAAGGTACTGAACTGCACTTCAGCCTCCCAAAAGCTGGGAAACCCCTGGCAGGGGTAGGGCAGGATCACCTGTGTGTCCCATCCCAAGAAATGAGACACAGGCCCAGCATGGTAGCAGTTCTCAGTGTCAGAGCTTTATTCCAGAACAGGAAGCATTAGCAGGAGATGGAGGGGCAGATGCTGAACGGAAGGGGGTATGATGCAGTCCCCAGGCTCCAGTGGAGAAACATAGAGCTATAGGTTCCTGTGGAGTGACTGCACCAGCATCTCCAGCTGCTTGCCCAGGGCCACCTTATCCCCGTCATTGGTGATCACCCAATCAAAGGCCACTCCCTGGTCCAGGCCACACTCAGATTCAGCGTCATCCACCCCTGATAACACAGAGCCCAGGGAGGCCCCAAGGATGGTCAGGATATGTCTATGTGTACCCCCACCATGGTCTCACCCCCCTAGAATGGGGAGCCCTAATCCAAAGCCTCTTGCTCCCACTGCCAAGGAATGGTAGTGGAGGCAGCAGACTTGTGCCCCAGTTTTGGGGTCACACTAGGCAAAGCTGCCCCTCACTTGCTCACCAGTGACAAAGACCCAGTTCCTCCTCTTCCTTGTCTCCTCAGTAGCCACCACCCGCACAGTCTGCACCACATCCCCATAGGCATCCTGGAACCACTCCACATCTGAGAGGCGCCGTGTGTCACTCACGACCTGCACAGGGACTCCATCAGCAGCTGTCCTCCGCTCTCAGTGCCCCTGTGCACTCCCCAAAACTCACCCACACTGGCTGCAGCGCCCCCTCCACTGCTGCCCGGCAGAAGAAGCCAGGGTCAGCACGGCGCTTCTCCTCACCCCAGCGGATCATGTCCTGACGGAACATCTCCTTGTAGGTGCTGGCATCCAGGAGTCGCTGAAAGTCGAGACCATGCTCCTGTGGGGAAGGGGGTTTCCATAGGCATAGCCTGGGCCAATGAGCATGGAATGGCACAGCCAAGACTGTTGTGACATGTGCTGGCACATCCTCAGCACAGTATGGTGGAATGGGATGGCTTAGTACAGCACAGCACACAACAGCTTGGCACACTGTGGTACGATCATGGGATGGCACAACTTGCCACAGCGTCTCCTGACATGGCTTTGTATGGTGCACCATGGCACAGCTCAGCACAGCATGGCAAAGCATCAGATGGCACAGCATAGTGGGGCAGGGCAGGGCACAGCTCAGCACTGTGTGGCGAGGTGTAGCATGGCATGAGCATGGGAAGGCACAGAACAGCAAAGCACATGCCCTGCCACAACTTAGTGTGGCACGGCATGGCTCGGTGTGGTGCAGTATGAGCATGGGACAGCACAGCATGTGATAGAACATGGCACTGCCCAGCACAGCGCAGAATGGTACGTCCTAGTGTGGTACGGTAAGAGCGTGGGACGGCACAGCACGGCAGTGTCCTGGCACAGCTCGGCGGGGTGTGACACGACACGGCTCGGCGCGGCCGTGGTACCTTGGCGTACTGCTCCTTGAGGGGCCCAGAAAGACGCAGAATGGTGCAGACGTCGGGACCTAGCCTGTAGGAGAGGGGTAAGCAGGACGGGCACTGGTACCGGCTCCACTCGGCCAAGTCCCGGCTCTCTGTCTTCTGTTACCGTCCCCGCACCCCGGCGTTTCCCCGCCTTCACCCCCTGCCCCAATCCCGCCCCGCCCGGTACCGGCTCCGCAGCTCCTCGGCCACGAAATCCTTCCCCGATTTCCTCTTCCCGCTCAGCAGCAGCACCGCGCGCGGCGCCGCCATAGGCGCCTCCGTCCCCGCGCCGGCCCGCTGACCCCGCCCCCCTGCAGGACGCGCTTCTCACGGCGCCCCCTCCTGGGCAAAGGCCAGCACCGCAGCGAGGGTGCCCGCGAATCCCCGCGGGGATATGGTGGGTCCTGCCCCCCCAGGATCCTGTACCCCCAGCAGCCCTCTGCCCCCCTGCCCTCCCCTTCCTCCAGCGCCCCCGCTTCCTCCTCACACCCTCCATTCTCCTCTAAAGCTCCCTTTCCCTTGCTCCTCCCAACACCCCCTTTCCTCCTAGTATCTGCATTCCCACAGCATTCTTCCCCTCAAAACCCTTATTCCTCTTCTGCACCCCGCTTTCTCCCAGCATCCATCTCCTCCAGTATCTCCTTTTCTCTCCCAGCATCCTTCCTCCTCAACATCCCTATGCCCCTTCCACAACCCACTTATTCAACTACTCCTCACTTTCTCCAGCACTCCCCTTTCTTCTTCACTGGTATTCCTCTAAATCCCCATTTCCCCCCAGCGCCCCCAATAGCCTTCTCTCTCAGCAACTCCCTTCCTCTCCAACGCACCATATTCCTCTCTACCCCCCCTTTTCATCTGCAACCCCTCTCCTGCAGCAGCCCTTCCTCCTCCCTGCATTCCTTCCTTCCCTCTCACAGCACTCCAGTCCTCTCTGCTCTCCCCTTACACACCCTATTCCTCCTCTGAACCTCCACTTTCCCAGCTCTCTTCCCTCAATACCCTCCCTTCCCCGCCTCCCCCAGCACCCCTGTTTTCCCCACACCGACACAGCTCTGCCCAGCGGTGACTTTATTCATGGTGGCAGTGCAGCATCACACAGTGCATTTGGTTGGGGATGTGGCCCTACTTGACCTCTACAGGATATGATGGTAGCCCCCAGACCCCCATAAAGAGCACATGGGGAGCCCTTGTGTGGGGGTGCTGGCACACTACAACACTGTCCCTCTGGCTCTACCCACGTGTCCCATGCTGCCTTGGGGCTCTCTGGCTCCACGCGTTCCCAGAGGTGCTGCAAGAGAAGAGGAGGTGTGATAGGGCACAGGAGGGGGGAATCCCTGGTGACCCCCAGCACCACCTGCCCCAGCTCACCCACTGTAGTGCTGCAATATGTACTCCTCGAAGCCATCAACTGCGTCCTTGTCGCCCCACTCCTGCCATGCCACCTCCTCAAGCAGCTCCTCCACGTCATCCACAAAATCAACAAACCGCAGGCGGTCATGGGCAAAGACACCGTCAGCCCTAAAGGCTCCATCAAGCTGCGGTACCAGCCTCCTGAATTGTCTCCCCAAGCCCAGCTGCCCCATGAAGCTCTCCAGCAGTTGCAGGAACTGCACCTTCTGCACCGGCTCCAGTGCAGCCCCAAGCACTTCCTGGCCCTCCCTGTGGGCACAGTCAGTCACCCCAGAACAGCCCTGCAGTGCCTGGTACCGCCTGAGCCGGGGCAACTTACGGGAACCATGCTGGGGGTGGCTGTGAGACAGCTTCCCCCAGGCTTTGCCTGGCTTGTGTTCATGGGGGGTTTGAGGATCCTTCTTGTGGGGTTTGCTGTGGTCTCTCCTCTCCTGCTTGTGGGGGGACCCCCTGGCACCATGCCGCTTATGCCACCTGCTGTCCTTCTCCACCTTGAATGGCTTCTTCCAGGGTCTAGAGGACTCCAACCCCTCTGCCTCCAGCACCTGGGCCAGGTGCTGGTCCAGTGTGCTTAGTTCCTCCACAAGCCCCTTGAGATCCCCAGAGCCCTGCACACGGTCCAGGGCGGCTGCTAGCTCCTGCCGCAATGAATCCAGACTGCCATGCTGCCATGCCGCGGCCTTGCTGTGCACTGGTGCACCTGTGGTACGTGGCTGCTCTGCTGTTGGCTCCCTGGGGCTGCCTGGTGCCCCTGTGGCCTTCAGGCGCCGCAGCTCAGCCTGGGCCTCCTGCAGCGCAGTGACCTCCCGCTCCAGCGCCGCACGCAGCTGCGCATTTTCTGCGGCCAGACTCTGCTGCTGTGCTCCGGCCGCTGCCACCTTACCCTCACTCTTGTGCAGCAGTGCCTGCAGATCTTCCTTGTGGGCCTGGGACAGGGGTAGGGGGGGTGTGAAAGAGGTGGCAGAGGGAGAGCAGCACCAGGACACAGCACTGAGACATGGCACTGGGCACCAACCTGTAACTCAGCCTGCATGAGCCGGATCTCCTGGTTCTCTTTGGCCAGCTTGTCCAGGAGTTGGCTCATGAACTGCATGCTCTGTGGGCCCCCAGCATCTGGCAGAGGGGGCTTCTGCTGTGAGTCCTGGAGGACAGGAAGGTTGGGAGCCCTGGGGATATTAAAGACACCTTCTGCCCTTACTTAGTCCTGCTTGAGACCCCTCCTTACATTGCTGTCTATGGACAGCAGCAACTCCTGCTCCTCAGCGGCCAAGTCCCAGCTCCCCACACTCTCCACAGGACCTGCAAAGAAGGACATGGGTTCGGTGTCCAGGCTGCTCCAATATGTGCCCCTGCCGTGTGGGCTAGTTGCCTGTACTCACCATCTGCCATGTCGTAGATACCACCTGGGAAGAGGAGGGGACAATGAGGGGGATGTCAGGCCCTATACTGTCCCTGGGGCCTTGGCCACTGGGACCCCCACTTACCAGTGACGATCAGCAGCCCCACAGCAACCAACGCCAAGGCACCCAGGAGGTACTTGCTCATCCTAAGCCCATAATCACCAGTGTCTAGTGTCCCTTGGTGTGCGGCAGGTGTGACAGTGGGGGGCTCAGGATGTGGCTTGTGGCCCTGCCGCCACCGCAGCCCCTCCACATTATTTTCCCTGCTGGTGCAGCATGCGTCCTCCATTGTTGGCCCTAGGGGGAGATGGGAGGGACCTCCAGGAAGGGTCTACACCTAAACACTGCCAGCACCGAGTCCCCCAGGCCAGTCCCCAGTGAGGCCCTGACCTGCTTGGGAGGTGTCAGGGCAGCATTTTGGCTCAGCCTCAGCATTCAGCTCCTCCTGCTCATTGCCCTCCAACATGCTGGGATCTGCAGAGCATTCCAGGGCAGGCACTGCCCACACCTTGGAGTCCTCACACTCCTCTGGGTCCTGCAGACACAGGCACTAGCACATGGGGAGTAGCCCACCAGTGCCAGCTCAGCTCCAGCTCCCCAGTTCTGACTCACCCCCTGCCCACCGCCCTCAGTGTTCAAGGTCCGGCTCAGGAAGGTAGCGGCACCGTTGGTGGTCATGGCTGGGGAGAAGCAGAGCATGGGGATGAGACAGCGGCACAGGAAGGTGACACTAGGCTTGCCCCATACCCACTGTGGCTGCCTGCCTGTGACTGTGTCCTGGGTGCCTTCATCCTCCTCCTCCAGTTCCTCATTGTCAGACCTGTGGGAGGTTGAGTCCTGCTCTGGACCCACCATGTCAATGGGCAGACCCTGTGGGAAGGGGGAACATAGGGAGATACCTTTAACCCTGACCTCCATGTGCCCCACTCTGCCTGCTCTGCCTGCAGCCCCGGTAGGTTCTGGTCCCTAGTTCTGGGATGTTGCCCAGGAGACCTCAAGCAGTAAGGCTCTGCTCTGGGGGTTGCCCACCCTCACCTCACTGCCCGCAGGCACCCAGCTGCTCTCTGAATCTCGAGGATCAAATTTCTCGGCCATAGGGACAGTCCAGTACTATCTGCAACGAGACAGATGAGCAGATTCACGGACCCAGCTCCCAGTACCAGCTGGATGTGACCGGAAGAGCCATGGTCCCGGTGCCAGCCAGTCCTTGTATTCTGTAGCTGGGGGGCTTTCGGGGAGCCGTCCCGGTGCACCAGATCTGCGGCTCCACCCCAGATATCAGCTGGAGCCGCGGGGTATTTTTAGCCGGTGATGCCGCCCAGCAGGTGGACGGGAGACGCGGGGCCTGGCGTGGGGACACCAGCGGTCCCGGTCGGGATCCCATCGCCTCACAGCAAAGCAGCAGCACCGGAATGGGGTCTCGAGCAGCCCCACACTCCACCCGCCCCCTCTCCCCCCCCCCCCCCCCCCCGCCTCTTCGCCTCTACCCGCCTGGGACCCAGAACCAGCCGGGGGGTGACGGCCCGGCGGCTGACAAACCCCTCCTCTCCGCTTCGCACGGCCTCATCTGAGCTGCGGCCGCGCCCCTCAGCCCCGTCCCGATGCCAGTTCCGGCCTGTAGGGACACCGCCTCCCCGCGCCGCAGGCGGTACCTGCACCCGCCGCGTCCTGCTGGGGACTTTTCCCCGGGGCCACCGCCACCCCCGAGACGGGGCGCGCACGTGACCCCAGCAGCCAATCGCAGCCCGCGGCGCAGCGCTGCCATACGGGGTGTGGGGGCGGGAACAGCGGCCGCGGCCCCGCCGCCACCGAAAGAACACCCCACCCCACGGCGCCCCCACCCCGGTACCACATACACACCGACACCCCCAGACACCTTCCTCGGACAGACACCCACACGCGCGTTTAAGAGTTTTATAACGACGGTACAAAAATTTCCATTAACGATCGGTTAAAACGGACGGACCTGGGGTGGGGAGTGGTACGGGGACCATCCCGAGCACCGGAGCAGAGGGCACCGGGACTGCCCTATGAATGTAGAAGGAGGGCACCAGGACCGCTGCACAGCACAGCAGGAGCCCCCTGCAAGGGCAATGACCTAACTGGAAGCAGCGCTGTAGAGCACCAAAGCCTCAGCCCTCACAAAGCCGGTGCGCTGAGGCCAGAGCCTTGCCCCACAGCACAGAGCTGACAACAGCATGGCCAGCACTGTCCCAGATCCCCTGGTAGGTCCCGGTGGCAGGCAGTGCCTAGTGAGCAGCCACTGCCAGTGCATGGCAGTGCCTCTTTGGCTGGCGGGGGGGCAACAGCTACAAAAAATGGGGGTTTGGTCCTAAATCAGTGGGGGAAAGCTGTACATGGCTGTACATGGTGGCTGAATGGTGGCTCAGCCGTCGTTGGCGGTCACCAGCTGTCCCATGCCCTCCCGGATGTAGACTGACTGGATCTCCTTCGTTTTGAGGCAAAAGTCGCAAGCCCAGACAGCAGAGGCCTCAGTGGTGAGCAGCCCATAGGCATTCTCAGTCATCCCTGTGCACTCTCGGTGAAACCACTTCTGGCAGGAGGCCTCACACAGGATGGCATCCTGGTCATCGTTCACCTCGTTGCGACAGGCCCCGCAGGGGTACACAAGCCCTGGTGGCGGCTGGTGCCCTGAGGTGCTGGTGGCCTTGCTGGGGGGTGGCAGTGGGAGGCTGTTGGTCTCAGGAGTGCTGGCACTACGGCCAGCACTGTTGGGGGTAAAGCCAGGCTGTGCCCCATTGACAGTGGCAGGGGAGCCTGAGTGCTGCTCCTGGGCAAAGGTGCTGGGGGGAGGGTTCTTGCTCCCCTCTTCGCTGCTAGTAGAGAAGCTGGGGTCTGCCCCAGGGAAAGGACTGGCTGTAGGAGGCATGTTCTGCCCAGGGCGCTGCATGGGCGATTGTCCAAAGAGATTGCTGGGCTGGCTGAAGCGCTGAGCCACTGCTGGTCCCCCGGGAGGGTTGAGGGCTGGTCCGGGACCCATGTCCCCCCGCGGGGGCTGCCCCATAGTGGGGGACATCATGGGCCCAAAGCCCGCAACAGGCCCTTGCATGAGCTGCCCCATAGGGGGGCTGAAGTTCTGTCCTAGGGGCTGGCTGAAGGGCTGGCCGGCAAAGGTCAAGCCCCCCGGCTGCACGTAGTTTGGATTCTGGGGGGGCATGCTAAAGGCCGGGCCCATCTGCCCGGGGGCGAAAGGAGGGGGCTGCCTCCGCAGGGGCTGGGGACCCCCGCCGTAACCAGGGGGTACCTGCGGCGACATCCCCCCCTGCATGCGGAAACCGCCGAAGGGGACGGGGCTGCCCAGGAAGGGGGCAGGGGCCGCCCCCACCTTGGGGGTTCCGAAATCATCCTCGAAGGGATTGGAAGCCACCAGGTGGTCGACCATGGGAGTGGGCGGCGGGGCGAACTCCGAGAGGTGCGAATAGGCAGGGCCCTGCGGGGAGAAGGTGGCGGTCAGCGTTGCTGAGGTCCGTCCCCGCCCCCCGCGCTGCCCTAAGCCCAACCCTACCTGCGTGTTGGACTTGCGCCGCTTCTTTTCGGGGCTCTTCATCTGCAGCCCTACGGGGACAAGCGAGGCTGCGTCAGCGAGGCCGAGGCGACCCCCACCCATCCCGGTCCCGGTCTACCTGCGCTCACCTGCCTTCCCCTGCTTCCGGCCGGGCCCGCCGGCGGCAGCGCTCCCCGCGGGGTGCGGAGGCCCCGGCGGGGGCGGCGGGGCCGGGACCGCTCCCTCCAGCTTCTCTGCGTGTGGGGCCGCCATAGCCCTCACAGCGCGCGCGTCGCCGCCATGGCCCGACCGGGACCGGAACCGGAATCCGCGCTGGGCCAATAACACCGCGCGGGGGCGGGGCGAAGTGCGCGAGATGTGTCAGTCACCCCAGACTCCCACCCCACCCCTCCGGTCGGACCAAACCAAGTGCGGCGCGATGGAAAGGGGAGGGGCACGGTGAAGGGAACTGACAGGACAAACCACGTACGAGGTCCCGGGTGGGAGGAAAAGGAAAAAGGACGAACTGTAGCGCCCGTAGGGGAGCGCCGGGCGGAAACACCGCCCACAGTGACACCCTTCCCCCCCTTCCCCCAGCTCACACCAGCCAGGGCCTAGAGAAATACCAACTTTAATACAACCGCCAGTTCCTTTGGTATAGCGGGGCCAGGGGCCGCGAGGGGCGAGGGTGCACTTTGGCTTGGGGGGAGTTAAACTGTGCATGCAAGGGGGGGGTCCTCCCGCCAACCCCCTGGGGTTGCCAAAGTTGCCTGTGCACAGCTGGGACCGGCAAGGAGGAAGGGGACGTGGTGGTGCATGTCCTGGAGCACAAGCATGTCACAGATGGGATACAGGGTGCCGGGAGCATGGGGGAGGCTCTGTAACCAGCCCCTGCCCTTGCATAAGAGTATGGGACCTGCGGGGTCAAGGCACAGATTTAACGTGTAAAGTGATCTGGTACAGTCGAGGGCCTCGTGCTTGGAGGAGCGGAGCCCCCCATGGGCCCCCTTCCTGGCCCAGAGGCCAGAGATAAAGACAGACTGCCTCTGGCTCAGGGAGGCTCAGCCCTGCCAGTCCTGAGCCCGTGCTGGTGAGCACAGGAATGGCTGTGGCACGACAGCAGGGCTGGGTTTTGGTAGGAGCTGAGCTGCTCTGCAAAGGCTGGAGCTGGAGGGGCAGGGGCTTTGCAAGAACAGCTCCCCATCCTGCAGGCACTCACAGTCCGAGCCCTCCCATGACCACCAGCTCTATGTGGTGAAAGGAGAGAGGCCCTGTCCTCAGCCAAGTCCATGCTCAGTCCCAGGTGGAGCACCTTGAAGAGTCTGAGGGCTCCCTGGGGCATGGAACATGGCCAGAGGGCTGCGCGTTGGGGGTGCTGTGCACTGGGGTCCCCAGGCGCTCACAGTCTCCTCTCCACTGGTTGCTGCAGGCACATCTCACTGCCGGCTGAGATGATGGGCAGGTGATTGTCCATGTGATAGCTGATGAGGTGGCTGACACTCTCAAAACGGTGATCTTTTGTCCGCACCTGGGGGGCCAGAAGAGGGGCACTCAGGAGGCTGTCAGTGCCCATGTAAGGCCAGAGCCATCACTCTCCAAGGCATAGGCTAGGCACAGACCTGGGGCTGCAGTCTCAAACCCATGCTCCACCAGACCCTCTCCATCCCCAAAGCCAGCCCAGAGTTGTCCCCTGATGAGCAGTGCAGAATCCCAATGCTCTGGTGGCTCATGTAACCCCTACGACCTCCCCCTGCTGTCCCAAGCTCCATCCCCAGGCCCCTACATGGACTCACCACACCCTCAGGATCGACGAGCAGCAAATGCTTGGGTTGCCCACCCTGCAAGCCAGTCAGCACGTACTGACCCGGTGTGGTGGTGCTCTCCCGCACCAGAAAGTCTCCATTCACCTTCAGCAGCTTCTCAGCCTCCTTGCGGTTCATTTTCCCATGGTACCAGGGCTCTCGTCTCAGCTGCTCCTCCATGGAGGCCACCACCTGGGCAGGGGGCGGCCCCACAGGCACAGATGGGGGCACACGCAGGGCATCTTCAAAGGGCTCTGCAAGGAGAGAGGAGCAGGGGGACCATGACCAAGCCCACAGCCACCTATCCAGTGCCCTGGCTGCAGCCACCGTTCCACTTACTCATGTCAAAAAGGTCCCTCTGTGTACTGCCGTTGGCTGTGGCTGGGGTGCCAGCAGCTGAAGCTTGGCGTGTCTTGTCTATGTTCTGCACGTTGACGTAAGATGGGTCATCAAACAGGTCCGTGCAGCCAGATGTGCCTGCCAGAGCTGGGTATTTCTCTCTCCCTGCTACCAGGAGCACTGTGGTCAGCAGGGATTCAGCACACCTTGGCCCCCCACCAGTGCCCACCATCAAAGCACTCGGGGTCCATGAAAGAAGATGGAGACTGGCCACACCCATTACATTACCTTGGGCAGGAGCATGCTGCTTCTGGGGATCATACTCCCCACCGGATGACTGGCCGACAGGCTGCAGGGAGAGGCAGTGACTGATGAGCCCTCACTCCCTTTCCTGCTCACTCCCCTTCCTGCTCCCCACACCCCAGGCTGCCAGAGACACTGGGGAGAAATAAACAACCTTCACCAGAACCCATGGCCCAGTTGGGGTCCCTACATCTCCTCTACAAGATAGTGCTTTCCCAAGAGGACATGCCCAGAGCCTCACCAGTGTGGCACCCAAGTGATTTGGGGTCTGAGCAGCCCCATCCTGCAGCCGCATGTCCACGACACCCCCAATGGGAGGTTCCTTGCCAGGGAAGTCGTTGTAGTACTGGTGATCCGGGGCTGGTTCCTCCTCTTCTTCATCCCAGGCAGAACCATCAAACCCTGCCATCCTGGGAGAGCACAGTAGAGATAAGCTCATGACAGCAGCCACAGCTGCATCCTGTCTCCAATACCACCTTCCTTCTTGTCACACAACCCTGCTCTGACCTGTCGTGGGGGGTCACCAGCTTTGGAGGGTTCTTCAGGTACTGCTTGAAGCGCAGCTCAAAGGCCTGCCCAATGGTGCTGATCACATCCTGTGCTGAGCCTTCAGGACACTCCAGGATATGGCAGGCTGGGTAGAAAATGGTGGGATGGGATTGTGGAACTCCAGAACTAAAGTTCTTCACCCCTGAGCCTGGCCTGTACACCCCAGAGCATTCTTATGGGTCATCCAGTTTCCCCCCCTACACTGAGCTGATCCTAAAACATCTCCAAATTGGGGCTTTGGCAGTGAGGACCCTTGCAGCACCCTCACCTCTTTGATTGACGGGGTCTTTGGCAACATAGGCAACGTATTCGGCCGTGTCCTGTGGGTGAGACAGCAGCAGTGAGACCGGGCTGCTGCGGAGCACTGGGCCTGACACCTTAGGAGAGGGCAGGAGAGGCCCCTTTAGAGGGCATGGATAGGGACCCTGCATACTCACCGGGTCTCCCCCTGATGCGAAGGATATAGACTGCATGTGGTGGTTGGCGATGATCTGCAAGGTGGAGAGCTTGTTGGACACAGCCAGGAATTTCTTGTCACCCACCCAGGGGTGGCACATCCCACTCCTCCCATGGCTGACCTGCCATGGGGGCTCAAAATCCTCCAGAGCCCTAGTTATGAGCCACAGACCACCAGGAAAAGGACTGGGACATCACTACGAGGTCAAAACCAGGAGATCTGGCCCCAGGCAAGGGAACTTGGGTCTCACTGTCTCCAGGAGAGATCTCACAAAGCACATGGGATATTCCTCACACCTCTTCAGCCCCAGGGACTGCAGGGAGGTGGGCACTCATCACACAGCCCATCCAGATACTCCTTGGGGAGGCTGGGGGCATCCCCTGCCCCAGCAAGACCTGGTGTGAGGTACATGAGGATATCTGCTTGTTCAAAACCAAATCAACCCCTCCCCATTCTCACCTGCTTGCAGTCTGAAGCCATGAGGTTGAGGCTGCTGGTGGAGATGGTCAGGGTGATGGGCATGCCTGCAAACTTCAGGTTGCTCTTGCCCAAGATGGAGCTCAGGGAGCGGCTGCAGGGCTAGGGGCAAATGGTAGTGTAAAGAAGGGGCTCCCCAGACCAGACAGACCAGCAGCAGGAGGACAGGGCACATCCCACTGCTTCCACAGCAGAGATGGGCACCTTGTCCTCACCACTGGCCCTGGCCCAAGCCTCAGTTGGGAGATCAAAGCCCTGGGCTGATCAGCACAGCACTGGCAGCTGGGCTGGGATCTGGTCCTTGGCCCGGTGCCCAAACCAGCCATGCACACTCCCCAAGCAGCTTCCCAGACAGGCCTCACCTTCCTTCTTCTCACGGCTCCCTTGGCACCAGGCACAGCCTCACATACCAGCCCAATGGCCTCCCTGCAGAAAGCAGAGTGAAATGTCAGTCCCCACAGTGCCTGCCTTGCCCCAAGACTCCCCAGCCACAGGACTGAGGACATGGGGATCAGCACACAGGAGAGACAGGGTGACAGAGTGAAAGCTCTCAGGCAGGGCCAGCTGGGGCTGTTTGGGTGGGCAAAGCGCACTGGAATGAGTATTTGATGGGCTCTAGCAACCCCTGGCCCCCACCGAAAGCCCCATATGCTACCAGGAGCTTGCCTAGGGCTCAGACAACTTCCTCACCCCTCCCCAAAAGGAGCAGCCCCTGGGGAGAGACAGAGCTCACCTGGTCACCTGTGTCCTAGTGTTGAAATCCAGAGCCCTCATGGACTGGAGCACTTCCACACAGCCCATGTACTGTGCAAGAGAGCAAGATGAGCTTGGCCAGCCATGAAGTTTGTCCACCATGCAGCCAGGGAGGGGACTGGGGCCTCAAGCACCTCACACCTCTGCAGCGGTAACTTCTCTGAGAATCCCACTGCCCATTGCCCCGTCCTGTCTCCCACCCCTCTTGCAAAGAGAATGGGACATCCTACCACCAGGAGGTCCCCAAATCCCCACAGTGACCCTTCCCACTCTTCCCCACTCCCCAGCACTCACCCGGACGTGGTAGGAGACCCCGGAGCCCATGACCTTGTCATCAGGATGCAGCCAGCCACGGGTGGGCTTATTGACAAAGCTGCCATGGCGGGTCCATTCATCACCCCCCAGCTGGCCACCTTCCACTCGCGTCTTCTTCCCACAGCTCAGCTTGTTCATATCCTGGGAACAGACAGTGACAGGTCTCACTGAGCCAGAGCTGGCAGCATCCCCTGGCACCAGTGCTGTCATCCCAAGGGGACCAGGTTCCCCTGTGCTGCAGCTGGCTGAAGAGCCCCACAAGCTGAGCAAGTTGGTGGGATTGGAGAGCTTCACGTTGGCCATTTTGGGGAAGAAGGAGCAGAGGGTGGTAGGGCTGTCTTCCAACTCAGGTGAGAGCTCCCTGAGAGGTGCAGCATGGCTGAGGGAGGAGGAGGATAGGGAACCAGGCAGAGACCGCATGCTTGCAAGGGATTCCACTGGGGAGGGCGGGACTCCCAGGCCTGCCGCGGCCTCCTCCGTAGAGGAGACAGACTTGTTCCGTAGGTGGTTGTATTTGCTCTTTTGCAGGAGATCCATCCTGGAGACAGGTGAGAAGGGCCACAGCTGCTCTGTTCAGAGCGGCAGTAGGGTGGATGCAGCCAGCTGGGCTTCACAGGGGCCCCACAGAGAGTCCAAGTGCCTGCAGACGCTGGGAAGCTGCTCCCAAGCGGAAGCCTGAGCTGAAGTCCGCACTAGGTCCACGCCAGCCCAGTGTGGCTGGCAGGGAGAGCTGGGCCTGGGACACTGGGCAGCGGGTCCAGGGGCTGCCCAGCACTGTGCAGGCACAGCCGATCAATTGTGATCAGCATCAGCCGGGATGTGCAGATCCGTTCAGACTTAGAGCAACACACCACAGCAGGGAAGAAATGGGGCCGCAGCGACACCCTGGGGAGCCACTGGCACAGAGAGGGGAGCTCAGAATGCTCTGTCCCCAGCCTGAAGGTCCTCAAGCCCCTTGCCACTCCAACACTGGGCCAGCAACAAATCTCACTGTCTTCATCCAGGACCAGATCCAGCTCCCTCTGCCCTGCTGCTGGGTTCAGCTCAGCCACCCTCCACCCCACAACTCACTCCAGCCCCTGTGCTGCTGCTCGCTAAGAGAAAATTAAAAGCATAAATATTTAAAGCCTGGAGATGAGGCATACACAAAGCACATCCAAGCCCATCTCAACCCTGCTCCGAGCACTTGTCCAGGAGGGAACAAGGTCCTTCTGTGGCAGCCAGTGCCACACAACCCACGTGCCGGTGGTGAGCAGCTAATGTTGGCTTGCCAGGCTCTGCTGGGGGAGGGTGGAACAGTAATGCTGAGATACCAGTGCTCGCAGCTTCCTGGAATACAGGGACATGCAGTCCTTTGAGAGCACAGATCTTGCCTGGTGAGCTGGTAGGAGAAAGAGAAGGACAGCCAGAAGCAGGATACAGGTAGGCTGCGCAATGGGCAAGGTAGGGCTCAGGACAAATCCCCAGCTGTGGTGGGGAGCCTGGAGGAGAGACTGCAGCTAATCGCTGCTGCTTCCTGCATTCCAGCTATTCCTCCCGGGGAGGAGATGAAGGGGCTGCGGCTGATCAGAAGAGCTGTGCTGACTCACAGGCAGTGGGGCAGGCTCTGCCCACAGCGTGGGCTGTGCTGGGGCTGGGGCACGGCGCAGGAGGGGCTCTCAGCTAGGGGTGGGGATGCAGCACTTATCTGAAGCAGAAAAATCAAGGTCACAGGCAGAGCTAGCAGGAGCAGGCAGCAAGAATGTGCTCGGGACAAAAGTTGGCCCTTTCAACCTCAGGGAACTGGGCAAAGCTCTCCCACCTGTGGAGCAGGGGGCTCAGGGCCAGGTCTCCCCTATTCCCCTATCTTTGACACACTTGCATGCAGCAGGAACTTGGGCCAGCCCGACTGTGCTGCTCTCCATAGCCTTGGCCCCACTGAGGGACAAAGAGCTCACCCCCCTCCACTACCTATGGGATGAGGCAAGGAGTTCAGGCAGAACCCAAACAGATCCTTACTAACCACCAGGTGCTCTGGCCACCAAACCAAAACTGGGTAAATCCAGACCAAGGAAAAGATTCTCCCTGTTTGGAGCCTTCGTCCAGCACTGCTTGGCACTGGCAGCTGCCTGCCCCACTTCATGAAGCCTGGCACACTGCCATGGGGATAGGGAAAGGAAAGCCAGAAGAGAGCTGGAAATTGCCACCTATGTGATGCAAAGGGCTGTGGCACATGACAGTGGGCCCATCACTGAAGCACGTCCTTGGCCACGTTCACTAGCTCTGTGAACGCCAGCCCCCCCCACCTCAGCCAAGGTGGTACCACAGGCGCAGAGAGCTCGTGCTGGCTGTTCCACAAAGTACTTGTCCCCTCCAGGGGCCCCCGGCTGTTCGGCACTGTGACCTTCCTGTGGCTGCAGCACCATTCCTCTAAAGAAAAGCAGGAAGCCCGGAGTCAGGAAGTTGCTGGCCCGGTGAAGGGCCAGTGCAGCCCTGCTGACAGGGGAGCCTGGCTGGGCAGCATCAAGTGGCTGCAGGGCAGTGGGGTTTGCCCAAGGCCATTGGGTGATGTGGGCCTGGGCTTGCCTGACATAGCAGCTCTGTGAGCCCTGATGCTTCCCCAGGATAAGAGCAGGAGGGAATTGCAAGGGAGTAGGAATGTCTCCTTGGCCCTTTCCTACCACCCCAGGGCTTGGAGCAGCCATCACCTCCAGGCAGCAAAGGGCTGATGAGCCTCCCAGCTGCAGCCCCTACTCAGACACACCTCTGCTTTTATAAGCTAGAGTAATTCCTGATTTTCTCAGAATCTTTGAGTCCAGTCTGCCCAATCACTCAACAGCCTGTGACAAGATGCATCACAGCTCCCACCCCTTGGAGACCAGAGGTGCTACCATTGGAGCCCCTCCAGCCCCAGAGTCCACCCCAGGGCATCAGAGCTCCCTCCCAGTGAGCTCTGAGTGCAGAAGGCAAACTCAGAGATGTGCAAAGGTGCAGAACACTGCCCCTGCCTGAACAGGCAGTCCCAAGCCCCATCCCACAGGCTGCAACCCTTCCCCTTGTCAAGCAGATGCCAGGAGCTCTTGCTCCTGCAGCAGAGTATGAGCAAAGCAGCTGGAACAACTGCCCCCAAGGAGGTCTGGGGACGTGTTCTGGCCCAGCTGCCCCATATGCCCTGCCACCACAGAAAGACAATGGATCATGAAAAACAGGAATGTGGACTACTTTCAGGCACCTGAGACTGGGACTTAACACACCATCTTGGGCAAGGAAGAGAAGCAGAGTACGGGTGCTCAGGGCTCTGCTACCAACATCCTTGCTGGAAAAAAAATGGGAGCTGAGTTAGAGGCCTTGAACATGCCAGTGATTTGGCAAGAAATTGCAGCAAGGTGCAGATGGCCACACATACAAACCCTGCCCTGGGCAGGAGACCCCGCTCTGTCCAACTGCAGCCAATGCTGAACCTCTGGGTCAGGGGTGAAGCAAAGAACACTCAAATCCAGCCAATAGCTCATTTTTCACCCATGCATCACAGCAGCATCAAACAGTATTTATGCATTCCTGCACACAACCTCTCTTTCATTCTGAAGAGAAGGTTAGGAGATGCCAGTGGAAATCTAGGGAAGAGGCTGGAGACCTCCCACAAGGCAGAGGAGGCAGGCAGGATCCACCACCGAAGCCACTTAGCCCTCCACCGAAGTCCTTACCACATACTCCATCGGCGGTGATGGGCAGGGCAGGCCCCAGGCAGGGAGCAGAGACACACAGCCCCTCTCGTCTGGCACTCCGACCTGCGGTTCAGGGACAAACAGGGAGTTAGCCAGCTCTGTCCCAGCCTGCTGAGGTGGGGGCCATGGTGCCAAAAGGCAGACCCTGCTCCTCCATGCAGTCCACAGGTAGGTGAGGCTGCGGCTGCTGCGCAACATGCTGTTGATACAGAGGGTGAGAGAAACCTGGAAGCCACCTTCTTCCCACTGGAGAGAGGATAGAGATGGGATGCGCTGGGACAGGAACACGAGCCTGAGCCTGGCACTGCTTGGGCCCTATCCACACTGGCAAATGGTATTGGGGGTCAAGAGTCACTGTGCGACCCAAGACATGTGTCGGAGCCAATCCCTGCCCAGCCCAAAAACCAGTACTGGAAAGCCATATGCAAGGAGGGAGAGTGCAGGCAACCCAGGGGGCAGAGCTGCCCCCTCCTCCACCCTCTCAGCTGGCACACTGATACAAAATTATACACAGAGCCCCCAGGGCTGTGTCTCTTCCTCCCAGGGGACCAGTGAAGACAGGAGTCATGCAAAGAGTCTAGAAGGGGTGAGCTGGCAGAGGCAGGAAGCTCTCTGAGGGGAAAACAAGACAAGTAAAGCTCTCTCACTCCACTCCCACTGCCCAGCTGAGGCCAGCAGAGCAGTGCAGGGCAGAAGACAGGAATTATTGCTTGGCAGCAATTGTACCTTTATCTGCAGCCTGTACCAGCTGTTGCCATTAGCATGGAAGGCAGCAAGATAAGGAGGGCTATGCTTGGCAATGGCAGTGGTGATCGACCCCTGCAGCACTATGCCACTGTCAAGCAGAGATGGTCCTTTGGAATTGGGCATTGAGGCTGCTGGCAGGGAAGGAGCATCTGGACCTGTAGCCAGGGTGCTCAGCCTTAGCGAAGCCCATTTGTGTCCCTCCCAAGGATGGGACACTGCTTTGCACAGTTCCAGAGGTGGCCAAGCCAAGCCCCCACCAAAGGGCAGTGAGTGGATCCCCATGCCCCACCTGGCTGAGAAGAGATGGCATCTTCAGCCCCTCCATTACAGGCTGAGACCAGAGCAGCCCTGGCAAGCACCAACAAGTGCCCTTGGCCCACAGACTTCTGCAGTGCCAACGTGGCAAGCAGGGGCCAGGTCACGTTTCCTTGGAACCCGTGTCCATGGCCTATAATGCGTGGGTGACCCCATTTAAGAGATGAAGGGGAGAAGCAAGAACAGATGGACACAACAGACTGCTGCAGAGCAGAGATCTGCAAGGGGGAACAGCTACCCCTGTCCACAACAGCTGGGTAGGCTCTAGGTACTCACTGCTGCCTTACTCTGAAGCACAGAAAGCAGGATGGCAGACCCCAGCACTGCAGAGGCCGAAGAACCTTCCAAACCCAGCCGGTGCCCCGTCCCTGCTTGAGGTCATGCCAGTCTTGGGGCTCAGGATTGTCCCCAAACTCTGGAAGCACCTCTACAGCTGGTATCCTTCCCGAGTTTCGCCCCAGGACGGGGTGGGGCAATGCAAGCCTGAGCCCGAGGCACACATAACCAGCCGCCACGTCGGGCGGGTCACCCCAAGATCTTAGCACAGCACGGCACCGGTTCCTCCGGCCCCAGTCGGGCCGCATGTAGGAGGGTCCGGGCCTGCCCCACGGCTATGCTCCTCACGCTGACCAAGCGAGGCAGCTGCGAAGGGCGGCTCGGCCCTCACAGCACAGGGAGCGGCGGCGTCTCGGGGGCGGCTGCGGCAGGACCCCCACTCGTTCCGCGGAAGGCGGCGGCGGCGAGCGATGCGGCCTCAGTCCGGCGACACGGCGGCCACGGGGACACCGCGGAGCCTGGCCTTGGATCCCGGACCCTGCGCGGGTCCCCCCTTCTACATCCGCGCGCGCCCTCACCACTCCGGCCGGCGCGCGCTCACCGGGCACCATCGGTCACGCGCGGATTTCACGCCGCTTTCCGCCGGTCTCGCGCTCGCGCGCCCCCTCGCCCCCTTCCCCCTCCGCCGCACTCGCCGCCACTCACTTCCGGCCCGCGCCCCTCCGGCGTGGCCCGGCTGCGCCCATGTCACGTGACCCGCGAGCCAATCGCGGGCTGCGCCCGGCCCGCGGGAACCGGCGCCACGGCCTCGTCGCGTCGCGCGCTCGTTGGCCAATGGGCAATCGCCCCGCCCCGTCCACGGCACGGCGCAGGCCAATGGGCGCGCGGGGCGGCGGTGTTTGAAAGCGCCGCGGGGGGTGAGGGCGCCAACGGCCGCCGAGGGAGGGCACCGTGGGCCTGTCATGGCGCACAAACAGATCTACTACTCGGACAAGTACGATGATGAGGAGTTTGAGTACCGGTACGGAGCGAGAAAGGGTCCCAGTAACATCTGCTTGATAAGGATGCAGGGATTTTGGTTAACGTTTACCGGGATGAGGGAGGGAAATGCCTCGATAATGTAAAACGGTGGGGTGGAGAGGGTATTAACAGCTCGCTAGGGAGGGGAGTGGTGCGAGAGTCACGGGTCTCTAGTGAAGCAAGAGGGGAATTATCCTGGTAACACGGGAGGTCCTGGTGCTGGTCCCGTTAACAGCTCCTCGGGAGGGAATCTCCATCCTGGGGAATGAGGGGTTGTCGGGGGTGCCCTGTGTGTTCACTGAGAGGTGCGGGGGCGCAGGCACGTGATGCTGCCCAAGGACATCGCCAAGCTGGTGCCCAAGACCCACCTGCTGTCGGAGTCGGAGTGGCGGAACCTGGGGGTGCAGCAGAGCCAGGGCTGGGTCCACTACATGATCCATGAGCCAGGTGAGCCCCGCGGGGGAGCGGGTGGCACCCAGGGGGCCCAGCCTGACTCTTCTTTTGCCCCGCAGAGCCCCACATCCTGCTCTTCCGACGGCCATTGCCCAAGAAACCAGAAAAGTGAGTGGCCCCTGATTTGCCGAAGCTCCCAGTCCTTCCACGCTGAGAAAGCACCTTCCTCCTTCTTCTCCTCGGCATTCCTCGGGGGCTTCACCCCCTGACCATCGATGCTGCCTGGGTGCCATTTTGGCGACTCAGCCCTGATTCTGGGGGTCCTTCCTGTTGCAATCCCCCCAAAGCTTCAATAAAGTGATGTTTGGGAGTTGTCTGTCTGCAGTGCCGGGGGGAGGTGGGCTGGAGGGCGAAGGGGTCCCGGTATCGCGGAGTCTATCCTATTCCCGAGGAGGGCTTCCCTGCCCACCGAAGAGATTGCCATGAAGGCGGAGCTGCGCCGATACTCCCCCTCTTCCCGCGATGGTTCTGTCCCCGCAGGTCCCACCTCTCGGCCAATGGATACTGGCGATGCCGCGTGACGGACGTACGGAGCGGCCTGTGAGCGCGCGGGGCGGTGTCGCGGTGTGCGGAGGTGGCCGAACGGCTCCATGTGGGGGGTGCTGCGGGCTACGGGGCGAGTGGGTGGGGCCCTGCGCGTTGCCGCCTGTCGCCGGATGGCTGCTTCGGGCCCGGCGGCGGTGGCCCGGGGATCTGCCAACACTGCCGGCATCATCATCATCGGCGACGAGATTCTCAAGGTGCGGCCGGGGGTGGGCCTGGGCCGCGGGGGTGGGGCGGGTTGGGCTGGGGCCTGAGCCTGGGGTCGGGGCACCCCGTCATGGGCGTCTCCGTTCCCCTCAGGGCTACACGCAGGATACAAACTCCTTCTTCATGTGCCGGCGACTGCGTGCTCTTGGCGTGAGTGTCGCCCGGATCTCAGTGGTGCCTGATGACGTGGAGGCCATCGCCAGTGAGGTGGCTGCCTTTGCTGCCCGCTTCACCTTCGTGCTGACTTCCGGGGGCATCGGCCCCACGCACGACGATGTGACCTTTGAGGCTGTGGCTAAGGCCTTTGGGGAGAGGGTCGTCCTCCATCCCGAGCTGGTGGCCCTGGTGCACAAGTTCTTTGGCAAGACAGAGGTGCAGTGCCCTGAGATGAAGCTGGCTCGTGTCCCCGAGAGTTCCTGCCTCAACTATGGCACAGATGGGCACGCTGGCAGCACCTTCAAATACCCACTAGTCAGTGTGCGCAATGTCTACATCTTCCCTGGCATCCCGGCACTGATGGAGCGTGCCCTGGATGGCCTTGCTCACCTCTTTCGCAGCAAGCAGATTCACTTCCACTCCTGCACCATCTATGTGGCATCTGATGAGATGTCCATTGCGCCCGTGCTGGACTCAGCTGATGCCATGTTCCGGGGCCGTGTCAGCTTGGGCTCCTACCCAGACTGGACCAGCAACTACTACCGTGTGAAGCTGACCCTGGACTCAGAGTCAGAGCAAGACCTGGAGGAAGCATATTGCTTCTTGATGAGGGAGCTGCCACAGGGCGTTGCTGTGCCATTGGTGACAGACTGTGTCTCTCCAGCAGCTGTGGAGGTTTATGGCCTGGCTGAGTCAGGTACCAGGAAAAGGTGCTGCAGCCCAGCTCTGTGCCTCCATGCTTCTCCTGTGCAACCTAGCAGGGCTGGGGCAGTGGGAACACCAGCCTGGGAGCAGAACTTGCCTGTTGTGGTGTGCTGGGAGGCTTGAGAGGTGCTGCAGCTGCAGTAGGTTTCATCCCACGTTGGTGGGCATGGGACCTGTAACCTCAGGGCTGGTGGTGGCAGGGTATAAGAACACAGTATACAGCAGTAGCAGCAGTGCCACAATTCCCCAGTGTCCTCATGATCCCTGTCACATTGTGGCCCAGATCTCTGGGTTGAACAAGCTCTTGGCTGTGATGCCAGCAATGGCTCCACTATGTGTCTGGATATGAGATGTATCCAGAGGGTGAAATGCCATAGGCCTTGGGCCGTGCTGAGGGAACATGAGCTGGGCAGGCACCAACTGTTCTGTCCTGGCAGGCTCGGCCCTGGGGCAGAAGGTGGCAGCAGCCCTGCGAACCATCGAGGAGGCTTTGGACCAGTACAGCCTAGTCCAGCTCTGCGTGGGCTTCAATGGGGGCAAGGACTGCACAGCCCTGCTTCATCTCATCCATGCTGCTGTGCAGAGGTACCCATGCATGAGGTTCCAGGCTGGGGCAAGGCTGAGGGGTCCTGCAGAACCTGGCAGGGCTCTGGGGCTCTTGTTTGCTCTGCCCTGGAGGAATGAGTGGATTCCTAGGGTCTAGCTGGTGGGAACTGGATGCTGCCTTGCTGCCTTGCCTCCAGTTGCCATCATCAGTCAGAGTCCAGCTGCATTGGGTCTCTCTGCAGGCGGTTCCCAGCGAGGCAGGAGAGGCTGCAGGTGCTGTACATTCGCACTGTGTCCCCATTCCCTGAAATGGAGCAGTTCATTCAGACAACAGTCCAGAGGTAGGAGGCAGAGTGGGGTGGGCTGCTGCACAGAGGGTGTGCAGTGTTGCATGCAGCCCGCAGTCAACTCCCCACCCTGCCTGCACAGGTACGGGGTCCAGCTCTGCACTGTGGAGGGCTCCATCCGGGAGGCACTGGCCCACTTGAAGGAGCAGCAGCCACAGCTGGAGGCTGTCCTGATGGGAACACGGCGAACAGACCCTTACTCGTGTACCCTGACCCCCATGTGTATGACAGACCCTGACTGGCCCCCTTACATGCGGGTGAACCCCTTGCTGGTATGTGGCCTCCACCTGCTTTGGGGCTGGGATTGTTGCCTGTTGCCACAGGGCTTGGCAAGGAGACCTGATGGGGCTGGGGACCAGCAGTGATCCATCCCCATCCTGGACAGCTTCTCTCACAATTCTTGCTCTCCCAGAGTATGTGCTGCCTCTCTGTGCAGCTGTGGGTGCCCCTTGCCACACTGAGGCTGCTGGGTGCTGTTGGGCAGGGCTCATTCTTGCCTGCTGGGGGGTTTCTCTGTGTTTGGGGAAGTGCTGGAGGGACAGTAGTGCTCTGATATCCATCTGGCTCTCTCAGATGCTCTCCAGAAAGGTCTGGCTTGCTTCCCTGGGAGGCGAGGGAGCAGCCTTTTGCCTGTGCCTCAATCCCTGCCCAATTCTGCCTGCAGGACTGGACCTATCGGGACATCTGGGAGTTCCTGCGCAAGCTCTTTGTCCCCTACTGTATCCTCTATGACAAGGGGTGAGTACCCCGTGCTGCCCTTTTCACACGCACAGCCAGTGCCCCTGCAGGGTGCAGTCCTGCAGCTGCTTCCTCCCTCCGCAGCTACACGTCCCTGGGCAGCATGGCCAACACAAAGAAGAACCCAGCACTACGGTATACTGATGCTCAGGGCCGGGAGAGCTACCGTCCTGCCTATGAGCTGGAAAATGAGGAAGAAGAGCGCACTTCCCGACAGTGAAGGCCACACTCCAGAAGGCTCCACTGGAATGCTGCTGGGAGCGACACTGAATAAAATTGTTGCCTGTCAGCACTAAATAAACCGGCTGCAGTCTGCACTGCACTAGTATGTGACCTTGTTGAGCCCTGAGGGCTCCATGGAGTAGGAGTGGGAGGAACAAAAGGGTCCCCGGGTTGTGCCCCCTCCCTGAACCCACTATAATGGAAGTTTTGGAAATGTGGAGAATGTAACAGGTTCCAGTGTTTGCCAGGGCCCTGCATGTCAGCACTGCTGCCTCTCCCACCATGTCATATCCTGCTGATTCCTCATGGGCCATGCACATCTTCTGGACAGCGGCAGCCTGTCTGCAAGGTGCTCCCCAGCAAGTTGCATGGGTACAGGCACTGGCACTGCCAACACACACTGCCACCTCCCTGGGGCTGTGCCTGGGCTCCTGGTTGCTGCGGCTTCTGTGGGAATGCATCTACCTCCTCTGCAGCTGGTGCATTTGTGAACTGCTGGACTAGGGAAGGGCCCCCACAGTGTCACAGGACCCTGCCTGCCCTGGTGCTGTGGGTGAATGGCCTGCCTGCAGCTTGACTTGATGTGGTGCTTGGAACATGATAGGGGCCTGGCTGTGGTGTTTGGGAGTGACGGAGCCCAACCACGGTGCTCCTGGAGTGAAAAGGGCCTGGCTATGGTGCCAGATGGCTGTGGCGATTCTGGGGGTTTAGAGGGTGTGGCCTTGTTACTGGTCATAAGTCCTTACCCCTTGGGCCTCTCTCTCCTCCCCAGGACTGTGCTTGTTACCCTGTGCTGATGAAGCTGATGGACCTCTGGCACTGAGACTGTGCTCCAGCTTGCGCTCCCCCTGATCAGAGACCCCAATAAACCTGAGCAGTGCCTGAGTGGCTGCATCTGTTTGGGCAGAGCTCTGGGAATGTGTGTGCTTGTGTGTGTACCCAAACCTTCCAACCCTAGCTCCGGGTAGCACTAAAGTACTCCAGTGCACTCCTTGCCCCTGTCCAGGACTGAGGGTCCCCACATTCCTTGGGGCCAAGGGGTAAGAGTGGGGAGCTGGGGTTCTGTCTGCATCTCCTGCCTGCTGTCGCACTCCTGGCCATTTCCTGTTTCAGTCTGTGGGAAGCAGCTAGAGCAAAATATCTCCAGCTCGGCCCAGCCTGGCTGGGAGCTGCGGCAAAGGCCATGGCTGGTGCCACCAGAGCGTAGCTGTGGGTCTGTGAGCCCACTCAGTGCTGCCTGTGCTGGTGCCTGGCCCCAGCACAGGGGAAGCTCTGCACACCCCGTCCTCAGCATCAGCACTGGCGCCAGTGTGGCCTCCCTTATCTCAGCAGGAAGTC